>NC_090923.1:874586229-875211229 GCF_040938575.1 Ambystoma mexicanum | reverse complement strand
GGATATACAGACACGCGCACTCAGTGGGAACCCTATGGGGTGGCGGTACTCGGAGACCTCATCCATGAACAAGAGCTCATGACGTTTACTCACCTCTGCGAGTCCACGGGCCTGCCCACGGGCCAGTTCTTGCTCCACAGAGCAGTAATGAAGGCCCTGAAGGAGAGATGGCTAGAGGCCGCCAACCAACTCATGGAGAATGAAGCCATCGAATCATTGCTGGACACTGCCGAAGGAGGCCACGAAACCTCCAGAATCTATGAAGCTCTACTGCAGAGCACGACAAAGGACGCACTAAAATGCAAAAGTAGATGGGAGAGTGAAATGGGCCTCGAATTTGAGGACAAAGCATGGGAGAAAATAACCCATTACCATAAAAAAGTCTCCAGAAATGCTCGCCTCCAACTTATTCAGCTGTACATCACCAATAGAGCCTACCTTACGCCCGACGCCATATCTAAGTTCAAAGGAGCCACGATCCAGACATGTCCCAAATGTCACGAGCCAAGGGCGGGTATGACCCACATGTTTTGGAGCTGCCCGATAGTCCAGAGATTCTGGGCCCGAGTGAAAGAAAAAGTGGCGACAGCTGAGATTGAGGTGGAGATTCAGGAGCCAGCAGCCTGCATATTGGGGAGTTACAAGCGAAACAGCAAGAATAATCCCCTAAATAGACTCACTGACTTGATATACATAACAGCAAAAAGGCGCATAGCCATGGGTTGGAAGAGCGCAGGGGGGCCGAGCGAAGCCCTTTGGTGGGACGACCTCAAGAGATGGATAGCCGCTGAGACTGCGGCTTGGGAAACGGCGATACAGGGACAAAGGCTGGACTCCAGCGCAGACCTACTCCGATGGGTAGCGCTAACAGTGCCACTACTCCACCCAGTAACGCACGACGGCGCCTCGAACAGCACTGACAGTCCCGACCCGGCTCGTGCCTAAGGAAATCTGAGGACTTCTCTGTGGTCTCGGGGGGAGGGGAGAGGGGCGGGAAGGTTGGGTACGTTAAGACATGTTGTTCCAGATTCATACATATTGCATTGTCTAACCACTGTTTCACATGTGTTGAAAAACCAATAAAGAAATTTAAAAAAAAAAAAATAATTCCCTCCTGAGGGCATTAGTCTCTTGACGAGCGGCATGTACTTCGGCCCGTAATTGCCCCAGTAATTGGGCCAACTGATCAGTCTCAGAACTTTCCATAGCGCCTGGGTGGGAATTTGTAGGAAGGCTTCGCGTTCTGTAACGCTCACCTGACTCCCACGGAGGCGCTGGCCTGGTTCGCGCTGCTGTGACCTCTTCTAAGGTGATGCGCAGGGTTCGGAAGATGGACTGGACCGGGCCCCCAAATCTGACTTGTCTGGTTCGCAAGAAATATCCTTCTGTAGGCGAAAATAGGGGATTAACTGTCTGCGGGGTAATGCAATCAGCCTCCCACTTTCCCCTCTCACCCTCCTCGAAACCCTTCTGTGATTCCTCGTAGCGTCTCACCTTAGGGTCTGGAAGGACGAGCTCTCCATCCTGCTTCTGATGCCGGGGCGCGTTGGTATCCAGTTACTTCACTGGATTTTCAGATTGGTGAGAACCAAACTTGCTTGTCTTCCAGGTAAGTTTTTTGATAAGAGGTTCCCCTTGTGCCCATGCATTAATGTACTAATGCTAGTGTCTTTTTCCCCATAGGGGCCGGGGTACGGAATGCCGGGGAACAGGCACCGACCCGAGATGAAAGGTGAAATCCTTGTAGAAATCAGGTAAGTCTTTAATGAGCGTTTTTTGGTAATGTCTTTTCATTCGCTCATTAACGCTGATGTCTCTTTTTCCCCTTAGGGGCCGGGGTCCGGAAATGCCAGGATGCGGCGCGGACCCGAAATGAAGAGGGAATGAATCAACAGGTAAGTCTTAACATGGAGATTAGCTTTACTTATTCCCTTCTCTCTCACCTTTTGTTCTGGTCTTTTTCTCCCTAGGTGCTGGGGCGTGACTGCGAATCCGGATGATCGCTGCTGAACATGGAGGCACTCAGTAAAGGTGAGTGGAATGCGGTGCTGCAGCGATCGACGCGATGAGCTTTTAAATAAAAGTCTTCCTTTTCAGGATTGTCGGCGAGATGTCTCTGGGATGCGGATTTAGCAGGTAAGGACTTTTCCTTCTTCTGTTCTCTTCTTCTCTTCCTTTGCAGGTGATCCAGGATGCTGGCAGGCGTGGCAGAAGTCAGGATGCAGGAGCAGACACGGTGAGCGTCCAGCTGCTAGATGCAGAACAACGCGAAGCACGTGTGGCTTTTTGGGTGGGGTTTAAATAGCCTTGGAAGAAGTTCCAGGTATGTATCCTTCCTCCAATCAGGTATGTATCCTTCCCCGACCACGCCCGGATGGTAAATTAGTCCCACAGGTAAAGTAGTTCCTTTCAGGCCTCAAGGAGGCCGGGATCCTGCAGCATAGTCTGCATCAGGTAAGTGCACCCAAGCACATCCATAATGAGCCTGGCGCCTATGGCGCCAGGACTGATGTCTTTTATGAGCCTGGCGCCATAGGCGCCAGGACACTGTCCAAAGGGCCCCTATATGGGGTTGCTGGGTCCTTCCTTGGGGACTGGATGTCCGCTTTCGGGGACGCAGGGCTTGAACCGGCTCCCCGGGAGCGGGCATCATGACAGCCGGTCCACCCTCATTGAGTATATCACCAAGTTCAACCAACTCGCTACTGAGACCTCCTGGCCAGAGAACAAAAAAGCAGTGATCTATTATCGGGGCTTGTGTGGTTCCATGAAGGATGCTTATCTGTGGTGCCTTCTCTTCCCTCACTCTATATCGACCTAGTTGATTTGACCTTGCAAATCGACGCCAGGCGGGCAGAACGTAAGGGGGAAGCAGGGCTATCCCATACCTCACTTTCAACCACATCCGGCACCTCACCCGAACCCATGCAGATTGGCGGGGTACGCAGCCCCATTACTCCTGCCGAACGAGAGCGCAGAAGGGCGGACAACGCTTGCTTCTACTGCGGTCTCAACGGGCATTTTGTAAAGGAGTGTCCCCGTCGGCCAAGGAACAAAATTCCGGGTTTTTCCGAAGACTCGCCCTTGAGATCAGGGGTTGGGGCGAGTCCTATACAAAATTCCTCTGATCCGGCTTTTTGTCCCGTCCGACCTGTGGTGGTACAAGCTTCCTTAAACCTAACTGCTTGAATCTCCCATGCAGAACGAATAGTGATCGACTCTGGAGCTACAGGCTGCTTTATAGATATAGCGCTAGCCAGTTCACTAAACTTACCTCTGATCAAAAAGGAACACCACGAACCGGTTCATGCAGTAGACGGGACGTCCCTAGCCTCTGGACCAATCTTGCAACAGACAGCCCCGTTGGAATTAGTCATACAGGAGGTCCATAGAGAGACCATGTCATTTGATCTCATAGCCACACCTCAGTTTGGAGTTATCCTGGGCATTCCTTGGCTAAAGAGGCACAATCCTCTGATTAACTGGGGCACGGGTCAGGTCTCCTTTGAATCAGAAACGTGCCAATACTACTGCCTGCTCGAGACACCTCGGGTTTCCAGTCCAGCAGACATCCTAGGGGTAGTCGCTTCTTTAGCCAGAGAAGACAGACCCGACACCCAGGACACTCACATGATAGGGGCGGTCACGAACAACATACCTCCTGAGTATTATGAATTTCGGGCTGTGTTTGATAAAGGCTCTGCGGAAGGTCTTCCTCCGCATCGATCCTACGACTGCCTCATTGATTTAGTCCCGGACGCCCCCATCCCAAAGGGCCGGATCTACTCCCTAACCCAGACGGAAGAGCGAGTTCTGCAAGAATACATACAGAAGGCCCTGCGTCTGGGTCACATTCGCCCATCAACATTCCCAGCTGCAAGTCCTATATTCTTTGTGCCAAAGAAGGAAGGGGATCTCTGTCCTTGCATAGATTACAGGCGTTTGAACGCCATCGCGGTAAAAAAACGCTATCCCATACCTCTCATTACCCCATTGTTAGACAAACTCACTCATGCCACGATTTACACCAAACTGGATCTTCGGGGAGCGTACAATCTCATACGCATGCGTGATGGAGATGAATGGAAGACGGCCTTCTGCTCACGACAAGGGTTGTTTGAGTATACAGTTATGCCGTTTGGCCTCTGTAATGCTCCTGCTACGTTTCAGCGCTTCATCGATGACATATTTGGCGATATCCTGAACGCCTACGTGGTAGTGTACTTAGATGACATATTGGTTTTCTCTTCCTCCCTCGATGAACACATCACGCATGTCAAGGAAGTGTTGTTGCATCTCCAAGCCAACGCACTATTTGCTAAACTCGAGAAGTGCATTTTCCACACCAGTCAGGTTGAGTTCTTGGGGTTCCATATCCCTCCCGGGGGTCTCTCAATGAATCAGTCCAAAGTCCGGGCAATCAACGAATGTCCAATTCCGACCACACTCAAGCAACTGCAGTCATTTTTGGGTTTCGCTAACTTTTACCGACAATTCATTGCTGGGTTCTCCTCTATTGTAGCACCACTCACTGCGCTCCCTAGCCCTTCCGTCCCCTATGTCTGGTCCGTGACACAACAAAACGCCTTTGACTCTCTGAAAACCATGTTCACCACTGCTCCGGTGTTACAACACCCTGACCCTGAACTCCCGTTTGTCCTCGAGGCAGACGCATCCTTCTATGCACTAGGCGCTGTACTGTCCCAACCATGTCCTGCCACTGGTCGTTTGCATCCGGTTGCATTTCACTCTCGTAAGTTCATGGCAAGCGAATTGCACTACACAGTCACAGAAAAAGAACTATTGGCCATTAAGGACGCTCTACAGACCTGGAGACACCACCTCCTGGGCGCAAAACACCAGATGGTGGTGTTCTCCGATCATAAGAATCTCCAGGACCTTGCCTCTCTGAAATGTACAAACAGCCGACAAGTACGTTGGCATCTCTTCTTTGCCGCGTTCGACTTTGTGGTCAAACATAGACCTGGTGTCGGGCATGGGAAAGCAGACGCTCTGTCTCGTTCCACTGGGGGGAGGTTCTCCCATCCTTCCCTGAAACCTTGTTGAGTGAGACTCATGTAGTTTGTGTCTGCACACCGTCACCAACTTTACAATCCACCATACGACAGTGGGTCTCCCGCTATCCACAATCACTAACAGAATGGGATCCGGTTATGCAGGATGGCCTGCCCTTTGTACACGGGAAGCTCTTTCTTCCCACAAGTGAAACCAGGAACCTGGCGTTAGAGCGGTCTCATGATGCTGCCATTAATGGTCACCCCGGGCAGCATCGTACTCTGGACCTACTCAAATGCTGGTGTTGGTGGCCGACTATGAAACGCGACGTACAGAACTACGTCAATACCTGCTCAGTCTGTGCCCAGGGCAAGTCACGCAGGGGCTGACCTTTGGGTCTTCTTCTTCCTCTCCCGGTTCCTCCACAACCCTGGCACACGGTCTCAATGGACCTGATTAGCGACCTGCTACGTACACAGGGTTTCGATACTATTTGGGTCGTTGTCGATTCCTATACCAAACTGGCCCGTTTCACACCATGCAAGGGGGTACCCTCAGCCCCGGTCTTAGCCAAGCATTTCTTTAGGTCTGTGTTCTGTCTCTTTGGACTGCCCCATGTTTTGGTGTCCGATCGAGGCACACAGTTCACCTCCCGTTTCTGGCGGGCCCTCACCTCTCTGTTGGGTATTGATGCTCATTATTCCTCTGCTTACCATCCAGAGAGCGACGGGCAAACCGAGAGGGTCAATCAGACATTGGAGCAGTACCTACGCTGCCTAACGTTACAGTATCAGGACACTTGGCTTAACCTCTTGCATCTCGCTGAGTTTGCTTATAACAATACACTGCACTCTGCTACTGGGTTCTCACTTTTCTTCGCCCTCTATGGCCAACACCCCCGTACTCTCCCCATTCCGGACTTCTCCTCTTCTGATACCCCCGTCGCTTCGGACTGCGCTCGGAATTTGGTCTCAGTCCATGGCCAAACATTGGTCCACCTGCGCGAGGCCGAAACCTCCATGAAAACCGCTGCTGACAGGAGGAGGGCGGATGCGCCTGCTTACAAAGTGGGGGACTGGGTTTGGCTCTCTACCCGCCATTTGCACATCCCTGGCTGTCGCAAATTTCTCTCTCGCTTTGTGGGTCCGTATGAGGTGGTCAAGGTCCTGAACCCGGTGGCTATGCGCCTGGTGGTGCCTACCGCCTGGCGGATCCACCCGGTATTTCACATCTCCCTCCTTAAGCCATGCCCTGGCCCTACCCGGTTGGCTGCCCCTCCTGCTGCTTTGGTCTCTGTCTCGTCCCCTGATGTAATTGAGGTGCGGGCTATTCTGGGTTCCCGTATATAAAGGGGCGGGTTGCAGTATCTAGTAGATTGGCTGGGTTACGTCCCTGAGGACCGCTCCTGGATTGCTTCCCGGGATGTTCACGCTCCTCGCCTGGTGGCCCGGTTTCACCAGGAACATCCATCCAGCCCACGCGGTCGTGGGCCTTTGAGGGGGGGCTCTGTCACGCCCTCTCACACACCCCATCTCTCACTTCCCCCCTCACACCTGTCTCTCTCATCAGGTGCTTCTCGCCGTCGTATTCTCCATTCACATCAGCAGGGGAAGCACGGCAGGCGGGATACCATGTTGGGCGGACCTGCCTCTTTTCGCCCTTTTCCGCGTTGGCGGTTGCCATGGCGCCTCCTGCACAGCCGGCGGTGCCAGGATACCAGGAAGTACCGGCAGCCCCAATCGCTGGCCGCGTTGCGCTCCACGTAACGTGCGCGAGCGGTCACGTGATGCGTCACGTGACACCACTCGCCGCTTCAAAAGAAGCCGGCAAACAAGACACTTTGCTTCACAGCTACTTCTACGGAGGACTGCCAGGCGTTACCTTTTGCTTCTTGTTACTCTCCTTGCCTCGACCTTGGAACACTTCACTTGGACCTTCTCTCGGATTACCCTTGGACTCTGGCGTGCTCTCTGATCTTCCGGACATCTGACACCTGTTTATACTCTGGACTTGCTTTTGGATTGCCCTTCTGTTTCTGCAAACCTCGGATTGCTTCAAGTTTTGCCACGGATCAAGTCTTGCTCCACCAGGTGCTTTCAGGAGTGCCAAGTACATCATCTCAGCCTGCTGTGGGTTCCCCTGCTGTCTGCATAGGTTTCTTAACTATACTCCACCCCTTTTAGGTAAGCTGGTGTCACTGCATCTTGTTTGCTCCCTCTGCCAATTGCCTTTTGGGTGTTTCCTTGATTATAACCCTTTGCCTTACAGCACTCAGGGGTCCTTCCGGCATTCCCGGTACCAGGCTGACGACGACATTCCCACCTGTGGCCTCAAAGATTGCTAGGGCAGTATTTTACATTCTGCTCGAGCGGTACTTGGGGACGGAGGCATTACATAACTGCACGACCATCAAGTCGGACCCATCAAGTTAGACCAGATATTTAGATATTGTTCATATTCATAAAAGTGTGATATATATATTGTTCAATTCTTCAAATAAATCTTTTAACTTTGCAAAACAAACCTACTTCTTGGTTCATTGAGACCGGGGGGGGGGGGGATTACACCATCCAGAAATAAAAGAACTTTGACATAAATATATATAAATAAGGGTTTCAATTGGGCATCCCATGCTAGGCATTGACTTAGGTGGAGTGCTGGGTTGAAACCACTTACAGATTGGGGGCTCGTCCGGGATTTCTGGATTAGATATACCACTTGTGCAGCTTAATACAGTGTGCTAACTGACAGGATACATAAATCCTGTTGGGCTACCGCGCTGTGTTACACTGTAAAAGCACCCCTCAAAAGGGAACGCTCTAAGGAAACGGCCTGTTTTCCAAAGATAAAATAAACTTCTGTAAGTCAGGAAGGACATTAATATTTCCAGAATGGCGACATTGTTAGACATCAAGATGACTAGAGAACACCTTTTGCATAAGTTATTTGTGAGAGATGAATGGACTGAGCAGGATCAGAATGTGTGGTTGCAGGTAATCACACAGCGGATCACTGCAACAGGGTTAGATATCTGAAAAGACCAGGGTCCCTTACATGTGGCCCTGAGTGAACTGTATATGGCCCCTAAGGCCAAAGATGAGCAAAATAAGATTGCCAAGATAGCAGCATATCTATATTTATCTATTGGAGCCATACAGGATAAATATGCTGAAGGCCAAGATCTGGCAAGTAGGCAACTGATGGCATTAGAAAAGGCCCAAACCAATCTGGACTCTTCTGAGCAGAGGCTGCAGAGGAGCCAGGAGTCAGAAAATAAAAGCAGGCAGTATATAGTCAAAATAAAAGAGGACATGGGTATGCTGCAACAGAAAAAGGCAGAACAGGATACCAGAATTCTGGCCTTGCAGAAGAAGTACCAAGAAAGTGTGGACTCCCTACTGCAGAGAGAGAAAAAGCTGGAGCAACAGATCAATTTTAACAGGGCATGCACAGAGCAGGTAGCCACCCTGCAAATCCAACTAGACAGAGAAAAAGAGGAGAGCAATAAATTGATTTTGAAAAACCTAGGTACCCAGGCAGAGTTTGATGAAGAGCGCCAGAAAGCTGGTGCGCTTCAAAGACAGAGGGACTTCCTGGCGGCACAGAGGCAGGCTATTGCTCAGGAAAGGGACACCTTAGGTCAGGAAGTCTGTCACTTAAAAAGGAAACTGCAAGAAAACCACCTGGCCCTCCAGGGACTGGGTGACCTCCAAAAAGAGCATGAGAGATTGTTAGAGCACACCGGGTGGGTGGAAGAGACTCTAGCAAGAAAGGACCAGGCCAGTATGTACAGGACTCAGGAGGTAACCCTCCTACAGCAAAGACTGGCCCAGTACTCAAAAACAACCCAGGAAGCACAGAGAGAAAATGAGGCTCTTTGTGAGAATAATGACAAGCTCCACGGGCAGGTAGCCATGCAAAAGAGACTAATAGAGACTAGTAAGGCCTTGATTGAGGAACAGAAAGCTCAGGTCCTTGCATGGCAACAGGGAGCAGGGGCTGATAGAGATGAGGTTCGCTGGGAAAGGGAAACACCTGAGCATAACCTCAGGAACCCTAGTGCCAGAGGCCTTCATCTCTCCACATCCCTGGACTCTGCCACCCCCATGTCCACTGGCCTACATGAGCCCAGGGCCACTGGGATGACAGATTTCAATTCAATCAGAAGTATGGGGCTCATACCAGCACCTCCCAGGAATGGATGGGCGGGCATCTGGGTATGGGTTCCCAAGTATGGTAAGATTTAGTGGGGAACTCCATGAGAGTAGGCCTACTATGGGCATCTTGAGAACCTCTGCCCAGCTAGGACAGTGGGGGGGGGGTGTACCCATCAAATCCTGGGAGCAAGGAGGAATCAGAAGACTCCTCTGAGCGCCCCAGGACACAGGAGACTAGGTCCCCACATTCCGCCGGCCATTCCCAGGCTCGCAGAATCCGGGAGAACATAAAATACCAGACAGGCACCTCTGGGAGCAGTGCCTCTGAGTCAGAAGAGGATTGGACCAGGGTTACCCGAACTAAGAAGGCCAATAAGGCAAAAAAGGGCCTTGCTTAAAGACCCCTTAAAACAAATCAAGGCGCTAAGGAGGGTCATCACGCCCTACCATAAGAACGCTAAGTATTCTGTTTGGGAGCACTTAGAGCTCTTTGAGCAGATGATGGAAACTTTCCATTTGAAAGACAGCAGTAGTTGCATTCAGTATGTGAAATGGACCGTCTCACCAGAATACTCCAGTTTCTTTGCGGGGCTGGAGGACCAAAATCATTCTAGATGGTCCACATATAGGGCGGCCATCTTGAAGCATTTTTCTGTTCACAGAAATCCCCAAGAGGCTCGCAAGGCAGCCTACAACTTGCAATGTGGGGAGGATCAGGCCCCACAAGAATTTGTGCAGGAATTAAAGCGTGCCTTTGCGCAGACTACCAGAAGGGTGCGCACGGACAGCAAAGAATTTGTCAATACTTTTTTCCACGCTGTACCAAAGTACATCATGACCCAGCTAGTGAGAGATTTTCATGAGAAAAGATCACTAGACTGGGTCATTGAACAGGCCACCCGAATCTATGAGGTACAAAAGCCCATAGAAAACAAAAATAATGCTAAAAACCCCAAACAACCAACACCCCTGCTGCTGCTAAGGTGGCAGAGGTGAAGGTTGCCCCCATTTTGTATTTGGAGATGGGGGGGCCTAAAAACCTGCCTGCACAGCAAAATAATCCTAGGCCCAGAGGCCCTCGGGCCAGTCACAGACAGGGAGTCAAGGAGGTAGTCCCACAAATGGGATCCCTCACTCCCCTGACTATGTAAGTCCCCGCTACAAGGGGAACAGACCCATCCTGGGTTATGTGTGGACCCCTCCAGCCAAGGGGGGGGGGATCCAACCAAGCAGCACCTAATCCAGGGAACTTCCCTCCTCCCTTCCCCCAGGAGGGCAGAAATTCCCCAAATCCTGGGCAGAACTTTTTCCCCAGGTATCCACAAAATTTCCAACCCCAGAACAATCCATCCTTTTTCCCCACTTTCCTGAGCCCAGACAACCCAATCCGGGAGAGGGGAGGCCAAGGGTGGAGGGTTACCCAAATCTTCCAAACCCAGGGTATTATCAGAGAAGGGATAGCTACCCTTCCCGGGATTAGCCCAGGGGAGAAATGAGAACCCGGTATAAGCCTGAGCGGTATCACAGCTTGAGCGCCAGGTCCAAAACATGGCACAGGATCTGGGTTGAATGCTGAGGGCTCAGCAGAACCCTCAGATGAGCATACCGGCACAGAATGCCTCAAACTCCGGACCTGGTGCTCCAAAACAATGACAGGTGCAGCACCCCGACAACCCACCGGTTCCCAGGGAGGAGGCACAAGGGGAAGGGGGGTGTAAAGCCTTGGAGGAAGCTTCCTTCCCCACTTGTAAAAAGCCCCTGGAAACCCAGGAACTGGAACCAAAATCTCCTGCCCCTGAAAGTCTGTCACCCAAGGAGCAGAGAGGGGGTAGGAGAAACAAAGAACCCAAACAGTCCCACTTTGTGGAGGAGGTACAGATCTTCCAATTTGAAGGAAAGGGATCCTCAGAGGATCCTGGGAAAAGGATCTTCTCCTTCAGAGATGGGGGAACTCCTCCCAAAGAAAAATGGGTCCCAAAGGATTCAAATCCAGACTGGGTAGATGTGGGGACTGAGCTAGCGCCGCCCATAATCCAACCCCAGAACCAGCAGCATGAAAATCCCCTGGTTCAAACCCATCCTGGTGACTAGCTCCAAAAAGGGGGGGCGTCCCAGAACCGGAACCAAGGGAACTCAAAACTTCTCCCATCTCTAGTTGCCACCTTTTCTTTGCAGATTCCCTACACTCCCAACAGAATTCTGCCCAAATCTCTTCTCTCTCAATGTCCAAAAGTAAAAAACTAACCCACCAGTAGTCCAAAAAATGTACATTATCTGTGCCCCTTTGCGGAGAAGGAGGGAAGATTCTATGCCCCGGTACAAATACAGGGGCAGGGTACAAATTTAGCACTGGTGGACACTAGATCCCAAGCTACCCTTCTGTCCAAAAAGGCCTTTGATAAACTGAATTCAGCAAGGGGAGAGAATTACCAAATTCCTCTCACCCTTGTTCCTGGACAACTTTAGAACTTTGACGGGAAGGAAATTCCCGTTGAGGGGACTGCGGATTTGGACATTAAAATTGGGCAACACAAGGTGAAGCACCCGGTCATAGTTGTGACTCCAGAGGGCACCCCTTGTTTACTAGGGAATGACCTCCTACGAAGGTTGTCACCCCTAATAGAGTGTCAACCGTTTTAGTTTAAACGGCACCTGCCACATGGTTGAACAAAAATCTGACCAAGTATAATTTCACTTCCACAACAACCAAACTCCAGACGTGATGGTAATAGCAGTCGGACAACAGACTGTCGATGGGGGTGTCCTCTCTATTTCTGAAAATCAACTTTCCTTCCAGTCTAAGGTGGCATTCCACACTGGAAGGCAACACTCTGAAATTTTTTACCAATACACAATCAGACATTTCCACTCCTATAGTCCAGAAAGATGAGAAATCAGCTCAGAGTCTGGCTGATATTCAGCAAATTGGAGAGCAGTTTTTCATCCCTGTTCAGTTAAATGAATGGAAGGACTCTGGTCTCGCCCGAGTGTGTGTGATCAACGGTAAGAGCTTCAACAGCGAAGCCATGTTCCGCCAACTCCCAAAGGATCCAGCCATTCCCACATTTAGACTGATAGACAAATGGGAAATGGATCTGGAAAAGCCCAATTCCAAACATCTCCTGTCAAGCAGGTGTATGCTCAAAATCTCCATAGGCAACAAGAGCATAGTCCATAATTGTTGGGTCGTGCGAGATGTCACTGCCGCCTTTTACTTAGGCAGTGATATTCTCAATCGCTTTGCCATTAGTTTGGACCTAATAAACTTCAAAGCTTGGTCCCGATTAGCGGATAATCCCATGGGCTTTGATGATCCAGAGAAAGCATTTAGGTCAGCTCAATTGCTGCCATATGCAGTTCAAATTCAGATTGGCGAGGAAGTCACCATCCCAGAAAGGACCCGACAATTCTCCCTGGAAGCGAAAGTTAAAAGAGGACAGAAATTAAAAAACCCTGATGCTGATATTGATCTAAATGCTTCTCTCCAACAGCAAGGGTTGGGGGTAAACCCAACACCACTAGTCAATATAGAACATGACACCATTCTAATAGAGGTGGATAACAGCGACTTAAAGAGTATCACTCTAGCCGCAGGCACCATTATTGGAATGGCGGTTGATGACCGACATTTTTCCATAGATTTAGGAAATGAACTGTTAGGACCAATCCCCAAGGACTGCTATGACAGTGACAGTGATGACAACACAACACCAGACAGGATCTTTAACCAGCATGGGGGGAACTTCCTGGTGTACACTTCCTGCCCTTATGTTAAGGAAGATGTGACCTGTGACTTGGGATGAGGTGATTTTCCAGGTCCATGAGGGCTGCCTTTCCCACCTGAAGCCACCAGTCCAAATCAGCACTCTGACCAGGGACTTCTCCACCCAGCTGGAGGAGGCCGCTGAGATAGCGAAACCAGAAGTCTTTCCAGGCTTCAGGCAGATGGTTGAAGAGAGAGTCAATCTAGCTGATGCCTGTGAGACTCTGGAGCAGAAGCAAACATTGAAACAAGTTTTCTTGGATTTTCAAGATCTCTTTGCGGTGGACTCATATGACTGTGGTTGCACCGACATCCACACAACAACAATTCCCACAGACCCTGGCATGAATCCAGTGTTTGGGAAGCAATATCGCTTGCCTCTGGCATCAATAGAGTCCCTTACTGAAATAATTAAGAACCTTGAGTCCCGTGGGATAATCCGTCCAGTCCACAGCACCTTCAATAATCCAGTGCTGGGGATATTGAAGCCAAACGGCCAGTGGAGACTCTGTGCCGACCTTAGGGAGCTCAACAAATGGGTCCATACTTCCGATGGCCTCTTCCCTACATTGACCAAGGGCTGGCCCAGATCCAGGGGTCACAGGTATTCACTGCAATAGACCTGACCAATGGATACTGGACTGTACCTGTCAGTAGGGAGGACCAATACAAGCTGGCCTTTACCTTTGGGAGGCAGCAGTACACAAGGACCCGGACTCCCTTCGGATACATCAACTCCGGCAATGAGTTCAACATTTTTCTACATAAGGCCATGCCCGACCTGGGTGAGAGGGGTAACATGGCCTATGTAGACGATGTTCTCATCAAAAGCTCAACTGTGGAGGAACACATAGCGGAGATCTGTTATGCCCTGGCACAGATGAGGGCGGCCGGAGAAACACTTTCCTTTCAAAAGGCACAGGGGTGTAGAACCCGTGTTAATTTCTTGGGGCATGAGATTACTCCTCAGGGTCTCTGTCCCCAGGAAAAGAAGGTGGAAGCACTCCAGAAATTGAAAGACCCCACAACTCTGCGGGAACTAAGGAGGCTCCTTGGACTGACTAATTACAGTAGAAAGTTCATTGAGGGCTACGCAGAGATCACAAGACCCCTGATTCATCTTTTGAAGGGGGGGTCAAGTGGGAATGGGGTCCAGAACAAGCCGAGGCAGTAAGACAACTCAAAGGAAGCCTCTCACAAGCGCCTTGCCTAGCTCGTCCAGTCAAAAACAAGGAGTTCTTCTTGGAGGCAGGGTTCTCTAATACATGCTTGACTGCAGTATTATACCAAAAGCATGACAAGGTCAATAAAGTAATCTCCTATACGAGTAAAACTTTATCCTCTGTGGAGGAAAAATTCAACGATTGTGAAAAGGCACTCCTGGAAACGGTGTGGGCATTGAAGAATTACCGCCCGTTTATCCAGGGGGAACACATCATAGTGGAGACGCCACACCAGCCTCTGCAATATCTCCAAAGTGACAGAATCCGGGCCGGAAATGTGAGTAATTCCCAAATTCCTTCCTGGATTTTGTTAATGCAAAGCTTTCCTCTGGAGGTCAGATATGGCCAAAACAAGAAGAGTACCCTCGCGCAAGGTCTGGCTGACTTGCATGATTGTGCCAGAGAAATCTGTCTCGAGGACGAGAGTCTAAAAATCAAGGACAACATGGAGGCATACCTATATTCCCCACACAAAGTCTTTGAAGAAGACAAGTGTGAGGGAATGCCCACTGTCTATGTGGATGGATGCTCTTACCATGTTGACAACAACGGGGAAAAAGAACTTGTGGCCGGCGTAGGGAATGCATGGGTGAATGAGACCCCGGAACCCTCCGCTGGGTACAAGATTGGCCCCCGAAGTAGTCAAGTGGCAGAGTTGATGGCTGTGCATCAAGCCATCCTCACTGCTATCCAACATCAACTCCACAAACTGGTCATAATCACAGATTCAGATTATGTACGGAACGGGTTCTTGGAGCACCTAGTTAACTGGAAAACCAGAGCCATGTTATGTGCTAACAACAAACCCTTGAAACATGGGAAATTAATTCAAAATATTGATGATCTGGTCACCTCAAATGGGATGACCATCTACTGGAAAAAGATCAAGGGTCATTCCAAAGTAGAGGGACCAGACAAAACTGGAAATGACTTAGCTGATCAGCTGTCCAAAACCGGAGCCATCCAAGGGGATCTACTTGAGATCGCGTCCCTGTTGGGGGAAATCCAGGTCACTGCTATCACTACGTCCCAGACAAATGCTCACAATGAACTCTCAACTGCACAATGGAGTAAGGAGACCCCAGATGCTGATTTGATTACAGCTCAGAAAGGGGATCCAATAATTGGTAAATTTTATAAACACATTGAGGAGCCTGAGAACTTTCCCCTGACGGATACCGATTACATAGGGAAAGAGGACCTCAGAGTGTTGATGAAATGTCCAAAAATGTTCTGAATCCAAGACGGTTTGTTGGTAAGGAGATCCCTAGCTGGCCATGATCATTGGGTGGTCCCTTTGTCATTCCAAAGCCTGATGTTAAGTCACGCCCATGATGCGGCCACAGCCGGTCATAGGGGGTTTCATACAACACTTGAAATCTTAAGAGAGGTTGCCTACTGGCCACACATGGGGCAGGACCTCGACCAATACTTGAAGGGGTGTCTTGTGTGTGCACAATTTCAGCCAACATCCCTCACACACCGTGCACCTCTCCAAAAGAGGGGGATGACACTGCCATGGTCAGATTTACAAGTCGATTTCATCGGGCCCGTGATTCGCTCCTCTAGGGGAAACAAGTACATGGTGACCGTGACATGCTTGTTTACTAAATGGGTGGAATGTCTCCCGGCCCCAAACTGGAAGGCAGAAACAGCAGCTGCCCTGATGATCAACCACATCTTTTCGCATTTTGGACTACCCCAAAGGATCAAGTCAGACCGAGGTAGCCATTTCACCAGCAAAGTAATGACAAAGATGTGGGAGATACTTGGGGTAAAAAGGAAGCTACACATTGCTTACCGGATAGCCTCTAGTGGTGCAGTAGAGAAATATAATAAAACGATTGTGAGCATATTAAAAAAGTTTGTGGTAGATACTGGGCCAAGTTGGGATATTCGATTACCTCTTGTCCTAATGGCCATCAGATCTATCCCTTCATCTGCAACTAAAATGTTACCGTTTGAGCTGATGACTGGACGCAGGAAGGTGCTTCCCCAGCATCTGCTTTACAGAACCCATGAGCAGACATTGATCAATGCCTCCACAACTCATCAGTATGTAGAGAAGTTAAGGAAACACCTCCAACATGCTTTTGCCTATGCTCAGCAAAATCTAGAAAGATCAGCAGACAGCATGAAGACCCACTATGACTTAAAGACTACCAGGAAAGAATACAATGTAGGAGACCGGGTCTACTTATACAATTTCCAAAGGAACCAGGCCAAACAGCGCAAATGTTTGCCTACCTGGAGGGGTCCTTTTGAAATTGTAGACAAAATCTCACCAGTCGCCTACAAAATCTGCATCCCCAAAGGCAGTTTGGCAGATGGGGAAGATAAGTGGGTCCATATTAACCAGCTGAAGTGTTGCCATCCTAGGCACACTCTGCAGCAACTGGAGGAGTCTTCTGGAACCCCAGAGGGGGTCACTCCAGCTCCATAAAACTCTAACTATAAAATACTCCATATACTGTCCATCATTTACAATATAAAAATGTGTCCTGATTTATCAAAATGTATGTGTCCGCCCCACTACATTAATAGTGGTGGGGAAATGTTTACAAATATGTTTTTGCTTTGTCAGCCATAGTTGATTGGAAACCATGGAGACTAACCAAGGAGGACTACTCGGGGACCGGGAGGAAAGATCCGAGGGGCCCGGAGTATCACTCAATACTCATACCAGGACTGGCGAGGAGAACCGATCGATCCACCCCTGATGGAGAAAAAGAGGATGAACCTTGCCATTTGTGCAATCAGAAGAGATGAGACTGACATCCCAGTCTTGCGAATTTCCATTGATGGGCGATCAACGCCAAATCGCAATAGAGGGGCTTGTGGGATGTTTTAACCCACTAGTCCAGGCCATGCAAAATTCCTGTGTGCTGCTTGCATCAGGAACATCAGAATGGCCACCGGAAAGCATTATGCGCGCTACAAATCACCCAGAGGTGCGCAGGAAAATCTGAAGAATAGGCTGCCAATCCACTTTTGCCTATGTCAGTGGTAACACAGGAGACCACTGCCAAAACCTATCATTTGGCTACCCACAAAGTCAAAGGAAACTACTGGAAAAAGTAATGCTGCATTGCAAAGAGAAACACAGAGCTGTTTGAAAATCCGTTTTTCTTGGCTGTCAAATTTACAAAAATCATGGTTCACAAACCACAGAAAAGATCCAACCTCCTTGTTGGGTGCTAAACATCATTGCTTCAAGAATCCACATAAATACAATGTCAGCAGAAGTACATTATCAGAAGAAAATCCACATTTAAAGATGCTTACTTGGAAAAATATGTTGAAAAAGGGCGCAATAGCGCTACTCGCCTGTGCCAGAAGCTGGCGATCTCTAAACCTGTCATGTAAACTTGTGTCTCAAAATCTAAGTGTGGGGAAAGAAGAGACTTCCTATCAAAGGCAAGATAGGTTGCCACTACTTAATGTTCATGTTGGAAAAGCCTGGAATTGAAGATATGTTTGCTTATTTTAAATTTGTAACTTAAATTTCACAAAGAACAATGTCACAATTTACTGTAAGGTACCCTGATTCAGCTAAAATTCAAAGAGGTTTTCCCCCACTGAAAACACACCACCCTTTTCCTTCCCACCAAAAGGAGAGGATCTCTCATTTGGATGCTAATGAGAAGAGGAGGAGACTTGCTCTGCTGCTCTGGTAAAGAAACAATGGGCTTCTTGAACTGAAAGAAAATGCTAATTCGGGTGTGACAGAAACCAGCCGAGGCAGGAACAAGCTCATGTTACTCTCTGACTCAACCAAGCCTTGGAGGCAGGCCAGACTGAAAATGTGGATTTGAAACTGAAGTAAATGTATGTTTGAGAAAGAGACTTATAGCAAATTGTGCTGAACTGGTAAAAATATGGAATTTAGAGGTTATTAAAATGAAAAGGTCGCTCACAGTTTAAAACTTATCTGGAATCTGTGCGATGTTCAGATATTGAACCACGAAAATGTTAAGATTGTAGCAATTGTGATAATGTTAGGAAAATGAACATTTACAGGAATATATTCAGATCTTATGTGCATATATGTAAAAAAAAAATTGGACAAATCCAACAATTGGTAACCAACCAAAAGCGCGAAAAACTGTCATTTGTGAACCAAAACTGGTAGGAAGAGGAGACTTTGACAGAAATGTACCTTAGTTCATCTGTAATGTAAATATGTATTATTAACAAGTTGGGGATATTTGAAATATGTTTTTATGAAAAATTGATTTTCTGGGTAAAAACAAAGGGGAGGTTTTTTCTCTTGACCCCAAACACAGTGTCACTCTGACACATCATGACACACTGTTCCCTTCTCAAATCAGGGGAGAGGGAATTCTCTGACCTATCAGATTCTTAGAGGGTTGGGCATCGTATAATCAGCCTACCCACCCCCTTGGAAAATACATAAATAGGGACTGCTGAGGACAGACACACACACACATTCACTCATCAACTGATCGACTGGCGAAGCACCGTGCAGGAAGAATCCAGAACTATCCAGACTCCAGAACTATCCAGACTCCAGAACTATCCAGACTCCAGAATGCTGAAGCAAAGGCCCAGTCCAAAAAGCTGAACCCTTCTCAGCTAGCCTTTGAAATATTGCAACTTGATTTAACTCCAAATTTCCACGGGGCCTAACCAATTCAACAGCCTGGCTGTGCTGTTTTGGCTGCTTCTGGCTAAGAACCCTTGCTAGAACCCCAAGATCCAGATCAGTAGAGCAGAGCTGTACCCAGAACCAACCCGTCCGATCCAGTCCAAGAGACTGTGCAGACCAGAGTGCCTTGCTGAGAGCAGAACCAAGCGCCTGAGACCTGTCCGGTGGCGAGCGAATTCCTTTCCAAATCTTTGACCAGATCTTGACGGCCCATTCCAAAGCTCTAGTTGTGAGTATTTAGCATAGAACTGTCCATAGCCATCTATTAGTTTTAAGCAATCATCCAACCCATTCCAACATATCAAGATTGTATTGTAGAATCTCTTTTGCCTATCCTGAATCCTTCTCTCATCCACATAATCCTGTGATAATTGTAGTGATAAATCATTTTTGCGCTAATATAGTTGCTGAAGAAGGCAAGTGTCACAGCGGACAAAGATCAGACATAGGCGCCTCTGTCTGGTGGCTGTACCGTTGGTATCTCGCATCTTCATAGCCTCCCCTAGTATTAAGAAATCTTTATTCCTAGTCTTCCAAAGAGCATCTTTCATTTTGAAATCTTGACTCTTTTGAGAAAAATCTACCTTTACTAAAACCTATGTAACCTCTGAACCATACATGCTAGGAACGAAATTTTACTGTCATTTTGAAGCTAACATCCTCAACTTTCAAACAAACAAATAGTTTTTCCGTAATCGCATTTCTCGCACGCTAAAGTCATTTTAGCATTTTTCCCATCACTTCATATTACATTCAAAAGCATTTGATCTGTTTTAAAATCATTCCTGTTCTCTAAGCTTGCTGGGGGAATAGGGATTGAAACTGCAATTGTTGATTGTTATTCCTGAAACCTGTGTGCCCTCATTCAATATCTTCATACTGCCTATTAGGGGGTATTGAGTAACAGGGGGAAAAGTGATTACATTGTCTTTGATTGAATTCATATCAAGTTTTATTTCTGTGCTGCATTAATTTCATCTCCTTGCATTCATTGAACCCACATAAAGTTATTCTCTGCTACCTTATTCTTCTCACCCATACTCCTATTGATTAAAGAGATTGTTGATTGTTGTGATATCACCCATTGCTGATCATTGTTCATATTCATAATAGTGCGATCTTTAGATATTGTTCATATTCATAAAAGTGTGATATATATATTGTTCAATTCGTCAAATAAATCTTTTAACTTTGCAAAACAAACCTACTTCTTGGTTCAGTGAGACCGGGGGGGGGATTCAAAGAGAGGGGCATTATATAAGGGTACATCATCCAGAAATAAAAGAACTTTGACATAAATATATATAAATAAGGGTTTCAATTGGGTATCCCATGCTAGGCATTGACTTAGGTGGAGTGCTGGGTTGAAACCACTTACATCGGAATATGGAGGTAAGGGATTACCGGCACCGGCACCTTTACCAGTGCCCTTACCTTCTACCGTGTAATGAGGCCCAATGTCTGCAAACTGTTCAATCTTTGTACTGTTGGAGGCACAGCAGGGGGCTGAGTTTTACATTTTGGGATCGAAAGGTGTTATTCAAGGATTAAAAGTACTGGGACATGCAGGTTTACAAGGGCACCCACCCTGTTACACGATGATGTTAGATGGAAGTGGGCATTGGCCCTGCACTGCCAAAACAGAGCCAATAGTGTGGCAGTGCCATCTTGCAGAGCTGTCATGGTGAGAGTCTTGTTGCCCCTTTGTTCTGACCCACGGGCATGCTTCCTTCGCCTCTGAAACAAAGTAAAGATTGAGTGAGTGCCTGTGCTTTGATTGGTTGTTCATGTTGTTGCAAACTCGGTAACCTATTAACATATGATGCCCACACTCCTCAACATTTTGCATCTACATTCTTGATGACGTCTTCTGCCGACCCACCAGTCCCTCTGCTTTAACTACTGCTTGCCCCTTTACCCATTGTTAATTCCAGTATGTTGCACCTTCTATGTACATCTGGGGTCTTATTGCACATTTGTTATAGGCGGTTCCTTTTTTCTCTTCACATTTGCTTTTGTTTGTTTCTTTGAGCCTTATTCGTACCGTATGTCCCTGGAACTGCCCTTGTAACTTGCAGAGTATTACATTTGGCAATCACTGTAACTCTAATATTGGCAATTCCCTGGGTATAAACAATATGGGGGTACCAACTGCATGCAGGATAAGCTTTCATAGTCACTATTCTACTCAACTTTGGTTGATGGTGCTGCTTGCAGATTCTGCTTTTCTCGTTGGAGCTCTGTTGCTGTGCTAGTGTCTCTGTGCGTGTTGCAAAGATGCACCCACATCTTCCTGTCTTTAAGCTTCACAGCCGTTGGGGTGGCGTAAACTACTTTATGGGGACCGATGAATTTAGGATCCCTCCAGGTGCGATTGTACGGTCTGGTGTACACCCGATCACCTAGACATAGTCGTGTAGGCTGTGTTGTTTCTGTGTTGCTTGAGTTTGCTGGGGCCCTTTGATGTATCTCTGTGGTTACCTGATTAGACAAAAACTTTGCACCGGTTGACAGATTCTTAAAATATGCATTACATTCTGGCCCAAGGATATCTGTGCTCTTGTGAGTGTCTGTCAGTGTTCGCGTTGGAGCAACTAGCGTGTGCATCCGCCTACCTGTCACCACCTTGTGCAGTGATAAGTGGTGGTCCTTGCTTGGCTGGTTGTGCAAACTGAACAGTGCTAAAGGCAGGCAATAAAGCCAGCTCTTCTGTAGCGTTACACATATATTAGCTAGTTTATTTTTCAATAAATAATTCAGTCTCTCAACAATTCTGTTGGCTTGTCGGTGGTACGTTGCGCAGAGCGTGTGTTTGATTCCCAGTAATTTTGTAATCGCATTTAAGAATTTGTTTGGACACTGCATATACCCCCACCTTGGAAACACCTCCCTGATCGGCTGCAGATTTTTCATCAGCGTGTAGACATGGGCCAGCCTCAATTCATTGAAAAAATGGGCAGACTATGATGATCATATAATGATAGGTATTAAACGTGTTCATCAGGTCGATGAAATCAAGATGGAGTTCTTTGAAAGGTCCTGTCGGGTGGGGCAATGTTGCCTGTAATGTTTTCATGGTGTATCCAGGGTGAAACATGTAGCAAGTAGTACAATTAGCACAAATATTCACATGCTCTGCCAGGTTCGGTACGCTCTATTCCTCACTGATGTCAGCAGTGATGTGGTACTTAGGTGCATGTATTTCACTCCTTCCCATAAAAGGGCGATGGCAAAATGGTTCACCCCACTACTCAGCGCCATGAAAAGGAAAAACCGAAGGCTAGAACTAGATTGGAGAAAACAAAACAACACTGCAAATAAACTGAAATTCCTACAACACAACCGCGCATACAAAAAGGAAATACAATGAGTGAAGTGGAAGCACTACGACAACCGAAACTTTGAAGCACCAAACACCCAAAAATAACTCTTCAAAATCATAAATGAAATAAAAAATCCACCGGGATGCAACAACACAGCAACTCCGTCTACGAAACTATGCAATAACCTTGCAGACCACTTCAAAAACAAAATCACTAGCATGCAACAAACCATACAAAGCAGACCACTCGATCTTACTACGATCCCCACCTACACTGGTGAATCAAAGCAATAACTCAGGGTCTCCCGAGGACCCCTTATACCAGACATATATAAATCGATTCTTAAACAAGGAACGCCCATGGAATATAATAGGAACGTCCTCAACCTTTCAATAGCAACTGGGAAAGTGCCACAAGCCTTCAAATCAGCATACATCAGGCCACTACTCAAAGATACAGCGGGAACCGTAGAGGACCTTCCCAACTACAGACCCATCTCCAACATCCCGTACACAGCAAAGTTGTTCCAAATGTAAATATACAAAACAACCCAAGAATTAATAGAGGAGCACTGCTTACTAGACCAGGCACAAGGTGGCTTCAGACCAATGAGAGGAATTGAATCAGCTCTCCTCTCAATATGGGATGACCTAAAAATGAAAGCAGACTTAGACAACAGCACTGCCTTGATACTTCTAGACCGTTCTGCAGCATTTGATACAGTTAATCATGACACCCTCATAAAGAGATTAAAAGTACTCAGAATAACAGACACCGACCTACTATGGGTCAAATCCTTCCTAACAAACAGAACAGAAACTGTATGGATGAAACCCTTCAAATCCAGCCCGAGAGATTCCACCTGTGGAGTACCACAAGGATCATCCTTCTCCCTGCTACTATTCAACATCTACTTATATCTACTAATCAGAATCATCAAAAGTCACGGCCTCACCTGCTACAACTACGCTGACGATACACAAATAATCTTCAAAATACAATACAACCTAGAAATAAACTCAACGCTAGAAAACTGCCTCCACGATGTATTGAAATGGATGAACTCAAACTGCTCCAAAATCAACCCAGGCAAAACAGAAATAATTATCGTCACAAAAAATGGAGGAGAAAACCAGGGATCTCGGGACAACCTCAGCACCTTCGCCAATTGTAAAAAACCTGGGGGTCCTGATGGACAATAATCTCACCCTAGAGCCACAAGTAAACGCCCTACTCAAGAAATGCTTCTTTCTCCTGTGAGCGGCAAAGAGGATCCTGCAGTTCTTATAATTCGCCAACAGAACAACCACCATCATCACTCTCGTCATGTCTAGAATAGACTACGCCAACAGCCTATACTTAGGTATGCCTGAATGACTTCTAAAAAAAAACTACAAGGCATACAAAATGCGGCAGCCAGAGTGCTTCTAAAACGACCCCAAAGAGAACACACAACACCAGCGCTTGAAACACTACATTGGCTACCAATAAAATAACAAATAAAGTTCAAAACAATGTGCATCATGCACAGAGCAGTACACAATCAAGGCGCTGAGTTCCTGAGAGACAAACTGCATCTACATCAACCAACAAGAACGCTCAGATCAAGCAATGACATCTGCCTTGAACCGAAACCCTACAACAAAAGAAAACTGGAAGGATCCTCTTTCTCTCACCAAGCGCCAAAAACCTGGAATGACCTTCCAAAGTACATACGTAACACAAGAAACCACCTACTATTCAGGAAACTACTCAAAACTTGGCTCTTCACGTCATAACTAGAAGACCGCCCACAGGGACACACACAAAACTAAAACATTGATGAATGAAGAGACAGACCCTTATCCACACCAAGCAATCGACAGGGAAAAGATCTGAAGGAAAATACTCCACGACATACTAAACGATTAAACGAGAGACAGCCTAATAGGACCCAAAAGACTGAATACATAGCAAGACGAAGACGCAAACACCAGGATGACTCATCAATAGCACCGTGGCCCTAAACCATATCCATTCCCAACAGACCCAGTCACGGCAGATAGCAAGTGAAAAGCAAACTCCCATGCATTAGCTCCAAACCAGAGGGTGAGAAACAGAATAAGCATTCACATTACACAATGCTCATCTAGACACAGCAGAAAGCACAATGCGCCATCACACACAAACAACAACCAAATAGCTCTTAAGAAAGTCACCCCACAGAATCTGAAAAGTTAAAGTAAAACTGAAAGTTAGTCATGATAGGAGGAAACAAATGACTGAATACACAGGCTGACCAAGACGGAAGCACTAGGTCGCCTCATCAACAGCACACTGACCCTGAACCATTCCAAGCTCCAACAGACCACTGTCACAATAGATAACAAGAGAATAGGTAGTACCCACCTCAGTTCCACACCCGAAGAAAAGGTTCAGACATACCTATCACTCCATATAATACTTACTAGGATACAGCTGGATCCGCGCCGCACCATCACACACCACAGCGAGACGGCCTATAAGGAATCAGCAACAACCCCACCCACAGGAATACAGCTGAAACGGAACCAGAAGTATCAGAATCAGGATACAGACCCCACTAACCCAACCTTCAAATCCCTGCATACTCAACCCAGATAAAACTCACACAACCATTTCTCTCCCAGCAATCCCCACGCACTTTACCACACTGCATCAACAACACATGTACAGCACCTACAGCACACGAGGTCCGATACTTTCACCAAAGCCCAGCACTCGTGTATACAGAGCTGAAGCCACCAACAGCACACCACTTCTCCCAGTCTCCTACTCCTGCTCCACCCGACTAACCCTACCCACCCTCCTTCTTGTTTACAGATCCGCCAGAGCACCTGGGGACCAATTCCATTGGTGACGGTGTGTTATATAAGTACCTTTAAAATAACATAACATAAGCTGAATCTGTATATATGGTGACATCATCGATGACGCTTCAAGTGCCTCTATGAGTACAATGAGTTCTGCTGCTTGTGCTGAAAAATGTGATGCTAATCTCTTTTGTGTTACTGTCACAAAATACCAATACTGTGGTATTCTTCTTCCTGATCTTTTGAATATCTCACCATTGCTGCACCTGTATCTCTCTGACCATTCTCCTGATTTATCATTGATAGCCCATCAACATACAGTACTTCTCGGGTTTCAAGTGCATTCTCACTCACCCTGCTTCTGTCTTCTGGCTCTCCTTCATACACTGCACAGTCATGTACCTGGTCTTGTGATTCAACAGGTTTTTCTACAAATGATGCTGGGTTTACAATATGACATCTGACTATGTTCCTGGCTCGGTTGGACAATATGATTTCATATCCAGAGGTTCTCTGCGTGGTGAGGGTAGATTTGTTTCTTTCTAGTGTAGTGAAAACTGCATGTTCAACATATAATATAATGTTATTGGGCATCCCATTGGGAAGGTGGCATATTTCTGAATTGCAAATGCAGCTGCTGCTAGAGCCTGTTTTCATGGGAAATGACCCTGCATGAATGGATCCAAGAACCCACTGTAGTAGGCTATAGGCTTGCGTTTCTGAGGAGATCACTGTGTAAGGACTGCTGTCCTTAGCTGTCCATTTGCATGTGAAAACAAATAGTGTAGTGTTAAAAGGTTTAATTACCATAAAACACTTTGATTAAAAAAAACATTGCTTGTTGTAATCTAGTGTTGGTAACACTGGGGCATTGCAAATTGCTGATTTTAGGTCATCGAAACATTCTGCCATCTCATCTGTCCATTGAAGGGGTCCTTTCTTTTTGTGGGCATCTTTAAGTGTTTGCAGCAGAGGCCTGACATATGCAGAATAGTCAAAGATCCATGTCCTGCAATAATTGCATAGCCCTAAAAATTGCTGCATCTCTTTTACTGTATTGGACGGTGGTGAGTTTCTGACTGCAGTGGCTGTGTCTGGTGTCACTCTTCTCCCTGCTGAGGAAAGTATCTGCCCTAAGTACACTACTTCTTTTTGGCAATACTGTAATTTCCCTTTGTCCACTTTGTATCCTTTGTCTGCAAGAAGTTATAAGAGTTTGATTATGTCTTCTCTACACTGTTCTTCTATGGTGCTACAGATCAGCAAAACCATCTATGTACTGCAGCACTGTGTTCAGAATCTGTATGTTCCCTAGGACCATCTGGAGGACCCGGTTGAAGACACTTGGGGACTCACAGTACCCCTGTGGTAAACAAGCGTGTTGGTACCTCTGTCCATTTTTTTAGGTCAATCACTGTAAAGTATACTACGTCTGCCGGGATGTTGCAAAATATTGAAGCTGGGTTGGGCACTAATGGATACTCTTCTTTGACTATATTTTTCATAGCCCTTGTATGAATCTCCATGATGAGCCTTTTGCTTTCTTCACTGGGTATATGGCTGTGTTACATGGTGATATGGATGGTATTTTGATACCTTGCTCAACTAATGCTGAAATAGTGTAACATATTCCTTCATCTGCTTCACTGGATAAGGGATACTGCTTCACTCTGGGGAGTATTGCACCTGGTTTCAGTTTGATCTACACTGCTCCTAGGCTGTTCAGTAACCCTGCATCATGGGGGTTGTCTGTCCATAGTCGACTGGGCAATGTTGCCAAGTCCTCATACAGTCATGTGGGTTGTGCCGTGGCAACTAATATTGTCTGAGGTACCTCTCTGTGTTGTATTACCATGTGACAGGTATACAGATTTCAAATAGTATGTCCACTTCTGATTCTGTGTCTGCGAATAAAGGTTCATCTGTTATTTCTCTCAATGGTAGTGCAGGGTCTATGCATAGTACCATGCACCATTGTGTTCCTTCTTCATCTGTGCCTATTAGAATGATGGAATCTCACCTGGTGATTACTGCGTTTTTGTGTAAAGCGAACTTGGTTCCTGGCACCTTCTCTTGTGGGACTGCTGGTCTAAATAGAAATTCTGCTGAGAAGTGGAATATCATGTTTTGTACTCCTGGAAGCTATCCAATCAGAACAGTCACTGCGTACATTAACATCTGTTAATGCACTGGTAGCACTCAAAAGGGATTAGTGATGCATAGTGCTTGTACTACTGTGGCTACTCTGGTATAGTGTATGCCTGGTGTGGAGCATACTATCCCTTTGTCTGTGAATGAAATTGTCATGTTTAGTTTACTCAATAGGTATCTACCCAGTAGGTTTACTGGTGTCTCTATACTGTATAGTAGTGGTACTAACATTTCCTGTGTCCCTATGGTAATGGGTAAATCTTCTGAGAAAAGAGCCTTTGTTTAGCCCCAGAGAATCACTGCATGTCCATACATTTTCTGGTCAAAGGAAACCTTCCTTCCTTTGTACAAGCCATTGTAGCTCCTGTATCCACCATGAAGGTGAACATCCTGTCTCCTAGCTTCACTCCCACCTTAGGCTCCTTTTCTGGGACTGATAGGGCTGGGCATGTCCAGGCTTGCTGTGGGCTGTCCTATTGTGAATACATATTTGTCCCCGGGAGCGGGAATGTGTTATCTCCCATTGCGCTTGCTCCTGCATAATGTGGTACTGTCCCTTGCACCAGTGCATTCTGCTCCCACAGCAGTGTGGTGGTTTGGGAAGGTGCCTGCTGTGTGGTATTCTGTGCGGTACTCAGGGTTGGGAACTGTATGGGCCATCCCTGTGTAGGGGCTGCTATCTGCATTGGGCCTGTATTCTGTGGCTGGGTTGACCCTGGGTCGTATCCTCTATATGCTGGTATTCTATAGGATGAATCATAGGCTGGACACTGGTTTGGTTGCGCACTTGGATTATATTGCATGGGTTGCCTGCTTCAACAATCTTGGCAACATGTCTCACTTGTCCACATGTGCCACATGCCCCTCTGAAATTTGGTCTCAAACCGCCAAATCCTCACCCTCTCTGGGAGTTACCTTGTGCTCCTTGGCCCCCTCCTATGTTTCTTCTATCACTTCCCAAATTAACTGTTCTCCTCTGCTGGGGCTCCTGCTCTTGTCGCCCATCTGTGGCATTCGTAACCACTGCTCCTTCCATACTCACCTTTGCTAGCTTTGCTTAACTAACTTTGCTTCTGCTCGCTGCACTTGCTCTTCTTTTTCTCTCACTTTCTAGAACTTGCACTTGCAATAATGTACTATATGCACTTGTATTTTGCCCCATGCTTAAGCTTCTATGCCCACTATTTTATCTAGCTCTGCTTGTACTTCTTTTGCAAGGCTTCTACGTAACACATGGTAGAATATTGGTATGGTCTTGTCCCATGTTTCGCCTGTTTCTTCACTCCACATTTCCTGAATTGAATGAATGTATAATGCTGGGTCTTCATCAGCTCATATCATGCCTGCCATGATTGATCCTATGTCAGGTTTGTCTGGGTATGCTCTTATCAGAGCATCCCATAAATGGGCTCAACAATTATTAAATGGAGACCCATTGTGTGTGTCATTTTCTCCTGGGTACCCTGCTTTTTCCCAAATGGTGTTCAGTTGCTCACCTAGTATGGTGGCAAGTACGCTCTTCATGTCTCCCAATGCTAATGTGACTCCCGCTGTCTGTTTCTCAAGTGCATAGATCCACGTACCAGCTCCCACTGTGAACTTAGGGAGTGCCTATATCAAGTTATTTTTTGTCCATATGTGGCCAGGGCATGTATTGAGATCTTCCTATCCCATTCTTTATTAATGGAAATCATGTCCCTTTCTTTCCTTTGTTATTCACCTTTGCCCTTTTCTTTCCCCTTATCACTGTCATGGATGGTGGGTGTGGTCTAAGTCTCTCTCCCCATGGAGTACTCTCTCTTTGGTCTCCTTCTGTTTCCAGTCTTCTTCGTCTTCCTCCTGATTCTCATCACTTTCTGTTGCTTCTGAATCCTAATCAAAGGTTTGTTTATTCTGCCCTTTGATGTGCTTTCCTCCCCCCTTCTCCCTTCTGTCTGCATGTGATCTTCTGTTTCTATTTTTACGTCCTTAATCACTGCTTTATTCATTTTCAACAACACCTGCTGTCCATGTACTAGCATTAATCACTGGGCAAGGTCCCTCTCGTTCTCTTCTCTTCATTACCCTTTGAAGTTCCTCCTCTGTTTTCTGAATAGGTGCTTCTAGGTCCCTACGTGTTTTATTTTCTAGCTTCGTTATAGTCTCCATCTCTATTGCTTCCATTGGCAGCCCACAATGTCGTTGGTTCTGTTTCAGCTTGGGGTTTGTACCAAGGATTTGTATATCCGGGGGCAGGTTTTACAGGCTATGTTTCAACTTGGGGCAGGTCCGTTGGCTGAGCAGGTACAGAAGACTGTGTCGTATTGGTGCTTTCCCTACGCATGGGCAGGACCGATGACTGCGCAGGGGTCACAGCCCATGTCATGCTCATTTTGATCTTAGACAATGGTGGGGCAGAGACTACAACAGGTGTTTTCCCTTCTGCTCCCTCCCCTCTTTCTGACTCCCCTTCTACCTTGTTATACAACTTCTAGAACTCCAGTATGCTTGTACTCCTTTTCAACCTTTTACCTTTATAAGTTGATAACAAATGCATGTACATGTGTTTGATAATCCCCTTATCAGGCATGCCTTCTTCTGGCCACCCAATACATTTTTTCCACTCGGTCCCTTCTGCCCACTCAGAATTCGATTTAATTATCTTATCCCTATATGTGGGGAGCTCCTAACACATGTGTTTAACCAGCATGCACATTTTAAACAATGACAATGTCACAGTGACATACTACCCAACAACTGACACCACAATAAAACAGAACACTGATAGTCAACAAAAGAGATCTCCTGAGGTCGCCCCGTGTGGCGCACCCCTGAGTTGCCACAAAAAACAAAAAACAAAAATTCTATTCACTGTGCGTCTCCACACAACAACAATAATTCAACAGCACTTCTCTTCCAATAACATCTTTCTCACCCAGGCTCTATAGCCACTCTCCACACTCACACCAAACTACTCTCGCCTCTGATCAATACTACCTTTTTTATATATTTTTTATACAGCATAATTAAAAAGTCAACTCTTATATACACAATGGTTTATTTTTCCTCCTCTCGTTCCCTTACCTGTGGAACAGAGGGATGCAGTCCTCGCTAGTGTGGGACTTCAATTACTACTACTGTGATGTCACTGCTACTTCCTATGGAAGCCCTCTTCTATTGCTAATAAAAATCAAAACTTAACACTACATATTTATATCACGTGGTTCCCTCTTCACGCACCCCACTCTCATTCCAATACTTACCCTCCTGTTTGTTGTTCCTCCTCCTCTGCATCTGGTGCCTCATCACCTGCATATGGACAGAAAAAGACATGTGGAGTTATGTGCAACGTGTCTACAGTAAACATGAATATCACATGGTTGTCATGCAACATAATGCAGGGCATGTCACCATAATAAATACAGCATCCACACATTATTGACAACAAGCTATCTGCGCATGGCATATGCAGACTGGTAACAAAATTCCCTGCTGAGGGCCATGCTGCCAGTGGACACATTGCCAACAAACAGGATAGTTAAGAAGCACGTTATGGCCCATGGCACCGCAAACCGTTGACTAATACCAGGGAAATGTGCATGGACATGTGGCTCTGTGATGTGCAATTACATCACATGGCAACAAACAGACAGCCATATCCACATCCAAGTCTGCATCCATCACATGCCACACCAGTGTTGTCCTGGTACAGGGACTGTACACAATGGGAACATGCCATAAGCCTGGGAAAAAGGAAACAGTCCCAGTTGATGTTTGGCTGTCAGAGTACCACATAGGCAAGGTCCGTGAAGTGGAGAGAGTCAGTCAAGGGAGTTATAGATAGGAACAAGGTACAGTGATCCACAAGAGGGAGAGGGGCATGGACCCATGAAGTGTGGGCTTATTGTGGGAAGGTAACAGGGAGCAGGCCGCGCAACGATTTGCCTCGGGAGTCATGCCATTGGATCAGCGGGGATGTGCACAGTCTAGACATATGTACACTCACTCAGGGCACACCATAAGGCATATTGGTTGTCATTTTGGATGTTCTATATAGCATGGAAGCACCTACGTACATGTGTGAGAATAGATTGCATACCCTGCAGGGCATGAAGTGTAACTCGTATTTTGGATACAAGCACATGTCTAACAGAGTCTCTGACATCAAGGATGCAGCTAACAAGAGTGCACGTTGTGGTATCACGCTGCAGATGTTGTGGGGGTATGCTAGTGGGGGATGAGTGCTGTCACACGGACATGTTCAACTGATGTACAACACATGGTTTGTATCCACTTTTGTGCACATGGACAGGAGTCAGTACACCACATGACATGATTAACCCGGGGCAGTCATTCAAATGCAGCCAGATGTGCACCACAATTATACATCTTGTTGATGCTTCACTTCACATACTCAGAATGCACAATGTTGGTCACTCACTGGACATATCCTCGTAAATTTCCAGGTCTCCCACGCCTTACACCTGCTCCAGTAGAATGAATTGGCTCATAGCCTCTTCATGCTCGGCCAGCTCCTCTTCCTCTGGTGACCCCCCTCCAGTTGCCAGAGCAGAGGCTACGTTGGCACCCAGCTTGGACTTGGTGTGACAGTTGAGATCATTCCAGCGCTTCACTACCTGTGCAGCAGTGCGCTTCTCAAACCCTAAGGCGTTGATCTAATCCGTGACATGCTGCCAATGCACCACATGTTGAGCAGGTGTGTGTGCTCCCCAGTTGCTGGCACATGTCACAGTGGTGAATGGTCACATAGTCCATGAGGAACTTGAGTTCTTCATCATGGATGTTCTTCCTCCTCATCGTGCCAGTTCCCTGTGCTGTGTCATGGGGTTGAGCCTGTTCCTGCTGATCTGGCTTTGCCTTCTTGTTACAAGGTTTTGTTGCCACCCCTGTGTGGCTGGGACCAGTCTGGGGTCCAGATGCCAGACCACAAGTGGCCTGGGGCATGGCATTAGCCCCTGGGGCTGGTGCAGCTGCCTCCACAGAACGACGCTTACCCTTTCGGGCTGGGGCAGCTGCTTCCACAGCACGTCCCAGAACTCTTGGAGCTTGGGCAGCTGCTTCTCCAGCACATTCCTGACCCTGGCCACGTCTGCCCCCTTTCCCTTTTCGGGCCTTTCCACTCATGTGCCAGGTGTAACAGAAAATTGGAAGGCACGCCAAGCTATTGTCCCGGGCAATGTGAGTGAGGGGGCAGTCTACGTGATGGAAGATGTAGTTCTGTTGTTCAGCAAGGCTCAAATGTACCCCAGGTGTGAAAAATACAGTATGCGTAATGGACAGGCACCCCAAAATAAAAATAAATGCATACGTGAGACCAGGATAGCTTCTGAAAAAATTAGAAACTGATACACGATACGCAGTGGAACCCAGCAACACAAAAAATGCATACACGAACCCCAGAGAGCTACCAGAAAGGTAAGAATATTGGTACACGATACACAGGGGCACCCAGAGTTGAAAAAAATGCAGACGTGACTCACTGTTAGCCTCGCAAAAATCAAAAGTAGATGCGTGTATGCGAGGAGGCAAATTTCCCACCAAAATAAGAATTTGTACGGTCCCTGAATTGAACGGATTGTGTAGCACCCCAGAATACGGAGTACTCTACTCGTCCGTCTCCTCCCCTGCGCACGCACTTTCGGAGTTGCTTGTACACATACTAATGTATCCTGAATATGGCGTGCTCAACACCTGCGTGCAGCGCATGTCATGTAAGTTACACACTGAGGGCCTTTCCTCGGATTTCTCGTGTCACGCTTTTCCCATTTTTTACACGCAAAGTCCCTTCACTCTGTTTCCGTTTGCCTACATTGCAAGACACAGAAGACCCACGCTCCAGCCTCAATGCCATTTTACCAGCCTCCTACTGCCCTGTGCTGCCTCCAACTTAGCCATCTGCTACTGCCTGTACAGTGTGTGTGCCTGCTGCCCACCTGCATTGCGTTTGGAGTGCCTGCTGTCCAGCCATTGTCCATGCTCCTATCTTTGGTCCTGGGACCACCTCAGTTGCTTCACTAGACTCCCACAGTGCCATTCCACCACCACCGCTCCACAGCCCAGCTCAAGGACCACCTTCCCAGCCCACACCTGCCTTGGGGGTTGCCATGTCAGCACCATCGTCCTCTGACCAGAGTGGCAACCATGTGGCAGCGAGGCAGAGGGCTGTCAACTTCACGGCCAGGGAAGTTGACATCCCGGTGGAGAAGGTCCAGGAGCATTATGATGCCCTCTTCCACCCTGTGATGCAACACGGCAAGGAAAGGCATCAGCAGATATGGGACAGGATAACAGATGCCTTCAACGCGGAGGGGGTGGCACCTCGCACCTTCAGGACCGTGCACAAGTGCTGGGAGAACCTGAAACTCAACCCATGGCAACGCCCTGTGCTACGTCCAGGCCGGTCTCACCACGGAGGTGCACCATGCACGCAGGTGCCGGATGTCGGCTAACAACATGCGGGCCCTGGAGAAGTTCTACCCAGCACTGCACACCCAGGTCTGCGAGTTACGTGAACGTCTGGAGTCGACTCGTGAGTAGCCATGTGGTGCAATGCTCTAGGGTGCATGTGCTCTGTGCATGTAAAATCATGTTGGCAGTGACCCCCTTAGGCTTGCAGCAAGTATGTTTCTGAGATGGATTGTCTGTGTGCATGCCCCAGACATTGCTCTCCATGTGTGCATTGTGAGCTATCTGTATTTTAAATTTTGTATCACTTGCATTGCGTGTTGTAATGCTGGCTTGCAGACCGTGCACATAGAACGTTACTTGTGTCTGAGATGTGCCAGGATGACAAGTGTGACAGTTGAGCTAGGGTTTGCCTGCCTCATGTGCATGCATGATGCTCATGTGTATGTGCCAAAAATGGGAATGTGTGACTGGGCATCTCTCACACCTGGATGCAGAGGTAGTGGATAAGGTGGGGGAAGTTAGAAAAACAGGAAAGAGGGTAAGGGGAAACATAGCTGTTTAGGTAAGGGGGAGTGGAGGGAAAAATACATATGCATAATAAACCTGTCACCAGTCTCACAACTTTGCTCCTACCTGTCACCTTACAAGACTCCTAGCCTCCTGTACATAAGACACTCTGCAGACATCATAGACTCCTAGCCACCTGTATGTAAGACACTCTGCAGTATGATATACCTTCCCCCTGAGAACACATATTCTGGATAACCAGACGTATAACATGAAACAAGATGAGCATGAAACATGGACAACACTTAGCAAGCCATATGAAACACACAGGGATTCTATCCCATATGAATGTACAAACGTATGACGGTAAAGGCAAGCAAAACGTGACATGAACATAAGTCAGCTCATTAGCCAGTAACATAAATGGCCTTAATATTGTCCTGTGCGAACTGACATGTATTATCTGAGCACAAGCGCCTTCATTACTCAAAATATTAAGTCACTTCCTACAGCGGACCCATAGCCCCTTTGCCGTCCTTTCCTGACTCTGAGCGTGTTAGATTAAACAAACATTTCCCCTTATCAGGACTTGTTGTAGCAGTTCAAGAAAAAGTGTCGGAGCTCCAACCATAACATCATAATTCTGTACAAACAAACGAGCATGCCACTTAGCTTTCTGTCTTGGAGCCCCACAGGACTACCCGGACTGGAGGAAGTCGAGCGTTGGGAGGAAAAAGCATCCAGTCACCACTGCGTTGCCCAGTTCACTCCTTGATTGACCAGACCTCTGCCATACCATTTCTCCCTCCGCGGATCTCCTCAGATGCCGTGACTGCCCGTGCTGAATCAGAATAATCTGCACCTGGCACGGCCGTCCAGTGTCCTAATAAGCATGCTGAAATTACCCACAGATGCCGCCGCCTGTGCAGCAAACTACAGTTGGGAGACCAAGGCACATCAGCTGAGGTTGCCACTGTGCCTGGGCTTGCAAGGTGAGACACGTGACAGACACAGACAGGGGCCCCGGCATTGGAGGGACAGCAGGCATCCATGAGCAGTGCAGGTGCCCTATGCCCCGGGTATCGTCATCAGCTCGGAGCGCGTACCCACATAGCAGGCACCGGGCACTGTGGCAGCAGGTGGCAATGAGGAGGAGGCTATTTGTTGCAGGGCAGACCACCGAAAGGAGGCAGGTGCGAAGTGTGAGGTAGGAGGCACACATGGACCTGAGACACAGGATGTCTTCCGTGTTCCAAGGATATGAAGAGGAGATCGGGGTAGAGAGGCAGCAGGCTTGGGAAGCGAGGGTAGTGATGGCCAGGGCTGAGATTGCACTCCGTCAAGCAAGGAGGTGGGCTGCCATCCTGGAGGCCCCTTGCAGGGACGTCCGAGTGATAGAGACACAAATGCTGGAGAACCTGCAAGCCCTCCAGGCAACAATGGAGGCCCGCCTGAGGGGTGAGGACGTGGCACTGGACTCAGCCCTGGTTGAAAGGCTCAGTGATATTGGAGAGGCGAACTAGCCCGCTGCCTTTGTACATAGTTATTTAGGTGTAGGTTTCCTTTTTTCATTTATTATTTTCCCCAGACTTTGAAGACTTTCCTTCCCAGTTTTTATTGTATGTAGTTGTTTAGGCATTGGATATTTGTTTTATTTCATATTTCCCCTGGACTACTTTGAGCTTGATTCCACGTTTATTTTTGGGCATATTTATGTCCAATACATTGTTCTGTTTGTTACATTCCACGCTTAATGCAGTTAATTTGTAATAGTTCTATTTTCAGCCATTGCAAGTCATGTGTCTTGTGGCGTGCATGCTTGTGTGCTGTTGTTGCTGGGATGGTTGCGAATGGTAAGATACACATGGGCCTGACATGTGGGGGTGGGTCCATCAGACGACAGGGTCTGCACTGTATGTTTTCATTAGCATTTACTTGTGCAGCATCACTGTGTGTTTGGCATCAGTGTGTTTGGGGTGGAGGGAGGAGGGCTCACTGTGGAGGAGTTCCATGGTCACGTTAATAGCATGTTTGTTTGGCATTGCTTTGTAAAACCCATGTTGTGTAGGCACGCCCACCAGCATGTGCAGTCACACACTGCCTTCTCTCATGTGTCGCTCATCCTCTACCACTGGAATGCAGTAGTGGGCCATGTTTGCTCTTCCGAAATGGCAGCACCATTCTCCAGTCTCTGTGACTCATGTTCTCTCTGACTGCCCTACCATCACCCATGCATGACCCTGTCATGTGATTGTTCCATTACAGATATTTTGTCACCCATTCCACCCAGGTCACTGATGCTCAGGCTGTGACGCACCTAGCCATTGTTTGTGTATCTTGCAACATCTTTTGGTAGGTTTGCTTCTGTCGTGGGCACACATTCAGTTACTATGCTTTGATTTGATGCCTTGGCAATGTGCCATGGACAACATGCATATGGATTTGCATTCACTTGTCACATGTGTATGGGGGGCTGATTAAATTCAGGAAGGATTTGAGCAGATACTTCAGTCATGGATGGACCTCCAGTGCTTCCAGTTGGTTGTATTTGTGGTGTACATGTTGGTGTTGCACTTCATGGTGCTGTCAGACCACAAAGGTCAGGTGAGCTACAGACATGCATTGCACTGGTACTGTGGGAGACTGTCAGGGGGCTGCCAGGGGGGTGTCACAGGTGAGGGGGTTTGGGGGTGGTGTCCAGTCTGGAGGGGATGCCTGGGGGGTGTCACAGGTGAGGGTGACTGGGGTGGTACCCAGTGTGGAGAGGGTCTGGTGGGTGTTGTCCAGTCTGGAGGGGACTGCCTGGGGGGGGTGGGTGTCACAGGTGAGGGGGCATGGGTGGTGGTGTCCAGTCTGCAGGGGGCTGCCTGGGGGGTGTCACTGGTGAGTAGGGCTGGTGGGTGTTGTTCAGTCTGGAGGGGGCTGCCTGGGGGTTGTCACAAGTGAGGGGGGCTAGGTGGTGGTGTCCAGTCTGGAGGGGGCTGTCTGGGAGGGGGTGTCATAGGTGAGGGGCGCTGGTGGGTGTTGTCCAGTCTGGAGGGGACTGCCTGGGGGTGTCACAGGTGAGGGGGGCTAGGAGGTGGTGTCTGTGCTAGAGCGGATGATGTGTAGTTGGGGATTTGTGGCCAGAATGGGTGCCCAGGGTGTAGGGGCGACTCACGTTTCAGTAAGGGGTGTAGCCTCCACTTACGAGGGGTGTCTGTCTTGTCGCTGTTGTGGAGCCTGGGCTTGTGAGAGTGGGCCTGCGTTTTTGCTGGGGTGCGGCCTGTGATTGCAAGGTGAGGCGCGCGATTTCGCTGTGGTGCAGCCTGGCGTTGTGAGGGACGGCACATGTTTTCACGGGGAGCAGCATGGGCTTGCGAGGTGAGGCATGCATTTTTAGATGGGGTGTGGCCTTGTTTTGTGTGGTAAGGCACGCGATTTTGCTGGGGTGCAGTCTGGCCTTGCGAGGGAGGGCACGCGTTTTCGCTGGGGTGCGGCCTGGGCTTGTGAGTTGAGACGCGCAATTTTGCTGGGGTGCAGCCTGGGCTTGCAAGGTGAGACACGTGATTTCGGTGGGGTGCAACCCGGGCTTGCGAGGTGAGGCGCACCTTCTCACAGGGGTACTGGATGGTGGGCCAGGGGTGGCGCAGAGGCTTGCGCTGCGTTTGTCCTTTTGCTTGCTTTTTGGTGTGCTTGTGGGCGTGTTGTGGGCATGTTGTGGGCATTCCTCATGCAGCTTGTTTTTACTTGGTGATGGCTAGTAATGTGTCTTTAATTCCATCAATTTGCATGCCACAATATTTTTTTCTGCGCCACAGCTCACGGATGGTCCTTCTCGGCACACGGACCTTGCACCATTTCTGCGCCCCACTCCATGAATCTGGCCCTAAGTGTATATCTGTGTGTCTTGCTGGTTCCTATATATCTTACATCGAAGGGGGATAGCGGGAGTGTCACAGTATCATGCCTGATGTCTGGACCTCTGCCATTTGGTGTGGTTTCAGACTCGTGTTTTCGGGGCTTTCTTAGTTTGTAATTTCTCTCACGTGTGGGACGTTGGATGTTCACCCCAACACCCACGTTGGGCCAGAACTATTCAATTACCTTTTTTCAAAATCCCAAATCAATGTTGTGTGCCAAGTCATGTTTAAACACAACAAACCTATTATAATTATTTGAAAGCAGGACAAAATTCTCATCTTCTGGAACACTCCGCTGAGGAGCTAAAGAAATTGTTTTACGCTTAATTTCTTCTCATTAAATTATTTTTTTAATACCATTTTGTTGTTCCTGCATGAAAGACGTGAAAGTTAGAACAAAACCTCTTAGTGAACAATCAACAAAGAAACCTTTTCTATGTAAGTTACAAAGGTAGCAATTTCCTCCTATTCTAAATGTTGACATAACTAACACATCAAATTGACATTGACTAACCAATCAGGTGTAATTTGCTATTGTCAGAAAACCCATGTAACTTGCACCAGATTTTTTATATTCCCACTCATATCCCACTGTACTCCACATATTAATAGGCACTTTCATTCACCTTCATAACACACCTCACATGCCCAAAGACGGTTCACGTATACACAAATGATTCTAGGACAACTTTAAGTTTTGTGAATTCATGCAAAGGTAAACATGTGTTGGCTTGTTCCTCTTGTGACGAATCCCTGGATGTTGGCACATCTCTCCTAGGAGGAGCCCCTTCCCATGCGGCCAGGGATGTGAGGCCGCTAACCTTAGTCCCCCTGGGGGTGGTACTTGGTGGGTGGAGTGTTAGGGAGAATTCTCATTTATGGCTAATTTCCCTCACCTAGTGAGTCCCCCAGCAGCTTTGGTGGACTTCTGGAGTTTATTTTTTTCCACTTGGTAAGAGTATGAGCTTTTCCCCCACTCTTACCTATGTTTTGCCATGTGTATTTCTCTGTTTTTGATTGTGGACTCTGAAGTACACCACTTCAGTAGCTCCCTTCTTTCTGTGTGTCACCCAGCACCTTCAGTGCCGTGGCACAGGGTTGTCTTTGAGACTTCCCCGACTCCATTTTTGAGGCTGACTACAGTCCCCCAGAAAAGGGTAAAGTTGCCATTAACTTTACTTAGTCAATCTACCACAGATCCAGTACACCCCATCTTCCATGGAGTACTGGAAAGGGTTAATTCTGATCCCTTTTTATCTGTACCTCCTAGAGCATCGTTTTGCTCTTTTAACATTTAGACTTGGCTGGTGGCAGTGGTATCTACACTAACTTTCCTACCGCGATTATATTAGATAAACGTGGTATTGTTCTTGGCTATTATATTAGCCTTGAACATAAACCTGCTGGACAAAATCGTCTTTCTTTTGGCTCCGGTTGGGTTTATTCACCATTTCTTTTTGTTAAAGTCCTTCTTGTGTTTTACTTTGCGCGGCAAGCTAGGTTCGCCTTCTTTGTTCACCGTCTTTTGGCGGGCTTCTGCTCAGAAGCCCTCCACCAGGCACCTGGGTGTCTAGTTGGGCTGAATGTGAGGGTGGGGTGTAGTCACCCCCTGCACAGGGTATCCTAGGAAACCCAAGTCACACTTTGCCATGATTGGCTGAGGTGGTTGTCCGGGCTGGACAACCCCCCTGCTGGGTGATCGACAGCCAGGCTGAGTGAATGGGGGTTTTGCGCATAAAAGGCAGGTCTCTTGGGCTAGAAGTCAGAGAGTCGCCACTGGAACTACAAGGAACCGAAGAGAAGCGGAGAGAACGACGGCAGCTGCAACTATCCCGTCTCGGTGAAGCCCTGCTGCAGTCCTGAGCTATCTACCCTTCAACGACTAAGAGGAGATCCAGTCCGGAGTCTTCTTCCCTTGAGCCTGGTGGGGATAATCAGCTCATCTTCCACAGCCAGAGGATCTTCCTTGGTCGAAATCGCTGCACACAGCTGTAGTGGTCCGGATAGCCATTTGAAGAGCCTTTCCTGTTTTTAAGGAGTGCACCTTATATTCGTTGTCGCTGCTGCTGGCTTCATCCCTGTGTGGTGCAGACCCCCTTCAGACGTCCTCCTTCACAACGAAGCTCCAGGAATCGGGGGTCTGCGGTGAAACCAACAGGAACAACTGCCAGGGCACAAGCTGCACCACTGGAATAAGGTACTGTGTTCCGCTTGAGGAAACTGGGTGAACCCCTTTTCTTCATTTCCAAGGCTTGCCCTTGTCTTCCCTCCTTCTAATAACTTTTGCTTCCGAACATTGACAATATCAAAGTACTCTTGGCTACGTTGAATCGTGAACTATCTGACGGTGCGATCTTCGGCAACAGGTCCCCGGTGTCACTTGACCCTGGCTCCGGCCCTTTGACTTTTGAACCCTTGTCTCTGAGTGTTTCTCGATTCTGTCTGCCTAACCAAAATATTGCCTGTGATTTTTGCCTCCAACTCCCTCTAGGTATCTCAAGTGCTAAGTGTGATTTTGCCCCGGTAGCATTTCATGTCATGGATACGCGTTTATTTAGTAGACTGAACTGTCAAAAAGTGATCGCAATCGTATTCACGTAACGTGTTTTGTTCATAACACCGTTTCACTCAAACACAGGGTACTTACCTTGAGACATACTGTACAAAGTGAATTGGTTAGTTGTAGTATATTTAACGTGTGGTTTGTGTTTAAGTTTAATAGAAGTGTTGTGTTTCTAACTAATGGTTTAAAAATAAATGTACTTATATTTTTCTACCTGAAACCTTGAGTCAGTGTTTGCTTGAGTCAAAGTAATTGTGGTTCCTTTATGTAATCTCTGCTACTGCTCATATACTCTTAAGATAAGCCTGGCTGCTCCACCACTGCTACCACTCTGACATAGTAGTACAGGCTTGTACCAAAGGTAAAACTTGTATTGCCACATGTAGTCTTAATTGTGTGTAGTGGTCCCTAAGGGCACTGCACAGGATTCTGCCTAACATGGATCACAATAGGATGGAAGCCCTCTATGGGATTAGTGATGACCTGGAGAGAATGTGGTATCTCCATGGCCCACCTTACCTTAACTCACCTTCCTCACCCACCCCCTACAACACCATCCCTAGTGTTCCTGTTTCCTCAAAGCAAGTAAGCTAGGGACGAGGAAGAGTGTGAGCTCCTCAAGGGACTTCTATCCCTTATGTACTGAAACGAGGAAGAGACCAACTGACTCACTGTAAGTTCTCAAGATCAGTACTTGGACGTGGAAGACGTGTGGAAGCATAAAGAGGACCTCTGTAAGCCATGCTGATCTGTTGGAATCGTACCATAATGTCACCACAATTGTGGCAATATTGCCAAAACTGCGCCGGAGCGCGGTATGAAAATCCTGACCCCAATTACTGTGTCCAAGCAGAGCTAGGGCTGCAGGTGTGTCCTCCACTCTCCTTGGAGGCAGTAACGAGGGTCAGGGGTTGCGGAGGACACGGCCATAACGTTACATGCCTGCAGCCCATTTACCTATACTGTCCTGTAATGTTAGTGATGCCACTAGTCATGCAAGCATGCATGCAGCTCACCCACCACTCCTGCCCTGCACTGCTACCATTGCCGTGGCTTCTGCTACTAGCCAGCCTTTTGCCAACCTAATGCCTCTGCTCCTGAGTCCGCTACCCCCTCGTATGTCTCGGATATCACACTTAAATGTGCGTTGGTCAACTCCCGCTCCCTACCAGCACATACCCTTGATGCTCATGACCTCATCATTAAAGACAATCTTAACCTACTCTTACTCTGCAAGACTTGGTTAAGTGAGACTTCCGAACCTGCCCTCTCCCTTGCCATCCCATGTGGCTACACCATATTTAGACAAGATAGGATTGGTCAAAGGGGCGGTGGAGTAGCTCTCATCGCCAAGGACACGCTCACCATTAGAAGGATCCAAAGAGAACTGGGTCAGAATTCCGACTACCTCTTACTCAAACTGAAGCTCTCCCCGAATTGCACTATTGCCTTCCATTTTGTCTACCGCCCGCCAGGCCCCTCCACTGACTTCCATGAGGCCCTTATCCATGCTCTATCAGACAATCTCAAAAAATCCTCCAAAGTCATACCCCTGGGTGACCTCAATCTAGGACCCAACAAACCCAATGATGCCCTGCAGAAAGCCCTTTCAAGCTTAGGGTTTACCCAAGCCATTTCTGAGCCTACTCACATTAAAGGTTGCATGCTTGACTGGGCCTCCCATCACAATTGATCCCTCCTTGTCTCTGAAATTTCTCCTATTCCCTGGTTTGACCACTTCTGCATCAAATTTGACATCATAACCCCCAAGGGGCCCACTAAGGCTACCTTCCCTCTTCCTGCTGCCTTTGTGAGAAGCTCACAGTAGCTCACTAAGGAGAATCTAGCCCCTCACCTTTTGGCACCCGGCCTCTTCCCTAACGACCCTGAGCTTTTGGTAATAGCCTTCAATAGGGTCATTACCCAAGCTGTAGATGTTATTGCGCCACTCACCCTAAAAAAGGCCAAGAAAGCAAAGCACTCCAATGCCTGGTTCACCCATGTGCTCCTTCAATTTCGTTCGAAAAAAGAGAAGCGCTTGCTATGTGGAAAAACAACCCTAATGAAGCCTCTAAAGCAGCCTTCAAGATAATCTCTAAAGACTATAAAACTGCTATCATTTAGGCTAAAGCCACCTCTTTCAACTCTAGGATTGGAAATGCAAAATCTGGAAAAGGAAATCTTTGCTATCTTTTGAGAATTGGAGACTCCCTCACCCCCGCCTCCTACCATCCTCAAGGATGAGACTTGGTGTAATAAAATTCAAGCTGCCATGCTCGACAAACTTAATACCTTGCACTCTAAAACCTTAGCCCACCAAAAGGCTCTGTCTAACATACTGGCCAAGAGTCGCAATTCCCCTGCACCAGTGACCCATCACAGCCAAATGCTGGTGTTTGAATTTAAGGGTATGAGATAACCAGAAGTAATTGCTCTTCTCAAATCCATCAAGCTGTCTAACTGTAAATGTGATGCCTGCCCCGCACAGGTCATCAAAGACTGTGCCTCCTCCCTCGCCCCATTTATCACTGCCTTCATTAATTCCTCCTTCCAGTCTAGCCATGTTCCAACTGGACTCAAGGAAGTGTGGGTCCAACCGCTTCTAAAAAAGCCCTCCCTTGACCCACTGGTTCCAGGGAATTACAGGCCCATTACCACTGTCCCCTTTCTTTTAAAGATTTTGGACAAAGCAGCCTACCTGCAAGTCCAAAAATTCCTTGAAGACAACCACTCATACAACAATTATGCAAATGATACTCAGGTGCTCATCCCCCTCTCGGGGGATTATCTTTCGGATCTGAACACCCTCAATTCTATTTAGTCAACAATACAATCTTGAATGGCAGAGAACTGGTTTTGTCCCAACAGTGAGAAAACCAAACTTCTGCTAATTGGTTCCCCTTCCACCTTGGGTAAACTGGACAAGCAATACTGCTCCTTCCCCGTTGATAACATCCCTATCACTGTCTCACAAGTCATCAAGACACTGGGCGTATATCTTGAACCCAACCTGTGGATAGACAGGTTAATGCAATTGCTTCCTCCTCAGCTTATCACTCCAAACTCCTTAATGCAGCCAGACCCTTCTTCTCCCAACAGAATCGCCTCACCATTGCTAGGGTTATCATTGGGTGTAGGTTGGACTACTGTAATGCCCTCTTTGTAGGGACCTCCCATAAGAATCTGGCCAAACTTCAACAATCCCAGAACAACGCCTTGAGGGCCACAACAGGCATTTCACAAAGGGACCATATCTTAGAGGTCAGGAGGCAGGTTCATTGGTTACCCATCAAGGAAAGGATTGTCTTCAAAACCCTCGCCTTGACACACAAATGTCTCCATGGCCTGGCTTCCCCCCTATCTAGCTCAAAGGATTATCAGACACATGCCATCTAGGCCCTCTAGGGCTGCCTACACTAACAGAATCACCATTCATCTTACCTGCAGAATGCGTGCGGGTTGCTCCAGCTTCCCAACTATGGCCACCACCTTCTGGGACACTCTCCCATCCCAGATTAGGTTGATTGACTCTCATGCAGCTTTCAGAAAAGCCATTAAAACTAGGCTCTCTGTTTGATTGTTTGAACAGGCTTTTTATCCTCTGTATGTATCTCTGTTTATTCAACTAAGTAACCGTCAACAACTGTATTATGCAACGTAACAAACTGTACCAAGCACTACTCTGTTGGGCCACATTCTGGTAACCCTGAATCAAGCCTTCTTACGTTCCTCATAGCGCCTCAATGCCTGTGGGCTGCAGCGCGCTCTATAAATCCAAACATAAATAAACCCCTGCTTACCATTAAGGTAAGCAGTGGGATAAGATATATTTTTTAAAAGGACCCTGTATCGTCACCAGCGCCTAACATAAGTGGGAGGCGCTGACACCTCAGGGGTACAAGGATGTCAGTGGCGCACACAGGAGTACGCTACAGTAAAGGTAAGTGGGGGGCATGGGGGTTTGCGGGCCAGGACAGGTGTAGGTGGGCAGAGGTGATCTATCTGATCACTGCGCCGCGCTGTAATTGCAGTCGACATTTTCATCAGTGGAATTACGGCAACACAGTGATCACATAGCTTCACGCTGTCTAGTTTTTACAGACTTCCTATTGGCCAAGGCACAACTAAAATAGAAGAGGGAAATTCAAACACAGCGAGAGATCCTCCGTGGTGGAACCGGGAGTTGCAAAGTCCGTGGTCAGAAGCTGAACGAAGCAGTCAAGGACTGGACGCTTGCCCATCAACAGAGACGTCCCCTAGAGGTCCGCCGGGGTCAGGCTATGCCTGGAAGCAGGAGGAGGAATCGGCAGCTGGTCTAGAGAACTGGAGCACACGGACCGCCTAGAACACGCAGCCCAAAAGCAGGAAGCTGCGGTGGAGGCTCTGCAAAGCTTGGAGGGAGAAGGAGGTACCTGAACGGGGGCTTGAGACCAAGAAGCAACCGAGGTTGACTGGTGAGCAACCAGAGGAGTGTTAGGAGACTGGGAGGCTTGCTGGGAACCCTGAGGGGGCTTGCCTGGGGGGGTGTCACAGTTGAGGGAGCCTGGGTGGTGGTGTCTAGTCTGGAGGAGGCTGCCTGGGGGAGAGTGTCAAATTGTAGTGAAAAATGGGTATGGGACCAGCCACCAAAAAGGAGTGGCATCAAGAGCCATCTTCTTTGTGGCACTCCCTGGCGGACTGGGAGACCATGGCTGCCTAGACCATGGGAGAGAGAAAGAAACCAATACCAAAGGGGTCTGGGACTTGAGAGAAAGAAACCAATACAAGGGGGTCTGGGACCTGACAAAAAGAATACCTGGCAGGGTAGTGAACCGGGTATAATTATTGAGAAGCAAGAAGAGCTAAGAAGGGTCTGGGACCAAATCCACTAACCAGCTTCCTCCAAAATCATTGTTACAGTCACAGTATGAAAGTCAGTCAGGGTTTAAACCGGCTCAAATGGAATCAGCCCTGATTAGAAGGATTTCATACAGACCTAGATGAGGCGTTTAATAAATCTGCTATAGGGGGACATGGGACCTACACTGAGGTTATTCAAGCCTTTTCTATGCTTAAACCCATATCCTCTAAACCTAGATTCTAACATTAACATATTTATGACCAGGTGATTAAGGAGAAAAAGCGAGCTCTGAGATGTAAGATTAAAAATCATATGGAAATGTCATTATCTTGTCGTCTTAAAACAATTAAGAAGTTAAAGCAAAAATGTGAAAATTGGTTAAGAGGATATAGAGGGATAATGCATCAAAGAGATGCTGAAAATATGTTTGCAGCAACATCCACTAGTAAAATGAATGAAATATGGAGGTTGCTTAAGCAAGGAGATACCCCCGGGATGGCCCTTCAGTCGAACCTAGTCTGGAATGATCTATAGGTGAGGCACTTCTCCCAAATATTTCGAGATGATAAATATGCAGATTTTTATAAAAAACTATTATTTTTATAAAAACGATTCTCATGTATGTGAAGGGACGTTAAGTTTCGATAGAGATGATGTTTTATACCTAATCACTTGAAGTAGTGCATCAAGAGCTCCTGGCCCAGACAGGATTTTTAACTGGATGATGAAGGAATATCCCGAGGTATGGGCAGATATTTAAATGTCAATTTTCAGGCAATCTTAAGAACAAGACAGATCCCTCCATCTTGGAAGACAGACATAATTATTCCGATCTTCAAGAAAGGAGATCGGACAGCTCTGGGCAATTATCGACCAATTTTGTTATTAGACTCACCAGGAAAAATATTTGTGAGTCTGTTATTGTCAAAATTTACAGATTGATCAAAGTTGGTGGAAATCTCTCACCTAAACCAATTTGGTTTAGCCAAAGGTATCTGGATGCTGCTGAATGGCTTTATCTTGTCATTTTTTAAGGCATGAGCGATTTCTAAAATAAAATCAATTATATTTGTTTTTTATAGATTTTAAATTAGCATTTGATAGAATTGATAGGGGAGTACTGTAGACAAACTTACCTGGGTGGGGATGCCTACCTTACTTGGTGGAATTATTAATTTGGTAGACATCCATTAAAGTTCGCTTGAGTGTTAAAAGAGAATTATCTTTGATTATTTCTACACAGCGAGGCTTAAAACAAGGCTGCAAGGTGGTTACTGTATGCCGATGACCTTGTCAAACTAGATGACACCTAGATCACCCTGCAAATACAACTGGTTGTCCTAGAAAAATATGTGGGAAAAAATGGGCTGAAGATTTCAAAGTCTAATGTGATGGGGATATTTCCACAAGTAGGGAGGAAAAAAGTTGATTGGTGTCTGCCGGATATTCCACTTGTACTGGTGAATGAGTATTGCTATCTAGGATTCACCCAAAATAACCATAAGCAAAATCAGCCCAGCGTATTAAAATTAAGATCAAAGGCAATTGGTCGATTTTTAAACAGTGCAATTGTCATTTTAAAACAGATGTGTGCATGATTCTATTCAGTATGGACACTTGTGAGTGACTGTTTGTAGCATAGCCTGTTGGAGGTACATGAGCCAACGGGAAGAGAGACTCTCTGGACATAGTTCCCTACCGTATATAAGGTAGTGGAAATTACCACAAAAATACCACAATAGCCCATGGTGGCACACAACACTAACACTGAAAATGTGGTATCCCTAAAATGTAGGCCTGAGGTCTCTCTAGTGATCAAGAACAATCTAGATAAAAAACAAGGGATGTTGGATATTGGGGCCACAAATAAACCAACCACTATACCAACCAACCAAGAAAATACAGTGCACATCATCTAAATAGGTCTGAATTCTGAAATAATGCAATGTATTATTGTCATGTGTGACCCAATATGAATACAGAGCGTGATTATTGCTAAAGGTATTTTGGCGGTAAGAAAATACCGCAAAGCCCCAAATATCCACAAAATACCCAACATATTTATGGTGCGTTGCAGGCCGGGAAAGTGATCATAGAGTACCTACTGGGCGTGGCAAGCGTGTCTCACACTGCCATTTGCACATTAAAGGGAACCCATTTTATAATAGCAGTGTGCCTCTAAAAACAAATTTCAGAATGTCACAAAGGGAAACCACATTTTCAGACCTAGTGCAATATTTAGAGGCAAAGTTGTTTGCACATGGGAGGTGGTCGTCGAACAGCACCTTAGAATGGCGTGACCGCATTCAGGGTGAGGTGCAGAAAGAAAAACTAGACAATATTTTTGCAGAAGGCAGCATAATTCAGGTCTGCCTTACAAGATTATTGAATGCAGCCGATAAAAGCGCAGAGAAAGACTGTTTAATACGGCTATGCGGCAAAATATGGTTTATTTTGAATAAGTCCCTGCGAATGCAGGAAAATGATACCCAGCTAATTAACAGGTTAAAGACTGAATTAGATGGGGCAAGTAAAAATCAGGAAATGTTAAGAGCAGAATTGGATGTATGCCAAAAAGACATGCAATTAAAATGCAGAGACTTTGATGCTCAGTTATCCAAAAGCAAGAAACAATTTGAGGATAGTGAGCAAGAATTGGTACACTTAAAAGCCTTAGTGGACCGCATTAGACAGGATAAAGATGAGGTTGTTTTAGAAATGCAGATTTTACAAAAAGAACATTGTGAAAAAGAATGTGATCTCCAGAGTGCAGAACAAGAAATGATTAAAATGACTCAAGAAAGAGACAAGAGAAATAAAGAGTTCAATGAATGCCAAATGCAAACGTGCGACATGCAGGAGGTGATTAATAAGATGAGTGATGAAAACAATTATTTGCAAAATGAAGCAAACAGACTCCTTAAAAAGTGTAAGGACTTAAAACAGCAAATGTGCATTCCCAGGTCCCAGGAGAGGCGGCAGGGTACCTCATTCAATGGAGTGCAGGTGAATTCTAGTTCTGCCCAAAGAGCTAGTGCTCCAGTGACTGGGCCGGTGACTGAACTTGGTTGCAGCGCCCTTGGGGGATTTGATACTCCCATTGGGGGCAGCCACCAATCCCATACACCTGAAACCAGGATTGAATCACAAAGTAGTGCAATTCCATGCATTGCAAAAAGTAGCCCCATAAAAATAATGAAATCCATTAAAGCCCTGATCAAACCATTTAAAAAGGGAGGTGAATGCTGCATTGAGGATCACTTAGAAGCGGTGCATGACATTTTTAAAGCACTCCAGATACCTAAGGAACAGTACAGACAATATTTTCATTTAACTTTAGATGCCCCGACGGCCAGCATCATAAGGGGATTAAATGAACAGCAGAATATGACCTGGGTGGAGTTTGAAAAAGAAATTAGGCGTCATTTTTCTCCTTTTCAGTCATTGCAGGAGGCAAAGAAAGTCGCTTACACAATCACTGCTGGACCTAATACATCCCCTCGCCAATTTTTACAAGACTTAAAAAGAGCATTTTCTCGCTTTGATGTATCTTTTGACCCAAATTCCAATGAGTTTAAAACTGCATACTTCTATGGGCTACAGAAAGACATCATATCCCAATTGGTCCGTGAATTTGACCGTGACAAGTCCCTTGAATGGATTGTACATCAAAGCACAAAACTATATGAGGTACTCTATTGTCAGGGTAGAGAAAGTGATAAAATGAAAGATACTAGACCTAAATCTAAAGAACCCTCAGCCACAGTAATGGAAATCAGGTCAGCCAAAATGTCCCTTGAGTCTGCTCAAAGCCAAGGTAAAAATAATGTGACACCTGAACAAAGGGGTAATCAACAAAGATCGCCATTTCCTGTACCAATGTTCCGATCACATGATCCTAGTAATAGGGAGAGCTACATCAGCCCTAGGTATTTAGGGGACAGACCCCGGGTAGGATATCGGCCTGATATGGCAGGTATGAACAATAACCAGAGACAAAATCAAGATCAAAGAAATGATGGTCCCTACCAGTCATTGGGGACACAGAGCAGATTTGATCCCAACACCATGATATATGGTAATCAGGATAGACCCTGATATGTGGATCGATTTACTTTTAATGGAAATCAACATAGGGGCCAGTACCCACAATCTGAGAGACAGGACATGAGGCAAAACGTGAACTACAATCCACGACAGTACAATGATTCCCCACCAGGGGACTATAATCAAAGGATGGGTGCAACCCGCTCCCCTCCACAAATTAATCAAGAGTTCAGAAACCATCCCAACCGACATCAATCACCTGAGAGGTATCAGAATAGATCCAATCAGGGGGAAAACAACAAATATCGACCTAGGCCACAGAAAGAGGATTCTAGAGAGATGGAAAGGTTCCAGTGCCTTGAGGCCCAAGTGAATATGTTAGCTGAGCAAATAGGAAAGCGCTATACAGCGCAAAAACACCTTCCGAAGAGGGGGCTGATGGCCATAGCAATGACCGGGGGGCTTCCGAAAAGTGACTAAGTACTCATGATAACTGCAGTGCCAAAATGACAGATTGCTCTGATATAATTTTGCATAACGACTCTGAGATGCCTAATGAATTAAAAATGAAAGTGCCAGTAAATGAACTTGTGACAGAAAGTGCAAATACTTCTAAAAAAGAGGTACGGTTTAACCTAGAGCTAAATAAAACAGTAAAGATTTGCACAAATGAAAAAGGAACATTAGGAATTCCAGAAGAACAAAGGGACAGATTTAAGAAAAATGACTCATGCATGGGGAATACCAGTGAACAGGGAGTAAGTGGGGATGCTATAGCTCCTTCCCTGGGCAAGCAAAACAATGACCAAACACAGGCAGAAAAAGGAAATACTCAAAAGAAGGGCACAAGTCAATCACCTGAAGAATTCTTTGAGCCACATATTTTTGAAGAGGCTGAAAGGGCTGGTATCACACTAAATGATCACAAATGCACAGAATTAAAAAATGACAAATTGCTGAATGATGTTGTTACACATGTTCAGTTGGAAGGTTGTAGTGTGGTCTCTGATGTTACCCAGATGGATGGGCGAACAGTGGCCACACTCCAAAAAACCTCTGATCATGGAGAAATGAATAAAGTCTCTCGCGCAGAAATGGGTAAAAAGGAGGAAAAATGTCTTTCCATTTACCAATGTGCTTAGCCAAAAGTGAAAAAGGCCTGAGAAAGGTGAGCCCTGAAATCAGTAAGAATTCACACTTATGTGTATTAGAGGAAGTTGAGGACAGATATTATGCACCCATCACTGTAGAAGAAAAATGCCACACCTTTGCTATGATTGACACTGGCGCACAAGCCACAATTATGTCCAAGGAGCTGGTAAAGAGTATCAATGAAGGGAGACCCCCACAGAGTCAGATCACAGTGAAGGAAAATCAAGGTCCAGTGCATAACTTTAATGGGGAGGAGGTGCCCATCATAGGTGTAACTGAGGTTGACATAAAAATAGGAAAGCACAGAATGAAACAAGAGGTATTGATCACATCTATTTGTGAAATTCCATTTCTGATGGGGACAGATTGTCTGAAAAGATTGTCTCCTCTCATAGATGGGGTGAATGGAGTGCTGTGGTCCTTAACCAAAAAACCATTGAGGCCTAAGAAACTAAAATCACAAAACAGCAACATAAATGAATGTCACACCGTTGCCAAAACAAATGATGCTGTGGAGGTATATCTCCAGAATAGTTGCATACCTAGTGTCACTGTTATATTAATGTGTCAAGACAAAATGCAGAGCGACAATGAAAAACTACCTGTACAAATATGCTTGGACCCAAGGAAAAATTGGCAGACTGCCATAGATGAGCACACATTACGTTTTTATTTAAAAGATAAAACATGCAAACAGAATATTGCTCCTAAAATAGATTCAGAAAAACACATTACCACTCTGGCAGAAATACACATGGAAGATGAGCAACCATGGGTTCATGTTGGTATAAATGACTATTTTAAAACAATAAAAGCCACTTTAGATCTTGGACATGAAAGGAGTTTCATTAATGAGAAATTGTTGCAAAAAATAATGGAGAGGGAAGAAATGCCGAAATTTAGGATTAAAAACCAATATGTTTCTGAGTTGGACAGTCCAGACTTTGAAAACCGAATTGCAGGCAGATGCATGCTTAAAATTAGCATTGGGCAGAAAACAATTTACCATAATGTATGGATAGTGAGTGGAGCACAAAATGAATTTTACATGGGCAATGACATCATGCACAGAATGTGTATGGTGTTAGATTTCCTTAATCAAAAAATATGGTCACGCCTAGGTGGTCCGGCACCTGAATTTGAAGACAAAAGAAGGGCTTATCATTGTGCACAACTGGTTCCTTATGCAATCGAATTACAAATGAGGAAAGATACTATTATTCCTGCATTTACAAAACAGTTTGCAATAATACTGAAATGCAAAAATGGACAGCAGATGGAAGGCTCTGATGCATTTGTATGCCTGAATGAATCCATAAAACAGCAAGGCCTGTATTATGAATACATTCCATTGGTATATTGGTGATGGATCTGTAAAAATTATGGTAAATAATAAAGGTTGTCAGGATATTCATTCAGAGGAAAACTCCCCATTAGGAATGGCCATACAAAAATCACATTATAAGGCAGATTTAAATAACATGGTGATTGGAAATATCCCTGAAAAGTATGTAGATGCCAAGGGTGAGTTGCCAGAACACCTGGACTCTCCGCCCAAAGGAATATTTAAAATTAATTCTGTGTATCTTTATGATTCAAATGAGACAGTGTGCTGCCATCAATAGGATTGCATAATATTTAATTTAAATGAAAATGAAGCAGAAAATCAGCCCATTGAAGTGGAAGCTGATATGCCAAAATATTTAAAAGTGGCAGCTTTACAAAAAGACACAGCCACACAGTTAGAGGAAAGCGCCGAGATTCCCTTACCAGAAGATTTTCCAGAATTTTCCAAAATGGTAGAAGAGCAGATCTCCTTAGCGGATGCGTGTGAAAGCAATGAGGATAGAGACAATCTGAGGGAGATATTTATGGAGTTTAAGGATGTATTTGCAAAAGATGCTTATGATTGTGGTTTAACTGATTTACATGTGGCCACACTACCCGAAGGGTGTAACAGAGGTCCAGTGTTTGTACGCAGTATAGACTACCGCTGGCATGTTTAGAATCATTGGCAGAGATTATTAAAAATTTGGAATCGCGGGGAATTATCAGGCCCATTCATAGCACATCCAATACACCTATTTTAGGTATGTTAAAGCCAAATGGTCAATGGCGGCTATGTGCAGACTTGAGAGAGTTAAATAAAAGAGTACCAGTATCTAGATGGCCACTGCCATTCATTGATCAGGGCCTAGCTCAGGTACATGGTTCAAAAGTATTTACCACATTAGATCTCACCTCTGGATATTGGTGCGTGCCATTGGCAGAGGAGATACAACATTTATTTTCCTTTACATTTGACAGGACTCAATACGCCTGGCTTAGAGCTCCGTTCGGGTACATCAATAGTGGGAGTGAATTTGGCATATTTTTGAGAAAGGCCATGCCGGATGCAGCGGAAAGAGGAACAATAGTTTACGTGGACAATGTCCTGATAAAAAATGAAAGCCTGAAAAGCCATTTTGATGAAATAAGACATGTGCTTGGCCAATTGCAGAAAGCAGGCGCCAAAGTATCTTTGCAAAAAGCACAATGGTGCAAGAAAAAAGTGAACTTTCTAGGGCATGAAGTGCCTGAACATGGGCTAAATCCACAAAAGAAGAAAATAGAGGCCATACAAAGATTAAAAGATCCTAAAAATGTGAAAGGAGTAAAAAGTTTATTAGGGATGACAGGCTATAACAGAAAGTTCATTGAAAATTATGCAGAAATCACTCAACCATTGACTAAACTGCTTAAACTGAATACTCCCTGGAAATGGGAAAAAGAGCAGTCTGATGCAGTGGCTAAATTAAAGGAATGTCTTGTAAAGGCACCATGTTTAGCATACCCCATAAAGGACAGGGATTTCTTTATAGAAATAGGTTTTTCTGAACATTGTATGTCAGCAGTGTTATCACAAAAACACGATTTGAATCACAAAACCATTGCCTATGCAAGTAAGGCATTTTCCCAAGTTGAAATGAAATTTAATGAATGTGAAAAGGCCCTATTAACCACTTTGTGAGCGCTACAACATTTCCGCCCCATTGTTCAGGGAGAAAAGGTGATTATTGAAAAAAATAATCAACCTTTGCAATTTTTAGAGAGTAAAAGAATTAGATCAGGTAATCTAGCGCAGTCCAGAATCACTTCATGGACGCTGGCATTACAAGGTTTTCCTGTAGAAGTGAGATATGGACAAAATAAAAAGAACCCAATTGCTCAAGGGTTAGCTGACTTACATGACTGCTCAGCTGAACAAATACCAAATGAAATGGAAGTGGAAACTAGTTTGCAGGAATTTGAACAATCACCACACAAAGCTTTTGATGAAAAAACATGCAAGGATTTGCCAACTGTATATGTGGATGGTTGTGCTTTTCACATTGAAAATGACAGTAATAAACAATTAGTGGCAGGAATAGGAAATGTCTGGTTGAAATGTGAAGGCGTCCCCAGTATAGGGATGAGGATTGGAGCTAGGAGCAGTCAGGTGGCGGAATTGGCAGCCATTTATAAAGCAATTGCTACTGCAGTTGATAAAATGTTCAGTGAAATTGTCCTGGTGACTGATTCTGACTATGCACGGAATAGCTTTGTGGAGTATTTGCATGGTTGGAAAGCAAGAGGCATGGTTACATACAACAAAAAGCCACTTAAACATGGAAAAATGATACAAGCCATAGACAAATTGGTGTCAGAGAATAATTTAACAATATACTGGAGAAAAATTTGTGGGCATTTAAAAACACCAGGAGAGGATAAGGAGGGAAATGATAAGGCAGACCACCTGGCTAAGATTGGGGCTGTGATGGGAGAATTGCTACCTATTGATTATTTAACGGGTGAAATACAAATTGATGCAGTAACACGTTCTAAAGCACCAAAGGAGGTATATCAACCAGTGGTACAGTGGAGTCATGACACGCCAGACCAAGATTTGATTGAGGCACAAAAGAATGATCGAATTTTGGGAATCTATTATAATCATTTGATAGATCCTGAACAAAATCCTTTAACAGAAAATTATTGTATGGGAAAAGAAGAGTTGAGGGTGCTATTAAAGAACAAAACACGAATTAGATTACAGGATGGACTCATGATTAGAGAGTCCATAACAGGACAAATACAGTGGGTGGTACCCCTTTCATTCAGAGGGCTAATGCTACACCATGCACATGATGCCATAACTGCAGGCCATAGAGGTTCACAAAAAACATTAGAAATACTAAAAGATTATGCTTACTGGCCACATATGTCCCAAGATGTGGAATTATATACTAGAGGATGTCTAGTATGCGCCCAATTTAAACCTGCTTCACCAATGCATAGAGCCCCATTAATGAAAAGAGGCCTAACTCTTCCATGGTCAGATTTGCAAATAGACTATGTAGGGCCTTTAAAAAGGTCGAGCAGAGGAAACCGTTATATTTTAAGTGTGGTATGTTTGATGTCAAAGTGGATTGAATGCATTCCTGCACCAGATTGTAGTGCGCAAACAGCAGCCACATTGCTGGTGAACCATGTGTTCTCAAGGTTTGGGTTGCCACAAAGAATTGAGTCAGACAGAGGAAGTCATTTCACAAGTACTCTAATGAGTAAGGTATGGTAAATAATGGGTGTGAAAAGAAAACTACATATTGCATATCGGGCGGCCTCTTCAGATGGAATTGAACGAAGCAATAGGTCTGTTGTGGATATTTTAAAGAAATTCGTGGCAGAAGCAGGTTCCAGCTGGGATTTACGTTTACCGTTGGTTTTGATGGCAATCAGATCAACTCCTGCCAAAGCAACAGGTGTTAGCCCCCATGAGGTCTTGACAGGTAGGAAAATGGTGTTACCACAACACCTACTATACAGAACACATGAGCAAACACTTGTGAGTGCATCCACAGTTCATGAATATATTGATGAACTGAGGAGGCATTTGCAACATGCATAACAGAGCTGCTGACAGTGCAAAGTCTTATTATGATAAAAAGACATCAGTAAAGGAATACAGTGTAGGGGATCAGGTGTACAAGTTTCATTTTGGAAAAAGTAAACAGAAAAATTCTAAATTTCTAGCAGCCTGGCAGGGGCCATTTCGAATTATAGATAATTATAGATAAGGTCTCTCCTGTGGTTTATAAAATTTTGAAAAATGAAGGTGAAACGGTGATAGAGCAGTTTGTCCATGTAAATCAGACCAAACCATGCCATCCCAGACACGAGATCAGGCGGCTTGAGCATATAGAAACAGAAAGCCCTGGGGCTACTACCCACTGATGCACACAATACAACATAAAGTCCCTTGAACACAAAAAGAGAAAATAAATGGGTACAATCAGGAGGCAGTGACAGAGAAGTTAAAAAGTTGATTGTTATAATGGCACACAAACACTGTAATATATGTAAAAATATATAATATAAAATAAGTAAATAAATAAATATATATAATGGAAGCTCATGGTTGGTGTGCAGAGAGAAAATGTATTAAATATTAAATGCTGTTTTATATATGCTTGTTTTCTTTTTAACTTGTGTTTAATTTCAGAAGAAAAAAAAAAAAAAAAAAACGAAATGTTTTTACCAAGCATGTTTTATTTTTGGCAAAAGGGTGAAGTTAGTATTGTGCTATGTACTTAATTTGTTTCTTTTCTATTTGATTTAGAAAATTAACATTATTTGGTCGAAGGTTCCGGGATCAGAGGCCACGGGAGACGATGGAGTCCTGGAGCCCACGTGGACGGATTCCAGGAAAGCCCCAAAGAGGGGTGAAGACCAAGGCTGCAAAGCGATCAGCATTGAAGATGATACCGATGATATGGTTAATGATGATGATATTTGGAGGGATCTTCAAGAATTCAGAAGCACAGGTTGTCATTGAACCTGGACCAGCATCTGGTATCGCGGTGGAAGAGGCACCAGGATTCATCATGAGTGATAGAAGGATGATTTTCCAAAATATCTACATACCATTGAATCCTGAGATTTTGATTGAAAAACATTTGAACAATACCGGAATTAAGGTTGAACAGACTAAAGAGTGGCTGGAAATAAGAAAAGAGGACACTAAGCAGTCAATAAGAGATATATTAATGCAGTTGGAGAAAACATTTGTGAATTCAGCAGACATTAAGAAGAGGAGAGGAAAGAGAGGTGCGGTGATGCTCGCGATATCATTGGTAATGTCTATAGTTGGAGCCATCATAGGTACCACAATATCAATAGCCAATTCTATTTCGGTAGGAACACTGAGTACTAAAGCGCAACAACTGAGTATTGACCTAGAAATAATACAAAAAACATTAGATGGGATTAGAGGGGGACTGGATGAACAAGTAAGATTCATAAATGAAACTGCAATCATTCTAAATGAACAAGCAGATGTGATGCAACGGGCGACTAAAATAATGCTTAAGCATGACAGAACTTTAAATGAAATATTGAACATAATGAGTCCTGTTGATAGACTATTAACGAATTATATGAGAGAAGTTCAAACTGCAGTTTCACAATTGATTCAAGGACATATCCCCTTGTATTTTGTTTCGGAGGATATTATTCGTCAAATGATAGAAAGATTGACCAGGAGGGAAATTGATATAATACAGGTAAAAACTGCATTTGAAATGGGTAATGCAATGCCGTTATACGTGGACTTGGAAAGACTAGAGATCGGATTTTTGCTATGCATCCCATATGTAGCCCCTGAACTTATTTATCAAACGAAGTGGGTACACAACGTGGGATTTTGGCAAGAGGACAAATTTATTAAGATTAAGACTACAGAAGTGGTGGCATTTCAGTCATGGGAACCTGAAGTTTATTTAATACCAAACCTGGAAACATGTGTCAAATTTAAAGAACAAAATTATATGTGTCCAGGTAAACCGTTTGTTCCTGATGCCACAGATGCTATTTGTGGTTTGAAATCTGACCCAAGTATATCAGAAGGATGTGAAGTGATTATTAGCAATATGGGGAGTGAAGAACTGGCACAGGCTAAGATGGTCAGAGGTAAATGGTTGGTCAGCACCTGTTTAAAGAACATGACGGTAGTACATTTAAACCATGGAACATACGTGGTTAAACAGGTGAAATATAATGTTTTTTATTTACAGGTTCCAAAGGATACAATTGTGCCAATTGGGGGGTTAACATTGTTTCATGTAACAAATGATGTTTGGGAAAGCCAAGTGGAAAATATCGATTTTTTTCAAAGGGATACTTTTCCAATAGATCCGGATGTGGAATATTTATTGAATCACAAAGAAAGACATGTTATAAAAATGAATTTGAGAAAAAACAATATTACAATTAGTAATCTGGGGATAATAGAAGTGGAAAGATTTAATTGGGGAACCTGGGGGGAACGCTCAATAGTGGGTTTGGCTGTCCTGGTGCTAATCATGGGTGGATGATTGATTGTGCTATCAGTAAAAATGAAAATGTTACTGATTTTAGTAGCTACGTCAGGAAGAGAAAGATATCCCAATACACATGCATTTTAAAAGAAAAAAAAGAACAAGTTGTTTTTAGGAATTGGCTTGGATCGTAGCCAAGTTCTAAAAACAAAAGGAGGGTATGTAAGGATATTTGGCATGTTACAGCACAGAGTACAGCACTACTGCACAGGTAGCATTTTTTTTTTGATGCAGCACCACCACATGGGTGTGGTGCATTGCTATATGTGTTGCCAGAGTAACATGGACATATAAGTAAAGACAGGCTATTCAGTCAAAATCGATTTTTACATATAAGATGCAAATCTATTTTTACAGTTAAAAGCACACATGTGCACATTCAAAATGCACACTATTTTTCACCTGAAATGCCTATGTTGCAAGAGACACATTTGAAAATTAACAACTAACCTTATTAATAACTAACCTGACTAATAAAACTTCATTTAACATAACCCACTAATAAAAATGTGTCTCCACTGCAGAATTAGGCCTACTTTGAAAGTGAACTTTTAAACGCACATTCATTTTTTTTTCTCTGCTGCTCTGTCCACATAACTACAGGAAGCAAAGAGCTCGAAGGAACAGGAAATCAGTTTGTTACAATTTTTACTGTAGAAGTGAGCCATTGTGTAGTGAGGGAGGAGATGACATGATTGATTCTGATTGGAGCAGCGTCATAGCAAGTATCATGCTAGAGGCTGTGATTAGAACTTTGCTGGAGAAGCTTGAGGGGAGGGGGAGGACAATCGAGATCTTGCAGAGCTGGGAGAAGGACCTGTTTCCTGGCTGAGGCATTCCTGCTGCAAAAGCTGAGAGTTCCAGGCAATAACCCCGGTTTGAGAACGGCAGATGCTTGTTTTCACTGGGGTTAATCTTCAAGGGAGCCAAATCCAGAAAGAGAATAGCCGGAGAAAACTCATGCTGAACAGATAAGGTAATTACAGAAGCGAGTGGGAGCTGTGCGAAAGTGTGCGAAACTGTTCAGACAGTGTATTCGAGGGAGTCACAGTCCCTTATCAGCATATTTAATGTTACCAATTGAATATATTCTCACAGCTCTCTGTTCATTTTATCACAAATAATGTTGTACCATTTCATTTATTTCTGTAAAAAAAGTTAAACTGTGTTCTATAATACAAAAATATTTGAAAACAGATAGCTAGTGTGTATTATTTCTCTCTTTCATTTTGCATGGGGAAAGGTTTAAACGTGGGTAGATTTTTAAACAGTGCAATTGTCATTTTAAAACAGATGTGTGCATGATTATATTCAGTATGGACAGTTGTGAGTGACTGTTTGTAGCATAGCCTGTTGGAGGTACATGAGCCAACGGGAAGAGAGACTCTCTGGACATAGTTCCCTACCGTATATAAGGTAGTGGAAATTACCACAAAAATACCACAATAGCCCATGGTGGCACACAACACTAACACTGAAAATGTGGTATCCCTAAAATGTAGGCCTGAGGTCTCTCTAGTGATCAAGAACAATCTAGATAAAAAACAAGGGATGTTGAATATTGGGGCCACAAATAAACCAACCACTATACCAACCAACCAAGAAAATACTGCGCACATCATCTAAATAGGTCTGAATTCTGAAATAATGCAATGTATTATTGTCATGTGTGACCCAATATGAATACAGAGAGTGATTATTGCTAAAGGTATTTTGGCGGTAAGAAAATACCGCAAAGCCCCAAATATCCACAAAATACCCAACATATATCAAAGAGGAAAAAAGTTGATTGGTGTCTGCCGGATATTCCACTTGTACTGGTGAATGAGTATTGCTATCTAGGATTCACCCAAAATAACCATAAGCAAAATCAGCCCAGCGTATTAAAATTAAGATCAAAGGCAATTGGTCGATTTTCATTATGTCCAGTTATATTGTTCTATGAGCTAAAAGTATTCCCATTTTGACCTATGGAGTCAATACTTTATTTTATCAAAAATAAATAAACTGGCAATATTTACAGGGGACTCTTTGGAAAAAAGTGTTATCCTCCCCAATGGGGTTTCGTCTGCTGATTATTTTGTTTCAATTAGGACTGCTTTCGCTATTGGTTATAGTACAATGTAAAAAACTGACATTAATTAGAAAGATTTTCATTGCGATTCCAAACTCTCCCTTTTATAGATGGAAGCATGCATTAAAAAATTACCAAGATCGAATGTTGGATATATAGAGGATATGAAAAGTTTAGAAGAGGCAGAAATTTGATCGATTTATTACTAACCAATCCAACAAAAGCCAAATTAAACTATGGAATTATAATTGGCAAAGAACTCAGATTGTATGTAAAAAGTACAATGTTTTTGTGAACTTCGAGGGAGAAATGTAATCTAATAACACCTTGCCCACATATTTGGGGAAATTGCCAAATACTACCTACAGATCCATGTTTTTAAGAATGGATAATCTCTTATCAACTAGAGACGTTCTTGGAACCCGGAAAAAGGCCCCCAATTTAGAGCAGGAATGTCGATTTTGTAAGACAGCACATGAAACTATACGTCACCTGTTGATTGAATGCGTAGCTATATCGGCATTGAGAGCCATCTATTTTGATAAATTTATTAGAAGGTATTGAATTTTAACAGCTGAAAAAATGTGGTTTATTTTATTTAGTGGGTCTTCTACCCCATTAACCATAGCAGTAGTAAAGTTTTTAATTTGATTGAATTTAGTAGAACAACAAGAGATTGTCATACATTGATTAGATGATTAATTCCTTTAGCATCTAAATGAATGAATATGTTGGAGGATGAATTGAATTGTTTTTTATAATCAAGTGTTCTTTTAAAGGCTCTTATTTTGGACTAAGTACTCTTCTACATTTTATGATTGGGCAGTTATCAATTGTATTATTGTTACTTATTTATGGTATAATTGGGGATAATACAGCGAAATGTTCATATGATTGAGCTGTGTACCTGATAAATAAAAACAAAGATAAATTAATAAATAGTCACAGTACATGGCAGGGTAGTGAACCAGGTGGGCTGTGAACACCGTGAGCATTGTGAGAGAGGCCAGGACAAGGGAGATATACCCCCAGGTGTTGATGAACATTATGAAACAGACCAGGAGAACTAAGTCATTCTCTTGGCACTCTGAAGAGTTTGAGAGTGACCAGGGGTATGGAGACATATTCCCTGGTGTTGATGAACATTATGGAAAAGGCTAGGAAAATGAAGTAATTCTCTTGGCACTGTGAAGTGCTTGAGAAAGGCCAGGGGAAGGGAGACATACCTCCTGGTGTTGATGAAGACTGTGAAAGGAGCCAAGAGGAGGGAGTACTTTTCCTGGCATTGTAAAGAGTCTGATAAATCCATGAGAAGAAAGACACTTGTCCTGGTATTGGGAAAACCATTGAGAAATGTCAAGGGGAGGGAGTGGACCTTTGTGAAGATGCAGGACCTTTGTTATATGTACTTTGCTGGAATCCCAACCCAAGGAACCGTTTCAAACTTTTGAGTTGTATCCTTTGAGAAGAACATTTTGTTTGCATCACCCAGAGACGAACTTTGGGCTGTCGTCCAGAAGAAGGGAGCCATCTTCTGGACCAAGAAGAGCACCCCTTCTCCTTACTTGAGTTTATAGTGTAAGGGTTGGAAATACGTTTTTGGATGCAGGATAGTGGACTCTTTGCTTTAGAATGACATCCTGACAGATTCCTTAGTATTTAGTTGTGGCAGGCAAACCCCTCTCAGAACTGGGGTCAGATAGGGTTTTCTCTTATTTTCTCACTAATAAAAGTCTATAGCCAAAAACATTTCACCTGTGTGGCATTCTCCTACTTATACACCCTTACACTCTTCTCTAAGCATACAACTCCTGAAAATGTCCTTGGAGTAAGTCAAGAGAAAAGTTGAAAATCCTTTCGTCACTCACTCCTAAGTGCTTTGGTAATTTTTGTTGTAACTTACTCATGAGAAAGTTATCAACTATTCCACAAGTAAGTCAAACTTGCTCCTGGAAAAAGTCTTGTAAATCGGCCCCTACAATGCTAAAAAGCACTGCGGTCGAAACTTAAGAATACCTTTTTCATGATGAAGGATTAATATTTATGTAATCTATTGCTGTTTTATTTATGATGCTTTAATTTGTGTCCATTATTATATATTTTTTCAGAATGCTAGCAGCCACATGTTGTTACACACATTTTTGCTTTCTCAAGGCCAAAGTATTTTCATTTTAAGCTGGGTTTTGGCATGCTTCCTTAAGGCCTGTGTCTCAATGGCTTTACTTTAGCATGATGAAACCAGTCTTCAGAGCAAATGTGCAAAACATTAGCCGCTAATATTCCATAAGAAAAGATAGAAGCTGATACAAATAAAAGCATCATAATTAATCACAGCAATACATTTTATATTAGTTTTGTAAACAATGAAGAAAAACGTGCCAGTGACAAAGTTTTCTTTACAACAGTCTGGCTATATCAACAGCTCTGGATGTTTCCCCTCGCACCGAAAATCTAGAAAGAGTCTTTGCGCCAGATTCTGTAACTGCTGTAAATCGTACAAGTTAATTACATTTAATTTGGTTACATAACATGGCTCAATTGTTTTACTACAGCTGGCATTTCCATACATCCTTATTCCCCTTTCTGTATCTCTACCCACACCTTCCTAGGAAAGTAATTTACCAACGTCGGTAGCAGATCACAGAGGCATGTAGCATACCTAGAATTTCATTTACTTGTCATGGCTTTCCATTTTAATCAGAGGTCTGCAAAGAACAATACAACGCCACTTAACATGCGTTTTGTTTGATACAGCCTGGACAAAATGTAGTCCGTTTTTCTCTTCCTTGCCCTGCCCTCAAATTTACAATGCAAAACATCCAGGTAAAAATATAGTGTTGAACTTTATTGAATATTTACATATTTACAAACATATTTAAATAGCTTAATTGAAGAGATAAGTTAGTCAGGCTCCAAATAGTTCTTGGAAATGTGCAGCAAATACCTGCGATAACCACAGCTTTTGGCAATCAGCTGGTCCTTCTCACGCTGAACAAAGAACTGAAGCTTCCCCATTGAAGTGTACCTGCAGGCACGCTCCCTCTCCCAACGGGCTCGCCTCTTCATGGCCTCTCGCTCGGGCCTCTGTGCTTTAGAGATGGGAATCGAAATCTCAAGCTCTTCAGTGGGACGGGGCAATGCAGGCATGAGCGCCAATGCCAATCTTCCAGGCACATGACCTGGACCAGGGAAGGCTGCGGCCGGATCACTGCAGCCTGGAGGTCGAGCAGCAAGTTGTTGGTTCAGAGCAGATTGCATTGGTCCCTTGAGAGAAGCAGGCGGATGATGGCTTGCAGGAGCCGGGACCTTTTCTGCTCTGGTCCAGGGATCTTTTAGATATGGAGTACCTTGGCCAGGGGAGGATCTGCTTCTCTCCTTAGAAAGGATTTGTTTTTCTCCAAGCACTTTGGAATCCAGCATGTTTGTTACGGGGAGTATGTTTTCAGTCTCCTTTCTCATTTCTTTTCCAGGGGGAATTCTCACTCCTGGCCTTGTGTTGTTGGAAGTGCTGAGCGGTGTCAATGGGTTATCAACCAACGATTTTGGCTTTTCTGGAATCATTGTGCCTCTTTGGATACCAAGCAATGGCTTCTCCTGAACCTTTGCAGTCAAATTTCCAGTGCTGTCTGGGTTGTCTTCTGTAGAAATTGGGACAGTAACAGACCCAGGAGCATGGGAAAGTCCAGTGCTCTCGCCTTTTTTCCCCAGCCGATGGAAAACCTGTACAGATTCAAACATATGTAAGCTTAGATGACTCCGGTGAAGTTTTAAGGGCTCCTGTTCTTTTTCTTTATATGTTTTCTTCCTTTTACTCCGATCTTTCTGGGGTTTCTCATCTACCTTTGGTTTGTTCAGAAGAAGAACGGAGGTGCTGTTCATTTCATGCCCCACGGTAGTGGATTGATTTGTTGGAATTGACTCCTCCATACTAGACACAACGCTCTGACTTTTTGTTTTCTTCGCTAGCTGCCTGTTGCTATCACTCTTTTTCCGTTTGGTAGTGCTGCTGACTTTTGGTCTAGAATCAGTCAGCGAGGCTCCAGTTCCGGAAATATTTTTGGAGTCCGTATTCTCTGCAGGTTTAATCGCACACACCCTATTTTCAAGTTGATTTGTAGGCACTTGGTCACAAGAGGTAGCCATTAGTTTTGCCTTTTTAAAAGACTCCTTGTCTACCTTTGGCTCATTAGATTTCTTCATCTTGGGATCCTCTGACACACAGGGTAAAGGGACATCAGTTGCTTTTAGAACACCTAAGACTTCTGAATTCTTTTTAGCAATATCATTTGCATCCAAATGACTCATCTCATGTGCTCCAGACGAATAGGTACGCTTTCTGCTCGACTGCCCTAGACCTGCCACTTTCTCTCCTGGCTGCATTGCATGAGCCAGAATGTCTCTGTGTTCTGTGCACATAGTTTTCTTCTCTTTCGGGTCTTTAGTAGAGAGAATACTTCCTGACGGTGTGACGTCTGTGGCACTGGTGTCTTTCTCCAGTGTTGTATGCAACACTTTCGGTGCAGATGAATTCTTGAAGATTGGCCTGGCCTGGTCTCCCCGATGTTGATATTCCTCTGAAACAAAAGTGTCCTGTAAAATTTGCACTGCCCCGCTCCGCCTTTCTTTACTGGAATTGTAGCCTTCTGTAAAAAGAGGTTTGTTCGGACCTCTCTCCGACAGGACGCTGTTTGGGTTGTGCAAGGGGTCAGTGTAAGCCAGTATTTGCTGAATATCAGGGATCTCGATTTGCAACAAGGGTGTCTCCAGGGATTCCTGAAGGCTTTCAGACATGGGCATTGCTTGAGAAGATTTGCCTTTCGGTGCTTTCTTCACTCCTTCTCCTCTTTGCTTTTGGCCAGGGAGAGAAGAATGCTCCTTCCTTTGCCTGTGGTCAGTTGACGGAGGTTGAGCCCTAGATGGGCAGACTGGTCTCACTGCCATTTGGAAGTCTAAAGGAGTTGTTCCAAGGAGTCCCCGGTTATCTCGGTAAGAGGAGGGGTTGATACAGACATCACTTCTCCTTTTGTGCCCAAGTAGGCTGGGGCATTGCTGAATGAAATGTGTCCTTTGACTGTGTGCAATTCCTCCAGGGTTCTGCAGACCTGAAACAGAATGCAAGACAGCGAATGAGTTTCAACACGGTCTCAAGGCAGTTGTATAAAAGCAAGCTAATTAGTCTCTCAAACTTTATAGTGGTACCAGCACAATGCTGATCCCCCCATCTGATGTACCGCCCTTACTATAAGCAAATTAACAGCACATTCACAGTTATGCCTTAGCCTCAACAGACCAATAACTTCCACAAGTACTTATGTCATTCTCAGTGGTCCACAGAAAATCTTATGTTTTGTGCCTGAAGACATGAGGCAACAGGGTGATACTTGAAGTAGAGTGCTTAGCCTGTTTCTTTCTGTTGGCAAAGCCATTGTGCTAAATCATAAGTTATTTGTCATAGTTACTGTAATGTCCCTATTCCATTGGCTACTTGGTGTCACCAACTATTGGGAACTGCTAGCAGCTTGTGGCAAGGACTGAAAACCGGGTCAGTGTGTTAAATAAATACCATGGTTAGGATCTATGCATGTGCATTCCTCTCACATGCCTCTGGTCTCTGCACTATGTACTCGCCACAGGTCTTCCCTCTATTTTCCTATTTTACAGGAGATAGAAGGTATTGTAAATATATGTTTTATACAAATGAATTCAAAATAAGTTATGTAAATCAGACTTCTACCTTCATTTTGAGGTTGTCGGTGCTCCTTTGATTCTTTTTCACTCTTTCAAAAAGCCAAATGCTGCCATTAACTATAACAGGATGAAGTGTCCAGCAAACCTTCATCACCCTCCAAAAAGCATTCATTACTATTGACTAACTTTAATGTGGTCCCATTCAAAACCATTTGCTAGTACCCTTCTTGAAGATTCAAGAGGTGTGCCTGAATAAAAACTAAACGGGAATCCTCTAAGGATGTGGGGGCGTTGGAGAGTGAGAAACTGAGGAACATCAATCTGTGTTGGTTTTTCCACAATCAGCGGCCTCTTAAACCCTGGACATAGTGCCTGGGATTCTACATAAGCCCCACCCTGCTAGTAATAGAGAGCTTTGTACGCACAGAACGGGCGAGGCAGCAGAGAACTCTGTGGGACTGATTCATTCCACTTCTGTTGCTTCCTGCATTGTGCTTGTGTGTCCATCCATGGCAAGCACGCGTCTAGGCCTGGTTGACATCTGATTCCATTTACAGGGCTTCAGTGCCTCATTCATTGTGCACCACCCACAGCTAGTTGATATGCGTGGGATATGTGGGATATGCGTGCCAACACTCTGATCTGCTCTCTGTCTGGAAGTAACAGTTTGTGGGAGCGCTCATGAGATTATTTTGACAACTACAGATAACACCTTGGGAATTCAAGTCTACGGTCCCGGGCCAGTGATAAGTAGCAGTCAAAGTATAGCCATTTTGGCAGAGAACAATATCTATGCTTACTTTGGAGAAGGGTGCAAAATGTGCACTCACCACTAGCCATTGGCCAGTGAAATTTGATGAGTAAGAAATAATGTGTGTATGAATAGAAATGAGATGGCAAGTGGCTTTTTTAGGCCTGGCTAGTGGCTTGCAACTTGAATTGTTGCCCCCTGCATCGAAGTGCTATTTTATATGATTTTCAGTATCAGTATAGTTTCTTTTCTTATAAATGTAGGAACGCCTGGGCATAGCGTTAGAAAAGCCTTTGAAATTTCAAAGCAAAAATTGGCCTGTGAAGCAACAGGCAATGTTAACCCTTAACATGCCAAGAAACTGCTTCATCCTTCCTGTTGTATGTCTTGCTAAGCACCAAGGTACATGCTAAAACCATGCGTGTGCCTTAAACTATATAGCTGAACCTTTGCTTATGTGACTTCTAATGTTACTTGTGTGTTAATGCTTTCCAGCTGGACTCTTGTTTGAGCTAATGCTTACTGCTAGACATTGCTGAGCTCTCTTGCCATGCTCTGCTACTACTTGCCTAACATATTCTGAGAGGATTCCATTGCTCAAGTGAATAGGAATTCAGGACACCACTGTGTATGTGTGGCTATGAGAGTATGAGTGTTTGAATGCCTTTACTGAAGTCATCTTATTGTATTTACCAAGAAAACCCTCTACCCATCTGTAACCACTTCCTAATTCTCTTTCCAGTTTTCCTACCTCCTCAAAACTATCCACAACTACTCCTCTAACCATCTTTACCCATTGGCTGCCATGTGGTGTCCTGCTGTATTCAGTTCAGGCCAACCAAGGTGGGAGGGTTACATCATACAGCTTTTGTAGTTAGGTGCAGGGTATAATATCACACTTCTGAGGGGATTGGACAACCAGGGAGACCATGCAGATGGGTCCCTTGAGAGCTCCATGAGCCCGAGGCCTAACAGCGCCCTGTATCCCAGCATATTAACAGGTTAAAGATGTGCTCGTGAAGCTGAGTCCCCCCAGGCCTTACAGCAGCATTTTGGTGGCCTCAGAACAACTAAAAATGGTCATCTGTGTCAAAACCAAAGATGGTGCCTGTGTCGGTCTCTGCGGAGTGCAAGCACGTGTGGATTGAGGACGTCACCTTGCGTGTGGAGATGAGCGGTGTGGAGCGGACCCCCACACCACTGGTACGATCCTCAGATGAAGGAGCAGCCATGGGAAGGGTTAACACAGGGCCATGGAAGAGAGCAGTGAGTCAAGCCTGCGGGCCACAGGAGTTGCATCAGCTAGCTGAAGATGCAACAACGGAGGACGGAGCCAATATATGGCTTGCTCCGGCTTGCTGGTCCACACATATAAGTGCTCCCGTGGGTGGGGAAGGGAGTCTCGTGTGCTTTGGCTGGCCGGAGGTACGGAGTGATGAGTCGTCGCTGCTATGCAGTTTGGGACATTTGATGGAGTGTTCGAGGAGGAGAGGATTTAGATGCCTAGTGTTTCTTCCTGAATTCGTACAGCCTACATCTGTTACATCTCCACCTTAAATAAGGGACACTGCCCCTAGGGTGTACTGGGGGCCTTGTGGTGTGTCCTCATTCTGGATACTTAGCGGGTTTTCCTGGCTGGGTGAGTGGTTCACCGTGAACAGCCGGGGTGTGCTGAGGCGTGTTCATAGGTGCGGATCATAATGGCGAAACCATTGGGAAAACAGAAGGGGACACAATCAGGAGACATAGAAAGACTCATGCAGGTGCAGGACAGTGCAAAGAAAAAACAATGTGTGGCGTCAGTGCAAGTACACTCCCCACACCCTCAAATGCAATCTGAGGATTCCCCAGCCACGAAAAAATATACACAAAGCATGCTGGCTGAAATTAAATTTAAGGCTAATGAATCAACGCTGGGCTGGGCAAGTCCATGGCAGATCTAGTTAAACACCTGTGAGCGGCTGAAAGTAGGCTGGAGGAGGTGGAATCAACCCTTTGTGAACACGCACATGAGCATGCCGAGCTCACTGAGGCAGTGAAAGGGTGTGAGGAGCAGATGGAGGTGGTGTTAACTAGACAAGAAGATGCAGAAAACAGGATGAGGCAAAATAATCTATGGATACGAGGGATCCAGATGGAGATTCCAGACAAAGAACTATAGGAATAAGCTACAGCATTGTTCCGCCATGTGCTGCAAGAGGCTGTGGACCGCGTCTACTATAGATGGCAACAAAAGAATGGCCTGGTCCCTGATGTTCTCACTTGTGCTCACTTTTTCCAGTTTATAGAGCAGATTATGAGGCCTGTCAGGGACAAGGAGATCTGTTTTCGAGAGGCCTCCCTTTTGCTCTACCAGGATCAAGCTCAAGCGACACTGCAAAAAAGGAAACATTTTCACCTAGTCACAATTTGACTACATGAGAAAGATGTGAGAAAGCCGCTGTTTGAATACGGAGGGAAATCGTTGGTAAGAAGAGGCCACGGACCTAATAGACTTTTTGGGTTCTAGCCCAAGATGAAGGAACCCCTAAGGAGGAGAGACTTGCAAAGGTGGAAACGGGTGCCAGGTTATGATCGTGGGAAGAGAATGGTGAAGGGAGCAATACAGAGCGGTTGCTGCTCGAGACTTGACCTCAGTTAGAGATGTCTATGCTGAAGTTCCAGCTTGGGGGTTGTGTAATAGGAAGGGTCTGCTGGACAAATGGGGTCTGGGTTGTGGTAAGAAGGTTTGTAGTGGGGAGTTGTTGTGATCTTTTGATGGGATGTTGGGGAGGTGGGAGGAGGATGGGTACCTAGGGCACGGAATCTGCCCTCATTTTGGTACATCGATACACATGTACAGTGTGTATCCATGTACCATGTGTACAGGGTTTTGGATTGGTTCTGTTTTTGGTTGTTTTTAGATCGACATGGTAGAGTTTGAGGGTCTTGAGGAGATTGTGGTTCCTCGAAATATGATACAATGCAATAGTAAGTCAAGAAGGGGGTTATGGATGACCTTGGTTTTATGACCCTGAATGTTGAAGTAGGCTAACAGAATTGAAGAAGTCTGAGGCGTTCCATCAGGAGACACACCTTATGGTCCGAGATGAGCCGAGATTGAAGAATAGGGATTTCCTGATGCAATATTTCGTAGGGAGAGATGAGCGGAAAAGGGGTATAGCGATTCTGATATGGAAAGGGATCCATTTTGTGCGGCATTTTATATACAGGGACCCAGAGGGCAGAGTGTTAATCATTAAGGGGCAGCTGGAGGGGCAGCTGTTTACTTTTATGGCAGTATAAGCACCAAATGAACAAGAGGATCAGTTTGTTCGTACATTGTTGGGGAAATTAGGGGGTCTTTGTGAGGGGCAAGTGGTGATGGGTGGGGATTTTAATTGTGTGATAGACCCATCAACGGAAAAGACACTGGCCACCACCGTGGCAGATTCGAGGAACAGGAATGCTTGCAGAGACTCTTTAGGGAGTTGCACCTTATAGAGACCTGGGGCCTCATTGAGTCCGGCGGTAACCTGCCGGTTTTTCCGGCTCGGTTACCGCCGGACTCGTATTACCATTCCGCCTCCATGATTCCCGGAATTACCGGGGCATTACAACCCCGGTGACCCGGGAATTACGGAGGCGGAATTCGGTAAATCCCCATTCCCATTGAGTCCAATAGGACTCAATGGGAATGGGGACCATGGAAACACTGGCACCATCTCGTGATGGTGCCGGTGTTTCCACGTCCGCCTGCAGGCGGGCGGTGTTAAACCCGCCAGGTCAGACCTGGTGGGAATGACACCTCCGCCTGCAGGACTTGAGATCACCCGGTATGGAAACAACGGTGACGGCGGGTTTAACGCCACCGTTATTCCCATACCGGATGACTCATAATGAGGCCCCTGGTGTTTTGTCCACCAGGAAGACCTGAATACAAATTCTACTCTATGGTCCATGAGGGTTATTCAGGGATTGAAATGATCTTAATCTCAGCCGCTATAGTCCCAAAGGTGGCATCAGTGGAACTTGGTATTAGATGCATCTCAGACTGTTCTCCAGTTGTAGTGAGGTTGACTCCTCGCAACACCCTTCTTCATACTAGGGAACCTTGGCGATTGAATGTATTGCTGATGAATGACCTCGCTATTCAGGAACATATACGGGAAACAATTCTGATTTTTTTTCAGTAAAAATTAGATGGAGGGGATGGATTGAGGACAATGTGGAATGCAAGTAAAACTGTTATGGGAGAGCCTGAGAATAGAGTTGGAAGAGAAGGTTAGTTTGGCGGAAAGAGTGCATAAGCATAAGTCGACGGCTCAGGCGTGGAGAGATGTGGCCTAAGCTTGTTGCCTGCTAGAGTCGCATTTGGCAGATCGAGCGGCACAAATGCTGTTGCAGTATAAACAATTGTATTATATAAAGGGAGACAAAGCAAATGGATTTCTGGTGGCCAAATTGCGTGAATTAAATACAAGAAATTACATCATGGAATTGAGAGACGATCAGGCAGCTCTACAAAGGCGGGAAGAGGAGAAAGTAAACATCATGAGACCATTTTATTAGAAGATAATGAAGGCGGAAGAGTTGGATGCAGGGATCTACAGGGGGATCATTCTAGATGTGGGGCTCCAAAAATAGCAGGGACAGAACGGCACATGTTGGAACAACCCACAAGCCGGGAGGAAGTTGAAAAAGCAATTTGTGCTTTACAATGTAATAAAACCCCTGGGCTGGATGGTTTCCCTAATGCGTATTACAAAGTGTTTGAAGGAGTTCTTGTGACCCCCCAGTGAAATTGTTTAATGTAATTGTGGAAGGTGGGGTGGTATGCCCGGATACGGCTCAATCGACAATGATATTGGTGAGTAAGCCTGGGAATGAATCGAGTGACTGCTCGAGTTACCGACCAATAGCATTACTCAATGGGGACACTAAATTGTTGATACTGGATAAATTGAGTTGGCCTGGGAGCAGATTTCGGTTTATGGTGAATTACATGAAATTAAAAGGGCTTAAGGGCCAAGATCCTGCTGCAGTTGAGAATTTGGCAGAAAACAAGACTAACTGGGAGTGAAGATAACATTGTCCTACAAGGTGCTATATGACGCTCGTTTCTCCAAACTTTGGAGACACTTGAGCAATGATATGAAGAGGTGGGACTTACAGGAGATGTCATGGGTAGCTAGAATAGCCGCAGTAAAAATAACACTACTCCCTAAAGTTCTGTACGTGTTGTGTGCCCTGCCAGTGACTTGTTGTCTTAACCCCACTTGCAGATTATGATTTGTCCACCAGCCACCTATGCGTCTGTGGCCAAGGATGCGGTATGGCTGTGGGACGACCCATATGTATGCACACATTGACCAGAAAGCTAATCCCAGACTCTATTCTTGTACCACAACCAGACTCCATTTTGTACATTGTACCACAGGCCTCGCAGACAAAGGTTGCCTGCAGAGCTGCAGCTCTCCCCTCGAGATCACGAACAGCGAGCCTGTCTTCTCCCTCACCCTCCTTCCCTCTGCGTCCCTGCAGAAGGCCTGTTCCCACAGGAGACTAGGCGCGAACAAGCTACATGACAAACCCTGTATGTTTCACCTTCCGCAGTCCATCACTGACCTGTGGATGACCGGGCAAAGGCTTGGGTTTAAGGAAAACAATCCATCTCCACAAACATGCCCCATCCCCTTGCAGACCCCACATTAATGACATACACTGTGGATAAACCCCCCAACCATGTTCTCCTTTTGATTTAACAGACATAGGGGGGGTCATTACAAGGTAGGAGGTAACCATGCCGCTATTAGCGGCATGGCTACTCCCTTATCGGGGACCGGGTCTGGGTTCCTTGAATGAGGAATTACCGGGCCATTCCGACCTTGGAGGGTAATTCCTCATTCGAGTAATCCACCCACGAAATGGGGAGGGTGCATACAACGGGGCTGTTAATAACGGGCCCATTGTTAGCACCCTGGTCTGCTTGTGGGACCCGCTAAGGGCGCCTGGTAAAATCAGGCGTCCTTAGCATGTTCCCGCAAGCAGACCCGTAATGGGGTGGTAAGGGGTTGACAGCTCCTGCACCTTTACCGGCGCCGTTAACCCCTTACTGCCTCACTCGTAATGACCCACAGAGATTCTATGCCTGTGTGCAACCCTGGTTCACCCATACTTCTAATCCCTCTGTGAAGGTTATAAATCCTCTCATGTAGGTGGGTATTAAAGGGCTAAATTCAGAAAATGAAACAAGAAGATCCTCACCTATTTTTAGCACATGAAGCTATTGGTCATATATCTAAGTCCCATACTGTTGAACGAATCTCGTCTGTTGAAAAACACTCACACTAATGTATGACATGTTGATTTACTCGTTCGATATAATACAAGGTACACAATCCAGATGTTCACTAGCTGTTCAAATATACATGTGTCACAAAATATACTCAACTTACATACTGGTCCAAATGTATATAATGCAAGACGGTAACGTTACGAGACTGTTGCAGAGAGAATTTACTTTGTAACATGGTACTCATGATAAACGTAAGCATGCAACCTATACAATGTTCATAAGCTCGCATATTGTACCTCCAACCACACTGGCCTAATCCTACCTCACATTCTAAATGATGTGCATGTAACCCCGTAAAGTAGACGAGCTAGAAACCACAGGGCCCTCTCTCCCTTCTCCTGCAGCACTGCATACTCATCCCCCACCTTTCTCCTGCCTCAGGCCGGGCTGACCTCTAAAGGCCCTTATTTCACTGACAATATGATGCTGTAATTGTAACCTCTCACCCCTCCACTAAGCCTGCACCAAGTATTCGCCCTCTCCTAAGCCTCCAGACCCACAATAGCACTAAACAACAAACAAACAAACCATAAAACTTGTTCCACCCCCCGAGACCTTGGTTAAAAGAAATATAGTCAACAAGCCTCTCATCCCACTGCCTTCTGATGTACCAGCTATGTGCCCTCTGACCTGATAGTATCCAAGCTCACCCCAACCCCGACTGACCATGGTGGCAGTATATTTGCTCTTGTACTAACATATTATGAAGATGTCTCCCACTAGATCTAACAAAGCAGAATGATAGAGGTATCCCTGACATGTGCCCTCTGACAAGCCACCTGAACTCATGAAGCAGTCCCTTTATTGTATGGCGTTTTTTTATGATGATGAGATAAGAGCACCTAGAGTAATGTGTTATTTCTCTTGTGATGTTAGATTAACAACTTGTAGGATTTATAGGGCATTATGAATTATAGTTAACATTGAATGAGTATGTGTGGCCACAAGGGCAAATGTTAGTGCAGCCAAGATGTATCATTTCAAACATCTCCTGATCCGGCACTCCACCCCGATGAGCCCAGCTGACCTACAAGTATCATCATGACACCACAAGGAACCTCACCAATCCTGGAGCTTCAACCCTATAAAGTCCATACTACTTTTCCCCTTTGCCCAATCTCATCGATTCATGTAATCCCTAGCTCCCACGTCATAGGTGACATGGTTTTGTAACAAAATGTAGATGCTTTCTGATGTTTGGCAGAGCGCTCTCAGAGTTTGCAGAGTTATCTGCCTTGCCCTATTCTGTTTTTTTGGATAAACTTACTTTTTACCTTCACCTGCACTTGGTCTTGGTCTCATTCCCTCCTGGGGTGTGTCCATTATTGACTCTCGTTGGGGAGAGTTGTGTTGTATTTTTTGAGGATGCTCACTTTCAAGTGGTGACCCTGGGATGTGATTTGTCCCTTTGTTCCTTTTGACACGAGACGTCCCCGGCCACAGCGGAGACCAAAGGCGTGCCCCCTCAAGAGAGCTGCCCACCTACGGCAAACGGTACACTTAGACGTGCGCACGCAGCAGGGCGATAGGGTACGGGTCCCACTTCACAAAACCCACCGTACTGCTCACCGGAGCCAGGGGCGGCCATTGAGTGTGGGACAGTGCCTGGACAGACCGGGTCCGGAGGGTCTCGGATCAAGACGGACACGTGAGTATCAAGTGCGAGTGACAATAAGGGTAGATAGAGGAGGGATATAGGGGTAGTACACAGAGTCGGATGAAGGGAAGGGGAGCTAAAAGAGAGTAAAGGGAAATATATTTAAAGGAGGTCTTGCGGGTATAACATATTCTTTCTATTCTTTCTGCATATGGCCATTAGGATAAGTTAAGATTACGAGGTGAAAGAGGAATACAGGAACCTAGCTCCGCAAGGGGGTGGAAGGCAGTGCCGCATAGTGCTATCTTGACTAGTACTGGGAGTAAAAAGAGAAAAGAAGTGTAATCAGTAGGAGTCTCATAAAGGGAGGCTCGGAGTAGTACGATTTAGAAACGCTTCTTCTTCTTTCTTTCTTGAGTGGAGGGGAAATATAAAGGGTACAGAAAGGGGAGAAAACATAGAGTACAGAGGGGTGGATAGCACAGGGCCAGAGGGGACAGGCAGGAAGATCTGTGTTAAATGTTATATGTGATATGTCTTTCGGTTAATGTTATGTGAATGTCTTATTGTGGTCGTTGCAATTAGTAGCCACGGACAAGCCGTGCAGAATAGGTGTTGTATTTCTGGTTCATATATTTTATGTAGATTAAGTGTGACAAATTGAAGATAAATTTCAAATACTGTGATACAGAATTGATATACAAAGACACAAAACACTAGACTATTGTAAAGGTTGCATTACTAATAATATAGGTATTATCAGGTGAAGGTAAGAGTATGGGAAAGAGTATGGGTGCAGAAACACCCCTAAATCACATTTGTCGGCATTTGCCAGGGTACGCAGAGAAGATTGTAAAATACCATGATCAGTGGATCACGGAATTAAAAGGGGAAGGGCTATCTCTGGTATGGCCCAAAAGAGGATCATTCGACAGCATTTTTTGGATATGGTAGACACATGTGTGTTCGTAAAGTACAAAGGTAAACAATTACACAATAGAAGAGAGATATTAGATCTATGGAGGCTATTTGAAGAGGTGCCTCCAATCGAAAGAAAAGAACCGATAAAAGAACAGGTTTCATCTCCCTTGGCAATAGAAAATAGCGGGAAGCAAGGCGAAGAGAAGGAAGGTCAAATAGAGGTCGCATGATTGTATCCCCTCCTGCCAAAACCAGTACCAGCCGAAGGGTACAGTGACCCAGTATATGTGTCAAAACCTACGCCTGCAAACACACCTCAACCCACAGCACCTTCCCCATACGAGTGTCCGAGATCGGGTGGACAGGTGAGTACCCCGGCAATAGATATTGAGAAATGTACACAGGACTTAGGCTAACAATGACCCGAAGTGAACTATCCCGACTGAGAGATATATGCAAGCAAGGGGGATCAGGCACCCCCAGCGTAGAACAGACACAAATGTCCCAGTCACTTGACAGGTCCGCGGAAGAAGGATGGAAAAAGGGGGAGATTCTGTTCAGGATAAATGCCACACCTACAAGAATAATCGAGGTAGGTCAGGAAGTAAACGAAGAGGAGGCGGAAGGAGGGGGCATGACATCAGATAGAGAGGAAGAATTTTGGTGCGGCATAGAAGAGCAAGAACAAGAGGAAGGGAGACTGGGAATCGCAGCAGGTGGGACACCAGTGGGGATAGGACCGACACTCTTGGAAGAAGAGTGGAATGGGAGATTGAGAAATAGAATGGGGCAAATGGCAATGTTGGGTAAAAAAGGAACAAAGGTAAGTACAGGTAAAACAACAAAAGGTAAGCTAAAACTGCCACTGATACACGGGGGAGGAAGACCTAAATATAGCCCCTGGGCCAAAATGGACAAGGCAAATTTACTGAAATTATTGCCCCCACTTTCAGGAGGGGCAAGTAAATGGATCTATGCATTTGAGAAAAATACTGCTGGGGTTCCCCTGGCAATAGGTGACGTCAAAAGTTTACTGGTGTCCGCGGTAGATGATCAGGTAGATAGGGTTTGGGCGAAAGCAGGTTTCCCTGGAATAACATTAGATTGTGTCCGCCATGATGGAGCATCCTTCAACATGGTAAGAGCAAGAATATGGGACGCATTAAGAGAGACGTTTCCCGACACACCAGACTTGCAGTCTGTATTGTAATGCACAATGGGTGTGGAGGAAGATGCAATGGCCTTCATTCTACGGGTACAGGAGATGTGGAGAGTGGAGACGGGTACGGCGTGGGACCAATCCACCTCCCTATTCTATTTCATAATAAAACAGGGCCTCCCGAAGGAGTTCAGAAGGCTCTTGATAAAATAGCTTGGGTAGAAGCCAAAGGCTGGCCAGAAATACAGAGCATAATAGTACATCATAGCTAACGAATCAAAGAGAAATAAAGAGAGATAGTACAGAAGAGAATGGCAGACAAGGCTAAACTAATTCAGATGAAACTAGTGAAGGTCACAGTAGCAGTAGCCGCCCTCCCCATAGACAGAGAACGAGAGGAGGAGGAAGGGTCAATAGCAATACAAGCAAGGATGGCAGCAAACTGGGCAGGGAATGGACAAAAACAGTGGAATGGTGAAGAGCAATATGGAGGCCCACAATGGCAGACAAGGAGCACCCCTGGAGGAAGAGGTGGGTACAGAGGATCTAGAGGAGGTGGATATGGATACGGAGGGTATGGGGAATAGGAACCTGGAGAGGGACGCGGGAATTGCTGGAACTGCGGGAGGTGGGGAGATTTTTCGATGGAGTGTCGCAGCCGTCCCACGATCAATTATCAAAACGAACAGCAGTATGGTCACCCCCACCCGTGAAGCCCACATGGGTTGCCAATGGGCGGTGGGAGAAGGGAAGAGCAATAGGATCAGAGGTACACAGATGATCGCCGAGCACCCCCACAGAATGTACAACAACACCCACAGTCACGAGAACATATGGCCCCTGTCCGAGGTAACCTCTTCGCCACAAAGGCAAATGGTGCCCAAACACCTTTTGGAGGAGTGGCGGTGGTGTCAGGAAATGTTTTTGATAACAAAGGAAACACAAGATATTCAGCATAGGACAGCCCACTTGCGTGTCCCGTAATATCAACAACCCTCAATGCAGCAGAGGAACCACTGGTGGGGGCGGAGATAGGAAACAAATAATTCATTTTCACGGTAGATTCAGGGGCAGAAAAATCCTGCCTATGAGAAGGCAGGTTTCTGCTATCTAATCCCAAACTCGAGATGCAAGGATTCTCTGGAGCGGTGGTCGAGGTTCCATATACAGAAGAATTAGACGTAACAGTGGGAGGCAAAACAGTGAAAGCACCCCTATTGTATTAGGAAGAATCGCCAATAAATTTGCTGGGGAGGGACCTCCTTAGTAAGCTCAATATGACCATTTCTTTTACAGAAAGAGGGATAGTATGTTCTACCCCTGGGATTGGCCCAATGCGGGCAATGCTAGTAATACACACACGAGACACAGCAGCCGAGGTACGTGGGATACCGGTTGACCCAGACATGTTCATTCAAGGGTTAAAGACACTACCACAAGTGGTACCTGAACTAAAATGACAAGAATGGAGGGTGCCAACTGAATGTGTGTTTCACCCTGTGGCACGTCCCGAGATAATGCCAGGGACAGTGATGTCCCTGGACTCGCAGGGAGTGCAGGTGTCCGCACAGAGAATAGCAGTAATTGGAGTAGACATACATGGATGTGAATGCGAACATTGTTGTGAATCAATGCCAACACGCCCCTGAGAGATTTATCTGACAAGGAACTGTTCACTGACTCACACAGTGATGGAGAAATAGTAATGGAGATAGCAATCCCCTGTGGCATAATGATTGAGACAAAACAAGTGCCCGTTCAACTGATGGCAGTGGTGGGCGCACCACCTACATTTTTCAATGATGACATGCAACCTGTGCTAAAGGACGTTTGGACAACGGGCCCGTATGACGTAGGACTGTTGCCTGAAGTGACCCCAGTGAAAATAAATCTCAAACCCTGGGTGAAACAGTACCCCCTATCACGGGAAGCAGAAGAAGGGATAAAAGAAACAATGGGCCTCATTACGAGGTGGGTAGTAAGGGATTACCAGCACCGCTAAGGGCACCGGTGCCGGTAATCCCTTACCACCCTACTACGAGTTCCCTTTGCGGGTCCTTCCTTAACGCCTGGTTTTTGGGGGCTAAAATGGGAATGGGGAATGGCCCTGGTGAATGGGGAATTACCAGTCCCTCCGACCTCGGAATAGACTGGTAATTGCTCCATACACCAGGCTGGAGTTGGAACGAGTTTGGAGGCAGCCATGCCGCAAATAGCGGCATGGTTACCTCCAAACTCGTAATGAGGCCCAATATCTGCCTTATTACAACAAGGGATTATAGTACCCTCAAATTCCCCCTGCAACACATGTATCTACCCTATCAAAAAAGCAAAGGGAGGGGTGTGGAAGATGATACAGGATTTACGCCCCCTTAATGATGTTACACAAAAAGAATTCCCACTTGTCCCAAATCCAGCGTCAATTCTGTGTAGTATACCTAAAGATGCTTCCTGTTTTACAGTCATGGACCTGAATAATGCATTTTTCTCAGTGCCACTGGACCCTGAATCACAATATTTGACAGCATTTACCCTAGGGGGAAAAATATGTGAACATTGCAGGTTGCCTCAGGGGGACTGTGAGAGCCCAAGCATATTCAAAAGGATCATACATGAAGATCTTGGAAACATAGACACAAAGAGCACAATCATTCAGTACGTAGATGATCTTTTGATATGTGGGAAGAATGAGGACGAATGCTGGCGAGATTCTGTGACATTATTAACATTTTTGGCACACAAGGGGTGCAAAGTAGACATGGACAAACTACAATACTGTCTAACAGAGGTGTTGTATTTGGGTCAGCTAATATCTAAGGATTTCAAAAGAATAATCCCTGACAGGGTAGCTGCCCTGTGAGCTGTGAATGAACCTAAGACAGTGAAGGACATGCAGAAGTTTCTCAGCATGTGTAAATACTGCCATGCATGGATCTCAGAATACGCAGGGTACACACAACCACTACTACAGGGCCTCAAAGAAGCCCAGAGAGAGAACATAGCAATACAGTGGACACAAGAAATGTACACTTCCTTCAATACATTAAAAGAACTGATATCGACAGCACCCGTTCTAGCAAACCCAGATTACGAGCGCAAATTTAATTTATTTTTGCATTGCATTGGGGCACTAATGACAGCAGTATTGACGCAAAAAACGTTGCTGTCCCACAAGCCTCTGGCGTACTACAGTGGTACACTAGACGCAGTGATGCAAGGACACTTCACCTGCGAACAAGCTCTCGCAGCCGCAGCGTTTGCCATTGAAAAGAGTGCAACGACTGTAATGGGATGCTCTGTGACATTGTACGTGGAGCATTCACTTTTCGCCATCTTAGAAAGATCAAAGAGCACACTGACTACACAGAGAGCCACAGCATATGAGATAATACTGTCAAATGCAAATATACACATAGTGAGAAGTAAAACAGTAAACCCAGCCACTTTCCTCACAGAAGCTTGCACGGTGGAAGACATGCAAACACACGATTGTGCTACATACAGAGAAGATGACGGTGCGCCCACAGCCAGGGAGGATGCACTGACTGAAGGGGAAGTTTACTTCATAGATGGGTCAGCTTCAATTAATTGTGAAACAGGAGACAAACATGTGGGGATAGCTGTGGTACGCCTAGAAGAAGGTGAGTACGAAGTAATAGTACAAAAAAGGTTGCCCACCCACTTCTCAGCACAGGCAACAGAATTAGTGGCACTAATAGAAGCATTACACACGGCCAAGGGGGGCGTGGTCTGCACGCATGGTGTGAAGCCGTGAATCCGCCGTGCTCCTGCCCACGATCCTGAAGCTGCCAACACTACGGCGGCAGAATCGAAATAGCAGCTATAAAAAACTAAAAGGCACGTAGCGGAACCTTATTGCTCCACGCGGCTGAAATCCCAGTGGAAATCGGAGCTGGCAAAGAGGATAACGGAGCGTTTGAAAAAGCTCCCCTATGGCACCCAAGATGGCGGCTCCCAGCGCGGAGGCTGGCGGAGGACTGTGAGGGCCGGACTGGGCGGAAGCAGATGAGTGTCAGGCTGAGAGGTCCTGTATCCGCGGAAGCTGCTGAACCCCCGACAATCCCCCTGAGATGTATTTCCCAGAACTAGTTTTCAATACAGCTCTGTAAACTACACCCCAAAGGGAAAGGGGGAATGGGACAACAGAACAACACCAGGCAGACTGCGTCAAGGCTAATCAGTGCTGAACCTGCAGAGGATAAAGAATAACATATACACTTCCTTAATTCACTTACTTAACCTTATGAATGGGAAGACATTAATCCTTAACTAATAATTGAGAATCCTACCTGGTTCTTCTCTTGAAATTTCTTAGAGAAGCGGTTAAGAAGCTGAAAATCTCTCTTACTTGCGATATTTGAAATTCCCAGCAACTTCTTACATTAGGCAAAACTGGAAGTCTTAGTTCTTTGTTTGTCTTTTTTCCAACATGCACTGGTAGTTCAATTAGATTGTCTTTAAAATGTTCTTTCTTGACATTTCAAAACTTTTCAAACTATTTATAATTTTCTTGAGTCTTTAAATCCTTGAAGAAAGAGGAAACACGTGCTAACTGCACACGCAGGTTATTTCCATTAAAATTATCGATGAACTTCACATAGAAATCTTCCTGGTTGAAGAACACGCGCAAACGGATGAAGACGCGCGATCAAAATAATCCACACGCGCAAAAAATCACACGCGCAATAGTCCACATGCGCAAGAATTCACACGCGCAATAGTCCACACGCGCAATCATGTTCTCCTGCGAGACACGCGAAATAAGAACACCCGCGCTATTGAGTTCAAACGCAACGAAGTGATTCTCACGCGCAAAATCACTCGCGATGGAAAAAACACACGCGCACTCACATGGCACGCGACGAACAGATTCTCGCGCTTTGTACACCCGCGCTAAACATCACACGCGCTTTGTATTTCACACGCGCTTAGTATTTCACACGCGCTTTGTACACCCGCGCTAAAAATCACACGCGCTTTGTATTTCACACGCGCTTAGTATTTCACACGCGCTTTGTACACCCGCGCTAAAAATCACACGCGCTTAGTATTTCACACGCGCTTTGTATTTCACACGCGCTTTGTATTTCACACGCGCTTTGTATTTCACACGCGCTTTGTAGTTCTCACGCAGCGTATAGCTTTTCGCGCAAAGGATCACCCGCGCAATAAAACACACGCGCGTTTAAAATGGCACGAGACCAACCTTTACTCGCGCTCGGAATACACACGCTAGAAAGCACGCGCTCACTTGAATACGCACGCGACAGTCAAAATCTCGCGCTAAGGAACACCGCACTGGAAACACAAGCGCACTCCGATATTTCAATAGTTTTAGTAGAAACACTACTTTTAACGAATTTTCAAGGAGAATGTTATTAAGGTGAACAGATTTACAGTAGAAATAAAGTCACTTATCTCCTGAGCGAATTCACAAAGATTTCCTGCTTTTCCTATCTTCAAAATGAATTCCTGCCAGCTGAAGACTTCTCCTGAACCCCCAAGAAAGTAGCCGCTCAACTGCTGAGATCTGAAGGATAAAATCCACCAGGCCTAATACTAAAGCAGGAGCAGCCACTGAACACGTCCTCTCAGATGGGGTTTTGATGATGAAAGGCACAGAGTGACAGTTTAGAATGTTCATTGTTGTTCAGCATTGTCTTCTAGCCAATCAGAGCTGTCACTGTGAGGCTCCATCTTGCCTTGGGTCAGAACCAGGATTCTGAATCACAAGTTAAGGCCTAACCAACTATAATGGAAAACTTCCCACCCACACAAAGCTAATCTGAAAAGGATAATAATAAAAAGGAAACTTGAATAAGAGAAGGAAACCTGACAGTACCCCCCTCCTAATGCCCAGTCTCTGGGCCTATCTTGTGTGGGTTTTTAGCATGAAACTTAGCCACTAAACGGGGGGCATGTACATCAACTGAATCTTCCCAAGATCGTTCCTCCGGTCCATATCCCTCCCAATCAATCAAATACTGCAACCTTCCTCTCACTTTCCTAGAATCCAAAATTTGTTTAACCACAAATTCCTCAGATGAATCCTCCAAAATCACAGGGGAAGGTGGTGTTCTGAATCTAGTTCCTGAACAAACTGGTTTTAAAAGACTAACATGAAAAGTAGGATGTACCTTCAACTGCTTGGGTAATTTCAATCGTACTGCCACAGGGTTGATGATCTTCTCTACCTCAAAAGGGCCCACAAATCTTGGACTGAACTTATTCTTCCCCTTAATTTTCAGGTATCGGGTAGAAAGCCAAACTAAGTTCCCCACCTTATATTCAGGTCCAGTTTTTCTTCTCAAATCGGCATATCTCTTATATTTCAACTTATTTTCTCCCAGAACCTTTTTTGCTCTATCCAAGTTATTTTTCATTATCAACAAACGATCTTCCACTCTAGGATTCCCTGAATCTTCCTCCAACACCTCAAAACTCAGAAAACGAGGATGAAACCCACGACCCAACAAGAAAGGGGACATAGAAGTAGCATCTTTTCCACAATTGTTGTAAGAGAATTCTGCCAACCACACCAAATCCACCCATTCCTCTCTAGCTTGTAAATAACACCTTAAAAACTTCTCCAATTCTTGATTTACTCTCTCCACTTGTCCATTACTTTCCGGATGATACCCAGAAGTCAAACTAACTTCCACTCCAAGTTTCTTACAGAAGGCCCTCCAGAATTTTGAAATAAATTGAGATCCCCGGTCAGAGATAACTTGACTTGGGAGTCCATGTAGTCTAACTACACCCTGCAAAAAACTATGAGCCAGTTTTTCCGTGGTAACCTCTCCCTCTATTGGTAAAAAATGTGCTTCTTTAGTAAGAAGATCGACCACAACAAGAATGGTAGTACAACCCTTATCTTGAGGGAGATCAACTATGAAATCCATAGAGATTGTGTGCCAAGGACGAGGGGGAACAGGTAATGGCTCCAATAAACCATGCGGCTTCCCAACTTGACTTTTCTCTTGTGCACAGACTACACAAGTTTTAACAAAATTCAAGGTGTCTTGGCGAATTTTTTCCCACCAAAAATTCCTTCGAACCAGTTCCAGAGTTTTTCTGAACCCAGGATGTCCTGCTAAAATGGATTCATGACAATTTCTCAAAACCTTTTCTCTCAACTCATCAGTAGGTACATAAAGCTTGTTATCAAAAAAAGGAAGATTGTCTTTCAACTTTCTAGCTGGATCCAGTCTCACCCACTCCTCCATCTTCTGCAAGGACATATTCTGACGAACTTCATTCAAAAAATCAATTTCTTTAATGGCTCCAGCTAACAAAAAACGTTCTGGAGCAATTATAGGTTCTGGTTCTATAATCTCTTTTTCTTCACTTCCAGGAAATTGGCGAGATAACGCATCAGCTTTTTTGTTTTGACTTCCGGGTTTAAAAGTCACAATGAAATCATAATCTGCAAAGAACAAAGACCAACGAAGTTGGCGTGGAGACAAAGTTCTTGCAGATTTTAAAAACAATAAATTTCGATGATCAGTAAGGACCGTTACTGTATGTCTTGCTCCTTTAAGAAAATGTCTCCATTCTTCAAAAGCGGACTTTATTGCTAACAGTTCCCGATCAGCAATTGTGTAGTTCACTTCAGCAGCAGAAAACTTTCTAGAAAAGAATGCAACTGGATGTATTTGACCAGTAGTTTCATTCCTTTGAGAAAGCACCGCCCCCAACGCTAAATTTGAAGCGTCCGCCTCCAAAAAAAAAGGTTTGGAAAGATCTGGATGAATTAGAATTGGACTAGAAGTAAATCTTTGTTTTAACTCTTGAAAAGCCTTTTCTGCTTCAAGGTCCCAGTCAAATTTCACTCCTTTTTTCAAAAGCCTCGTTATAGGAGCAACCAGCCGAGAAAAACCTTCTATAAATCTCCTATAAAAATTGGCAAATCCTAAGAAACTTTGTATTTCCTTAACCTTAGTAGGAGGTGGCCATTCAAGAACGGCTTGCACTTTTTTAGGATTCATTTCTAAACCCTTAGGTGAAATTATAAAACCTAAAAACTCCACAGAATCGGTATGGAATTGACTTTTTTCCAATTTGGCAAACAAAGGATTTTCTCGCAACTTTTGTAACACCAAGCGCACATGTTTCTGATGTTGATCTAGGTCAGAAGAGAAAATCAAAATATCATCGATATAAACGACAACAAAAATATCCAAGTATTCTCTAAAAACCTCATCAATGAAAAATTGGAAAGCCGCTGGAGCATTACATAGACCGAATGGCATAACCTGATATTCAAACAGCCCAAATCTGGTCTTAAACGCTGTCTTCCATTCGTCCCCTTCCTGCACACGTACAAGATGGTAAGCTCCTCTCAGATCTAATTTTGAGAAAATATTTGCTCCTTGTATTTGATTAAGCATTTCTGAGATGAGAGGAAGAGGATACCGGTTCTTAATAGTGACTTTGTTAACTGCTCGATAATCTATGCAAGTTCTAAGCGAGCCATCCGGTTTTGGTACAAAAAATAAAGGAGAGGCCGCAGGTGACTTAGAATGACGAATAAATCCTTTGGCCAAATTTTCTGACAAATATTCTTTTAAATAATCATTCTCTTTCTCAGTAAGAGCATATACCCTACAACTAGGCAAAATTGTTCCTGGCTCCAGTTCAATTTTACAATCAAAGGATCTATGGGGTGGTAATTCTCCTGCCACTTTCTCATCAAATACGTCCCAGAAATCTTTATAACACTGGGGAAGTTGACCCACTACAGCTCCCACATCATGACCTCCAATTCCAGTCTCAGCCAGAAAACTAGACACGGAATTACTTTGTTTTACCTCTTCCTCTAAGAGACTTCCTGAAAAGCAATTCTCTTTACAAAAATCGGATTGCATGTCAATTGTCCTAGCACTCCAATCAATTAGGGGATTATGGAGAGTAAGCCAAGGCATGCCCAAGATAATCTTCAACAAAGGGGCATCAATTAACTCAAACGAAATTATCTCTTTGTGACCTCCTGATAACTCCAAAGTTAAAGAACCAGTTCTATGAGTAATAGGACCAGAAGATAAACATGTACCATCAACAGCCCTAGCCTGCTCTACAACCTCCTTCAGAACAATTGGAATTCCCAACGATTTGGCCAGACCCCAATCCATGAAATTCCCAGTCGCACCCGAGTCAATCATTACAGGACCATTTCCCTTACACTCCAAATCAAAAAATAAGGATACATTTATGGTTATATGAGGGACCGCTGTCTGCACCGTATTAGCGATCTGTTGTACCTTGATTGCTGAGGAAGAAGTCTTCTTGGGAGTGTAAGGACAGTTTCCTAAAAAGTGCCCACCTCTTCCACAGTATAAACAAAGATTATTATCTCTCCTCCTAGTCTTTTCCTCCACTGTTAACGGGCCTCTGATTCTTGGAGATGAATTATTCCCTTTGGGTTTACTCTCTATTTTAGGTCTATCTACTCTAAGTATAGACTTTACATCACTCTGACCATGACGTCTCTCTGCCTTCCTTTCACTCAAACGGAAGTCCAATAGAATAACCAAATCAATCAGACCTTCACAAGTAGGAGGGCGTTCAACTACTCCAGACAAAGCATCCTTTAACTCATCTCTAAGGCCCCGATAAAACAACGAGGCCTGTTTAACCTCGAGCCACTTGCTTTCTAACACAAGGGACTTAAATTGTGTTATATAAGCAATCAAGTCTCTATTACCTTGTTTTAATTCTAAAAGTTCACCATCTACTTCCAGAGATAACTGTCTTCTATCAAACATTTTTCGGAATATCTCTAAAAAACTGGAATAATTTTCTAAAACCGCATTCTTTTGACTCACCAACAACCCAGCCCAAGCAGATGCCTCCCCAGAAAGATATGACAACATAAATGTTATCTTAGAAGCATCCGATGGAAATAATTCTGGTCTACTCATAAAATGTAATTCACATTGTGTTAAGAACACCCTAAGTCCCCATGATAACGTTCTGGGGGCGCCAAAGGAACTGGCATAATTATACTCCTTACCCCTTCTGCCATTTGTGTAACTTTAACACTTAAGTCATCTACCTTTTGACTAAGTAAGGCATTTTCTTCCCGAGAAATTTTCAACTCCTCCCGTAACTCCCTAATCAAAGATCCTAACATCTCCATGGATTCGTCGGGGTTCATGACAGCTCGGGCGGACTAAATTATAGGCCTTTCATTCTGTCAGGCTGAGAGGTCCTGTATCCGCGGAAGCTGCTGAACCCCCGACAATCCCGCTGAGATGTATTTCCCAGAACTAGTTTTCAATACAGCTCTGTAAACTACACCCCAAAGGGAAAGGGGGAATGGGACAACAAAACAACACCAGGCAGACTGCGTCAAGGCTAATCAGTGCTGAACCTGCAGAGGATAAAGAATAACATATACACTTCCTTAATTCACTTACTTAACCTTATGAATGGGAAGACATTAATCCTTAACTAATAATTGAGAATCCTACCTGGTTCTTCTCTTGAAATTTCTTAGAGAAGCGGTTAAGAAGCTGAAAATCTCTCTTACTTGCGATATTTGAAATTCCCAGCAACTTCTTACATTAGGCAAAACTGGAAGTCTTAGTTCTTTGTTTGTCTTTTTTCCAACATGCACTGGTAGTTCAATTAGATTGTCTTTAAAATGTTCTTTCTTGACATTTCAAAACTTTTCAAACTATTTATAATTTTCTTGAGTCTTTAAATCCTTGAAGAAAGAGGAAACACGTGCTAACTGCACACGCAGGTTATTTCCATTAAAATTATCGATGAACTTCACATAGAAATCTTCCTGGTTGAAGAACACGCGCAAACGGATGAAGACGCGCGATCAAAATAATCCACACGCGCAAAAAATCACACGCGCAATAGTCCACACGCGCAAGAATTCACACGCGCAATAGTCCACACGCGCAATCATGTTCTCCTGCGAGACACGCGAAATAAGAACACCCGCGCTATTGAGTTCAAACGCAACGAAGTGATTCTCACGCGCAAAATCACTCGCGATGGAAAAAACACACGCGCACTCACATGGCACGCGACGAACAGATTCTCGCGCTTTGTACACCCGCGCTAAACATCACACGCGCTTTGTATTTCACACGAGCTTAGTATTTCACACGCGCTTTGTACACCCGCGCTAAAAATCACACGCGCTTTGTATTTCACACGCGCTTAGTATTTCACACGCGCTTTGTACACCCGCGCTAAAAATCACACGCGCTTAGTATTTCACACGCGCTTTGTATTTCACACGCGCTTTGTATTTCACACGCGCTTTGTAGTTCTCACGCAGCGTATAGCTTTTCGCGCAAAGGATCACCCGCGCAATAAAACACACGCGCGTTTAAAATGGCACGAGACCAACCTTTACTCGCGCTCGGAATACACACGCTAGAAAGCACGCGCTCACTTGAATACGCACGCGACAGTCAAAATCACGCGCTAAGGAACACCGCACTGGAAACACAAGCACACTCCGATATTTCAATAGTTTTAGTAGAAACACTACTTTTAACGAATTTTCAAGGAGAATGTTATTAAGGTGAACAGATTTACAGTAGAAATAAAGTCACTTATCTCGTAAGCGAGTTCACAAAGATTTCCTGCTTTTCCTATCTTCAAAACGAATTCCTGCCAGCTGAAGACTTCTCCTGAACCCCCAAGAAAGTAGCCGCTCAACTGCTGAGATATGAAGGATAAAATCCAACAGGCCTAATACTAAAGCAGGAGCAGCCACTGAACACGTCCTCTCAGATGGGGTTTTGATGATGAAAGGCACAGAGTGACAGTTTAGAATGTTCATTGTTGTTCAGCATTGTCTTCTAGCCAATCAGAGCTGTCACTGTGAGGCTCCATCTTGCCTTGGGTCAGAACCAGGATTCTGAATCACAAGTTAAGGCCTAACCAACTATAATGGAAAACTTCCCACCCACACAAAGCTAATCTGAAAAGGATAATAATAAAAAGGAAACTTGAATAAGAGAAGGAAACCTGACAATGAGATTGTGAACGTTTGCCCTCCGTATCGAGACGCACGGCAGAACCGCGGAGTCCTGGGCTGAGACCCCACGTCTAGAGGGGAGAGCGACCCCCGCCGGCAGACAACATCGAGGGAAGCCTGGAAGCCTGCCGAGGAGCTGGAGTGAAGACGAGACGGCCGGAAGAAAAAACCTACCCCTTCGACGCTGCGAGGCGGAGACGATTGAGGTGAGCGGAGTCGGTCGACTGGGGCGCCAGGATTGCTGACGGCTGAGGAGCGGAGACGGGCGCAGGTACACGAGTAGTCCCGAACGGCTCGACACAGCACATGGTTCCCTAACACATACAACCGGGCCCTTACCTCGCATCTGGAGGGCAGACAGCGGAACTGGGATTAGGATTACAGAGCTAAGGCCTTCAGCCCGCCCTGTCCATCCGGAACTCTACAACGGGGCCATGTCGCCTCCTAAGAACAGATCAAAGGCCGCCACGATGGACGCTTTCACAACTGCATTCCCGAGGCAGCAACTACCGCAGGAAGCAATCCCTGCGGCGGACCCGCCACCCTCGGCGTTGGACCCCCGAGACGCTCAAATTTTGCAGGCAATTGCAGCGTTAAGCACATCTATGGAAGGCATGATCGGAGAAATCAGGTCAGATATACAACTGATGAGACAAGATGCCCACAACCTGACGGAAAGGGTAACTAGAACTGAAACGTCCTTGCAAGAAACCAGCGAAGACACACAGGAGCTAAAGGCGAAAGTCCAAGAACTGGAACTGACAGTGGCAAGACTAGAATCCCGCTCAGAGGACGCAGAGGGACGGGCCCGCCGCAGCAATGTCCGTATCCTCGGGGTCCCGGAGGACATGGAAGGCCCAAACCCCACCGAATTCATCGAAACGCTGCTGCTTCAAGAAATTGGAGCAGACTCACTTACCCAGGGGTTCTCAGTGGAGCGGGCCCACAGATCCCTCCAGAAAAGACCGCCGCCGGGCTCATATCCACGCCCGATAATTGCAAAAATTCTGAATTTCCGTGACAGGGAAGTGATATTGCGGTTCTCAAGAGAGGGAGGGGTGATAAAGAGGAATGACTCCGTAATAGTTATATACCCAGACTACACCCCCACGGTGCAACGATCGCGGAATTCCTTCATACCTATAAAGGCCAGGTTACGGAAACTCAACCTGAAATATATGTTGTTGTATCCGGCGAGACTTAAGATACTATACAAAGGGAAGGCAGTCTTCCTAGAAACCCCAGCTGCCGCTAATATGTGCCTTGAGCATAATGACCTGGCCGACAACACCGAAGAACCTGAGAAGGGGTCCATATGACTAAGAAATGACTGAATCTACTCATGGAAGAGACCGCACCAACAAGCTGGAGATAAGGACCGCGAAACACCACTTAACGCTGCAACAAGTTGATGTCTCGATTGGGCAGGAGCGCGAAGGCCCAAGCGCGAGACTGTCAACGACCCACCCCGTCTAGAACAGTGCAGGCCAAATGCCTACACACCACCCGTACCGAAAGGCCTGGAAAGGCCCCCAAGGCTCGGCAGCCCCTGAGCGTCGCGAGTTCAAAACGACTGCTGGGGGCAGTTACTTGTTTTGTTTTTTGGTTAATGCATCCTCCACGTTGGAGGATGTGAAGGTTGGTAAGTCTCCGATGGTTAAATCTACGACAAGGGACGGGAGGACGGAAACACTGAAGATATTGGGCCTAAGCCTACTACAAACGGGAAGAGATGGGGACGCAGCCACATCAGCATACAGCCCTTGCAGGAGCGGGATTGCTCCCAGACCCCCAAGAGACCAACATGGTTGTACAAATTAAGATAATGATGTGGAATGTGCGGGGCCTGGGCACATATCTCCGCAGAAATAGAATCAAGTCCTACCTGCAGCGGAAGAAGGTGGACATTGCTCTACTACAAGAGACACATTGCTCTGCCGAGTTGGAGGCGAAGCTCAACGAACACTGGGTGGGACAGGGTTTTGGGGCCTCCTATTCCAGATTCGCAAGAGGAGTCTACACCTGGATCAACCCCCACGTACCTTTTCAACTCACTAAGATGGATAAGGACCCTGAAGGCAGATATGCAGTACTTTGGGGGACACTTGAACAAAGGGAAGTGTGTATAGTGAACTCATACTTCCCCAATAACAATATCCCACTGCACCTGAAAGATCTGAGCTCCAAAGTGCTACAGTACAGAAATGCCTTCTTTTTATGGGGAGGGGACTTTAACTGTGTCCATGATCCAATGCTAGACAGGTCCAGCCCCACAATGAAGGGCCCTTCAACGGCTACCACATCCCTGAAAACCACGACCAATGAATTGGACCTGGCGGACGTCTGGCGGGAGCTGCATCCAGGTGAGAAAGGTTACTCGTTTTACTCGTCTCCACATGCTGGGGAGTGCGCAATATCTGGGAAGAACTATTTCAGATCATTCGCCATTATTAATCGAATGGAATCACACCGGCCCGAGACCACCCATCCCCATGTGGATGATGCCTGTGGAGGCCTTGGGGACCAGGCGTTTAAGGGAGAGCTACACGAGTCCATAGACAATTTCATAACCGAAAACACTGGGAGTGTAGAACACATCAGCACGCTATGGGACGCCCTGAAGGTAGTGGTGCGGGGGGAAGTCATTGCTAAAGCGGGCGGTATTAGGAAACTTCTGCGCAGCGAGCTAGACGAGGGAGAATTGAAAATCACGGCATTGGAGGCAGCCCCGATAGACACCCCAAAGAGAGAAGAAGATCTTAGAACTTTGAGGGAGAACTGCACCGATGCATGGAACAGGTTATCAAAATTCAATTTTATTACTAGAATCAATAGGGCACACGCCGCGGCAGACAAACCCGTCCGACTATTAGCTTGGCTTTGCAAAAAAGAACACGCCAGACATATAACCACTGTATTGAAAGACGAACTCAATGAAACTCACAACACTCAACAGGGTGTCAATGACATCTTTAAGAACTTCTACGAACAATTATATTCCCATGCGGACCAGATCCCCCGAGATCAAATACAGGACACTCTAGATGAGATATGCTTACCCAAATTGACCCCAGCACAATCTGAGGCTTTAGATGGGGACATTACACCCGATGACATTACGGAAGCAATTAGATCCCTGGCGATGTGTAAGACCCCGGGCAGTGATGGGTTGCCCCCGGAGTTTTACAAGGCATTCAAACCCTCCTTGACGCCACTATTGCTTGAAGTCTTCCTAGAATCCTATGAATGTGGGACCCTCCCTGTTAACATGAGAGAAACTTTGGTGGTCCCCATACTTAAACCCGACAAACCCACAGATAGGTATGACTCTTACCACCCGATTGCGATGATAAATTATGATGTTAAAATACTTACGACAATCCTAGCCAACCGACTAGCCAGAGTAATTGGAGACTTAGTACATGAGGACCAAAACGGCTTTGTACCCGTTCGTAATACGACCATGAACCTGCGTAGGCTCCAGCATATAATAACCCATACCGACACAAGCAAAGAATGCTATGCACTACTGTCCTTAGATGCTATTAAAGCATTTGATTCAATATATTGGGAGTGGCTAGTGGCGGTCCTGGAGGGGTTTGGTTTCGGTCAGGGGTTCATTAGATGGATTAAAATACTGTACAATGGACCGAGGGCACGAGGAGTAAAATCTGGGAGATATGTGTCAGAGTTGTGGGACATCCGCAGAGGTACCAGACAGGGGTGTCCACTCTCACCCATGCTGTATATATTGGGCCTGGAGCTCATCGCTCTCTTTTTTAGGCAGCAATTCTTTGATTCAGGCATTCGGGTTGGAGGGGTAGATCACATCATCTCCTTATATGCTGATGGCGTGCTGATATATGTCAATAATCCCCTTCTCAATGTTCCAACAATGCTGGACGTTTTAGACAATTACGCCAAGGTCTCGGACATAAAATTCAGCAGAGCCAAGTCCTGCTTGTTCCCGCTCACGGGACTGAAGGGAAAGGCCATTACGGACCTTCTTCTGGTGGGCATAACCTGGCAGACCACTTCATTTCGATACCTTGGGATTCAGATTCTACACACCCCAGAACTAATGCACAATTATAACACGAAGATCCCAGCGCTAAGTAAATACATGGGGTTCTGGTCTAAGCTGCCTTTATCCATGATGGGCAGGGCCTCCATAGTCAAAATCATTTTCGTATTTTGTGTGTTTGAAGGAGCGTGTTGTGAAGTTTAAACGCTCCAATTTTTTTCCTGCATTGACTTCCTTTGGCACAGCACTGCGAGCGGAGCTCTTGCTGTGCTATTTGCTTCCTGAAGGGGGCGGGCCCCTTCGTGGACATGTGAAGGCTCACGTGACTTGCCTCCAAGTGAAATTGCTGGCCCAACCGCCCGAGCGGGTTGTATTTCGTGTGTTTGAAGGAGCGTGTTGTGAAGTTTAAACGCTCCAATTTTTTTCCTGCATTGACTTCCTTTGGCACAGCACTGCGAGCGGAGCTCTTGCTGTGCTATTTGCTTCCTGAAGGGGGCGGGCCCCTTTGCGGACACGTGAAGGCTCACGTGACTTGCCTCCAAGTGAAATTGCCGGCCCACCCACCCTTGCAGCGTTAAGCCCTGGAGGCAGTAAGGGCTGGAGCCGCTGTTGTGCTGTTTGGCTGTGACCTGTGAGTAACCTGGATTGAGGCCTTCAGCTGCTAACTTTACTTACACGTATTCTATTAGCTCTCAGGGTTTGGGGTGGTGAGTCGGATTCTGGCAGCTCCACAAGCTGTCGGGCGTTCCCTTCCCCCCTGAAAACTGAACCGCTGCCTTAGACTATTCGAATGAATGTCACCACTTAAAAAAAAAAGGAATTTACATAACTGCGTATTGACTAAGAATACTATTAATTTAAGTTTTTAATACATTTGTCATTAGTCTGTGTAGCACTTTGCGTGTGGCGCCAAAGTCTGCCTTTTGTTTATTCTATTTTCTTTTTAAAAACATTAACAAATTCATCCTTTTTAACTGAAATTTAATTCAAGTGCTTTTGGGTGGCGTATTAAATGCGCCGGCGCTTTTACTATCTTAGATCAAGCAAACTGGCGGCAGTTCCATCTTCCCCACCTCTTGCTCCTCAGAAAAGTAAAGTAATGGGCAGTACGCCGCGTCCGCATGAGGCTTCAGCCTCCCGAGTTCCTAAAATCGCAAGATTTAAAGCAACAGTAGCGTTGCGCGATATACAGGAGATGCTCGCCACTATGGGTAAAGACAAAAGGGTATGTAGCAGTGATCTGCCCTGCAATTTTGCTGCGCCTGATATTCCATCTACCATAATGCAGCCTAAATCCAAGTGTTCTATTTCAGATATAACAATGTTAAAGGATAGCGAAATTCCAATACAACCAGCCTTTTTGCTGGATTCCAATATTGATCTGAGCAAATTACCACGTGACAAAGATACACAGGCTACAAAAGAAGTGAGCACTCTGTTGCCGCGGAGTGATAATTTTATGCCCACTAGCAAGCCTTTAGTTATACCTGGGTCAAATTGTTTATTAACTCCTGCTGCTCCGTGTACTCCTTCTATGTGTGATACATCTTCTAATCCTACGGTTATAGCATTGGCTGACGAGTCTATAAAGGATCAAGACGTACTTGATCACTGTTCTAATTCATCCTTTATTGATAATAATGTGGCGCCTGAGGTAAACTACGAACTACCTGAAATCTCTCACATTTATTTTGATGATGAGAAACTTATGTCAGTATCCTCATATATAGCGCCTACTCCCAGACGGTCTCATATTATACCAAAACCCATCCCTCTTCCTTCCATGCCCCTGCTTTCTTCGCCACCTCCATCGATTGCATGTTTGTCTTCCACAATACTAATTGAAACCACCTTGCATGCTATGAATCTGGCTATATCATCATTGTTTAAATTATGTGAGACCTTGGATGAAAAACTTAAAATCCAGGATAAACAACTTACTAAATTAATTAGATGGCAATCACAGTTACGCTTACAACAGTTGAAACCATTAAATGGCATTACTCTCATTCCTCCTAAAAATCAAAGTTATCTCCTCCTAAATTATTACAGCAGAAAGCAACCAAGGATTCTCCATTTAATCAATTGGAGAAACCGAAATTGGCCATGGGAAATACGGCTACATCTGTTCAGTTTACCCTACCTTCATTCCCTCATATTATTCGAGAACTTCATTCCCCTGTTCAGAAGTGTGCTCCTGTATGTCCATTAGCTAATGCTGCGCTGCCTTCAGCATCAGTGAATGTACTACAATCTTCTAAAGAACTATTCACAATTTTCTCGGGTGCTGCCTCTGCTAAACAGACTCATACAAGCCCCTTAAGAAAGAAAACAAAAAATCGACCAAAGCAGCATATTCCCTCCTCCATCACTAAATCATTCTTGAAAGGGCTAAAGCTACCTGCCAAAAATAAAATGACCATGGCTGCTAAAGTAGTACGGGATAAATATGCAAAAATCGCTGCCGAGAAAAGCCTAAAAGGGCTTGTAAATGTACAACTTTCAGTTTAACACTCGCCCTTAAATAACATTGTGGCCTTGATTGACAATGAACCTGCTGTATTGGATAATCACCCGAAATTAATCACTGCTCCAAGAGCGAACGATCTATTGGATGCTGAATTGTGTTTAAAACGTGCAGAGCTGCGCAAAGAAATAGACCTTTACCTAGACGCTAAAAGTAATAAACTTCCTTTAGCTGAATCTAATATCATTGATGGATCTAAATTTAAAGATAGTTCTCCTTCTCAAATTGGAGCAAATAAGCTATCTCAACTTAGATTGCCTTCTACCATAAAATCTGTACCACAGCTACCTTCCCTTCCTTCCTTGGCGGTTGTGAATAAAATGGATCAATGTCATTCATCCTCCATGCCTCCAACCTTAGATTGTATCATAGCTTCAGCCATTGAACAATACATGTTAAAATATTACCAGACTTCTGGTAATAGTGCTGCTACATGTGATGAAGGCGGGCAGAAATTACCTTCATCTATTGCTACTTCTAATCTAAAACAAACTCTATTTGCTGCTTCTAATTTAAAGCAAATTCCGTTTGGCCTTACTGAACAGGCAAGCTCCCATGCGATACCCACTACGAATTCGGAGAGTACTCAAAATAGACAGAAAAAACCTGATGTAAAACAAAATCTCCATTCACTAATTATTAAATGTAGGCCCTTGCCGTATCATTCATATGATCTGAATTGTGCTAGCCTTTTAGCCATTTTTGGTGACATATATGCATTGGAGGATATTAATTCGGGTGACATTGAACAAGTTGAATTCTTAAATAATAACAACCTGTCTTTAGTGCGGCTCTGTCTCCGCTCAAGAGTGGTTTTAAATACTCTTTGGGCCGCTCGCTCAGCCTTGTGGGATCTGGGTTTTGATCTAGCTATTGACCATCAAAGAAGTTCTGCTATTTCGGTTTCATGTAAAGATGCACAAGTAACAGTGGGCGCCTTTACTAAAGCGGATTTGAGTAGTTCACAATGCAAACAACAGTGTAAATGTCGGTGTTCTGCCTCTCAAGCTCAACGTTTCCCCTGGTAAGCAACTCTCATTATTAAGCTGGAATACTAGAGGCTTCAAACATATTTTTTCTGATGATGCCATTAAACTAAGAGAGTACAATTTTATATTACTACAGGAAACATGGCTAACTAACTGCCCATCGTGGGATGGTTATTATCCCATCCTAAATCCTGCTATTTCTGCTACTAAAGGCCGCCCAATGTCTGGTCTGTTGATGATGTTGAAAACAACTCCATCCATGAGTGTTATCTCACATGAAACCTTGACCCCATATATCCAGTTAGTCCAACTATCTATTGACGATTGTCAGTATTCTCTGATTAATACATATTGGAATCCAGCTGCTTTCTCCACCGATTCCTACTTGCGCTCACTTGAGCGCTTATGGGAAAAAATATACCAATACAAAAAACAATCGCACATAATTTTAGCGGGAGATTTAAATCTCCATTGTTTAAATAATAGCAAAGTATTATTCGACGATCGATTACGAAGCTGGAATGCGTTCATACAGTCGAAAGATATGCTCATGGTCAATGGATCATTTCCTGAGGACTCTCCTCCCCACCCGACATGGAAAAGGGGTAGTTCTGTGGCTACCATTGACTTCATTTATGTTAGCCGTTCATTGTTCCATCTCCTGAAGGGGTTTCAGGTTTTGCCATCTTCGGCTAGTGATCATAATATGCTGTATCTCCACTGGCCACTGAACTCTGGTGATCAAGGAATTGCTCCACTTGTGTCTTCTATAACAATGGAAGGTACTATTGATGTAAATCTTGGTCGAAACCATTTACGATGGTCTAGTGCCAAACTATTGCATTTTACAGATTGTCTTAAAATATCATGTAAAATCTCGCTAAATGATTGGAATTCTGATATTGATTACACAAAACTAATGTATCAATTTGCTGGTTCTACTAAGATAACAAGATCTTCAGTTGCAGCACATTCTTATAATCAAGATATGCAGAAAGCGAAAGCTCTATTTCGAAAAAATAAGAAAGCGGTCCAATCTTTACCAGTTGATCAGCGTTGGGCTGCTCTTAAAGCAATTAAGACCAAACATAGGAATTGGAGAAGAACTTATCGTTCGCTATTATATCAAAAAGATGGTGAGGCAATGTTGGTTAAAGTTTTGACAAAAAATTCTGCAGGATGTTGGTCATTAATAACAGACACATATAGTACTACCCAATGTCAAATGCAGATCAATGATGTTGCTTCTTCCACATGGATCTCCCATTTTTCTGGTCTTTATGCTCTTCTCCCTTCTACTAACTGTGTACCTTCTGTAAAATTTGAGGGATCCTTCTCAATAGCTCTTACAATAGACGATATTTTTTTATCTTATTCACAAAGCTAGTAGATCCCGTGCTCCAGGCCCTGATGGGCTTTCTAATGCCATGCTAAAAGAATTTCCGGATTTATGGGCTCCCATCCTGTTTGAAATCTTCTCTCAAGTTGTAATTACTCAAAAGATCCCTAAATCGTGGTGTACTTCATTGATTGTACCCATTTATAAAAAAGGCGATAGACAAAATCCCGCAAATTATAGACCAATCGCCTTATTAGATGTTCCAGGGAAAATCTTTGCTTCATAAATTCTAAGAGATCTCCAACAATGGATCAACTCATCGAACATGAGAGATAGGTTTCAGACAGGATTTGTGGCTGGTAAGAGAATGGCTATAAATATTGTCTCCCTGACTGCAATTAAGGCTCTCTGCTGTCAGCAAAGGCAACCGTTATTCGTTGCCTTTGTAGACTTCAAGGAAGCATTCGACTCTATAGACCGCAATCTAATGCTGCACAAACTGCTGCTATTGGGCTGCCCTTATTCACTGGTTAACTTAATTTCTATCTTTCATGAAAATACATCAGTTCATATCCGTCTTACTCGCGATGGGATGTTAACTCCTCCCATCTTAACATATCGAGGACTGAAGCAGGGATACATCTTGGCGGCTACTATATTTAATCTATTTATCCCTGATATGGGTGAAAAATTTCAGAATGTTAACTCCGACGCTCCTAAACTAGACCAAGAACAGATACCATGGATCCTTTATGCAGACGATCTTGTTCTATTGTCAAAAACTCCGGCAGGTTTGCAGCGCTTGATTAATGGGTTATCGGAGTATACCGTAGAAAATGCCATGACTATAAACTTAACGAAAACTCAAATTATGATGTGCCAAAATCGTAAAATGACAAAATACTCTCAATTCAAGTGGTATATAAAAAAGGAGCAAATTTTCTCAACTGCAATATATAGATACTTGGGTATTATGATTAGCCAGGGTAACAATGATAAAGTGTTTCAAAAAGAACTTGAATTGAAACTGCAAACCCTAATCTCCCAATCTAGGGTTATTTTATATAAGTTTGGAAAGTTTACGTCCAATCATATAATATCATTTTATTCCATGAAAGCAAAACCCATTATCTCGTATGGCTCTGAAGCTGTATAGATGTTGCCCCGTTTAGTGTGGGATCGATTGGAGGGTAAATACTGGCGCTCAATTCTTAACTTACCTACCTGTGTCCCCATTGCAATGATTCGATTTGAATTAGGGCTGCTATCGTTATATAGTACTATTGCTTGGAAATTGATGGGCTCTGTTGAGAAAATGCATGCTGTCATTACAATGTGTAGATATATCCTGTATTTTGGGTAAATATTTACTATATTCAGATCATCAATACCCAAAATGCTGGTTAAATACAGCTATAAACATTCTTTCTGATGCGGACATCTCTTTAGATACTTTAATCCACAATCCGACACAAGCTAAAATTAAACTGTATCGGCAAGATTGGATATATACCTTGGAAAAATGTTCCCACTCTAAAGACTGGAACATTGCCCAGTTTGGCCACAAAAAATTTAGAGTTGTAGAATCTTATATCTTAAAATATCCATCTCCAAAATTTAGAGATGACTATATTCGTTTTCGTCTAAATTTGTGGCATACAAAGGATATTTTATTTAGGCGAAAACTAATAGATGCCAGCGAGAACATCTGTCGATTTTGTAAGGACCTTCATAACGCAGAAACGTTGAAACATGTCATCGCCTATTGTCCTGCATTATATGCCATACGTCGTAAATATTATTTCCATTGCTTTAAAGCGCAAATGATAACCGATACGGAAGAATTATGGCTACTGATTTTTGGTGCAAAGAGAATGTCAATTAGATTAGCAACAACAGGTTTTTTTAAATGAATTATACCCAAAGTAATTGTGAATGCTTTTATGGGGGAAGGTGATGGGGAAAAAAAAAATAGAAAAAAAAAAAGAAAAAAGAAATGCTGCTATTATGATTTATATACATTGGATGCCAGGCGTAAAATGTTGAAAAGTGCTACATACTGATGAATTGATTTGTAATATGTCTATGATATGTTTTTATTCATTTTTGTAATTATTGAAAGGTTGTTTCATACAGCCAAACAATAAATAAAAAAAATAAAAAAATAAATAAAAAATAAAAATAAAAAATGATTGTCCTCCCCAAGTTCCAGTATGTGTTCCAAAATGTGCACTTCTATATTACCAAACCTTTCTTCCGTTTGCTGGATACAATAATCCGGGATTTCCTATGGGGGAGGTGTAGGCACCGGGTGGCCCTGTCCACATTGGTTTTACCATACAAATCGGGTGGGATCCAACTGCCTAATTTAGAGAAATATTACCTGGCCGCCTAGTTGGGCTTTGTATCAAAATGGTTAGCAGACAAGGTCACTTCAGAGACCCCTCTGTTGCAGTCCATGATCTCCCCGTTACGCTTGAAGGAATTGATCTGGGGCCCTCAGACCCTGATAAGCAACCCACCCTTCCTGGTGACCCTGGGTAGGAAAATATGGTACAGGACCTCAGTGATTATGAAACTAAAGCAAACATATTCCCCGGAAATGCCACTGCTCTCGGGGTTGAATAAGACTGATACCGATCTAAATAGTGTCAGGCTCTGGGAGGGAAAAGGAGTCTACACGTGGGGAGACCTGTATGAAAGGGGGACCTTTCGGCAGTTCTCTGAGTTACAGGCGGAGTATGATATTCCCTCCAGTCAATACCTATGGTATCGGAAGATTAGACTGTTTGCCCAAACGAATTGGGAAAACTGGCAGGAGGAACCAGACATGAACCCCTTTATAACGCTGCTTTATAGTTTGGGAGAGGGTGGAAGAGTGGTTTCCCAAATATATGGCCACCTAAGCGATACACCTAACCCCCGAAGCGTGGAACTACGGACCACATGGGAAACTGATATAGGGCGGGAACTAACAGATAGCGAATGGGACAGGGCACTGTCATTCTCTGGAGAGGTCTCTAGAAATCACCGATTTCGACTGATCCAGATCAACGTGTTATGCCGCACCTATCTGACCCCGAGTAGACTGGCCAAATTCAACAACAATGTGCCGCCAAACTGCTCTTGGTGCAGAGCTGATAACGCGGACCTAATCCACATGCTATGGACCTGCCCCAAGACCCAGACTTTCTGGTCCAAAATAAAACAAATGTGCGAGGAGGCGGGTCACACTAGGTACGAATGGACCCCACATGAGTGTCTCCTGGGCACCTATCCTAGGTTAGCTAAATTCAAACATTCAGTCAAACTAATTTAATTTGGCATGCATAATGGCGAAAAGGACTATGGCTACGTCACGGAAAAAACCCGCAGGTCCGATTTTCACAGTGTGGCGCAAAGAACTGGAGAAATGGGCGAACGCCAAAACAAAGGCTTGGGAAGAGAGCGTAACCAGGTCTACTGAAGACTCGAGTATGGCGCTGGTTGCATGGAAAGATACCATGACAAAACTGTTCCACTCCCCTGATGATAAACCTCCTTGAATAACCCGCAGGAAGCACACCCGACCACTGCGAAAAAAGACACCAGCTTCAATAGGTCCATAGTGAGACACAATGACCCCCTGGTCTGGTCCATGTCCCCTCCCCTTCCCACCACAAGAGCATCCGCCCTGTCGGTCACCAGTGAAACTGGACTTGGATTGACACCGGAGACAGTTACTGTTCATTGTTGTTTGAAATTATGGTTTGACATGTTGCTGTATATGTATGCAGACTTGTTTATTGATACTGAAGTTGGCACCAGAAAGAGGTGCAGTGTTTGCAAATATAACAAAATGCCAATAAACAAATTTTAAAATAAAAAATATACACGGCCAAGGGATGTGCAGTGACAGTATACACTGACTCAGCGTACATGACCACAACAGTCCGTGGGGGATTGGCACACTGGGGAAGGAGGGGATTTCGAAGAGCAGACGGATCCCCAGTGCAGCATGCCAAATTGTTGGTAGAATTAACTAAAGCACGGTCGTGGCATTGTTAAAATGCCAGGCCCTTACAAACAACAATGATGTCATCTCCTTAGGGAACGCAGCAGCGGATGCTGCCGCAAAAGAAGCGTCATATTTAGTTAAAGAAGCTACAGGTGAGCACATCTTACAAAAACATGTAGAAGAAGAGCAGAGGGATGGATACAACTCCATGCCAATTTCCCAAAGATTGGAGTTACAGCAAGAAGCGCCGGCCGAGGAAAAGGAGTTATGGGAAAAAAAGAGGGTGTATCCAGTCGTCCACAGATCTTCTCTGGCGGCAAAACAACACAGGTAAAGTAGTAATGCCTCAGAAGCTACTAGAACTAGCTTTCCAACAACTGCACTTCCCAGCTCACAATGCCAAACAACATATAGCAGCAGAGATTCAGGAAGATTGGTTTGTTCCAGGATTACAAGAAAAAATCTCCAAGCTGGCAATGGAAGGTACAATATGCCAAATATTCAATTCAGGGATGACACTGAGAACATTACGAGGAACACTGCCAATCCAATCGGACCATTTTGGGAACTACACATAGATTATGCTGATATGGGCGAAAGATGCAATGGATCCTGATACATGATAGTGGTAGTGTTTCCCTTTTCAAGGTGGGTAGAAGCGGGCCCTTGTGCCCACCCAGATGCCAAGTGTGCAGCAAAGTTCTTGAGGCGGGAAGTATTTCCCCACTGGGGAATATGTGACATGATACGTTCCGACAACAGAATGCATTTTGTCAACGATCTGTTCAAAGAAGTTACAGCAATGTTAGGAATAACACACAAATTGTGCACAATTTATCACCCGCAATCAAATAGTGTTGTTGAGAAGATAAACTGACTCCTGAAAAGCAGACTCTCAAAATTATGTTACACAATGAAGAAAAACTGAGTGTATTGTTTACCCCTGGCCCTATTTGAGTTAAGAAATCAGCCCAGTAAGGACCACTATTTGTCCCCCCTCGAGATAGTGACAGGAAGACGCATGCACACAACACACTCCCCACTACGAAGGCAGTCTGATGCACACAGGAGTGCAACAATAAGGGGATGAATTTCATGAATATATGACAAAACTGCAAAAAAGAAGCGTGTATGATTGCGAAACAGCTCACGCCCCCATCACACAAGAAGCAGCAAATGACACTGTAACACAAGCCACTGATAGTCCTGCAGGTGAGCTCATCCCAGGGGAGATATATATGTGAAGAGCTTCGTACGTCGGTGGAATACTCCAAGATTTCATGGCTTATATGAGGTGGTGTATTGCACACCAACCGCAGTGAAAGTAAAAGGGCTGAGGTACTGGATAAATGTGTCTGACGTACGAAAAGCTTATGACAGTGTAACACCAGAAGTTGGAACAGACAGGACAGAAGAGGTGACACAAACTTAGAGAAGAGCTCCAATAAAGAAATGCACAATGTAATGTAAATAAGAAGCACATAATGCAAATAACGACAGTAAAGAAACTGAAATGAAAAGAGTTCATGGAGATGCTCTCTCTCTCTCTCTCTATCTCTCTCTCTCTCTCTCTCTTTCTTTCTGTCTCTCTTTCTTTCTCTCTCTCTGGCTAAAAATAAAATTAGTTTAAATGCACAGAAATGAGACTATGAGAAAGAAGATTATTTTTTTTAATGACAAAGTATGTATATATGTGTATGCTTAATACCCTTTATGTATCATTATGCAGGAACAACCATGGCAACGGAGGGTTCCCCCAATGTCAACAATGTTAGAATAGATAGAAATGGAAATGTTAATTTCAACCTTAGAAAATATTGCTATGAATGTGGTTTGTTTGTCTGTGCAGTGATATGTGATATTCTTTTCAATGTTGTTTGGATTGGTAATATATTGGCCCCTGGCATTTATACCTATAGACATAAATGAGGGGGGAAATGGAAAAAGCATGGTATAGAAGGGGACATATCTGACCTGGGACGGGTTGAAACTGATCTGGGAACACGGGAGGAAGAGGAATGACATGCATTATGCAAATAGTACAGCCGGCACTAGTATAACAGTGCTCTCCACTGCTCCATATAATGACTCTGGGTTCAACATACTTGCAATGAATGACCCGGACCCCTCTGAATTTCCCTGGTTAAATAATTTTCCTGACACAACTGTATCACTTGAACCTGACACAGCAGAGTATGACACAACTGAGCAATACGAGATGCCCAAACGGATAGTGAATGATGGTGAAAAAACTGCTGAACAATTCATGGCACTATATAATGAGTGGGAAAAGTGGGGGGCAGGTGAGGTACCCTTAATGCTGCAAGCCGAAAAGAAAACTTGGGGGCACACGAGAGAAAATAAGAGAAGGAAAAGGGGGGTGGGACGGAGAAACTATGATGAATACCACGGGTTGGGATTAGAAACGATAGAGGACCCACAACACCCATACCACATCCAATAAATGGTACGCAAACATGAGTAATACTGCAAAACAAACAACAAACGAGAGCTGTTATGTGTGCTCTCTGATACCCCATGCCTCTGGTACTCCTAAAGTACTGTTACCACAAGAGACGTCTATTACAGATGCACAGTGTCTCCTTCATCTGGCACTATGCAGAATTAAAAACACTTTTCAAGCCCACACCATCTCTTCTGAAATGCTGCAAAATGAAAAGACTTGTTATTCGAAACCCAAAGGAGTGATATGCCTGAAAGAACCCTTTTTAGTGATAAAAGGAACATTATGTGTGGACAATAAACGACAAAATGAGCAAATAACATGCAGAGCAGAGGCACTACGAGGGCTGGTGGAAGAGAAACTACAATGGATCCAAAGAACACGCGCTCCGATATGGAATTAACACATCTCAAAATCAATGTGGGAAACGGCCCTTGAAAAGCCATTCAAGCTGCAGAAAGAGATAAATTATGAACTTTGTTTCCTTGGAGAGGGAAAAGTAAATATGGGCATGAACAAGAACTGTAACAAAACACTCATCATCCCAAACATGAAAAAAGGAACTGCCGCCTTAATGGACACATACTGGGTTCGCGGCAAACAGGCGCACATGCACCTTCCACAGTCATGGAAGGGCACATGCTCTCTGGCAATGTTGCATTGCGCTTTAATGGTGATACTTGAAAGCCATATTCAAGGGGAGAAACAGCTGCCGCCCGCCAACCATTGAGAACCCGTGCAGCACACTGAAGAAGCTCCCATGTATGCCATATCCGGGGAAAGCATGCATAGCACAGTCTCACAAAAAAAGAGGTCATCAAACTATATCTCCAAGACATCTTCTGAACTTTTGGCGCAGATCCCAGATCGATTCCGGCTCTTTAATTCCACTGAGACATTCTTTACGTCCCTCATTCCCAGCATCCAAGCACGGGCCAATGCAAAATGGCTCCAGATCACCTGCTGCGAGCTGATCCAACTGGCAAACGACACCAAAAAGGGTTTAACGTGATCAAGGTGGAGCTAAGGGCCCTGTGGTTGATGACAATGCAGAACAGTTATGTCCTAGACCTGCTGACAGCCATGGATTGAGGTGTTTGCCGAAAAATCGGGAGCGCACGTTGCACTTTCGTACCCTCTGCAGACGCGGACAATGGAACTCTGACTCATGTAATAGCAGCCGTGCATAACCTTGGCGAGCGCATGAAAGAGGAAGGAGGGGAACGGGGCAGCACCTGGTTCGACAACATGTTTTCATGGGTACCGTCGTGGCTGGGAATGACCGTCAAGCTGCTGCATCTGCCATCGTTTTTCTTCTTTTCATTTTTTGTGTGTGCTAATTAGGACTTAGGTATTGCACAAACGCAGTACCTAACGGTGCAATGATGATGGTGACAATAGCCAACACAAAAGGAGTGGTGCAGATGACACAAGAGGCACAAGTACAAACAGGTGATGACTCAGGACCAAAATACAGAATGACAGTCATATACAACAATGGGTACATTGTAGACAGATTATATCACACCACAATAAAGGAACCCCATGAGTTAACGTGGTATGAGGAGCTATGGGTGGACTTGGAGGGAGATAGGGGATGTATCTAAATGACCTGCACACCAGATGAGTATGCCAGGGCATGGGAGAGCCTCAGAGCGGCGTGCAGAGCATGGATGCCACAAAAGGGAACACCTGCATGGGATGAGGCAGTGGCTGAGGAAGAAGAGCGTAAAAGGCTGGGTGAATTGCAGTATTTGTTACTTAAGTAATGAAAGGGGGGAATGTATGGGAGGCAAGGTCCTCGAGACCCCCTGCTCTCCATTCTTAACCCCACGTGCAGATTTTGATTTGTCCACCAGCCACCTATGCGCCTGTGGCCAGGGATGCGGGATGGCTGCGGGACGACCCATATATATGCACACATTGACCAGAAAGCTAATCACAGACTCCATTCTTGTACCACAACCAGACTCCATTTTGTACATGGTACCACAGGCCTCATAGACAAAGGTTGACTGCAGAGCTGCAGCTCTCCCCTCGAGATCACGCACAGCGAGCCTGTCTTCTCCCTCACCCTCCTCCCCTCTGCGTCCCTGCAGAAGGCCTGTTCCCACGGTAGATGAGGCGCGAACAAGCTACATGACAAACACTGTGGGCCTCATTACACGGTAGGCAGTAACCATGGCGCTATTAGCGCCATGGTTGCCACCGGTATTTTACCGTGTCCACCTTGGTGGATGGCGGAATTACCGCCCTACTCCAAGGTGAGCGGGGGCGGTAATTCCCCATTCACCAAGGCCCTTCCCCATTCTCATCTTTGCCCCATAGGGCATAATGGGAATGGGGAAGGCGCTAATTACAGTACCGCAAATTGAGGTACCGTAATTAGCACCAAGGTCCCTTTGCGGCACCCTACTTTAACGGCTGGTAAAACCAGCCGTTAAAGTCGGTTCCCGCAAAGGGAACTTGTAGTAAGGCGGTAAGGGTTAACGGTCACCGGTAGCATTACCGGTGACCGTTAACCCTTACCGCCTTCCGTGTAATGAGGCCCTGTATCTTTCACCTTCCGCCGTCCATTACTGACCTGCGGATGACCGGGCAAAGGCTTGGGTTTAAGGAAAACAATCCATCTCCACAAACATACCCCGTCCCCTTGCAGACCCCACATTTATGACATACACCATGGATAAACCCCCCAACCATGTTCTCCTTTTGATGTAACAGACATAGATTCTACGCATGTGTGCCACCCTGGTTCACCCATACTGCTAATCTCTCTGTTAAGGTTATAAATCCTCTCATGTAGGTAGGTATTAAGGGGCTAAATTCAGAAAACAGAACAAGAAGATCCTCACCTATTTTTAATGCACATGAACCTATTGGTCATATGTCTAAGTCCCGTACTGTTGAACGAATCTCGTCTGTTGAAAAACACACTAATATCTGACATGTTGATTTACTTGTACGACATAATACAAGGTACACAATCCAGATGTTCACTGGCTGTTCAAATATACATGTGGAAACAAAATATGCTCAACTTACATACTGGTCCAAATGTATATAATGCAAGATGGTAACTTTACGAGACTGTTGTAGATAGAATATACTTTGTTACATGGTACTCATGATAAACGTAAGCGTCTAACCTATACAATGTTTATAAGCTTGTATATTGTTCTATGTACCTGCAGCCACGTTGGCCTAATCCTACCTTGCATTACATTCTAAATGATGTGCGTGTAACCCCGTAAAGTAGACGAGCTAGAAGCCACAGGGCCCTCTCTCCCTTCTCCTGCAGCGCCGCATACTCAGCCCCCGCCTTCCTCCTGCCTCAGGTCTGTCTGACCTCTAAAGGCCCTTATTACATTGATGATGTGATGCTGTAATTGTAACCTCTCACCCCTCCCCTAAGCCTGCACCAAGTATTCACCCTCCCTTAAGCCCCCAGACCCACAATAGCACCATAAAACTTGTTCCACCCCCCAAGACCTTGGTTAAAAGAAATATAGGCAACAAGCCTCTCATCCCACTGCCTTTCGATGTACCAGCTTTGTGCCCTCTGACCTGATAGTATCCGAGCTCACCCCAACCCGACTGACCGTGGTGGCAGTATATTTGCTCTTGTACTAACATATTATGAAGATGTCCCCCACTAGATCTAACAAAGCAGAATCATAGAGGTATCCCTGACATGTGCCCCCTGACAAGACACCTGAACTCATGAAGCAGTCCCTTTATTGTATGGCGTTTTTTTTATGATGGTGAGATAAGAGCACCTAGAGTAATGTGTAATTTCTCTTGTGATGTTAGATTAACAACTTGAAGGATTTATAGGGCATTATGATTATAGTTAACACTGAATGAGTATGTGTGGCCACAAGGGCAAATGTTAGTGCAGCCAAGATGTATCAATTCAAACATCTCCTGATCTGGCACTCCACCCCGATGAGCCCAGCTGACCTACAAGCATCACCATGACACCACGAAGAACCTCACCAATCCTGGAGCTTCAACCCTACAAAGTCCATACTGCTTTTCCCCCTTGCCCAATCTCATCGATCATGTAATTGCTAGCTCCCACGTCATAGGTGACGTGGTTTTGTAACAAAATGTAGATGCTTTCTGATGTTTGGCAGAGCGCTCTCAGATTTTGCAGAGTTCTCTGCTTGCCCTATTTTGGTTTTTTGGATAAACTTACTTTTTACCTTCACCCGCACTTGGTCTTGGTCTCATTCCCTCCTGCGGTGTGTCCATTATTGACTCTCATTGGGGAGTGTTTTGTTGTATTTTTGGGGACACTCCCTTTCAGTTGCAAGGAGAAATATTCCAATTTATCTCGATTCGGAAACGGCCACAAATTGCCAGAAGGGTTCTAATGAGGATGCCATTACTCAGAGACTTGGGGATTCCTGACATTAGAAGATATTTGTTAGAGGCATAGATAGTGGCAATTTCAGAATGGTCCATAATTCAAGGGATAAAAGAATGGAAGGATCCAGAACAGGGAGCAACATCGATCCCCCTTAGTAAACTCCCTTTTGGAGAGGTTAGGATGTCATCTGGGGGACAGTTACTGGAATCGTCTGACTGTTTGCTTTCCTACTGGAACCAAGCTTTATGATTAAAAGGTGAAAGGGCGGGTTTGGGGCTTTCTCCTCGATTAGTCATAATCCAGATTTTCCACCAGGAATGAAGGGGACATATCTAGTTGGTTGGGAAAGTTGAGGGATTACCCGTCTCAGGGACCTCTACAGGGATAACAAGCCAGTGATGTTCAAAATAGGTATACCGCAGTATTCCTTGGGAGAACAGGAAAGGTTCATATATGTCCAATTGAGGTATTGGATTATGAATAGAATAGTGCCACGGGCTGGATGTAGATAGCCTACTAGGCTTGAGATGACATTAAGGGATGTGATTGGTAGGGGCAAGATTTCAAGAATATGCAGATTGATGGATGGTGACACTTCGGGAGACAAGCTGCCTTATATGGAACGATGGGAAAGGGAATGGGGAGTAGATATTTCACAAGAAGCTTGGGAGCATATCTGGGAATGAGCTCAAAGGACATGAAAATGCAGCTCAATAAAATGTGCTTCCGGTGATATCTTACTCTGCAAAGAATGAATACAATGTTTCCCTGTTCTCCCCTTCGTTGGCAAGGTTGTGAAGTGGGAGACCTGGGGCAGTGGACCTGTCGTAAATCCCAGGTCTTCTGGAAAGAGATCCTGGGATATATTAAAGAAATTACGGGTAAACGGCGGTAGTGATCCTGCTGAATGTGGCGGAAGATCTGTATGATATGAGGTGGGGCAATGGCGACTCTGATCGCCCACATGCTGAACACAGCCCGACTGACATGAGCACAATTTTGGAAAATGGAAGGAGGGCTGGTTATGGAAAAGGTTGGTCTATGTTGAGGAGGTCAATTTGATAACCCATGTAGATCTACTTGTTAGGGTTGAAGTAGTGTTAGGTAATTCTTATTAACGCCAAAATACCTGCGATGGAATTGGAATTACTGGTCTGTGTATCAGTTGGTGCTTTTTGCCTTTCTGCAGAGTATAACACATGTTGGAAAAACTGCTTTCATCTGCTGAAACACACGCTTTTACTTCCTTTTGAACCTACCTGCATTGCAAGCTGCTTCCAGGTTCCTGCAGGAACTCGAGTGCGGCAGTGAGGAGGTGGGGTCTGTGCCTGTCACGTGATTCATCACGTGACCAATTCCATCTTCAAAGCACCCTGCCATCCACCCTTGCGGCGATAAGCCCGGGGGAGTCTAGCCCGCTGGCTGTTGTGCGGCTGTTAAGCGCTGGTGGCGTCATTCGGGCATTGTGTCTGGTGATCAGCGGTAAAGAAGACTTCTTTGTAAAGCACCGCCCGTCCAGTTGGACTTTTCACTGTGTGCCATACCCCATTTACATTACAGACATTTGTCAACCCTTCCCACATGGAGTCCATCTCGACAATTGATGACGACTTAAGTCGCCGCCTACGAAGAAGCAAGTTGGCACTTGACCAGTGTGTTCAACAAGATCCTCAGGATCCCAGAGAAGTGAAGCCTGGGAAGAACCTGAAAACAGCTAAGGGCCCGCCGGTCTCAGAGTCTTCGATCTGTTCTGAGATCACCCCGGCCCCCCCCCTCCCGGCTCCTTCCCCTGTAGGACCCGTGATGACCCTGGAAGATAGGGATGGCGATTCAAGCACGCCCTCCCTAGCCCCGCATAGCCGGGAAGTGGAAAATCGTCAGGAAACTCTATAAAAAGAACCTACCTTGGTGCGATCTTCGCTGCGGTCAAAGTGATCAGCTGCGCGCGCCGCTCCCGGTAGTCCTACCGTTTTGACGAGCGAGCCCAATGCCGACGACGGTCGTAGGACGGTCTCGGCTGGACTCTGAACGGCCGGGCGCGGCTCGCTCACCCGTGGAAACTGCTGGCAAGATGACTCATCGGAACTCCTCAGGAGCACTGTGCTTCCACGCAACAGCCTGGGGAAAGAATTATGGCAACGCCACGGCTGATTTATCGGCCGTATCTGGAATGGGACCGGTGACAACAGCTCAAATCCATCAAACCATAGTTACACCAACAAAGCCACAAACGTGGCAAAAACAAAGTACAATTAAAACAAAACAAAACAAAACAAAAAAAATATATCAAAAACTGTGCAAACAAGTACCACTTCAATTGATTCATGGGACACAGAGAACGAGGAGCAAGCATGCTCGCCAAACGACTCAGTATTTGAAATTTCACAGGAAATATGTCCCTCTAACCAGAGTGAGTCAGTAAACCTGACGGACAAGCAAGCTACAGACAGGGCAGAAGCAGCCCTAAAATCTGCCAGGGTGTTCTCGCAAGCCCCAAACAATGTTGTAGGCGAAGCTGATCACCTACAAGCAGAAGAAATATCGACACTGGCGCTGACTTCGAACAACAGTCCACCTGGATCCACTAGTAAGACCTCGAAGATACCTCTTATAGAAGCAACTTCAAAGCCACGTGCGGTAGTAGAAAAAACATTTACAAAGAAACAGAGGAAAGGATCATCGAAAAACCAGGGAAGCTCAAAATGCCTACCTGCTCCCTTAATATCATCTTCTCTAAAAGAATATTTCATAACACAACACAAATGAAAACTAGGCCAAGACCCAGAGCTGTCTGATGCAGAAATTTTGGAGGCTATTGTAGATCCACCCCAGAGGTTTAAAGCGTGAAAAACTGACCTGATTTCAACGCCCTCAATCCCAAACAACAGACTGCAATCCCAACGTGAACCATCGCCGGGCCATACTGTGGAGTCTGAGAATGGAGCTCGGCAACCAGACACCGAGTCCAATGATCAAGTGAGCTCCCAAACCAAAACAAACTTAGGGGAAACAAACATTGTACTACCAAAAGAGAGTTGTAACACCAAACCTCCCCCAGATACTGTGATTAGAGTTCCCCAGACACCACGACTAGAGAAAGGATTAAATCAGACTTCAAAAACTGTCAGGGCGCGAACCATCATACATGGAGTCGACCACACATTCTGGGTAATCCTGGAAGATTTTTGGGCGATCTCTTAACTAACATCCAAGGAGAAGTGACATCGGCCGTAAGAAGATCCTCAGAGAGACTTTCCCAAACTCCAACTGATAGAGGTGTCAAAACCCCTACAAAATCACGACGGCTAAGCGAAATTTCGAGCTTCGCGGAAAAAGAGACTCCTTCAAAAAAGAAAATCGATCTGTTGTCTATCATGTCGGCACTTACGATCGCCCTAAACCCATTTGGTAAGCTGTATGAAGCCATTCATGAGGCTCTCACAGATAACACCGCAATGATAAGCAACATGAAAGACAAACTGTCCTACATTGAAGGATATCTAACTGCTGTTGACCAGAACTCTAAATCCATAGAGTCAGTAATGGAAAAAAAAATAGATAAATTGGCCGACGACCTACTGAGAAACAGAATGTGTTGGGCTCAAAACGTTAAATCCGCCCTCTCAAAAGCAACCCAGACTGAAGAGAGCATGAAGGAAATGGACTTAGCCCCAATTTTCATAAAAAATGGATTTAAGTCTGTCCCGCCCACAACTTCAGTGGTCCCTTTAACTGAGTTGACAAAAACTGGAATCAAAAGAAAGGCGAAACATCCTTCAAATTTCAATTTATGTACACAAACAAAGCCTAAAGATGAAAATCCTCCACCGAGTCCTAGTAACAAAGAACAAACGCAAGTTATTCGATGTACCAACATCAGAGCCGTAATGGAGAAAACAAAGGAAAAGGAGGACCAGGCCGTGGTGCTAATAATAAGCGATGACCGTGACGCTTCCTCCGATCTAATGGACATCTCTCAGCATGAAGATGCAGAAGTCTTCGCTACCACTATGACCCCAAACGCAGTGACAGGTCTCAAGCCCCCCCTAGACCCTCCTAACGAGCAAGGGATGCCGATCTCGAGGGAGGGAAAAAGGCGATCAGCTGAAGAGATGGGGGTTCGCTTTAAAAGGCTGTGTTCAAACTCTCCAAGTGCGGCCATAGAAGCCGTAAAGAAACTAAAGGAAACTGAAGAGGACCGACCCAATAGGGTACGAGAATGAAGATTAGGTCAAACTCAGCGTTACAACAGGCACAGAAACTACTCATTCAAGAAAGCAACGAGAACCAGTGAGGCGGAGAGTATGATAAAAAAAATTCGAAATTAGCAGACTCGGCGCTTTTTAAACTGGAGCAAACGTCTGCAAAAGACAGTTACTTGGTACTAAATCGTAGAACAGTACTAAGACTATTAGGGAAAACTGAAAAACTCCGACATATAACATCTGATGACCTCACTTTAATTGAGCTCTACCACTGAGAGCATAGAGCTAAAGCCTACCTTCATATTCGAAATAAGGCGACAAGCGAAATCACTCTGGAAGTATCGAAAGACCTCCAGCGGTTAGGGCTGAAAATCCAACAGCTCTCTAAACCTAAAACAGACCAGGAGACAAGTGAGAGGGAGAAAAGAGGGCACTTGAGTAGTAGACGTGACAAGTCTGCCCCTTCTAACAACCCTAGACTGGCAGAAAAAAGAATGGAAGAAGATGGATCGAAGGTTCACACTGACCACACAAATGAACAGAAATGGAGAAATATGACATCTAGCACCAGCACGTAAAGACGCGGTGAGAATCCACTTGAGAGCCATTATACAGAAAGATGGGCGACTCCGCCAATGAGGGAGCCTAAAGATACATCTACTTCAAAGCCATGGAAATGGTTTATAGATACCTTCTCTCGGCAACAAAAAAAGTAGCAACGATCACCACGTTCCTCTGAAGGAAAAAAGAAGTCAACGACGCCATCAACCCAGTGCTACAAAAGTGCCTTAAAAATGGCATTTTGGAACACCAGAGGACATCGTCATCTCACTAGAGAAAGTGACTCAAACCTAGGTTCCTTTGACCTGATTTGCCTGCAGGAAACGTGGCTAATGACCAAACCAGCCCTAGATGGGTACGAAATTGAAGTATCTTCAGCAACTAGAACCAACGTGGGCCGTCCCTCGGCGGGTATACTGACGGCTATTCGTCTGGGTTCAGCACTAACCCCTAAAGGAAAAATTTCAGCGAGCTACGGTAAACTTGCCTCATTAGCGTCTTGGTTCCATTATGATCATGTCCAAGATGACTGGGTAAACACTGACTTAGCCATATTAAATCTGTACTGGAACCCAGAAAGAACAACGACCGCCGACTTCTGTAATTCAATAGCTGATACCATCGACGAAATCACAACTGATCGGAAAGTTCCGAATATCATAATATGTGGTGACTTGAATGCCAAATGCAAGGTGGAACCATCAAAGAGCACAGCACAGACGACCACTTTGCTGATCGACGAAAGGGGCAGAGATTGGTCAAAGCTAATGAAATCAAGAAAATTCCATAACGCGGCGGAGATACGTGATGGTGGCTTCCAAATTCCAACGTGGAAAAGGTTTGAGACTTCGGCCACATTAGACTATATCTTTATCTCGGAAAGTTTGATTCCCTACTTCGTGGACTATAGAGTCATGAAAACGACGGAAAGTGATCATAACCTTCTAGAAAGACCGCAGTACTTACCAGTTGTAGAGACAAATAGACAACAAAATCGTCTCCGACTTACCTCCGCAAACGTAAGAGCTTTCAGGGAAAATCTAAGGAGGATCCATGACGACGAGTCTAAGGAACACGTAAGACCTGAGTACACATCCTTACTGGAGGCCCATAAAGTGAGATTCAATGGGAAAATTCGGTCTCAGTCACCTCACACTCACATGTTTAACAAGATGGTGGCTGATAAATGGCGTGAAGTGAAGAAAGCCAAAAAATTAGCAGCAAAAATTAAAACTACAGCATTGTGGTCCGTACACTACACTTTAGCGAGAGCATACAAATATCATGGCTAAAGCTTCAATGACAGATTCTGTATCAGAATGATGCCGAAACAATGCTGCGCACCTTGGCCTCAAGAAACACCAGAGACTTTTGGACATTATTTAAGAGCGTTAATGGCCAGTCTGCTCCACCGATCACAAATTCTGTAACAACAAAGCTGGACACAACACTTCACAGACCTATACCGCGTTCCCCAAACTCTTAAGCCACGGGCTCCGTTGTTGAATGAAAAGCAATGGATTAATTTGACTGACGTGGAAGACATCCCCAGAGTAATTACCAACTTAAAATCATCGAGAGCACCAGGCCCCGACAGGTTGTCAAATTTGGACCTTAAGGAACATCCGATGGAATGGGCATGTGCAATTGGCAAATTATTTAAACTCTGCCAAACCCAGAAACAAATTCCGAAATCCTGGACGGAGGCCATTCTAGTTCCAATTTTTAAGAAAGGAGACAGAAGTGCGCTGGCAAACTACAGACCGATAGTGCTCCTTGACATCATTGGAAAGATCTTCGCGTCCCTTCTGCTGCTGCACTTTAAGAATTGGGCTAGAAACTCTCCCTCAGCTGACATCTTTCAAACAGGCTTCCAGAAAGGCGCCGGAACAGAAATAAATCTTCTGATTATTAACATCATTAAAGCAAATGTAAAGAGCGGAGCGCCTAAGGTCTACTTGGCGATGGTGGACTTATCCCAAGTGTTCGACATGGTAGACAGAAACCGTCTATGGTTGAAGCTAATAGCTTGGAAGTGCCCAGGTCTGGTACTCAAACCCATAATAGCCCTCCACACTTCAACATCTCTTCGGGTCCGCCTTAGACGGCAAGGCACGCTCTCGGACCAGATCAAAACCGAACGAGGGGTCAAACAGGGATGTCCACTTGCACCGGCATTGTTCATAGCCTTTATTGGAGATTTCCAAGAATCAGAGAGAACAGTTCGATCCTTTCCGCTAAAAGTAGGCACCCATTCGGTATCAAGATTGTGGTACGCCGACGATCTGGTGCTCATAGGTCAGACGGCGGTGGGCTTACAAAGACAATTAACAAATCTAGTGACATATATGGAAAACAAAAACTTGAAAATCAACACATCGAAAACCAAAATCTTGATATTGACAAAAACAACAAGGAAACAGCAGCATAACAGCTCGTGGTTCTTGGAAAACGAAAAGATTGAACTGGTAAATTAATACAAATACTTGGGAATCCAGCTTGATAACACCTTAAAAGAGAACTCCCAGCAAAACCTACTTTGGGACAAAATGAGAAACCTAACTGCACAAGCAAGAGCAATAGATAAAAGGTTTGGAAAGTTCTCGTGGATCCCCACAATCCAGTTCTATAAAGCAAAAGTAGTGCCTGCAGTAGTTTTACAAAGGTAGCGGGCGCCCCTCTCTCGCAAGAACAGACATGATAACCTGTTCAGTGGTTATTAACCACTTGAGAGTTCGCAGCCACTGCTTTTACTCACTGTGCCTTTCACAGATGGGAAATATCCATTTGCATATCAGTCTTTGTCCTGCCCAGGGGCAGTCCAGCACCAAAATACAATGGCAATTCCAATCTGAACGAGAGTACCACCAGCAACCCCATACACGTGTTTCACCCTTGTTGGGGATCATCAGTGAGGTGAAGCTGATGCCTCTCTAAGCACAGTGAGAGGGAGACCACGTCTGGTTGCCCCTAGGAGACCTAGGGTTACCAATCCCAGGTTCCTTAAAAAATAGTTTTACAAAGGTAGCGGGCGCCCCTCTCTCGCAAGAACAGACATGATAACCTGTTCAGTGGTTATTAACCACTTGAGAGTTCGCAGCCACTGCTTTTACTCACTGTGCCTTTCACAGATGGGAAATATCCATTTGCATATCAGTCTTTGTCCTGCCCAGGGGCAGTCCAGCACCGAAATACAATGGCAATTCCAATCTGAACGAGAGTACCACCAGCAACCCCATACACGTGTTTCACCCTTGTTGGGGATCATCAGTGAGGTGAAGCTGATGCCTCTCTAAGCACAGTGAGAGGGAGACCACGTCTGGTTGCCCCCAGGAGACCTAGGGTTACCAATCCCAGGTTCCTTAAAAAATAGTTTTACAAAGGTAGCGGGCGCCCCTCTCTCGCAAGAACAGACATGATAACCTGTTCAGTGGTTATTAACCACTTGAGAGTTTGCAGCCACTGCTTTTACTCACTGTGCCTTTCACAGATGGGAAATATCCATTTGCATATCAGTCTTTGTCCTGCCCAGGGGCAGTCCAGCACCGAAATACAATGGCAATTCCAATCTGAACGAGAGTACCACCAGCAACCCCATACACGTGTTTCACCCTTGTTGGGGATCATCAGTGAGGTGAAGCTGATGCCTCTCTAAGCACAGTGAGAGGGAGACCACTGAACAGGTTATCATGTCTGTTCTTGCGAGAGAGGGGCGCCCGCTACCTTTGTAAAATTATTTTTAAGGAACCTGGGATTGGTAACCCTAGGTCTCCTGGGGGCAACCAGACGTGGTCTCCCTCTCACTGTGCTTAGAGAGGCATCAGCTTCACCTCACTGATGATCCCCAACAAGGGTGAAACACGTGTATGGGGTTGCTGGTGGTACTCTCGTTCAGATTGGAATTGCCATTGTATTTCGGTGCTGGACTGCCCCTGGGCAGGACAAAGACTGATATGCAAATGGATATTTCCCATCTGTGAAAGGCACAGTGAGTAAAAGCAGTGGCTGCGAACTCTCAAGTGGCTAATAACCACTGAACAGGTTATCATGTCTGTTCTTGCGAGAGAGGGGCGCCCGCTACCTTTGTAAAATTATTTTTAAGGAACCTGGGATTGGTAACCCTAGGTCTCCTGGGGGCAACCAGACGTGGTCTCCCTCTCACTGTGCTTAGAGAGGCATCAGCTTCACCTCACTGATGATCCCCAACAAGGGTGAAACACGTGTATGGGGTTGCTGGTGGTACTCTCGTTCAGATTGGAATTGCCATTGTATTTCGGTGCTGGACTGCCCCTGGGCAGGACAAAGACTGATATGCAAATGGATATTTCCCATCTGTGAAAGGCACAGTGAGTAAAAGCAGTGGCTGCGAACTCTCAAGTGGTTAATAACCACTGAACAGGTTATCATGTCTGTTCTTGCGAGAGAGGGGCGCCCGCTACCTTTGTAAAATTAGTGCCTGCAGTAACCTACGGAATGGCAGCAAACTTAACATTGGCAGAGGAACTCTGGACTCAGTTGGAAGGATTCTATTGGAAAACAGTACTAGGTTTTCCAAGGTCAGCCCCTATGCCAGCGATTCGAAGAGACCTGGGCCTACCGTCACTAGCGGTAGTGGTAACTCAAAGGGCCACACAGCTGTACAGAAAAATCCTGATTCCTGCCTCACCCCCAATTTTTCAGGTGGTTGCCTCCGAAATTAGCAAGGGATCCTGTAAACCATTAGCTGAATGGGTCACAAAAATTCAAGCAAACCTCGAAATGGTAGCGTGTACTGAAGACACCTTAATTTTAAACCCAGGACGAGTGAAGACAAAACTCGAACAACAGGACTGGATAAACACAATCGAAAAAACCCAGTCATATAAATCTTTACTACACCTTCCGATATCACACAACCAGCTGAAAGTCCCATTAAAATACTGTGAGAGATTCCCGGCAAAAGAGCTAAGGAAAAGCTTTATGCGTGCTCGCCTAAATCTACTCCCTACTAGAGAAATCTTAAACATCAGAGCTCTCTCACCGACCTCCGACTGCCGTTTCTGTGGCATTCCAAACGAAATGGAGTCAATCCGCCACCTTCTCATGTTCTGTCCAGTACTAGCACTTGAGAGGCAAGCATATATGACACCACTTACCGGCCAGTCGTCGATTCTAGATGAGGAAACATGTTGGTACTGTATGATATCAGGAGACTCGTCTAGATGGTCTAGGGCAGCGGCCAAATTCTTGGAAGCAGCGTTAAAGAAAATCTCTACCGTCCCCTAAGCCACACTATATACACCCAAAATCACATCAAAATATACCAACACACCAAACATTTTCGACGTTTACGTGAAAGTGGTGTCTCTCTAGGTAGCTGGCTAATGATTGAACGGAAACGAGAAATTTTCTTTTGTAAAAACCTTTTAGGTTATAAACAAAAAAAAAAAACAAATGTATGGTTGGTGAGAAAATCCTATCAATAAAGAAAGTTTAAAAATAAATACCACACTTCCTGTGCCAGAGCCTCTGGCCAAGCCTTCAGGACTGTTGCTTGGCCTTCTTTAAAGTGCCCTTCTATCATGTGTCACCAACACTGTTCTCTCTGCCAGCATACCCTTCCCCTGCAGGGCGTTCTGTGTTATTTCTGTCCTTTAGCTGCCCGGCGCTGACTTTCAAAGCACCAGCTGTAAAGCGAACCATGGTCTATAGAGGCATCTACTCTCGGGCTTCAATGAAAGTCCTTGAAGTGCAAACCAGTGGGAAAAAGAACCCTAAATGATGAAAACCCCTGCACAGGGCATAACATAATATAGTGATTGCTGAAAGCCCAAAGACAAGTGTTGTTCAGCTCCACAATTGAAATAGAGCAGGCTTTTCAAGCTATATTATTTTCATTATTATTACATTTTGGCAGTAACTTAGCAGTGGTTATGTGACAAGGGACTTGTATCATAGTCATAATGAGCACACGCCTTCATGCAATCTTCAAAAATGGCTGTTATCATTGTTTAAAGAATGAGCCGCGCATGTGAAAGCAGGTGAGTTCGGATCAAGATCCACCACCCTGAAAAGAGGGTTTCTGTACAGATCTTCTCTATCCCCTTGTCCCCTGGTATCATACCGGGGGACTTGTAATGAGCCCGTACGTCTTTTAATCACCTACTACGTCACCTGGCCTAATAGTCATCTGGAACTGATCTCCTACCTAAATCTCGACACCTAATTTGATCAAATACTTGACCCCCAAATGTCAACACTAGTATTTTAAACAGAAAACATGTATCAGCCAAGATATAAATGTGAAAGCCCCTCTATATTCCACACTTAACACTTCACCTCCAGAACTGCCTTTAATTAAACTATTTAGTCACCCTAAAACTCCTTGTTTTACTGAGCACATATTGTAGTCGAATCAATTAATATTCACATATTGTTGCATGTAAATGTCAGTGACCACTAGTGGGCAGTGAAGCTACATGAATGTCACCAGCAGTGTCGAGATTGTGAGTAAACAAAATAAGGATCCGACGAGGCAATGAGATTACATTCAGGCCTGACTGGATTGGTATGGGTGAACAAGAGACTGGATACCCCTAGATCAAACCTGTGGCATTCCATACCTGTGGAAAGTTCTAATAACTTTCACTGGTCTTTCTATCTTTTTCGTTTTCTTCTTTTGGCCCACTGTTGCCTTCTCTAATCTTTCTGTGCCCTTATGCCTGTGGGCTCTAGTGCATTACAAATAAATAAATAATAAATAATACCTTCCTAATCAGATCTCCTAGGAATTCCAACTCTATGCTGGAGACATTCAAATCGCTATTGTCTGGACAGTAGCCTCACCCATCATGGTTCCATTGCCAACTCTCTCCAATTGGTACATCAGGGGTTACATGGCCATCTCTGCCTCGTTTTGAATAAAATAGAGATCAGCCCAACAAACCTCCCGTTCAAATTGCCTGAATCCTTATGTTCGTCCCCTAATCTGACTAAGGGCCTCATTAAAAGTATTGCGGAATGGGTTAACGGGCGCCGCTAATGGTGGCAGCGCCATTAAACCCATTCCGCAATATTACGAGGTTCTCTTAAGGGACCTGATGTGGACGTCTGGTTTTACCAGACGTCCAGAGTGGGTCCCGCGAGGGGACCAGGGAGCTAACAACGGGTCGGTCGTAATCGGCCCGTTGTTAGCTCCCGAACCTATTCCCATTGAGCCCTATGGGGGCTCAAATTGGAATGGGGAAGGTCCGGGCCCGGGTTCCCTGAAGGAGGAATTACCGGGCCCTCCAAACCCAGAATGGCCCGGTAATTCCCCATTCAGGGAACCCGGACACGGTTTTGGAGGCAGCCATGCCCTTGTTAAGGGCATGGCTGCCTCCAAAGTCGTAATGAGGCCCAAAGTCTCGCAAAAGGCTCAGGCCTCATTACGATCTCGGCGGTAGCCATGCCGCTATTGGCCGAAATCACGTCCGGGTTCCCAGAATGAGGAATTACCGGGCCATTCCGAGTTCGGAGGGCCCAGTAATTCCTCCTTCTAGGAATCCGGGCCCAGACCTTGCCCATTCCTATTTCAGCCCCCATAGGACTGAATGGGAATGGGGGAGGGAGCAAACAACGGGCCGATTACGAGCGGCCCGTTGTTTGCTCCCTCCTTTCCTCGCGGGACCTGCTCTGCACGTCTGGTAAAACCAGACGTGCAGACCGGGTCCCGTGAGGGGACCTCGTAATCAGGCGGTACGGGGTTGACGGCGCCGGCACCTTTACCGGCGCCGTTAACCCCGTACCGCCTGGGTTATAATGAGGCCCTCAGTGTTATTCATGACTCTGACAGGACATTCACACCACAAACTGATGAAATCTCCCTCAAGACACATTACAAATCGTACATACTCTGGAAGAGATGCCGTATATAGAGATGGCCCAAAATGTAGATCTGTGATGAGCTCTTATGCTAGCCAACAGATTACTGCAAATGCATATACCTAGGCCTCCCCAAATACCACATCCACCAAGAAATGCTCATAGAATATTAAGCTACGAGATCCTGGGCCTCAAGAGTCAGGACCCCATTCCCCTGGGCCTGGGGACCATACATTGGCTCCCTTTTAAATTCAGACTGTGTTCTTAAAGTACTGTCAGACAACTGGAGCCATCCCAACAGGAGCCCTAAATGTCACAGAGAATGTCAGCCATACCACCCAGTTAATACTATCTTATCCACCAACCTCAAAAATTACACTCAGGTACTCACCCCTGGAGACTTTAACATGGGTTTCAATGACCCTGAAGACCATCTCGCTATTACCACGCTTAATACCCTCACTGAATTAGGATTTACCCAAAGATGTCGGAAACCTACCCATGACAAAGGTAGAATACTAGATTGGGTGGCTGACTATAATTGCTTTGCTAACATTACTGACATCTCACCACTCGCCTGGACTGACCACCTCCTGGTATCGTTCTCCACCACCAGACCTCCACCCATGCCAACCAGTAGGGCTCCACCCACACTCACGAGAAATAAAAAGAGTATCACTGAGGAGAGACTCCTCCTGAATTTACTCCCTACACTCAACACACTCCCTGACAACTTGGATCCTGAGACTCTGGTCGAGGAATATAATAAAATTATGTCCACCTCCCTGGACCTTATCGCCCCTCTCAACCTCAGACCAAGTAAGCCCAAAATGCATCTGAACAAATGGTACACACCATTCCTTAAAAACCTAAGACAGCAAAAAAGAAACTGTGAGGCCACTTGGAAAAAAGACCCATCTGCAGCCAACAAAACCAAACTCACTAAACTAGCAGCCCTGTACAAAAAAGAAATTTTCCTATCAAAACGTACCTCCTTCGATTCCCGTATTTCCCAAGCTAAATCAAATATGAAGGAACTTTTTTCTAAACTCGAAGAAGTAGAAACTCCCATAGCACCTCCAGATACCTGCATCAAAGACAAGAATTGGTGTACCGAAATCCAAAACGCCCTAGCCAACAAAATCGCTACCCTACAAAACAAAATATCCTGCAAAAAAGCCTCCTTGAATAACCCTTACTTGCCCAAATCACCTGAAAAGCAGACTTCAAGGGAACCTACCCGCTTCAACTTCACCAAAATGACCACACTTGAAGTTGAAAAAATCATCCCGTCGCTGAAACCTTCCAACTGCCAGGGAGACCTGTGTCCGGCACAGCTTATTAAAGACGCTGCCCGCGACCTCTCCCCATTCATCACAAAGTTAATCAACGCCTCCTCCTCCACTGGATCCATCCCAACCAACCTAAAACAATCCTGGGTATTACCCCTACTAAAAAAAAAACACTTGACCCGGCTACGCCCACAAACTACAGACCCATAACGACCGTACCATTCCTTCTAAAAATCCTGGACAAGGTCGCTTATGTACAAATTCAGAAGTATTTGGAAGAACATCCCGCAGGCGCAGAGAACATCCCGCAGCGCCAGTTACGCCCCCAAAAACGCCCTTAGTGCAAGGATAAGGCATTGAAATCCCCAATGCAGCGCAAAGGGCCGCGCTAACCCAGCACCAGTTCACAGGGCCGGTACAGTGCATTTGGGGGGTGCGCGGGAAGTTATACACGCGATAGGCCTTGGGCGAGCAGAGTACGTGTATAACGGGGGTGTACGGGCAGTTTAACACGCGATGGGCCTTGGGCAAGCGTGGTACATGTATTTTGGCGGTGCGTGGGAAGTAATATACACGATAGGCCTTGGGCGAGCAGGGTACGTGTATAACGGGGGTGCACGGGAAGTTTAATACGCGATAGGCCTTGTGCGAGCAGGGTACGTGTATTCTGAGTGGTGCGCGGGAAGTAATACACGCGATAGGCCTTGGACAAAGGGGTACGTGTATAACGGGGGTGCATGGGAAGTTTAACACGCGATAGGCCTTGGGCGAGCGGGGTACGTGTATAACGGGGGTGCGCAGGAAGTTCAACACGCGATAGGCCTTGGGCGAGCGGGGTATGTGTATTTTGGGGGTACGCGGGAAGTTTCACACGCGATAGGGCTTGAGCGAGCGGTGTACATGAATTTTGGGGTTGCGCGGGAAGTCTAACAAGCGATAGGTCTTGTGCGAGCGGGGTACGTGTATTCTGAGGGGTGTGCGGGAAGTAATACATGCGACAGGCCTTGTGCGAGGGGGTACGTGTATACTGAGGAGTGGGCGGGAAGTTTCACACACCATAGGCCTTGTGCGAGCGGGGTACGTGTACTCTGAGTGGTGCGCGGGAAGTTATACACGTGCTAGGCCTTGGACCAGCGGGGTACGTGTATAACGGGGGTGCACGGGAAGTTTAACACGCGATGGGCCTTGGGCGAGTGGGGTACGTGTATAACGGGGGTGCGCGGGAAGTTCAACACGCGATAGGTCTTGGACGAGCAGGGTACGTGTATAACGGGGGGCACGGGAAGTTTAACATGCGATAGGGCTTGGGGGAGTGGGGTTTGTGTATTTTGGGGGTGCGCGGGAAGTTTCACACGCGATAGGGCTTGGGCGAGCGGGGTACGTGTATTTTGGGGTTGTGCAGGAAGTCTAACACGCAATAGGTCTTGTGCGAGCGGGGTACATATATTCTGAGGGGTGCGCGGGAAGTAATACACGCGACAGCCCTTGTGCGAGGGGGTACGTGTATATCTGGGGGTGCGCGTGGAGTTGCACACGCGATTTCACTGGGCGAGCGGGGTACGTGTATTTCTGGGGGTGCACAGAGAGTTTCACACGTGATTTGGCAGTGTGGGTCCTCCCAGGTGTGCCCTCTCCCCCCTCCCCCCTCCCCAGGCCCCGCAGGCAGCCCATCCACCTAGGCCATGCCCCGCAGGTAGCCCATCCACCCTGCGCATGCCCCCCAGCCAGCCCACGTCACCATGCACCAGTGAGCACCCATTCATGTGCCCCTGCACCCCCACCCACCCGGCTGTGAGGGGCGACTGCCAGCAGGCCCCGACTCATGTCCCCCTGCACCCGCACCCATCAGGAAGTGAGGGGCACCTGCCAGCAGGCCCCGACTCATGTCCCTCTGCACCCCCACCCACCCGGCAGTGAGGGGCACCTGCCAGCAGGTCCCGACTCATGTGCCCCTGGACCCCCACCCACCCGGCAGTGAGGGGCACCTGCCAGCAGGCCCCGACTCATGTCCCCCCCAACACTTCATAATGATCCACAATCATGGCCCTCATGGCCACCCAAATCCCACCGCACGCCAACCCTGCCCAAAGAACCAACCAAGTATTACATCCACCCCACATTGAAATGCCCATTACATGATACAACCCAAATGGCATGTATGTACATCAACACATGTCCGTCACACACACACAATGGGTGCCAGTGAATGTGAAAACCCACATCGTGACATGCATGAAACCAATGAGCGAATACTACACATTGAAGTATGAAACAAAAATGTATTCAACACAAAATGAAGGGAATCAAATGAAAACACACAATAATGGAAATAAGAAATAAAATGCAGCATGTCCCGAAATGAAAAAAAATATGAAATCAGAATCCAAATAAATCCAAATGAAAATGTGTCCAAAGTCAAACGTCCAACAAAGCAAATCCAAAGGAAAAAAAATAAGTAAAATCCATTGCTCCATGGTGAAAAAAACAAAAATGATGATAAATCCACTGTTCAACTATATACAAATAACAAATCCAGGGTCCCTGAGCCCAACCATTGAAATCAAACCTACAAAAAAAAGACCTAATAAAGAACTATCTACAAAAAGGTGGGGCATAGTCCAAGCACCCCAAATGAAAGAAAAACATAAATAAAACCTAACACTAACTATATACAATGGCGGCGGGCAAGTCCTACGGCTCACTTGCCAATTTCCCGGGCTAGGGCATAATCGAACTCCTGTTCTATGTCCTGGAGGCAGGCCTGTTCCATGGCCCCGAGGATTCGCAGGGATAACGCCATGTCCAACTCCAACTCCCTGCAAATTGTCTCGAGGCACTCGGCCAGCCTCAGCCCCCTGCGCATGGAGTTCTCTACCCTGACCATAGTGAGCCGTGCCTCTTCCGCCCGCCGCCGCTCCACATCTATGTGCTGGCCCAACCGCTGCCACACGGAAGGCACTCCGAATCCAGGGTCCTCCTGTCCTCCGGCCGATGCCTTCCCCTCGGATGTTGATGGCCCCGAGCCATCATCGCTTCCAGCTTGAGCCTGCTGCTGCTGTGCCTGTGCCCTGCCTATTGATGCCTGCATGTCCTCCTCCTGCTGGGCTGCAGTTGTTGGTGTGGCCACCCCTGCTGGACCTCCGACTCCCGACTGTGGCAGGGATGTGTCCTCCACCAGCCTGGCCGCTGGGTCAGAGGCAGCTCCACAGGGTGCCCAGGTGACACATGGGCCGGAAGATGGCAGGGAGGACGACTGGCACATAGGGGGTTCAGGTGACCCGTCCTAGTAGGTTGACGCGGTCAAAGAGGCATCCGAGATAACGTGCAGTGTCTTCACAAAAACACTGCAGGTCATCCCGCATGCCCCATTGACGCAACGCTACCCCAGCCAGGACAGGCTCAACCCGGTCCCGGATTGTCACGTCCGCAGGGAGAGGAAGGCCAGTTGTTGTGCGCTCATCCCCTCCCTGAGAACGGGTCTGGACATAGGCATCCCTGCTGGTGCGGGATGATGCAGTCACAGGATCGGGGACAGGATTACACACAGGCACCTTCGCGGCGGCCTGTGCTTCCTCCTGTCCCTGCCCCTGGACTGCACCACCAGCACCAGTGGAATCCCCCCTCCAGACCCCGTGTGTGTCCCTTCCACGGCCTCCTCCTCAACCAAACCCACCACCAACTTGGATGACTCCATGCCATCTTCCTCCATCAGACCCTGTGGTGTCTCTGCTGCCCCTTCTGCTGCCGAGGAGTCCACCTCCAACCTCCGCCTCTTGGACCTACCCTCGGCAGCTGCGGCCACAGATGCGGCACCAGGCTCCTCACTCCCCGATGAGATGACATGGGAGGAGGGCCGGGCCTTGCGTCTCCAGCTGGCGGTGCGATCCCTGCCGCTTTGCTCCACAGCACCGTCTCCGCCCTCTTCATCAGTTGACGCTGCAAACAGGGAGAGATAGAACACAGGCATCAGGGCACTGTACAATGGTCTAATAAACACATGACTGTTGTACATGAGTGGCAGTGTCAAGCGTCAGACATGGCATCACATGTAATGTGAACTCATACACATGAGCACATCAACAGGAATGTTACACCAGGCAGCACCATCCATACACAAACAACAGCATGAGCAGCCGAAGGTGAGCCTCACCTCACATGCAACACGGGGAGTGCAGAACAATGCACACATGCCACCAGACATACATGCATCTGTACATCTCCACCACCTGTCGCAGTGATAAGATCGCCATCCACGTCACATCTGGCAATCAGCCTCCTACATGTCACTGTCACATGCATCCATGGTGTATCACAGTTGCACACTTGTCAAATAAACACACATGCACATGTACATAGTGCAGATACATGCAGGTGGAAACACCATCCATGTGTGACACCACAACCATGCCACTGTACATACACAGAAATGTAAAAATGTGTGCACCCACACCTGCATTAGGCCAGCATGCTTACCAACACATACACCATCAATGTGTCTCACACATGAGAGGACTCACATGCGGCAGGCTCATTTCCCTGTACATACACATGCATACATGTCCCTACACAGACATATGTACAACATGCACAATCCTGCCACACCTCAACACGCACAGCGTCCAATCAGTACGCATGTACACTTATCGCCCGACTCCAGACGGGTCTGCCTGTCAAGGACCTGGAGGTGGCGCGCTGGACGTATACGTTCCAGGACCCTCATCTGGTTGTTGGTTAGGGGGACCCGGCAACCCTTGGCATTCGCTGCCTTCAAGAGGTGCTGGGCCTTGTTGAGGGTCCTGGACCTGAAGTCCTCCCAGCGCTTCCGGACATGTTGAATGTCGCGGACTGCCATCCCCTCCACGTTGATGGCAGTCACGATGTCCATACAGATCCTCTTCCGTCCTTCATTGTCGGCGCACGAACTTCCAAAGAGGGCATCATACTGCCCCAGGACTTGCTCCACCAGGATACCAACTTCACTGGCACTGAAGCTGGTAGCCCTCTGCCTCTCTGGCTGGGGGTTGCCAGTGGTGCCAGATGGTGTTGTGTCCGACATGGCAACCCCAGAGGCAAGTTTGGGTGGGCAACTGGGTCCTGGGGCTGGGCTGTGGAGCAATGGTATACCAGTTGGGAGTCTTCTGTTCCAGCAGGGGTGGTCACAGCAACTGCACCCCTGCAGATGGCTGACATGCAGGCACCAAACAGCAGGGCACGTGGGCAGCAGGCAGGCAGCAGCAGATGGCAGGTGGGAGCGTGCTTGGGGATCTGCGGGGGCAGGAAAATGGACTTCTGGGCAGGAGCGTGGCCTTCCGTGTGTTGTTGCGTGGCCAGCTTGATACTGAGTGATTTGGCACGTGAAAAAACTGCACGTCTGTGTGTAATTCGAGGAAAGGCCCTTAGCGCATACGCGCGTCTGTGACGTGACACGCTAGGGCGTTTCCCTCGACACGGGTGCATGTTGATTGTACACGTGCAAAAACTGCACGTCTGGGTGTCACTGCGTGCAATTGGAGGAGAGGGCCTTAGCGCATACGCGCGTAAGTGAAATTGCATATGTGGACTGGCTTAAAAGGTACGTGTAGGACGCCATTTTCCTGTACGTGCTTTTTGTGGAGAGCGAGCGGGTGATTCTTGTACTTCTTGTCGGTTCACATGCGATAACTTCACAACAGTTCCAGTTCGTACTCCTTGTTTACTCAGACAGCGTTCAATTCTTCTTTTGGCGGGGGTGTTGCCAACGCGCACACGCACATCTTTTTCACATTCTTTTTCCAGGCAGACGGTGAGTCGCGCACGTGTTTTCCAGCTGTGGGTGCCCCCGTGTGTCGCGTACCCATTCATTGTAGGCTGCGTGTACCACGCGTACGCTTATTTTTGTGTTTCTGGGTGCCACCACATAGTGCGGGTTCATTTTTCCACGCACGTGGTCTACCAGGGGTTGCGTACACGTTAAATATTGTTTTTGGGGTGCCTGTGCGTTGCCTGACCCGTCATCTTCCCCCGGGGGTCAAGACAGCCTTGCTAGAGCACTAGGGTACGAATTCCATCTAGTATCCTACCCCTTTCACCTCAATTGCCCAGGAAAATTCTTTACTGCAACTCCCATACATACAACAACATCAGTCCCATGGTTGGGAGGTGACCAAGCAGTAAGGGAGGCAAAGGTGGCTGACCTCAAAGAGGTGGGCGTGGTAGGGGACGTGGCCAGGATGTGCAGGGTGGCCCAAGAGGCCAGTGTGTGGAGGACCAATCAGGGGCACCTATGCCCCCCCCAATGGTTCGGGGAGATGTAGCTGACACCATCCCAGCTCAGCCCTTGTTAAACCGGCCCATATTGTCAACAGAACGGCACAGGATGACTCCCAGGCTGACTTCCGTGTCACCAAGTCTAAGCCACGTGTGGCGGTGAAAGTTGCTGTCACCAGGCCACGTGGATCTGGGGCAGCGATGTCATCTGCTGCCCCAAGTAGCCAGGGTGAGGAGGCTGCAGGGGCAGCTGCAGATCAATCCACCCCAGCTCCTAGTGTCCAAGCTGGGACAGTGTCGGTCCAAGTCCATCACACCGAGGTTGGTCCTGCCAACATCACCCAGCAGCCAATGCCTGCAGTGAGAACTTTGGTCATCGTGCCTTTGGCAACTCCCGTGCCAAGTCCACCTGCGCTTCTGCCCCTACCAACCAGAGCGGCATAAGCCACTCAGGGTCCGCACCACCTTCCAAGAGGAAGAAGGGTGCTCTTGCAGTACAGGCTAGGACCCCAGACACGGCTACCCACTCTGGCACGTCAAGGAAGCCTAGTTTCAATGATGCAGAACTAGATGCACTTGTGGGCTATGTGTCGGCCCATGGCCGCAAAATGGTGGTGACTGCAGGGTGCAAGACTACGACTGCTCAACGTAGGGCCCACTGGCAGACCATCGCGGACCACATTAGTTCCCTTGGATTTGTGAAGCGCACAGCTGATGATTGCGCTAAGCACTGGAATTAGCTGAAACACAGAGCAAAGAACAAGCTGGCTTCAAATCATGCCTCTACTCTGGTGACTGGCGGTGGGTTTCCACCAGAGGAGGAACAACTCACTGAACATGACTCTGTCGCTGGAACATTCATCACAGAGGATCAGGTCCAAGGCGTGGGAGACCTACCAGATCTTGAAGCAATGTCCAGTGAGTGACCATGCATGTGTGTGCAATCCATGTGTGTGTTGCTTGGGTGATGTGTTCTGATTGAGTCATGACTAGACAGGTGAGGCTGTCTAGTCATGACTGCTATGGGTCACCCATGTGGTCCCTCAAAACCATTCCCCGGCCTTGTGTTTCCGTTTCACAGTATCGCTTCTGACCACAGTTCACTTTTTGCACATGATTAATCCACTTGGCCTTCAGCTGTCCTCTTGCCACAACATTGTTCATACTGTTTTCCTCTTCATTCAGCCTGATTGATGAAATGATTAGCATATTTACCAGACATTTTTGTGGCCTACTGTCCCAAATGTGACATACTTCTGTCATAGATTACACCACACAATGGCCCACATTTCTTGACTTATTAGGGGAAAGATTTCTACAATCAGGCTGATTGAGTAATGTGCACCTACACATGGCCTGCACACTATCATTTTGGGGCCCTGTTTGAATGTTGAACATGACAATTGTATCCTCTCATGTCGAAGTGACCAACCATTGATGTACCCATGTGCCTGCCATCACTGCATCAGTGAGCACTGGCTTTGTTGCAGTGTGTGGCATATGCGTGTTTTCTCACTCTTTTGTACATGTTTTATTTCATGATGTCCATCTCACATGGATGGGTGACAGTACTGATTTGCTACCATCTGGGTGTCTTTATCAAATCTGCCATGGCTATGGTACGTGCCGTCTGTGTGCTGGCATGTGTCATGTATGTGGATTGTCCATGCCACTCACAGGCTAATGTTTGATGCCAGTGGTATCCAGCATGCAGCACATGTGTTGGTTTTCCATCTTGCAGTCATCAGTGTGTGCTTTTTGCCTCCCCTTCCAACTCATTGACAGTGCATGCATGCCAGAGTTATTGTCATGTGGGACATGTGTCATTTATGTACTGGATCTCTGCCTAGTCATGCCTCTGTGTGTGTGCTATGGTGCTCATGCCTGTTTCCATGTGTTATCTTTCATGTTTTTGCAGATGATGAGGCACTTGATGCTGTTGAGGAGGAGGAGATGGGGCAGACCTAGGAGGACTCACAGCCACAACCGGGCACCAGTGTAGGACGTGGGGTGGTGGTGGGTGAAAACCCATTACTCCTACAGACCATACTGCCCACGGGTGTCTCTGGGTACACCTCCGGAGACCTCTATGAATCAGGTACTGAATCGGACATTGAGACATATGTGCCGTTGCAGGTGAGTGTTTCTGGCAGGGATGCTGTTCTGTCCAACCCACCTGCACTGGGGGTAGACTCCTCTATGGGGATTTCAGTGTTGGAAAGTCCACCTGTGGCAGTTACGGATGCAGGGTCACACTCCACAATATTTGCTCCTGTTCCTGGGCCAACAGATCAAAGGAGGAATGCAGTACTGCAGCCTCGGGCAGTGCCAGCACAGCAAGGTGCACATCACATTGCCCCAACCAGGTGTGGTGCCCGCCAACGCGGTGGCCATGCGCCACCAGGCAATACTGTGTGGGAGAACTCCATCTACACTATAGCAGCACAACAGGGGGCATTGTGTGAAATGATGGCTCAGGCAATGGATAGGGTGGCCACTTCCATTCTCCCCCCTGAAAGGCATGTGGAGCTCCAGCAGCAGGCAACAGACTCCAATTGCCACTCACACAGGGAGGACATGTTGGCGTCCGACAGGGACCGACGGGCTGGACTGGAGACTCTGCGCACAGCCATATCTGTAGAGTCACAGGCCCACAGGGAAGCCCTCAGGTTAGAACACAGGTCCCTCAGAGATACTCTGGGTGAAATTGAGGTTTCCCGGAGTACAAGGGTGCCATGATGCCTGCTCCCGAGGAGCCAGGTCAGGCCCAGCGTCCCTGGAAGCAGACTTCATACTCACCAAGCAGGACCCAGCAAACCCCTATAGGGGCTCTTTGGACCTTGTCCTGGCGCCTTTGGCGCCAGGCTCATAAAAGGCATCTGTCCTGGCGCCATAGGCGCCAGGCTCATCATGGCAGAACATATGGTAATGCTTGGGTGAACTCACCTGAGGCAGACCATGCTGCATACTCACCCGAGGCAGACCATGCTGTCTGAAGCTCCAAGCCAACTAAGGCTGGGGAGGAACTATTTTCTTTCAGGAACTCTTTTCTTACTCGGGTGGGGCCAGTGGAAGAACACTCACCTGAAGCTCTTCAAAGGCTATTTAAACCATGCCCGGATGGCCACACGTGCTTCGCGTTATTCTGCATCTGCAGCAGGACGCTCACCGAGTCGGCTCCTGCATCCTGGCTCCTGCCACGCCCACCAGCACCTGGAACACCTACAAGGAGAGAAAGGCAAGCATTAGGACATTACCTACCTTCATCCAGCATCCGGATTCTTCACTCCGTCGATCCTGCAAAAGAAAGTCAAGGGTTAGAAACGCATCTCATTGCTCGCTGTAGCGCCGCTTCCACTTACCTTCACGTGGCGCTGTCTAGCTCTTCAGCGGTCATAGGCGACATCGGGCGCATCCCAGCACCTATGGAAAAGAAAGACAATAGTTAGAAGCGCTCCGCTTCTCACGCTGGCGCGCCGCTTCCACTTACCTTCACGTGGCGCCGGCAACCTTTTCAGCGCCCATAGGCGACATCGGTCGCATTCAAGACCTACGGAGAAAAAGGACAAAACAAGGTGAGCAACGAACTAATTGCAAAAGGACAGATTGCTCACCTTAAGTCTTACCTGAATTTTGTTGGGACCTCAGTTCCCTTTTCGGGTCGGAGCGGCCTTTCTGGCTTTTCCGTACCCCGGCCCCTTTGGGGAAATAAGACACACTCATTAAGGTGTCGGAGCAAACCACTACGGCACACCTTCATTAAAAGTACTCACCTGAGCTTACCTCAACAAATCCATTCCTCCACACGGATTCCTCACCTAGTCCCTGAAAATTAAACAAAGGCCAAGGGACAAATAAGACTTGATCTTTAGAACTATATACTTACGGCTGCATTTTGGTAAAGGCAAGCAGACATCGAACCCTCGCCAAATCCGAGATCCAGTGAAGTAACTGGAAATCTACGCGCCCCTGCGTCAGAAGCAGGATGGAGAGATCGTCCATACAGAAATTAAGGTGAGAGTCTGCAGAAGGCACAGCTAGGGTTCGAGGAAGGTGAGAATGGGAAAATGGGGGAAATCTCACACACAATCTAGCAGACAGTTAACTCCCTTTTCCCATCTACAGAAGGATTATTCTACGGGCCAGACAGACAAGGTTTGGGGGTCCAGTCCAGTGCATCTTCCAAGCACTACGCTTTACCGTGGAAGAAGTTGTAGCAGTCCAGAACGGGTCGGCGCCTCCGTGGGAATCAGGTGAGTGTTACAAAGGGCAGAACAGCAGCTGGAGCAGCTGTCACGTACACTCTCAGCGGAGCTCCAGGCAACCCGTCAGGAGATCCGGGCATCACGCGAGGCCATGCAGGCAGAAATGCGCGCCAACCATGAGGTGCTGCATGGGGATCTCCGTACCATCATCCTGCAGAACCAAACCTTTCAGACCTGCATGCTTGCTGCCATGGAGGAGCATGACAGGACTTTGCGTGGTCTTCCTCCCATATCACGGCCACCTTCTGATGTACCACCACATGCTGATGACAGCGACGGCAGTTCTCCCACTGTAGCGTAGCCGTGAAGGCCATGAGCCCATGGAGGTATTTTTGTTTTTTCTCAACATTCACGCATGTGGGTGTTGGGGTGCACCCTGTACCTCGTCCCTCCTGGGTGGCCTCCCCCCCGGTCCACACATGGCCATTTTTTATTTCTTTTTTTTTTTAACTGTGTCGTGCTTTGTGTGGCTCCTGTAGGCATCCACTGTGTATTCCAGCTGGGCACATGCAGGCTTGTCCTGTCTTTGGGTTAGATACTTGGGTTCCTGACACACACACCCCTCCTGCTTCCCCTTTCCATGGGCTTGCAAAGGGTGTGACCAAGTGACAGTAATTTACACAGTGACATTGGGCTCCCATAAATTGCGTGGACAGTCTAGTCAAAACTGTGTATACCTCCCTTTATCATCACTGATTCTTCCTAAGGCTATGCCATTTGGAGCTTTCTTCAGAGACACTGAACAATCCACCACTGCCAAGACCCAATCTGTCCTGCTCAGTCATTTGCATTACAGATACGCTGACTCAGTGAGTACGTTTATACTAAATGTATGTACCATAACGTAACTAAGCATATTTGCAAATGACGGCATATTCCATTACTGCTCTTATGCTGTACTGTTGTATTTCCTACACGCATATTATCAGTTTCTAACTACCTCCCCACAGTACCTGCCCCTCCTGAAGCTTCACCTATGGCTATGCTCTTTGGTATGCATCAACTCACGGTCAATCTAAACCAGGTTCTCTACAAAGTGACCCAACCTACCCCTCCTGTGTTTTATATTATTGCACCCTAGCTTAAACAGCATAGAAACTATAGACTGCATTTCTAGCATACATTGTGTTTTGTATTTAGGTGAACCTTGCTGCTAAATTGTTCCTACCTGCTGGTACACTGCATTTCTAGCATACATTGTGTCTTATATTTAGGTGAACCTTGCTCATCACAAGTTGGGCGGTTAATAGCCCTACCGCCAAACCCCCTGGCGCTAATAGCGCGGGATCACGGGTTTGGCGGAACAGGTATTGCCTATTCCCCACTGAGCCCATTCGGGAATTCCCCATTCCCCATTGGGCTCAATGGGGAATTTTCGCGCTCTTACTACCGGCGGATTTCCCGCCGGCGGTAATAGCGTGAATTCTTTGGCGGATTTCCCCCCAGCTCAGAGCTGGGGAGAAATCTGCCAAAGCCCTGATTTGGCGGACCCTTAAATCCAGCGGTAATAGCGCTACCACCGGATTTAAGGGTTACAGCCAAACTCGTGATGAGGACCATTGTGGCTTATATCTAGGTGATCCTTACCGCTAAACTGTTCTTACCTGTTGGCAGACTGCATTCCTAGCATACACTGTGATTTGAATTTAGGTGAACCTTGCTGCTAAATTGTTCCACCCATTCACACATTGCTTTTTTAGTACACACTGTGTCCTTGAACTCAGACAAACCCTGCCGCCAACTGTTCCCGCCTACTGCCTAGTATGTTATTTTAGGTAGTCCACTTTCAGATAACCATGCATCTGTCAGCTATCGACACAGTCCTACTGAGGACTATCCTACACTTGCTCATCATGCTAAATGTTAACATGCCTCACATTCTGCCTTCCTTGGTGTATGTGACACCCCTGAACGAGTCCAAAAATTGAAATTACATGACCACTAGACCATGCAATCTCACCCAAAGAAATTCCAAACTTCATGCCAGACTCCCCAAAATCTATGAACCTACAGCCAAATCCCTACACCTCCTCTCTAATAACCTGTCTAGTAACCGAGGAAGTGCCCAGCTAAAAACCTTGTTCTACCTGATGGCATACCCCTTACACACAGGCCCTAGAAGCCTGGCTTACCTGTCTAAGCTCCCACTAGGACCTATACCTGATGCTAGTCTAACCACACTGACTGAGTTAAATATGTACAACACCACTTATGGCCGATACATACATCCTAGTTACAGGTCCCCTGAGACAGCTACCTTTGTATCACTACCATGTGCTACACTTAGCAGAAACCTTAGACTTCGTGCTAGACTAACCAAATTGCACGAACCTCTCAGTAGGTCTCTTCCCCCCACCAACCTCAAAACTATCAGCAGATTAGGGAACCGTGCCCTACTAGGTGTCACGCCCTCTCACACACCCCATCTCTCACTTCCCCCCTCACACCTGTCTCTCTCATCAGGCGCTTCTCGCCGTCGTATTCTCCATTCACATCAGCAGGGGAAGCACGGCAGGCAGGATACCATGTTGGGCGGACCCGCCTCTTTTCGCCCTTTTCCGCGTTGGCGGTTGCCATGGCGCCTCCTGCACAGCCAGCGGTGCCAGGATACCAGGAAGTACCGGCAGCCCCAATCGCTGGCCGCGTTGCGCTCCACGTAACATGCGCGAGCGGTCACGTTATGCGTCACGTGACACCGCTCGCCGCTTCAAAAGAAGCCGGCAAACAAGACACTTTACTTCACAGCTACTTCTACGGAGGACTGCCAGGCGTTACCTTTTGCTTCTTGTTACTCTCCTTGCCTCGACCTTGGAACGCTTCACTTGGACCTGCTCTCGGATTACCCTTGGACTCTGGCGTGATCTTCCGGACATCTGACACCTGTTTGTACACTGGACTTGCTTTTGGATTACCCTTCTGTTTCTGCAAACCTCGGATTGCTTCAAGTTTTGCCATGGATCAAGTCTTGCTCCACCAGGTGCTTTCAGGAGTGCCAAGTACATCATCTCAGCCTGCTGTGGGTTCCCCTGCTGTCTGAATAGGTTTCTTACCTATACTCCACCCCTTTTAGGTAAGCTGGTGTCACTGCATCTTGTTTGCTCCCTCTGCCAATTGCCTTTTGGGTGTTTCCTTGATTATAACCCTTTGCCTTACAGCACTCAGGGGTCCTTCCGGCGTTCCCGGTACCAGGCTGACGACGACACTCCCACCTGTGGCCTCAAAGATTGCTAGGGCAGTATTTTACATTCTGCTCGAGCGGTACTTGGGGACGGAGGCATTACATAACTGCACAACCATCAAGTCGGACCCATCAAGTTAGAACAGACTGTGAAGCCTTATGGTCGTCCAGTTATGGATGTTTCAGCCGGGGACCCTGTGACTGCCTTAATGCAAGCAGTGACATTGCTTAGGACAGATATGGCAGCTGCTACCACTGCCCTCCGCACTGACCTGGCCACCGCCACCACTGCACTGAACCACCGTCTTGATGCCATGCAAAGCACACGACATCCCTTACCTGTTGACGCCGAGTTCGGCTATGCTGCCCCATCCCAAAACCCGATTCCCGCCACACCACCCACTCTGCCAGCCCCGTCTGTGGTGGTTCAGACCCCATTTCCTCTAGCAGCCCAAGAGCGTTATCAGGGGGATCCTTTGAAATATCGCACCTTCATAAATCAGTGCAAACTGCATTTCTTGTGCCGACCCCAGGCTTTCTCTGATCCGGTCTCTAAGGCGGCTTTTCTTCTCTCCCATTTGTCGGGTGTGGCAGCTACGTGGGCTAACCCATTGTTGGAGGGCAACCATCCTGCTCTGTACGATTTCGAGTTATTGACCCAAGAAATGGCCAAGGTTTTTGAAACTAGATATAAAGCCCAATCCAGAGACATGGAACTCCTAGATCTTACTCAAGGCCGGTCCACCCTCATTGAGTATATCACCAAGTTCAACCAACACACTACTGAGACCTCCTGGCCAGAGAATAAAAAAGCAGTGATCTATTATCGGGGCTTGTGTGGTTCCATGAAGGATGCTTTATCTGTGGTGCCTTCTCTTCCCTCACTCTATATCGACCTAGTTGATTTGACCTTGCAAATCGATGCCAGGCGGGCAGAACGTAAGGGGGAAGCAGGGCTATCCCATGCCTTACTTTCAACCACATCCGGCACCTCACCCGTACCCATGCAGATCGGCAGGGTACGCAGCCCCATTACTCATGCCGAACGAGAGTGCAGAAGGGCGCACACGCTTGCTTCTACTGCGGTCTCAACGGGCATTTTGTAAAGGAGTGTCCCCGTCGGCCAAGGAACAAAATTCCGGGTTTTCCGAAGACTTGCCCTTGAGATCAGGGGTTGGGGCGAGTCCTATACAAAATTCCTCTGATCCGGCTTTTGGTCCCGTCCGACCTGTGGTGGTACAAGCTTCCTTAAACCCAGCTGCAGGAATCTCCCATGCAGTACGAATAGTGATCGACTCTGGAGCTACAGGCTGCTTTATAGATATAGCGCTAGCCAGTTCACTAAACTTACCTCTGATCAAAAAGAAACACTCCGAACCGGTTCATACAGTAGACGGGACGTCCCTAGCCTCTGGACCAATCTTGCAAAAGACAGCCCCATTGGAATTAGTCATACAGGAAGTCCATAGAGAGACCATGTCATTTGATCTCATAGCCACGCCTCAGTTTGGAGTTATCCTGGCCATTCCTTGGCTAAAGAGGCACAATCCTCTGATTAACTGGGGCACGGGTCAGGTCTCCTTTGAATCAGAAACGTGCCAATACTACTGCCTGCTTGAGACACCTCGGGTTTCCAGTCCCGCAGACATCCTAGGGGTAGTCGCTTCTTTAGCCATAGAAGACAGACCAGACACCCAGGACACTCACATGATAGGGGCGGTCACGAACAACGTACCTCCTGAGTATTATGAATTTCAGGCTGTGTTTGATAAAGGCTCTGCGGAAGGTCTTCCTCCGCATCGATACTACGACTGCCCCATTGATTTAGTCCCGGACGCCCCCATCCCAAAGGGCCGGATCTACTCCCTAACCCAGACGGAAGAGCGAGTCCTGCAAGAATACATACAGAAGGCCCTGCGTCTGGGTCACATTCGCCCATCAACATCCCCAGCTGCAAGTCCTATCTTCTTTGTGCCAAAGAAGGAAGGGGATCTCCGTCCTTGCATAGATTACAGGCGTTTGAACGCCATCACGATAAAAAACCGCTATCCCATACCTCTCATTACCCCATTGTTAGACAAACTCACTCATGCCACGATTTACACCAAACTGGATCTTCGGGGAGCGTACAATCTCATACGCATGCTTGATGGAGATGAATGGAAGACGGCCTTCTGCTCACGAAAAGGGTTGTTTGAGTATACAGTTATGCCGTTTGGCCTCTGTAATGCTCCTGCTACGTTTCAGCGCTTCATGGATGACATGTTTGGCGATATCCTGAACGCCTACGTGGTAGTGTACTTAGATGACATATTGGTTTTCTCTTCCTCCCTCGATGAACACATCATGCATGTCAAGGAAGTGTTGTTGCGTCTCCAAGCCAACGCACTATTTGCTAAACCTGAGAAGTGCATTTTCCACACCAGTCAGGTTGAGTTCTTGGGGTTCCATATCTCTCCCGGGGGTCTCTCTATGAATCAGTCCAAAGTCCGGGCAATCAACGAATGGCCAATTCCGACCACACTCAAGCAACTGCAGTCATTTTTGGGTTTCGCTAACTTTTACCGACGATTCATTGCTGGGTTCTCCTCTATTGTAGCACCACTCACTGCGCTCACTAGCCCTTCCGTCCCCTATGTCTGGTCCGTGACACAACAAAACGCCTTTGACTCTCTGAAAACCATGTTCACCACTGCTCCGGTGTTACAACACCCTGACCCTGAACTCCCGTTTGTCCTCGAGGCAGACGCATCCTCCTATGCACTAGGCGCTGTACTGTCCCAACCATGTCCTGCCACTGGTTGTTTGCATCCAGTTGCATTTCACTCTCGTAAGTTCACGGCAAGCGAATTGCACTACACAGTCACAGAAAAAGAACTATTGGCCATTAAGGACGCTCTGCGGACCTGGAGACACCACCTCCTGGGCGCAAAACACCAGATGGTGGTGTTCTCCGATCATAAGAATATCCAGGACCTTGCTTCTCTGAAATGTACAAACAGCCGACAAGTACGTTGGCATCTCTTCTTTGCCGCGTTCGACTTCATGGTCAAACATAGACCTGGTGTCGGGCATGGGAAAGCAGACGCTCTGTCTCGTTCCCCTGGGGGGGAGGTTCTCCCATCCTTCCCTGAAACCTTGTTGAGTGAGACTCATGTAGTTTGTGTCTGCACACCGTCACCTTCTTTACAATCCACCATACGACAGTGGGTCTCTCGCTATCCACAATCACTAACAGAATGGGATCCGGTTATGCAGGATGGCCTGCCCTTTGTACATGGGAAGCTCTTTCTTCCCACAAGTGAAACCAGGAACCTGGCGTTAGAGTGGTCTCATGATGCTGCCATTAATGGTCACCCCGGGCAGCATCGTACTCTGGACCTACTCAAACACTGGTGTTGGTGGCCGACTATGAAACGCGACATACAGAACTATGTCAATACCTGCTCAGTCTGTGCCCAGGGCAAGTCACGCAGGGGCCGACCTTTGGGTCTTCTTCTTCCTCTCCCGGTTCCACCACGTCCCTGGCACACGGTCTCAATGGACCTGATTACCGACCTGCCACGTACACAGGGTTTCGATACTATTTGGGTCGTTGTCGAGTCCTATACCAAACTGGCCCGTTTCATACCATGCAAGGGGGTACCCTCAGCCCCGGTCTTAGCCAAGCATTTCTTTAGGTCTGTGTTCTGTCTCTTTGGCCTGCCCCATGTTTTGGTGTCCGATCGAGGCACACAGTTCACCTCCCGTTTCTGGCGGGCCCTCACCTCTCTGTTGGGTATTGATGCTCATTATTCCTCTGCTTACCATCCAGAGAGCGACGGGCAAACCGAGAGGGTCAATCAGACATTGGAGCAGCACCTACGCTGCCTAACGTTACAGTATCAGGACACTTGGCTTAACCTCTTGCATCTCGCCGAGTTTGCTTATAACAATACACTGCACTCTGCTACTGGGTTCTCATCTTTCTTCGCCCTCTATGGCCAACACCCCTGTACTCTCCCTATTCCGGACTTCTCCTCTTCTGATACCCCCGCCGCTTCGGCCTGCGCTCGGGATTTGGTCTCAGTCCATGCCCAAACATTGGTCCACCTGCGCGAGGCCCAAACTTCCATGAAAACCGCTGCTGACAGGAGGAGGGCGGATGCGCCTGCTTACAAAGTGGGGGACCGGGTTTGGCTCTCTACCCGCCATTTGCACATCCCTGGCTGTCGCACACTTCTCCCTCGCTTTGTGGGTCCGTATGAGGTGGTCAAGGTCCTGAACCCGGTGGCTATGCGCCTGGCGGTGCCTAGCGCCTGGCGGATCCACCCGGTATTTCACGTCTCCCTGCTTAAGCCATGCCCTGGCCCTACCCGGTTGACTGCCCCTCCTGCTCCGGTCTCTGTCTTGTCCCCCGATGTATTTGAGGTGCGGGCTATTCTGGGTTCCCGTATATACAGGGGCGGGTTGCAGTATCTAGTAGACTGGCTGGGTTACGGCCCTGAGGGCCGCTCCTGGATTGCTTCCCGGGATGTTCACGCTCCTCGCCTGGTGGCCCGGTTTCACCGGGAACATCCATCCAGCCCACGCGGTCGTGGGCCTTTGAGAGGGGGCTCTGTCACGCCCTCTCACACACCCCATCTCTCACTCCCCCCCTCACACCTGTCTCTCTCATCAGGCGCTTCTCGCCGTCGTATTCTCCATTCACATCAGCAGGGGAAGCACGGCAGGCGGGATACCATGTTGGGCGGACCCGCCTCTTTTTGCCCTTTTCCGCGTTGGCGGTTGCCATGGCGCCTCCTGCACAGCCGGCGGTGCCAGGATACCAGGAAGTACCGGCAGCCCCAATCGCTGGCCGAGTTGTGCTCCACGTAAAGTGCGCGAGCAGTCATGTGATGCGTCACGTGACACTGCTCGCCGCTTCAAAAGAAGCTGGCAAACAAGACACTTTGCTTCACAGCTACTTCTACGGAGGACTGCCAGGCGTTACCTTTTGCTTCTTGTTACTCTCCTTGCCTCGACCTTGGAACGCTTCACTTGGACCTGCTCTCGGATTACCCTTGGACTCTGGCGTGCTCTCTGATCTTCCCGACATCTGACACTTGTTTGCACACTGGACTTGCTTTTGGATTACCCTTCTGTTTCTGCAAACCTCGGATTGCTTCAAGTTTTGCCATGGATCAAGTCTTGCTCCACCAGGTGCTTTCAGGAGTGCCAAGTACATCATCTCAGCCTGCTGTGGGTCCCCCTGCTGTCTGCATAGGTTTCTTACCTATACTCCACCCCTTTTAGGTAAGCTGGTGTCACTGCATCTTGTTTGCTCCCTCTGCCAATTGCCTTTTGGGTGTTTCCTTGATTATAACCCTTTGCCTTACAGCACTCAGGGGGCCTTCCGGCGTTCCCGGTACCAGGCTGACGACGACACTCCCACCTGTGGCCTCAAAGATTGCTAGGGCAGTATTTTACATTCTGCTCGAGCGGTACTTGGGGACGGAGGCATTACATAACTGCACGACCATCAAGTCGGACCCATCAAGTTAGAACACTAGGCTACAATTGCCACCCCCTACACCCAATTCTGATGCCTGCCCACCTTTTAATAACAAGCCTAAGCCACCTAATACATCTACTACTAAATCCCTCCAAGCTACAGATGTTACTAAGACCCCATCCATCACAGGAGCACTCCTGAATGTGAGATCGCTCGTCGCCCATGCCCTTGACATAGCCGACTTAATCACAGAAGGCAACCTTGATTTTCTCGCGATTACTGAGACATGGCTACATAATGCCGCAGGACCTTCGCTTATGCTAGCCATCCCTGACGGTTACACGATAATCAGACAAGACCGTGAAGGTGCAAGAGGTGGTGGTATCGCCATTATTTCCAAAACGAGCCTCTCCCTCAGACTAGTAATACTCAATCACTCACTATTCACCTATTATATAGACATCCAGGCCCTCTAGGTACCTCTGAAGAGGATCCCCATAACCTACTCACTAACAACCTTAAACCATGTTCTCAACTAATGCTTCTTGGGGACTTTAACCTAGGTTTCCAAGACATTACGGATACTAATGCCTCAGTGGTAGCCAACATGATTCACGCACTAGGCCTAGCTCAAAAAGTTGACAAGCCCACGCACTTGAAGGGGAGAACACTAGATTGGATAGCAGACTGTAACTGCTCAGCTACTATCTTTTCCATAATGCCCTTACCCTGGACAGACCACTCACTGTTGTCCTTCAACCTAGCCACCTCAAGACCCAACCCTATGGCCCCTCTACTAGCGCCACCATGTTTAACCAGAAACAAAAAATGCATTACTGTAGAGAAAGTTATCCCAGCTATATTACCCACCCTCAACGCACTAACAGAAAATCTAAATCCCAGTACCTTAGTGCATGAATTCAATAATATTATGCTCTCTACTCTAGATAAACTGGCACCTCTCAAACTTAGATCAAGCAAACCTAAAGCTCATCTAAACAAATGGTTTACACCACAGCTAAAAGACCTACGTATCCTGAAAAGAAAAATTGAAACCACTTGGAGGCTCTGCCCTTCAATTGATAACAAAGCTAAATTAACCTCTCACTCTGCGCTATACAAAAAAGAAGTTTGCCAGGCAAAACGCAACTCGTACGACAATCGTATAGCCAAATTTAACTCTAGTATTAAAGAGCTCTTTTCCATACTAAAAGAACTTGAGTCTCCAATCGCCATACAGGACACCTGCACCAAGGACAAATCCTGGTGCACAGATATCCAACAGGCCCTAGCAAATAAAATTATAACACTCCAAAATAAAATTCGGTATCAGGTAATAATATCCCCAACAAAAATATTGCCGTAAATATGGCCGTTTGGTTCGCCATAGGCGATATTTTTATTGGGGATATTATGTGGGAGCAGGGCTTGCGGGGGTGTCCGCCGCACATTCAAAAGTGATGCAGGGGTTGCGGGGTTCTTCCCCGCAGGGTCCATTGTGAATTTCACCACAAAAATATGGCAATATTTTTGCGGCGAAATTATCACATGGAACCTAAAATTCAGCCAAAAAAAAGAAACACTGAAAATTCAGGATTTGCCTAAAATGCTCCACACTAATAATCCTTTGGCGCATAGCAATACTTTTCACTTCTCCAACATGACTACCCTGGAAGTATAAAAAAATCATCCTTTCACTCAAACCTTCCAATTGTAAAGGTGACATCTGCCCAGCACAACTAATAAAAGACACTGCCAGAGAATTTTCTCCCTTTATCACTAAATTGATTAACGCCTCCTTTGACTCAGGCACTATCCCTGCCAACCTTAAACAGTCCTGGGTGCTCCCCCTCCTTAAAAAGCAGACCTTAGACCCCCTCATCCCTACCAATTACCGCCCCATTACCACGGTACTGTTTCTTCTTAAGATACGGGACAAAGCTGCGTACAACCAGATTCAAAAGCATCTAGAACTACATAACCTCTTAGGAGAGAGACAATCGGGCTTCCGTCCTTTACATAGAACAGAAACTGCCCTAATTGATTTGAAATCCCAAATTGACGAGCTGAGAGATAAAGGGAGGACAGTACTCCTGCTACTTCTGGACCTCTGAGCTGCCTTTGATTTAGTGGATCATGTAGTCACCTGGACTCTGCCGCCCATTTCTCCCCGGAGGCCATCAGATGGATTGAGTCATTCTTGAGCGAAAGAACCATGAGCGTCTTCTCTCCCTCAAAGCTGCAGATCCCACCCCTATCTCGTGTGGTGTCCCCCAGGGCTCTTGTGTCTCCCCAACTCTATATAACATCTTCACCAAGCCCCTGTTTGATGATCTGGACCATCTAGGTATCACCTACACTAACTAAGCAGATGATACACAGATCCTCCTCCCGCTTTCTGGGGATCACGTGAAGAACACGGAATTGGTGAACAAGGTATATCTTATCACCCAGGCATGGATGGCCACTCATGGCCTCTGCCTGAACGATGATAAGACTGAGTTGATAATCTTGGGCACCCACGCCAATATTAAAAAACTAGGCCAGGAATTCTCCTACTTCAAAATAGATGGGAATATCATCCAAGTGTCCAAGGAAGTAAAACCCTTGGATTCTATCTTGATTCCACCCTATCACTTGATAAACTAGTAAAATCCCTTGCCTCCTCTACGGCCTACACCTGCAAGTTGATAAGAGCCGGTAAAACTTTCCTTTTTAATAACAGTTGTTTAATCCTGGCCAGAACTTTAATACTCTCCAGAATTGATTACTGTAATGCACTATATTCGGGAGCCAATAAAACAATTCAAAAATTACAAACATTACAAAATAATGCCTTGAGAGCAGCATTGGGCATAAACAAAAGAACCCATATCTCCTCCGTCAGACGCCATCAAAAAATGGCTGAACACGGATAACAAAATACAACTCAAGATGCTATCTCTGACCCATAAAGCCCTCAATAACTCCGCCCCCAGATACTTAATAGACAAATTTCACAGGAGAACCTCGCTCAGACCGACCAGAGCGGTCAATTCTAACTGTTTGATAATACCTAACTTCAGACTCACCACGATCGGTGGAAATAGCTTCCCTGTAAAGGCTGCCAAAACTTGGAACTTACTGCCACAAGACCTGAGAGGGGATCTGCCTTACCTTCGCTTCATAAAAAATGGCATTCAACTCCTTACCTCCACTGAACTTTAGCTGACCTGTGTCACCTACCTCCTACTGTAATCATTTGCAGCACACATGGCAAACCATACTCTATATTTCTTTAATTCCGATTGACCGTACCTTGAATATTGTATATTTTGTAATTATCTGTGATCTAGAGACGTTTATTGTACATTGCATATCATTTTATGTTGTAACCATGTAAGCTTTGCATTTTCTTATTGCTGTGCCCTGCTACCCATAGGTCTGGTGCGCATAAAAAGTGAATAAAACAAACAAACAAACTAGTGGGTATTGTTCTAGAAATCTCCACTGCATGGTGGATTTATGTATGGTTCTACATCCATGACTTTATCCTTATATACATGTATGTTCATCATGTCTTAACAAGCCCGTCTACTTTGCAGATGCAGTACATGTTGTATGCAGTACACTGAAACATTTGCCTACCACCAACACTCTGCAGTTGGAAGGGGTCGATGTGCTGCCTTAGCGAGGTTGCGACACTTGCACTACTTTGATTTTTAATTCTCATATATTGCCACTGTTTGAACATGTACTGATGAACCCCACCACACCTCTGGTGGTGTGGTGGGGTTCCAAATTGGCGTCATCATGTAGTTGCTCAGAGGGTAGGCACTGTCCCCTGGGGAGGTGATATTGGTTGTCATTAGTGGGGTTTTCCCATTGCTGGACAACAGCCTGCCTTTCTGCAGGTGTTCTGGGCATGTATATGTGCCTGCAGACTGAGGGGCGTGCAGTCATGATGGCCAAAACCTGGTGTAGGCAGCGTGACTGCGTGGCCTATGACACACCCCCCACTATGGCACTTGTCCGCTGAAATGAACCAGTAGCCAAGAAGTGCAGTACATTGAGCACCTTTTCCAAGGGGCTCAGTGCTTGCGAGCACAGTGTGGGTGATGTGAGGTCATCCTCCCACTCCCTCACCAGGTCTAGGATTATGTGTGGTGGAAACCTGTACCTCCCATACACCTGGTCATCAGGCATCCCAAAAAGGCTTGTCCTGGGTAAAAAAATGCGGGGCCTGGCTAGTCTCCTCCTCCTGCAGTGTCACACCACCACTGCTGCGAGGAACAGTATATTCATCGTAGCGTCTGAGCTTGTTTGTTGTTTGCGCGCACTTTTATGCTGCGCGGGGCCGCTTACGCCTGCTTCCTGCTGGCGTACGTGCTTCCGGATTAGCGTGTCTTTTTTGGTGCTCGCCTTTCCCCTGTTCGATTCCATGAATACGTGTTGTTAGCGCGCGTGTGGGCATTGCGAGCATTTACCTCCTGTACTTCCCCCGTAACGCCCACATTTCCACGCGTTGTTCCTCATTCTGCGTGTTACGCTCCGTGTTACTCCCACTTTTCTTGTGTGTGCTACACTATGTGCACTTTCCCTGTGCGCGTAGCGCACGCCGTTTAGTGACGTGTGCGCCACCCACGGATTTGCCGCACATCCCAGCTTTTACTAGCGCAGTGCATTCCATGAATCGATCAACGGCTGCATGAGCGGCTTTGGCATGCGTGCGCTGCGATTTTCACACTTGCGCTCCCCTTTTCGGTGCACATTTATTCCATGAATTACCCTGTTAGTTGTGAGAACAAGAATAGGTTTTAGACACAGACAGACCTTTAAGTTGAACTCTTTGACTTTCCTTAGTTTCATTTAGGTAGGGAAGTCCCACCTTAGCATAGAGCAAATTAAGCCATTTTCAACCTGACATTTAAGTTAATAAAGTGTTTTATTTTGAAGTTTGAATCGGTTGTCTTGTCAGTCTAGAAATATGGATACCTCTACTTTGAGACCGCAAACGCATTTTGGTGGCCGTGGACCAACCGTCTCATGCACGATACGACAGAATATAGGTTTTCGAGTTTGCCAATGAACGGCCATTTTGATGTAACAAGAATCGCCATTTTGTTTTCCAACCATTGCTCATTGCTTTCTGTTCCTATTGCTTCGCAGTATATTTTCCGCTTACACTGCTCGACTGTGGAACATTGTTGTCTGTATGTGAAAAGGACAAGGCCACAGGGACGTGAGGATAACAAGAGTTCGATGAAACACAAACGTAGGCAGCGCCAGGAAGAATGCCCAGCTCCCTCCTTAATGTAGCCTTGAAGCAGAGCTGCAGGGCATTTAATTATTCCACAGCTGCCAGCCAGTCTCGTTATATGGTAGAATATGCTAGAATAATACCGCTAAAGGCTTGAATTATGCTTTTCTAAGGGCCCCCCTTTGCTGAGCCCGCTAAGAGCATGTCGGCTCCCAGGACGCGAATAGCACCTGATAGATAGCAAGGTCCGGAATGCAACTCCCCCCGTATGTAGTTCGCTTCCAAGAACAGAACCGGCCTGTTCTATTCAATAACCGAAAGATGCCTACGCACTCACAAATTGCAAATTGTTACTAGAATCGATGTTTGAAGGTGTCATAGTGCTCGGAGATGTCCATCATCAAAGAAACCCAATAAAGAGGGGTGTTAAACATGTCATAGCTGATTGTTTGATATGCATTTTGTATATGTGTAACTGATGTACGTAATTCACTCTCTTGCGTCCCTCGAGGTCTAGAGATACACGTCGCGGGGCGTGAGACCGAGTTGGCCAACTGAGACTTTTGCTTTGCAATAAAACCCTAGCTTTGGGAATACAACCTCGTGTCTGGCGTCTCTATCGTGTGTGGTGACCCGCCTTGTTTCCATAGACGTCAGGGTCCCCTAGGGGCCCCTTTTTAAGATGGCGCCCGAATAGGGACCCTCCCCCACTTGTTCCTTCGCGTAACGTTGTAATTGAGAAAGGCAGAGAACGGCGAGGACGGGACGATCGAGCCGGGATCAAGAGGTGTTCGGCGCGCCCTGTAAAAGTGATGAGAGACTCCTTTGCAGATCTGCACACATCTGATCCCTTATCGACGTGCCTGGCTAGAGAACAAGGAGGCGAGGGTCCCGAAACGAGGCGGAAGCCAAGAAACGCAGACACAACGTCCTTTGGTGCGTCACTATACAGAGAACTTGATTTATGAGGTGAGTCATTCCCCGATTCAAAGTATCCTGATATTGGTTGAGAGTTGACTTTGCAGAATCAAACGCCCTAGGTAAGGTTGATTAACCAGGGGGAAGGTTGAAATATGCCTGGGGTATTGTCCACCCTAGCAGGGTTTTTCCGCTGTGGTAGACAATCTTTGGAAAACGGCCAAATTGTACCACCTGGGGGAACGCCGGCGTATGAGATGTATGTGAAGTATGGAGTGGGTGCGATAATATTCTGAGAGACTTGGCATAGGCAAACCAGAAAGCAACAAGACCATCAGTGGCCGATTAATGGTAGTTTTGGGATGGCGAGGATAGATAACTTGGAAAGGGTGTTGATAAGAAAGAAAGCGCGTCCTGCAGCATTTGAGACTATTAAAGACTGGAGAAAGGAAGCAATGCTCCGATTTAAAAGCAGAGCAAAGCATGCGCGCAGGCATAAATCAAAAGGTGAGGTAGCGGAAGAAAAAGAAGAGGAGTGGACTGAGAGTCTAAGAAGGGCAGATAGGCGTGACCAGTTGAATATAGAAAAGATATACCCACAACGAGAATTACACATGACAGATGAATTGATAGAAAATATATTGACCCATACAAAACAAGGCCCAAGATCAGAAGTAAGACCAGACATGTCAGTAGCTATTGCCCAGACCCCGCCCGTAGCGCAAGCTCCCCCTCCGGTAGCTCAAGCCCTCCCACAGCCACAGACCGCGCACGTAACACTTCCTACTACCCAACCAGGCCCACAACAGACACTCGCTGTTCCCATTGTCCCATCCGCACCTCCAGCCTTAGACACAGACTCGGTACCGTCCGTTCCTCCCGGGGTTGAAGTTGAAACCACGGGGGCAAGAGGCGGGACTGACCAACGGGAGTGCACGAGGGTAACCCGCAGCGCAATCAGCAAAGAAAGGAAGGTGGAATTGCAGCAACAGGCAGAGATTTATATAGACGGGAATGATGGGACGGCAACATTGGCTTCGATATATGACTTTCGTAGAAGCAACGAAAGACAGGTACTGTTGGAATGCATGGGTGAATATTTGGTGGAGAAATGGAAACAGCTAATTGGGAAACTGCCACCGCAGCGATTGTTAGATTTGAATGCATTAGCACGCTGTAGGGAGAGGGATGAAGAAGTGAGAGAACATGTGTATAGACTTTTTGAGCTTAAAGATGAATTAGATAATGACTATGCCGAAATGTTTACTACACCTGGGTACAGGAGTAGGGAAGTCGGTAGACCTGGGAAGGGGAAAAAGGGGTCGCATAATAAACGGCAGCAGTTACCATCGCCGGGGCAGAAGGAGATGGTGAACGAATTATCGTTGCTAAAACAGGTGGGGTGCAGACTTGAAGGAATGTCTAATTAGAACACAGGTACTAATGCAGCAAGTAGTAGGACATAAAAGAGGGCGAGGGAAGGCACAAGGAAGGAGTAGTTCCAATATGCATGGGGGAACAGTGGGGCCGAATCAGTGTGCATATTGTAAAGAGGAAGGACATTGGCGAGCGCAATGCCCGCATCTACAGAATAGAAATGGGTCTGGTCAGAGGAGACAGCATAGAGGACACCCAGGAGCGAATGGACCAAATAGGAATAGTATGCAGCAGCATCATAATAACGGAGGAAATCAAAACCAAGGCCAAAACCAAAAAGCCCCAAACCAGAGTCAGGGACAGCAAAATCAACAATATGGAAATCAGAGTGGGGGAAATAGAGGGAAGAGTGGAAATGTTTTCGATACACAGCCAAACACGTATTACAGTAATAGTAATGATTACACATCGGACGATGTGTTATTTCCCCAATAGGACAGCCCAGGACAGTGGTCGGAACCAGTGTCTATTCCCGTGAATCAGAGAGGACCCTACGTAGAAATGAGAGTCGGGAATGAGGAGCACCGTTTTCTTGTAGATACAGGAGCACAGAAGTGTTCAATAGACCATCACTTGGTTCCGAATATACCACTGTCAGGGCAAAAGAATATTTCCGTAGGGTTTGCAGGTACACCAGTCATAAACCCAGTGTCCAAACCAGTCCAGTTACCATAGGACCATTTACCGAACATTGTCCTTTCCTTCTAACAGAAAATTGTGGAGAAAATTTGTTGGGATTAAATTTGTTGAAAAAACGAGGTTCTGTTATACATTGCACGGCAGACAGAGTGTTTCTAACGATATGGCCACATGATGCCCCTGTGTCAGAATTCATGTCCGAAGCGTTACCAGGGGAACTAAGTAAAGTACCAACCTGTATATGGGCAATGCATGACAACGATGTGGGATGTTTAAAGATAGAGCCAGTAAAGATTATTTTAAAAGAAGGTGTTACCCTACCGCGAATACCCCAATACAAAATTTCGGTTGAAGGTGAGAAAGGATTGAAGAGTATTGTTACCGATTTGGTGAAATTAGGGGTAATAGAGGAAATCACAGGTAGTATATGCAACAGCCCGATTCTTCCGGTTTATAAAAAAAAGAGGTAATGAGGTACCATACGGTTTCATAATTGATCTACGCGCATTGAATAAGGTAGTAGATCCGCAATTTCCTCTAGTGCCAGACATCACTACAATATTGACAATGATACCTGTTTCAGCAGAATATTTTAGTGTAATAGATTTGAAAAACGCATTCTTTAGTATTCCAGTGGACAAGGACAGTAGATATTTGTTCGCGTTCACATTAGAAGGACGATCATTTACATTTACGCGGATTCCGCAAGGTTATACGGAATGTCCAAGTATTTACAGTAGAGCATTAAAAGAACAGCTAGACATGCTGGAATTACCAGTGGGTTGTGTACTTTTGCAATACATAGATGATTTATTGCTAGCTGCAGACACAGAGGAGATTTGCAAAGAAGGCACTGTATTACTACTGTCACACCTAGCGGCACATGGCCATAAAGCTAGTTTGAAGAAATGTCAGTATAATCGAAAGGAGGTAGCTTATTTGGGCTACCTACTTTTGAAAGGAGGGAGAAAACTAACGCCAGAACGCATAGAAAGTATTTCTTGTATGCCTATTCCAAAGACACAAAAAGGAGTCAGAGCCATAATAGGCATGGCTTCATATTGCCGACAATGGATTGGTAATTTTGCGTTAATTGTGAAACCATTAGTGAATTTGACTAGAAAAGATGCGGTTATGGCTTTGCAGTGGTATGAGGAATGTCAGAGAGCATTTGATGGATTGAAAACTGCATTATGCTCAGCTCCAGTTTTGGGTACACCGAACTATAAGAACATTTTTAGACTATTTGTGTGTGAAAGTGAAGGATGTGCATTGGCGGTTTTGACATAGGAACAAGGTGGAAGAAATAGGCCGTGCGGCTATTTTTCTTCTGTACTGGACCCTGTAGCGCGCGCACTACCACGATGTTTGCGATCTGTCGTGGCGGCTGCTGCGTCAGTGAAACAAACGGAAGGGATGGTATTGGGGCACACTTTAATTTTGATGGTGCCACATGCCATAGACATTCTATTAAATAGGACACAGACGCAACACCTCACCTCTGCTAGATTGACAAGATATGAGATTATCTTGTTCGCGTCCCACATCCAAATTATGAGGTGTAGCGCTTTGAATCCTGCAGAATTAATGCCACTGACCTTAAAAGAAATTGGGAAGAATGAATCACCCCCCCACGATTGCTTAATGGTCACTGAGGAAGAAACCAAGGGGAGAGTTGATTTAAGTGATATTCCACAGAAAGAGCCGGATGGAGAGTTATTTTGTGACGGCTCATGTTTTAAATTACCAGATGGCACGACAACTGCCGCATACGCTATCACTACCCTAGAGAGTGTTGTAGAAAGTAAAAGAATCCCCTATAATTCAGCACAAGCCGCAGAAATAATAGCAGTAACCAGAGCCTGCGAGATTTCTGAAAATTTGAATGTGAATATATATACTGATAGTCAGTACGCGTTTGGAGTGGTTCATAACTTTGGTCGACTCTGGGCTGAGAGAGGGTTTCTGACATCACATGGTGCCAGAATTCAACATGGGCCTTTGATTGTACAATTGCTGTCTGCACTCCCGTTTCCAAAGCGCCTAGCAATAGTGAAATGCGAGGCACATAAAAAAGTAACATGCAAAATAGGAGAGGGAAACGCGTTTGCAGACAGAATTGCGAAACAAACTGCCACTGATTTGAATGCCAAGATTATGACAGTTCAGACAGAGGAAGTACCCTGTATGATAGAAGATGGAGTTGCGACTGTCAAAGAAATGCAGGCCGAGGCTACGGCCGATGAAATACAGGGATGGGCAGAGGGATCTGCTGAGTTGGATTTGGAGGGTTGTTGGGTGGACAAGGGAACTAGAAACTGGATGTTGCCAAATTCATATGTGACTGCAATGGTCACAATGGCCCACAGCCCTACGCACATCTGTGCCAAGAAAATGATACAGCACCTTTCTACAGTATGGCAGAATGTAAACATAAAAAAGAATGCAGAGAGGTTGGTGCAGAACTGTATCACGTGTTTACAACACAAGGTAGGAAAGGGAACAGTGACACCAACAGGCAGTTTTGGCCCGCCCTCCATGCCGTTTGAGGTAGTTAATTTTGATTTCATAGAGATGAAGAGGTGCCAAAACTTAAAATAGGTCGTGGTGGTAATCTGTGCATTCAGTAAGTGGGTAGAGGCATATCCTTTAAAAGATTGCACAGCAAGGACTACGGCAAAAGTAATGTTGAAGGAGTATTTTTCCAGATTTGGCTTACCCCGGGTCCTATGGTCTGATAATGGACCGCATTTTGTGGGTGCAGTGGTATGACAGATATGTGCTGGTCTCCAGATTGATAAGAGATTCCATAGTTCAAGGCATCCGAGTTCTGCCGGTCTTGTGGAGAGGCACAACAGGATTCTTAAATCAAAGATTAGCAAGATTTGTGCGGGAAGCAAGTTGAGTTGGGTGGATGCATTACCAATACCACTATTATGCATGCGTATGTCTGTACAGGCTAAAACTGGGCTCTCCCCATACGAGATCGTAATGGGGAGGCCGGCAAATGTTTGGTGCGCACCTCAGCCAAAACGACTCTGTGCTTAGTACTTATTGTGGCCTTTTAATGCAGAAATTGCGTTTGATTCATCAGCAGGTGCAGGAAGCATTACCAGCACGGTATACCGGTCCGGGGCACGCGCTGGAGCCAGGAGACTGGGTGCTGCTAAAAAACTTTGAAAGAAAGTCATCATTAGCACCCAGGTGGCGCGGGCCCCATCAAGTACTTTTGGCGACGCAGACGGCAATACGGGTGGATGGAAGGAAGTCGTGGATCCATGCCAACCATGCCAAAAAGATTCCAACTCCACTGAAAGTCTTGCCTGACACTGCTGACCGGAAAGAGACAGCGGTCCCAGAAACGAAAGAAACTGTTGCCAGTGAGCAGCCACCTAATCTGCCAAAACGTGAAGTGAAACTCGAAACAAAGCCTGAGACGATTGCCTAAAAGGGGGAAGGGCAAAGAGTGCCCCAACGTTGCCCAGCAGAATCGACATCACTGCTGACCGACGTGAAATCTGCCTTGCAGATACCAGCAAAACCAAATCGTGTACCCCTTTGGCGCCCACCAGCACTTGCCAGCATGCCAAAAAACGGATCTGCATCATTGGCGCAGCGCACACCAGCACCTGCAGTAGCGCCACAGGCTGACTTCAAGCCTGAATCTGAAAGTGCACCGGCACTGTTCACGGATCATACGAAACCAGGAGCAAAGCGATACAACCTGCGGCCTCGGAAGACAAAATTATGCGCATTCTTTTTTTGGTGTTTATGTCAACCTCTGGTTCAGCTCATGGACGGAGAAGGAACCAGGGGTGTAGAGGAGAGAAGCGTGAGAATTGTGCAAGTCGGACAATTCAAGACTCGCGGCTCCTCAGTGCGATCATAAAAAGTACATGTGTCCTGAACCAGAACGGACAAGCTGGGCGCGCATGGTACTATGGCAAGTGAGATAATTGATTAACAGTACATGTGTCCGGAAACCAGAGCGGACAAGCTGGGCGCACATGATACTGAGGCGATAACTGATCAAAGGTCCTCTGAGCAGTATAAGAAAGGACAAGTGATCTCGCCTAAAAACGAATAATCGAATCCAGGCTAAAAAGGACAGGCAAAACTGAATTGTGAGAATTCCATTGAACTTATAGACATCAGAGCAAGCGCGACGAAGAGAGATATCCACAACGAACTGTGATAAGGAAGAAGAAGGACGACGAGAAACATGCAGGGACCGGTTCCAGCCTCCTCCTGCACTACAACCGCTGAGAATGAGTCAGTTATAAAGACTATAAGTTTAAGAAAAACGCATGGTAAAATAAATTGTATGCTGACACTAACGATAATAATATGCTTTATGAGCGTGGTAGCACCAATATCGACAGCCCTAATATTATGGTGGATAGAAACAATACACCCATTAGAAATGTTTTTACCAATAATTAATATATCCACTACTGAAAGCCCGGTTCAGGTGATCACTTATACCTTACCCCCAATGGAAGAAAAACACAGGGAAGGTTTTGGAAATAACACCTTACTACTGATAATGAACATGACACATGCAATCCTGAAGAAAACAAACTGTTGGGTATGTGCCCATTTACCATAGCATGCCGGAAAAGGAATAGGGTGGTATGTGCAGCCATTACTATTACGTTCTGCATGTAGTGCATCTTTAGGTGCAATGTTCTATGGGAAGTGGAATGAGAGTAATACGGGTCAATTAGACAGAACCAACATGAATGAGTTTGAGGAGATAATAATGAAGCCTGTGGGTTGTTCCATTTTCCATAAAGAACAAGTAATAGCCCCAGAGCCCACGAGGAAAAATACATGGAGCTCTTTAGAAGAGCTCTCAAAACCTACCTGTTTTAATTTTTAGCCTTTCATCGGTTTTCTCGTCTGTGCAGCCTTTCTTTCCAGCGCCATGATGCCCCAGGGCGACCGCGCGCTTTATAAGTTATAATAACATAACATAAGATAACACGACAAAATAGGCGAGATAGATTGTCCCCGCCAGAAAAAACATCTGTAATGACGTTTCGTGTAAGAACAGAAGGGGACAAAGATGCAATTCCCCCATCTTACACGGTGAATTATAGCCCAAGAACTGTCCCTTTTTGTCTAAAAAAGAAAGGCTCTTTTTCAGTCGGAATATATACTGGTTGTATGAATACAGTGGTACTAAAATGGGAAATAGAACCAGTATACGTAGGTAATCCAGTTTATTTTATATGTGGAGAGAAAGCATACCCTTGGTTGCCCAGAAACTGGGGAGGTACATGTTACCTAGGGCTACTGTTCCCAGGAGTATTCCTCTTAGAAACAGCAGCCATGGCCAGATTATCAAGAATTAGAGTCACAAGGACTGACAAAGGTGTTTTAATAGCAAGTGATGTAGCGAAATCATTCATTCCATTCTTAGGACAGATAGTGAACTCCTATAATATAAGGCAACTGTCCAGAATCCTAAAGAGTACAATAAACACAACAGAAGATACATTATTTAACATGACGTTGGAAGAAAGAGGAATCAGGTTAATGACGCTGCAAAATAGAATGGCTCTCGATATAATCCTGGTTGATCGTGGGGGAATTTACAAAATAGTGGGATCAGCATGTTGCATTTATGTCGATGACTATTCCCCCACGATCTTTGAAGCAATAAAGAAAATGCACGTTCTAAGCTCTGAACTCCCCACAGGAGAAGGGAGCTAGGGAATAGGATTTTGGTTTTGGGGAATACTACGATCTTGGGGATGGAAGTTGATCTTGATATTGGTAGTGGTGTTCGGAATGTTCCTAACGTGCTGTTGTTGTATACATTGTTTACCCATAGTTTGTGCAGAGGTAACTGAGGGATGTACGGAACGATGCATGCATATGACAATAAAGAAAAAACAACCTCATGATTGAACTAGCCCAAACCCAAATGAGATGAGAGCAGTGAAAGAGTTGATGGGAATAGAGATTGATGAAAACAATGATGTCCACGATAGCATGCAAGACTCAGATATAAGTACTTCAGATTCATCATCACTAGAGGAGGTTTCAATAAATAGATCAGACGTTTGGCATACGGCCAAAGGAGGGTTTGTCAGTCTAGAAATACGGATACCTCTACTTTTAGACCGCAAACGCATTTTGGTGGCCGTGGACCAAACGTCTCATGCACGATACGACAGAATATAGGTTTTCGAGTTTGCCAATGAACGGCCATTTTGATGTAACAAGAATCGCCATTTTGTTTTCCAACCATTGCTCATTGCTTTCTGTTCCTATTGATTCGCAGTATATTTTCCTCTCACACTGCTCGACTGTGGAACATTGTTGTCTGTATGTGAAAAGGACAAGGCCACAGGGCCGTGAGGATAACAAGAGTTTGCTGAAACACAAACGTAGGCAGCGCCAGGAAGAATGCCCGGCTCCCTCCTTAATGTAGCCTTGAAGCAGAGCTGCCGGGCATTTAATTATTCCACAGCTGCCAGCCAGACTCGTTATATGGTAGAATATGCTAGAATAATACCGCTAAAGGCTTGAATTATGCTTTTCTAATGGCCCCCCTTTACTGAGCCCGCTAAGAGCATGTCGGCTCCCAGGACGCGAATAGCACCTGATAGATAGCAAGGTCCGGAATGCAACTCCCCCCGTATGTAGTTCGCTTCCAAGAACAGAAGCGCCGTGTTCTATTCAATAACCGAAAGATGCCTGCGCACTCACAAATTGCAAATTATTACTAGAATAGATGTTTGAAGGTGTCATAGTGGTCGGAGATGTCCATCATCACACCAAGTTCAAAGAAACCCAATAAAGAGGGGTGTTAAACATGTCATAGCTGATTGTTTGATATGCATTTTGTATATATGTAACTGATGTACGTAATTCACTCTCTTGCGTCCCTCGAGGTCTAGAGATACACGTCGCAGGGCGTGAGACAGAGTTGGCCAACTGAGACTTTTGCTTTGCAATAAAACCCTAGCTTTGGGAATACAACCTCGTGTCTGGCGTCTCTATCGTGTGTGGTGACCCGCCTTGTTTCCATGGACATCAGGGTCCCCTACGGGCCCCTTTCAGTCTGCGTCCTTCTTCATGATACCTTCACACCACCTAGAATGCGGAATGATAGGTTCTGTGCACTCTTTTTTGCGGACGACGCTGTCCTGCTGGCCACCTCTTTGATGGGATTGAAGAGAACGGCTGATAGCTTTATAGATAAATATAACGATCTGAAGTTTAAAATAAGCATTGGGAAAACCAATGCTATACTTTTTAGACCAAAACACTAAATATCGCACCTTGAAAGTGTATGTGTAAAGCTGCTTACTTGAACAGGTCTGCTTTTATGACTATTTGGGCATCAGATTCTCAGACAATGGATCTTGGTTGGCCCAATTAGACAAAGCCTGTGTGACCGTAGAGAAGAACTGTGGGGTGATAGCCACATTCCACACAGAGACACAGAGGTGGGGCTATCCCCCCAGCTCTTTAATCATACCAGCAGTAGGCAAAAGCATCAGCTACCCACGACTATGATATCTGGGGGTCTACATGCGTGAAAAATGTGGTCCTAGCAGAAAATAGGTTTTGGAAAAGACTGCTTTTATTACCATCTGGTACCCCCAATGCACAGCTACATCTAGAATGCAATCTTTGCACAATTGATGATGAACTGGGATGGAGACCTGTGGCCAAGTGGACCAGACCCTGGTCTATATTAATACAGGGAATGTATGAACCCTGTTTTGGACCTTGATGATGGTAGAGCTCTTCCATGGTTTGCTTGTGTGAAAAAGTGGTTGATGCTGCTGGAATTGGAAGGACTCTGAGAGAACACACTCTCTATAAATAATAGATTAAGGCTAGAGTCAAACTAACAGCATTTATCCATTTGTGGAATATGCTGGAAAATGTTTGCCACAGCCAACACCTAGGACCATCTTACTTGATGGATAAAAGTGAACGTGGCTAAGAGGATTATTTAGACTCATCTGCCCGCAATATGCACATGCCTTGTATTTTGAATTTAGGCTTAACATATTAAAAGTGGCAGAATTCACAAGCAGATGGACTAAAACAAGCATTGATACTTGTGTGATTTCTGGATCTGATTTGGAAACCCAGATTCATTTTATGGTACTATGTGATGGCACTAAACATCTGGGAGTTAAATATTTGAAATCTTTATTCTTACAAGGCGACATATGTACTGTTGATGACGCAATGCTTTTTTGTAAATAGACAGCCAATTTGGATGTAGTATACTGGGAAGCTAAATGTATTCACTTAGCGTGGATAAGGAGATGTTGGGTACTAACAGCTATTAATTGATTATTACTTTTAAATTGAACTAATGTAAACGTGTTCAATCTTATATGGTATTAATTATCCTCATATGGATGTTTTAACAAGTTCTTAACTTTTATTAATGATTTGTAAGGATGTTATCGATGCTTTGAACCTTATTGTTTTTTTGTGTGAACCTAAAGACAAAAATGTTGAATACATTTATTAATTTGAAGTGAAGTTGGCTGCAGGGGCCTTGCCCCTGCCGTCGATATATTTTCTATATCACAGTTGTCTGTATTTTTGACCACTAACGATACATTTTTACCTTGGGGGTATAGGTTTAGACGGTGGAAATGCACGACAATTTCTTTCACTGGTCAACCACCAGTAGTCATCACCCCCAGCAGTATTTATCACTCGTCATCATTCCATACCACTGACAGAAGTACTTTACTACTGCATTGCCACAATAGTAACTTACTGCTGTAGGGCACAACTTTATTGCAGTGGTCAGTATTTTTATGTAGTACCAGTGAAAAAATAGGGAAAATAGTAAATGCTGGCATTTGTATTCATTTTGACCTGAAATTAATGCATATGTTCAAACAGACAAACAGAACGATCCTGCGAGCAGATGGGGGAAGGACTCGTGAATAAGGACATGAATGGGACACAAGGCATATAAAGATGGACAGGAGGAGAACATACAGGGTTAAGGGGACAAGAGCCCAAGTCCTCAGACAGGAAGTGGAGAAAGAATTAAGCGAGGGAAATGTGGCGGGGCACCCTGTGGTTATCTTACAGGAGGAGCATATGGTCTTTTTAAGTGCTGATTTGAAGGCACAGATTGTGGAGGTGTTTTAGATTATGAGGGGTCAGAGTACCAGTGAATTTAAGGAGAGGAAGCAAGACTGTCCTATGTATTGTGTGGCCGGCGGCGGTCACGCGGCCGGCCTCACTGGTGCTGGGGGGCCCAGCACCTTGTTGGGGTGCCGTGGTCCCCCAGACTTACTTGGTTGCAGGGCAGAGCCCTGTGAGGCTGCAGATGCCGGCAGCATCCTGGATGCTGGGTGCCTGGGCTGGACCCAGGGATTACACAGTGTAGGCCTGCAGGCCCAAAGTGAGAGACAGAGACAACAGGAGTTCCATAGTTGGAGTCTGCAGACCCTTCTGCTGCACGTGCCTGCAGGGGCTCCTTTTATTTGCTTGGACCATGAAACAGTCATGGCCCATCTTAAAAGGGCAATGCATGTGGGAGGGACACATCATATTAAAAGGACAATTCACATAGGAGGGTCACACATCACCCTGAGGTGAGGGTCAGGGATGGAGAGATTTAGTTAAGTGTTAGGTTGAAGGGTATGAGTGTGGGGAGTAGTGGGAGATAATAGTAGCTAGTGTAGGGGAGGACTGGTCCAAGACGACCCCCCTCGCCTGCACTTTCTCCCCAGGTGAGGACTATGGCTCTCTTGGGCGTCTCCTCATGCCACCCGGGCCCAGGTGGTGGAGGGCTCACCCACTGGAGACATTGCCCGCACGTATTAATTGCCCACACGTATTAAAATTTAGCTAGGCCTAGACACCATTTTGTCTGGTAAAGATGGTGTGAGCTCAGCGCGCTGTAGCGCGGCCCCCACCCTTGGAGGGTTTCAGTCATCCTTGTTGCCGCAGCACCCTGGTAGATCCGCTGCAAGCCCGTTCCCACGAACCAGAAGGACATGAGCCAGTGTAATGCACTAACATTGTAACAGTCACCTTCCGCAGTGTATCGTATCATCGCTCCCAGCATGACCCGGCCAGCAGGCCTAGGCAAAATGAAATGAACAGTAAAATGGTCGTCACAGGCCTGACAATCCTCGTATATTAATGTTTAAACTACTTGCAAAGGATGCTTTCCTTTCATAAAATCCCTTATATTATAAAAGCCTGTAAGATGTATAATTAAAAGAGATCATGCCCCCATGATATAAGCAATGATGAGCATATACCATTGCAGTTGGATGCTAATAATAAAGGAACGCACCAAGAATCTATTTGTTACGTGTATTACTGAGAAACTTACACCCCATGGGCTCGCGCCATATCTGAACTAATGCTGCTAGAATACACGAGAAAACGAATGTAACCAGACTGTGGAACTCATGTGAAGGATGCGCAAGAAATGCACTTGTTATGTGTGTATGTCTAAGCTTCTTATGGGCCACCCCCGTCACGTACAGTGGCGAGTCATTTTCTATGTATTCCACCAACCCGACTACTACCTCACTTACTGCAAATATATATGCATATAATTAAATACTGTAGTTGTTAAAACATAGTGTACGAATACGGTGTTCAGACTGGGTATAATCGAGACACATCCAGCAAAGTTGAAATGCATGTTTTAAAAAGGATTTGAATAAGTATTATAGAATGTTCAAATGTTTAATGTTTTTACCTAACTCAGCAACACACGAGGGAGATACCTTTGTGAAATACTTGCAAGGCCATTCCCCTTCCCACCCTGTGAGGGCTGCCAAGGGCATGAGAGCAGAGACCGCGCCGCGCTGCTTTACCTCCCCCAACCAGACTGGAGCCGCTTCAAAGATTTGTAACCCCCTCTGTAGCACCCAAGGCCACCACCCGCCACCTGCATTATTTACAGCACAGCAGTAAACCTCTGCCTGAACGTACGCGCCCCCCCCCGTAAACCTCACAACCCACCGGACCACCTCGGACTTATGGCCCTGTGCAATAAAGACACCCAACACTTTGACAACACACAACGGAACATCCATAACAACTTCTAACAAGGCAGAAAGACATGTACCGCCCGTGCCAGGCCCTGAAGCTTAGCCCCTCGACCTATGGCCCCGGTCAACAGGACACCGGTAACCATGCCCTGACGTATTACCTCCAGTCCCCTCACAAGGTGCATTCCTCCTGTGTTGCATTAACCTGTTGTATAACCTATTGTAAGATTTACTGAAGAAGATAATGCTAAAACTGCTCGAATGACTGCGGTGTGCATGGCATAGGGCTAATAAGTCAGGAAGAGACATTCATCTCTGCCACTGGCCACGATGGCCCCACAACACCGCCTGGATGAACTCCGCCACCCGGCCAGGCCCAGCCCAACCCACGAGGCTGCCCAATGACGTCTTCCAGCCAAAGCCAACCACATCACAGCAGCACCTATAGTTAGTCGTCGCCACCCAATCCCCATGAATTTGTGCCCCCTATAGTGTGTAGGTTCTTATGACGTTTTTTGTAAATATATACGCCTGTCTTTGCTATTGTCGGACAGAGCGCTCTCGGAGTTTGCAGAGTTCTTTGCATGCCCTATTCTGATTGATAAACTCCCATTTACGCTCACCCGCACTCTGTCTTGGCCTTATTCCCATTTTGGGAGAGTCCTTCATTGTCTCTCATTGCGGGGAGGATCGTGCTGTTTGGGGACGCTTGCCTTCAGTGGTGACCCCGATAGCGTGATTTTATTTCTTCCTAAACCCATTATAACCGTCCCCTTTTGGCACGAGAATCTCCGGTCGAAAAGGGATACGCACGGTGAGCCGTCTCCGGGAGGCTGCCCGCCAACGGCGACCGGTACACTAAGAAGTGCGCACTCAATGAGAAAGGGTACGGGATCCCGATTGGAAAAAAATCCCCTTTGAGTGCCGCTTGCCGGAGCCGGGGCTGACTGTTGAGTTAACGGTGACACTGCCTGGACGGACCCAGTTTCGGAGACTATCGGTTCAAGACGGGCACGTGAGTACTGAGTGTGAGCGATTGTAAAGGGAGCGGGGAGAGAAGGGTAGGACAGGGAACGAGAAGGGGGTACGAAGATATACTAAAGATTACTCTAAAATTTCCTTTCTTTTTCTCTGCATATGGCCATTAGGATTACGAGGTGAATAAAGAGATAGAAGTGACGGGAACCTAGCTCCGAAAGGGGGTGGAAGGCGGCGCCGCATAGTGCTATATTGACTAGTGCTGGGAATATATGACGAAGTGAAATACAAGATAAAAGTGTTCAGCAAAAGGGGGCACTGAGAATATATTAGTGATCGCTACTACTTCTTTTTCTTTTTTCTTTAGGGGTAGGGGGAGAATAAAAACGGAATTAGCACAAACCTGGGAGAGAAGTAAGAGAACAAGGGTCCTACTAGAGGGGGGAGAGAAGGTTAAAACCTATAAATATATGCATATGCGCTAAGTAAGATAGACAGGGACAGCCGGCTAGGGAGGAAAGGGAGGGCAGCGTGAATGGTGTACTGAGTGTTACCAAGAGGTGTGTGCACCTCGTATGTGTCAAGGGACGACTTTGATGTTGCGAATGTGTAAAACGGCTATAAATGTATGATTGTCAAATGGTCATGGTAAGTGTGACCGGATAAAACCTCTTTTGAAGCAACGCTGAGACAGTGACGTGAGTGGGTACCTTTTTGATAGTGTCAAAATAAATGATGGATTGCTCTTGTATGTGTCCCCCGAAGAGAACAAAGTAGAAATTGTGTACAGACAGTTTTTGTATTGGGCAATTAAGGGAGGGAGAGCCCAACCGAGCATAACACTGGATGTGAAGTAGAATACGAAAAAACAATATCGATACTACAGTACCATTGGAGTTGCAGACATACAGAGACACATAAGCACTAGAAAGGCACACAGAGATGGGGCCTGAAACACCATTATCACATATTTGTAAAAGCCTTCTAGGGCACGCGGAGCGGATTAAGAAATACCACGACCAATGGGTAACCGAGCTGAAAGGAGAGGGGCTACCCCAGATATGGCCAGAGGGAGGGTCATTTGACAAAAGCGTTCTAGATATGGTAATGACATGCATTTTCTTGAAGTACCGAGGGAAACAGCTGCAGAATAGGAGGGAAATATTAGATCTTTGGCGGTTATTCGAAGAGGTACCACCGCCTAAAGCGCCAGCACCAAATCCTGATCTCCCATCTACTACAGACAATCCACTGGTGTTACAGAAAGATATCAAAGAATTGCCAGGTGTAACACCACCAGTAGAGGTAATAAGTTTATACCCGATATTAAAGAAACCTGTACCCGCAGAAGGATACAGTGATCCAACGTATGTACCTCCCCCGACAACTACCACACCCCACCGGCCCACTGCACCCCCACCTTATGAAAGTACAAGGGAGCGAGGCCAGGCGGGTACACAAAGGGTGGACATAGAGAAACTCACAGATGACCTAGAATCAAGACTGTCGATAGCAAAAGATGAGCTCTCGAGGATAAAAAACATATGCGAACGGACAGCACTGGATACAACTAGAGCTGGACGTACGTCTAGAGCATCAGAGGAAAGCAGAAGGCCCGAAGAGGGGTGGAAGAAGGGCGAGATCCTGTTTAGGATTGAGGAAGAACCAACGCGAATAATAGAAGTAGGGACCCGAGAGGAAGATGGTGGTAACGAAGAAAGGCTTGGGGGACTTAGAGAGGAATTACTATGTGATATTAGAGAAGAGCTAGACGAAAGCGACAGATTGAGTATGGCAATAGGAGGGGGAAGCGAGGGGGAGGAAGGTGCATGTTCTATGAGAACCCTAGATGATGAGTGGACGGGACGACTAAGGAACAGAGTGGGGAAAATGGCATCAATGGGAACATCAGCAGCCAAAACGGGTCCGGACGCAACAACGAAAGGAAAGCTACAGCTCCCGTTGATACATAGGGGAGGAGGAAGGCCTAATTATATCCCTTGGGCACAGATGGATAAGGCTAATTTATTAAAGCTATTGCCCCCATTATCAGGAGGGGCTAGTAAGTGGATATACGCCTTCGAAAAACATACAGCTGGGGTACCCCTAGCTGTAGGAGATGTGAAAAGTCTGCTCGTATCAGCGGTGGGCGACCAGGCTGAAAGAGTATGGGTTAAAGCCGGTTTCCCGGGAGTAACATTAGATTGCGACCGCCATGATGGGGCCTCCTTTAACACAGTGCGTGCTAGGGTGTGGGACGCCTTACGCGAAACATTTCCAGACACACCTGACTTACAGTCCGTGATGCAGTGTGCCATGAATGACGGGGAGGAGGCTATGGATTACATTTTTCGGGTCCAAGAGATGTGGAGAGCGGAAACGGGCACGCCCTGGTATCAATCAACATCTTTATTTTACTTCATTATAAAAAGGGGGCTCCCAAAGGAAGTGCAGAAGGCGCTTGACAAAATAGCAGGTATAGAAGCAAAGGGATGGCCGGAAATTCAGAGCATAATAGTACACCATTGTAAGCGAATAAAGGAGAGGGAGAAGGAGGTGGCGCAGAAAAGATTGGCAGACGAGGCGAAGTTGGTGCAGACAAAGTTAGTGAAGGTTGCAGCAGCAGTAGCCGCGCTCCCACACAGCAGGGAGGGGGAAGATGAGGAGGAGGGGCTGATAGCAATACAAGGAAGGATGGCAACTAATTGGGCGGGAACAGGACAGCGGCAGTGGAACGAGCAGGAGCAGGGTGGAGGTCCGCAGTGGCAAGAGTGGACCCCTCGAGGGGGACGAGGTGGGTACAGGAGCCGAAGAGGAGGTGGACCACAGGGGTATGGGGGAATGGGAGGAAGTGGATGGCAGGGTCCCAGGGGCCCTCAGGGGAGTTGCTGGAACTGTGGGCGATGGGGACACTACTCCAGGGAGTGCAGAAATAGACAAAGCAACGGGTTCCAGGAGGTGGAACAGTATGGCCATCCCCATCCGGGAAGCCCATATGGCCTTCCGATGGGACAACAGCAACTGAGAGATCCAAGCCAGGGTAACACGAGCCAGCAACAGGGACCCCAATATAGAACACAGAACCACCCACAAAACATGCCGAACAACGACAGCATGCAATATACACCAGGCAACCCTTTCGCAACAGCAGCTAACGGGGCCCCCGCACCAGCACCTTATAACGGCATGTCAGTAGTCTCAGGTAACGTATTTAATGAAGGGGGGCCATGAGACACCCCGCATAGGACAGCCCACAGAGAACACTTGCGTGTCCAGTTCTATCTACCACCCACAGTGCAGCAGAGGAACCATTGGTGGGGGCGCAGATAGGAGACAGGCAATTTATATTCATGGTTGATTCGGGAGCGGAGAAATCATGTGTCAGAGAGGGCCGATTCCCGTTATCTAACAGGAAGTTAGAGACGCAGGGGTTCTCTGGGGCTGTAATTGAAGTTCCTTACACAGAAGCTTTGGATGTAACCATAGGGGGCAAGACCGTAAAAGCACCCTTACTGTATTATGAACAGTCCCCGATAAATTTGCTGGGGAGGGATCTTATGAGTAAACTTAACATGACCATATCATTTACCGAAGGAGGAATAGTGTGTTCTACACCCGGGATATGTCCCTTGCGTGCAATGTTGGTAGTGCAAGCCTACACAACCACACAGGAAATACGAGGGCTGCCACAAAAGGAAGAGATGTTTATTGCAGGGCTAAAGACTTTGGCCCTCATAGTCCCAGAGCTAAAAAACATGGATTGGAGGATTCCAGCAGAATTCCTCTTCCGCCCCATAGTGTGTCCGAATGCAACACCAGGATCAGTGGTGTCGTTGGATTTGCACGCTGTGCAGGTATCAACGAAACGGATCGCTGTGATTGGAATGGACAAAGAAGGATGTGAGTGGCGCAGCGTACTGTGTACAAACGCCAACCTTGCCCTACGCGAGGTAACAGATGAGGATCTCTTTTCAGACACAGAAGTAGATGGTGAGATAGTAATGGAAATAGCGATGCCCTGTGACATTTTGATCCAAGCCAGAGAGATCCCCGTCCAATTGATGGCAGTGGTAGGAACACCACCGTCATTTTTTGATGACGACATGAGGCTAGTACCAAACAATTTATGGACAACAGGCCCACATGATGTAGGGCTGTTGCACGGAGTACAACCTGTGAGAATAAACCTAAAACAAGGAGCTATCTTACCAAGAGTTAAACAGTATCCATTGTCCTGTGAAGCTGAAGAAGGGATAAAAGAGACGATAAATGCACTACTAGTACAAGGAATAATAGTGCCTTCAAACTCCCCATGTAACACATGTATTTATCCAATTAAAAAAGCAAAGGGGGGATCTTGGCGGATGATACAGGATTTACGCCCCCTCAATGATGTAATACAAAAAGAGTTCCCTCTAGTCCCGAACCCTGCATCCATACTATGCAGTATCCCAAAAACCGCATCACATTTTACAGTAGTGGACTTGAAAAACGCATTTTTCTCGATACCTCTGGCTGAAGAGAGTAGATAGCTTACAGCGTTCACACTGGGGGGAAAAAGATATGAACACTGCAGACTGCCACAAGGATACTGTGAAAGCCCGAGCATATTCAACCGCATATTGCATGAAGACTTGGGGAACCTATCAGTAGAGAGTACGATTATTCAGTACGTGGACGATTTATTGGTGTGTGCACAAGACAAAGAAACGTGTAGAAAAGATTCAACAACGCTCCTGACTTTACTGGCCAACAAAGGATACAAGGTAGACAAGGAGAAGCTACAGTATTGTCTGCCTGAGGTCCTATACCTGGGACAGCTCATATCGAAAGATGGAAAAAGAATAATTCCCGACAGGGTAGAGGCAATAAGATCGGTAGGAGAACCCACAACAGTGAAAGATATGCAGAAATTTTTGGGGATGTGCAATTATTGCCGAGCATGGATACTAGACTATGCAGCATACACCAGGCCCCTCCTACAAGCACTCAAAGAAGCACAACAGGAGAATGTAAAAATAAAATGGTCAGAGGAAATGAGCACATCGTTCAAATCACTGAAAGAGCTAATTTCAAGTGCTCCAGTACTAGCAAACCCTGATTATGGACACGAATTTTACCTATTTTCCCATTGCAAAGGAACACTTATGACAGCGGTGCTGACACAAAAGACATCCTTAGGACACAAGCCCCTAGCTTACTATAGTGGCACTTTGGATGCCGTGATGCAGGGTCATTTCGCGTGCGAACAATCGCTCGCAGCAGCCGCATTTGCGATTGAAAAAAGTGCCACAATAGTAATGGGATGCCCTGTGACATTGTTTGTGGAGCACTCATTATTTGCAATACTTGAAAGATCAAAAAGCACACTGACCACACAGCGGGCAACAGCATACGAGATTATATTGTCCAGCGCCAACATTCACATAGTAAGATGTAAAACAGTGAACCCCGCCACATTCATTACAGAAGCGTGCACAGTAGAAGACATGCAAAATCACGATTGCGCAACCCACACAGGAGAAGGAGGGGAGGGCACAGTGGTGTGTGAAAACACTCTCAGCGAGGGGGAAGTGTACTTTGTGGATGGGTCCGCATCAATTGATATGGACACGGGAGAAAAACACGTTGGCATGGCGGTAGTGAGATTAGAGGAAGGTGAGTTTGAAACATTAGTACAGTACCGCCTCCCGTCGCATTACTCTGCACAGGCAGCAGAACTGGTTGCGCTCATAGAAGCACTACACGCAGCAAAGGGCTGTGCAGTTACAATATACACAGACTCAGCTTACATGACAACGACCGTACATGGAGGTCTAGCAAGATGGGGCCGTAGGGGTTTCAGAAGGGCAGATGGAACACCAGTGCAGCATGCAGAATTGTTAAAAGAATTAATTGAGGCCCTACAAAACCCTACTGCCGTAGCAATAGTGAAGTGCCAGGCCCATACCTCCAACTCAGACGTTGTGTCTTTAGGGAACGCGGCAGCAGACGCTGCCGCCAAGGAGGCTTCCTATTTTCAGAAATACGACACCGGTGAGTTCATGATCAAGAACACAACAACCAAAGAACTATCAGAAGGGTATAACATGATGCCCTTATCACAGATACTTGAATTACAGGAAGGAGCTAGTGCAGAAGAAAAACTAACATGGACGAAACGGGGATGCAGCCAATCAGGGACAGATCTACTATGGCGGCAAAATAACTCAGGGAAAGTGGTAATGCCACTACAGTTACTAGAAGTTGCATTTCAACAGTTACACTTCCCCGCACACAACACCAAGCAGCACATCGCAGCAGAGATACAGGAAGAATGGTTTGTGCCCTGTCTCCAGGAACATGTGTCTCGATTGACAATGGAATGTACAACATGCCAAATATACAACGCAGGAATGACATTACGCACACTCCGGGGAACAATTCCCAAACCCATTGGCCCCTTCAGAGAACTGCATATAGATTATGCAGACATGGGGGAAAGGTGTAATGGCTCGCGGTACATGATCGTGGTGGTATGCCCATTTTCAAGGTGGGTGGAAGCGGGACCATGTGCACGACCTGATGCCAAAAGCGCCGCCAAGTTCCTAGTGAGGGAAGTGTTCCCGCGCTGGGGAATTTGTGACGTAATACGGTCAGACAACGGCTCTCACTTTGTGAATGAACTTTTCAAGGAAGTCACCACGTTATTGGGTATAAAACATAAATTATGTTCGATTTATCATCCACAAAGTAATGGCGTAGTGGAAAAGATGAACGGCCTGTTAAAGGGCAGATTATCAAAACTATGCTTCTCATTAAAGAAAAATTGGATTTACTGTCTACCCCTGGCTCTATTTGAGTTGAGAAATCAACCAAGTAAAGACCACCACTTGTCCCCACACGAGATCGTGACTGGGAGAAGAATGAACACAGCACACTCTCCACTGCGTGAACACTCAGATGCTCACAGAAGCGCCGCAATATTGGGGGATGAGTTCACAGACTACCTAAGAAAATTAACAAGGGCAGCGCGCGCAATATCGAAGCAACTCTCCCCACCCTTCACTAGAGAAGAGGGAAATGTAACAGGATCTGTCACGGAGCCAGAGCAGCAGCTACAGTTAATGCCAGGCGACTCAATTTATGTCAGAAGCTTCGTGCGTCGGTGGAATGCACCACGATTTCATGGCCCATACGAAGTAATATTTTGCACGCCCACAGCAGTAAAGGTGAAGGGTTTGAGATATTGGGTGCACTTAACCGACGTACGAAAAGCATACAGCAATGTACACGAGGAGATAGACGAGGAGGCACAGACAACAGCAAACGATGCAAATGAGTAAGATGTCTAAATATCGACTTGCGTGAGTGTGTGTGTCAACACTGGACCTGAATGGAATAATGTCAGCACTGGAACTGAACGAAATAATAACTGACAAGGATATCACAAAAAAAAAAGAAGGGTGTGTGTGTGTGTGATTTCCTTTTTTTTTATGTAGGCGAGTGATGTATAATTAGTGAAATAATAATATTATAACTTGTATACACCCTTGTCTGTGAATACCCCTCCCCCGCACCCCCACCCGCTTCCATTCCCCGTCAAATGTATTGGCACAGATGGTGCCAGCAAAACGTTTACATGCATGCACTTAATGCACTTTTATATCTCAAACAGGAGCTTCCATGGCATCTAACGGGCAGCCTGCAACGGATAGAATTAGTAGAATGAGAGAATTAGTATATGAAAGATGTAGATATTCGTATGAGTGTGGATTGTCAGTATGCATCACATTGTTTTTTATGATAATGTTTGGCTTGGTTACATATTGGTTTATAGCGTTCATCTCTATCGAGATGTACGAGGGGGGAGGGAGTAATAACACTACTGGACCAATTAACAGTACCACCGGGCCCAATACAACTGCAGATGTCAATACCAGGGAAGGTGATTTTTTGATATGGGACGGAAATAAACTTGTCTGGGGGTATCATACCACACCATCAAGTGTTGTGACCGCACAAAGAGAAAAGCCACATGGTGAAATGCAGAGCAACACAGTGTCTCCACCAGGGGTATCCAGTTACAATGCCCATAGTCTCAACGATCGAAACCCGTCTGCCATATCATGGTTGTATGACACCCCCACCAGTAAACTTGCCCACATTCCAAGAAACAATCTGCCAGATAGCGTCAGGAAAGAAAATGAAAAACTACTAGAAATGCACGAAATACTATATGATGAATGGGCCCAGGGGGGCGGGAATGAGAAAGGGGGGTCTAGTTTGCCCACTGCTCAGGGGGTTGGGAAGTACATGAGTAACAAGAACACCAGACGAAAGAGAGAAACAGGGAGGAAGAAGTATGATGAGTATTATGGGCTAGGTCTAGATAAGATGGAAGACCCACGACACCCCCATCAAACAAATAAGTGGTATGCAGACATGAGTGCCACAGCTAAACAGACAACAAACGAAAGCTGTTATGTCTGTTCCCTCATCCCCCATGCATCAGGTACACCCAAAGTATTGTTACCCAAAGAGTTGCCTATTGTGGATGCCCAGTGTCTCCTTCATCTCACGCTGTGCAGGATTAAGAACACCTTCCAGGCACACGAAGTGACTTTTCAAATGCTGCAGAACGAGAAAACATGTTACCCAAAAACGGCAGGAGTAGTATGTTTGAAAGAACCATTTTTTGTGATAGGAGGGACATTTTTTTCTGACAACAAGCGGAAGGATGAAGAAGTGCTGTGCAAAGCGGAAGCACTAAGAGGTGTGGCGCCGGATAAATTACAGTGGATAGAGGAAACATGTACACCAGTATGGAGAGAACACATTTCGAAGCTAACTTGGGTAACTGCCATTGAAAAGCCATTCCAACTACAGAGCGAAATGGACTATAAACTGTGCTTTAAAGGAGAAGGGAGAACCCCCATGGGAACAAACAAGAACTGCAACAAGACCCTCACCATCCCAGACCTAAAGAAAGGGACTGCGGCCCTCATGGACACGTACTGGGTGTGCGGCAAACAGGCATACCTACACCTCCCCCAGTCATGGAGTGGCAGCTGCTCAATGGCCACTCTGCACTCGGCACTAATGGTGATACCAGAAAGCCACATCGATGGGAGCAAAAGGACACAGGAACGCATGCAGAGTGTGGCTCAACCCACTGCAGAGTCACAAATATATGTCCTGTCTTCTGGGAGCAAGGGAGAAGTGCTGACCCGTAAAAGACGAGCATCAAATTACATATCAAAGGCATCATCAGAACTATTGGCCCAGATCCCAGACAAATATCGATTATTCAGCTCAGCAGAAACATTCTTTGCCTCACTAGTCTCAAGTGTCCAAGCAAGGGCAAATGCAAAATGGCTCCAAATAACACGCTGGGAACTGATTGAGCTGGCGAACGACACTGAAGAAGGATTCAATATAATCAAAGTGGAACTAAGAGCTTTACGACTAATGACCATGCAAAACAGGTATGTCCTGGACCTGTTGACAGCGATGGACGGTGGTGTTTGCCGAAAAATAGGAAGTGCCTGCTGCACTTTCGTACCTTCCGAAGACGCAGAGAATGGCTCCCTGTCCCATGTGATCGAAGCAGTCCACAACCTAGGAGAAAAAATGAAAATGGAAGGTGGAGCAGAAGCGAGTACCTGGTTCGACAACATCTTCTCCTGGGTTCCCTCATGGCTTGGAACAACTGTGAAATTTTTAATACCAGCTGTTGTGTTCCTCCTTCTACTTTTTTGCCTGTGCCAGGTGGGTCTTCGAGTCTGTGCTAACGCAGTACCAAATGGTGCAATGATGATGGTGACAATGGGCAACTCACACGGTACAATAAAAACAATGCAAGAAGCACAAGTACAAACAGGGATAGATAATTCGCCCAGGTACCAACTGGTGCCCATATACCACGATAAAGATATTGTAGATAAGTTGTGGCACACCACCATCAAAGAGCCCCGTATACTAGAATGGTATGAGGAAGTTTGGGTAGATTTAGAAGCAGATGGTGGGTGCATATATCTAACGTGTACTCCAGATGAATATGCCCGAAGAGGTGAGAGCTTAAGAGCAGTGTGCAGGGCATGGATGCCCATCAAAGGAACTCCGGCATGGGATGAGGCAGTGATGGACGAGGCAGAATGTAGGAGGATAGACGATTTAAAGAATTTGTTACTTTAGTAAGGAAAGGGGGGAAATGTAGGGGAGGACTGGTCCAAGACGACCCCCCTCGCCTGCACTTTCTCCCCAGGTGAGGACTATGGCTCTCTTGGGTGTCTCCTCATGCCACCCGGGCCCAGGTGGTGGAGGGCTCACCCACTGGAGACATTGCCCGCACGTATTAATTGCCCACACGTATTAAAATTTAGCTAGGCCTAGACACCATTTTGTCTGGTAAAGATGGTGTGAGCTCAGCGCGCTGTAACGCGGCCCCCACCCTTGGAGGGTTTCAGTCATCCTTGTTGCCGCAGCACCCTGGTAGATCCGCTGCGAGCCCGTTCCCACGAACCAGAAGGACATGAGCCAGTGTAATGCACTAACATTGTAACAGTCACCTTCCGCAGTGTATCGTATCATCGCTCCCAGCATGACCCGGCCAGCAGGCCTAGGCAAAATGAAATGAACAGTAAAATGGTCGTCACAGGCCTGACAATCCTCGTATATTAATGTTTAAACTACTTGCAAAGGATGCTTTCCTTTCATAAAATCCCTTATAATATAAAAGCCTGTAAGATGTATAATTAAAAGAGATCATGCCCCCATGATATAAGCAATGATGAGCATATACCATTGCAGTTGGATGCTAATAATAAAGGAACGCACCAAGAATCTATTTGTTACGTGTATTACTGAGAAACTTACACCCCATGGGCTCGCGCCATATCTGAACTAATGCTGCTAGAATACACGAGAAAACGAATGTAACCAGACTGTGGAACTCATGTGAAGGATGCGCAAGAAATGCACTTGTTATGTGTGTATGTCTAAGCTTCTTATGGGCCACCCCCGTCACGTACAGTGGCGAGTCATTTTCTATGTATTCCACCAACCCGACTACTACCTCACTTACTGCAAATATATATGCATATAATTAAATACTGTAGTTGTTAAAACATAGTGTACGAATACGGTGTTCAGACTGGGTATAATCGAGACACATCCAGCAAAGTTGAAATGAATGTTTTAAAAAGGATTTAAATAAGTATTATAGAATGTTCAAATGTTTAATGTTTTTACCTAACTCAGCAACACACGAGGGAGATACCTTTGTGAAATACTTGCAAGGCCATTCCCCCTCCCACCCTGTGAGGGCTGCCAAGGGCATGAGAGCAGAGACCGCGCCGCGCTGCTTTACCTCCCCCAACCAGACTGGAGCCGCTTCAAAGATTTGTAACCCCCTCTGTAGCACCCAAGGCCACCACCCGCCACCTGCATTATTTACAGCACAGCAGTAAACCTCTGCCTGAACGTACGCGCCCCCCCCCGTAAACCTCACAACCCACCGGACCACCTCGGACTTATGGCCCTGTGCAATAAAGACACCCAACACTTTGACAACACACAGCGGAACATCCATAACAACTTCTAACAAGGCAGAAAGACATGTACCGCCCGTGCCAGGCCCTGAAGCTTAGCCCCTCGACCTATGGCCCCGGTCAACAGGACACCGGTAACCATGCCCTGACGTATTACCTCCAGTCCCCTCACAAGGTGCATTCCTCCTGTGTTGCATTAACCTGTTGTATAACCTATTGTAAGATTTACTGAAGAAGATAATGCTAAAACTGCTCGAATGACTGCGGTGTGCATGGCATAGGGCTAATAAGTCAGGAAGAGACATTCATCTCTGCCACTGGCCACGATGGCCCCACAACACCGCCTGGATGAACTCCGCCACCCGGCCAGGCCCAGCCCAACCCACGAGGCTGCCCAATGACGTCTTCCAGCCAAAGCCAACCACATCACAGCAGCACCTATAGTTAGTCGTCGCCACCCAATCCCCATGAATTTGTGCCCCCTATAGTGTGTAGGTTCTTATGACGTTTTTTGTAAATATATACGCCTGTCTTTGCTATTGTCGGACAGAGCGCTCTCGGAGTTTGCAGAGTTCTTTGCATGCCCTATTCTGATTGATAAACTCCCATTTACGCTCACCCGCACTCTGTCTTGGCCTTATTCCCATTTTGGGAGAGTCCTTCATTGTCTCTCATTGCGGGGAGGATCGTGCTGTTTGGGGACGCTTGCCTTCACTAGGTGGCTGGGACGGAGGGGTAGGTAGGGACAGATAGTCCATGAATAGATTCACAGATGCAGGGAGATGGTTCAAGTGAAACAAAGACAATTATATCAGACTATCAGGAATGACCAGGAGGGAGGGCATAGCTCCCATACATGCCAACCCTCCTGATATAGGCGGGACTCACGATTTTTCAGGGGAAAATACTTTTATTTTTCACATTCACCCGTCTAAAATTGCACTTTCCCCAATGCATTCCTATGGGGAAATTGTTCTCTCCCGATTTCCCTGAAGAAATTTCCCTCCCAGGTGCCTCGGAATGTTGCCATGTATGAGCTACAGTCTTTTAAAGTTGAGCTAAATGTCGTTTTGCATTGACATTAGGGACGTGCTTGTTGTATTTAGGGTCTGCACAATAAATATAGCTAAGAACTACATACACAAAAACGAGGTTCAGTTGAAATATTGGCATATTTGTTTGGGTTATTCTGAACCATGGTGAAAAATAAAATTTCCGTTGAAAGGAGACTGATTGGTCAACCGAAGAAAGAGGCAATTTTTTAACAAAAATGAGTGCCAATGAGTGCCAATGGTGCTTGCACTGGACATTCCAGACAAGGGTCACTTAAAACTAGAGGGAAACAAATGAAAATACAGATCAAGCTGTCAGAGACGGAAGCAACCTACCTAGATTCTGCTTAATGGCATTAGTGCCTTCCTTTGCAGACAATCCGTGCTCTGGACCCACAGCCCTGGCTGAATCCAGCTGCTATTGTATGCCAAGCACCAGCCTCAAAGCCAACGATCAGGCCTGCCAAATCGACAGGAGTGTCCTCACGGCCAGGCGCTCCAGTTCAAGGCACCTCACATTGAGCGCCATCTAGTGGTAAAATAAAGAACTTTGCGCTACTTCATAAAACATGCTTTGTAAGAAGGACCACTCCCAAAGCTTAAGGTTACGATATTTTTATGAAGAAAATCTGCAACACAACCACTCTTTGGGTCACAGTGTGAAAGCATTATGGCAGCCAAGCCTCAATTTTGGTGTCGCTCATCTATATAATGATTTCAAATAGTGCCAACTGGGCAATATTTGTAAGTATATATTTTAAAAAATTGAATTTTGAGAGTTCATGAATTCCGTCCAGTACATTTTTAATTCCCACATAACAAGCAGACTGCTACAGCAAAACAAAGCAGTTGAGGACGAAGACAAGGTTCTCGCCTGTTTGTGCCTGTTATGGCCTGGACAGGGCCAAGGGCCAGACCACTCCCATTTTTTCAACATCAGGGAGACATTACAATGTGTATCATACAGTCAGATACCATTGCCATGTTCCCAATGCCCATTCCGTCCCCAATCACAGGCAACCCACTCTGTGAATCCATGAAACTTCATCCACAATCCTTTCATCGTCACCGCGCCATCACCCACACCTTCATACCACTATCACCCACACCGTCACCCACACCCGCTGTGCTCTTCCTCACTTGACACTAATCAATGGTCATTCAACTGTCCTTCAAGCCACTGACTTTGCTGATCTCATTCCACACATGAGCGGGGTTCCATCTTTAGTTCCGAAAGATGGCTTTCTCCCATTTCCTTCCACATCTGTGATTTCCTCTTTCCACCCAGGTACAGCATCTATCATGCCAACCTTATGAGCAAGGCAAGGGAGGTGTGGCAGTCACCCATAAAGCAAACTGGACTTTCACTGTGCCAATGGAAGCCTACAAACTCCATGGAGCACCTCACTTGCCACTTCCTACTATCACACAGACTACCGCTTTTCATCCCATCTATCATCCACCTGACAGGTCTGGGTCATTCCTTGATATCTCTGATCTCATTACATCGGCTGTGATGTCATGTGTCATGGGAGACCGGGGTCACGTGTCGTGGGCGAGAGCCGAAAATAAAGTAATCACCGGAACTGGCCATTGGGCGACAGTCCGTGTTTGTGCAGCAAATCAAGTGGTTGTGTCTTCTTGCAGGTCCACGTTATGCCCAAGGCCTAGGTTGGCCAGTGCACCGAGTGGAGACTCCGCAACCACGGAGTCCCCCATATCACACTGGCGACGAGGACATCGCTTTTCCCACACGCCCATCTATAAACATCTATAATTACTTCAAAATGCAGATCTCCCACACCGCCGCTTTATAAACCGGAGCACCGTTAGAAACGTTACTGCTACGGTAAGAACGGCCAGCAAAAGCAAGCGGGTGCAGTGGGAACATTGACCCGTAACCATAAGCATATCAGAGACTTACCTGCTCACACTTCCTGCTCTGGCGCACGGTCCGCCCTTAAACAGGAGCGTGCAAGCCTCATTTTCGTGCCACCAACGTTCCACGGAACAAGTAACAAGTTGCCTTCCAGCGCACATGTCGGAAAGTCACGCGCGGAACGCAAGCCTCGACTTCAGGCCTCCAACGTTCCATGGGGAATCCGATGGCCTGGTTTCACCAGATACGCTGCAAGCAACAGCCGCAAGATACGTTGCGCTACGCGCTCTACAAAACATTCTTTCCCTGCCCTTGCATACAACAGCGAGCAATATTATCAAAGGCATACGACTCTCCATGTGGCAGGAGATCACTCCGGCATCGTGCTCACCCCCTGTACAGTGAAATTAGGTATTCCAGCATCCAAAACACAAGATTGAAACAGCCCCAAGCGCCAGGCACATGGGAACAAGTCAGTGAAGTGTACCTAAAGAGGTGCAATGAGCTCCGAGTGATTTCCTACCATAGCACCTGGTGAGAGGAGCACACGTTGCACAGCCACACGCACCGACACCACCAGAAGCACGCACTGCACCTGCACCGGAAGGTAACAGTTGCTTCCCACGCATTAACGGCACCTCAGCTCGGCCATGACCAGCACGAACGCAAGCCCCTCGAGGGCAAGCACAAGTCCATCAAGGAGAAGGAGTGTCAACCCAGACCACCCAGACCCAGCGCTCACCACACTCATGACGCCTTTCGACCCATTTGCCACCGGGGCAGCCATTCGCTGGAGAATCTGGCAACAACAATTTGAAATGCATCTTGACGCCAGAGAAATCACTGCCGGCAGGAAAAAACGCACCTTCCTTCTGCTCAACACTACGCCTCTTCAACACTCTCCCTAACAATGGTGATGCGAATGACTATGGGCCTCATTACGAGTTTGGAGGCAGCCACACCCTTCATAAGGGCATGGCTGCCTCCAACTTGGGTCCGGGTCCGTGGTCCCTAAATGGGGAAATACCGGGCCATTCCGACTTTGGAGGGCCTGGTATTTCCCCATCAGGGAACCCGGACCATCCCCATTCCCATTTGAGCCCCCATAGGGCTCAATGGGTATGGGGAGCATGCTAACAACAGGCCCGTTTATAACGGGCCTGTTGTTAGCATGCTGGTCCCCTCACGGGACCCACAAAGGACTTCTGGTCTGAACAGACGTCCAGAGCGGGTCCCGCGAGGGAACCTCGTAATGTGGCGGTATGGGGTTAATGGTGCCAGCACCTTTACCGGCGCTGTTAACCCCTTACCGCCTCACTCCTAATGAGGCCCTATGACACTGCAAAGGCGGTGCTCACAAACAAATTTAAGCCAGATCTCAATCCTGACTATGAACGATTCCATTTTTGCATGGCGAGGCCACGCAAAAACGAAACGGTGGACAACTTCCATGCCCGCCTACGGGAGATGGCAGTTGGCGGTGAATTTCCTAACAAGGAGTTCTACATTTGGCTCCAAATAATCAACGGGATCTCATTGGAAAAGCTGAGAAGGGCCATCCTATCAGAAAAGAACATAACCCTTTCTCGAATATTGGAAATGGGGCGTCTCCGTGAACGCATAGATGACCAGGTGGCAGTCTGTCAGGTTTCCTTTAATTATTCCCCTTTATTTCTGTGTGGGTTAGAAGTTTTCTACTGCAGTTGGTTTGGCCTTGACTTTTCTATACAGATTCCTGGCTCTGGCCCAAGGCAAGATGGAGTTTTACAATAGAAGCTTTGATTGGCTAGAGAGAACTGCAGGACAACAATGAACGTTCTAAACCGTCACTCTCTGCCTTTCATCGTCGTAACCCCAGCTGAGAGGACGTGTTGGTAGCTGCTCCTGCTGAAGTCTTGGGCCTAGTGGATTTGAACTTTCAAATCCTGGCAGTCGAGCGGCTACTTATTCGGGGTTGTTCAGGAGAAGTATTCAGCTTCACAGGAGAGTTTTCGGAAGTTCTTTTGGAAAAGAAACATTCTTAAGCTAAGTGACTTTATTTGGATATGTAAATCTGTTGCTCAGATTCATTAGTGACTTTTAGAGAAAGTAAATGTAAATTCAATAGTAGAATTGTGATGTTACACTGTTAATAGTTCAACGTTTAATTCTTAAAATCGCGCGAGCAATGGAAGTCTGTTACGTGATTTCTATAGCGCGTGTGTTCATAGCGCGTGTGTTCATGGCGCGTGTGTTCATTGCGCGTGTATTCATAGCACGTGTACGCGAGGGCGAGAAAAGACTTCTACGTGATTTCTGCTGCGCGGGTGTTCATAGCGCGTGTGTTCATAGTGCGTGTATTCATAGCGCGAGTATGCGAGTGCGAGAAAAGACTGCTACATGATTTCTGCAGCACGCGAGTTCATAGCGCGTGTACGTGAGCATGAGAAAAGACTTCTACGTGATTTCTACAGCGCGTGTGTTCATAGCGCGGGTGTTTATAGGGCGTTTACGCGAGCGCAAGAAAAGACTGCTACGTGATTTCTTCAGCGCGTGTTTTCATAGCGCGTGTGTTCCTCAGCGTGTGTTTTTCTCCGGCGCGTATTTTCTTCAGCGCGTGTTCTGCACGTGTAAATCTTTGTGCGTGTGCGTGAAAAGGTTTCTACGGACTTTGGACAAGTTTGCAAGTTCTTAAAGAGACTATGTACTTTATTTATTAAGAAAGAAGAACAGGATTCATTTTAAGCCCATCATAACTGGAACATTATACAATTTTAAAAGGCATGAGTCAAGGTTCTTAAGGCTACATTACTCAAAAGAGTTGCTGTTATTTTCAAGACTTTCAAAGCAAAAAGAATGGTAGTTAAATAATTTGAGGATTTGTGTGTTCGTATGTATTCACTGCAGGTTCCGCATCAGCTAGTCTAGTCTTCGCCAGCATGGTGTTTCTTAGGTTATCCACTTCCCCCTTTCCCTTTGGGGTGTAGTTAACAGAGCCGAATATAATCTGGTTCTGAGGATTACATTTCAGGGGGATTGTCGGGGGTTCAGCAGCTTCCGCGGACACAGGATATCTCTCAGCCTGACACAGTCATTGAGGCCACAATTCAACGTCTACCGCTGGACAAGAAAAAGCAAGGAAGTGGCGACCATCAAGAGATACAAGAACAGCCAAGAAGAGGGAGGCAGATGATCAAACCCATCCACATCTCACATGCCTCAAGGCAGGGAGAATTCCTGCAAATGGTGTGGTGGCCCATGGCAGAGAGGAGAAACATGCCCTGCGTGGGGTTCGACCTGCTGAAAATGCAACCGCCTCAACCACTATGCAGCGGTCTGTCTGCATCCACCAGGAGGAGACTGTGAACAGACACCACAAAGAACACAGGAACACCGGAAGAAATTCACTCCATAGGAAACCACCCACCAACCGAATAGAAGAGAGAGAGCAAGGGCCATAGACCACGCGCAAAGATCCTCAGACATAATTGAGAGCGAGCAAAGCGAAGGGAGCACCTTTGTCCGACAGACGCAACCCAAGAGAGCACACCATGTACATCTCATATCAGCGGTAGAGCCCAGGAGGTCCAGACAACGGAAAAGGCCCTCCTGCAAAGTCATCTCAGACGGAAGACCAATACAAGTAGTCATCGACACAGGAGCAACCGTCAATGTCATGCCAGCGACCGCTTTTGACAAGCTTAATCCAAGACCGGCGCTCCAAGGTAGGAAAGTACGACTCTTCGCATATGGATGAAAGAACCCAGTACCAGTGCAAGGATCCTTCAGATCTGGCCTATCACACAACACCACTACTTGCCGAGCAAGGATCTACGTGGTTGATGCCGGCTGCAAAACTCTTCTAAACTGCAGAACAGCGGAAAAACTGCGACTAATCCACTTTGCATTCAGCATCCAACACACAGAGATCAACGACCTACTCCAGAACCACCAACAGGTTTTCCAAGGCATCGGCTGCCTAAAAGGCAGGTCCATCAAGCTACACATAGGCCCCCCTATGGAACCGAAGGCAGTGCGACACCGCCGAGTACCGTTCCACATGATGGAGGCCGTGGAGAAAGATCTTGAGAAACTGGAAAGAGCAGGCATCATAGAAAAAACCTCAGGGCCAACCCTGTGGGTGTCCGCTATGGTAGTGGCGTAGAAACCTAAACAACCAAATGCAGTGCAAATCTGCATTGGCATGAGGCTCCTGAATGCAGCCATCGGAAGGGAGCGACACATCACGCCTACCATAGATGAGCTCATCGTCGACCTAACACGACCGACGATATTCAGCAAACTGTACCTCAGGTCAGGATACCACCAGCTAAAACTAGCAAGGGAGTCGATGTACATCACCACCTTGGCCTGAGGAGATACAAACGCCTGAACTTTGGGATATCGTCGGCCGCTGAAGTGTTTCAGCATGAAATCAGAAAGTGCCTGAGCGGCCTAGAAGGGACGACAAATATCAGTGACGATATCATTGTGTATAGGACCAGCAACAAAGAACACCACAAACGCTTGCCAGCAGTACTGCAACGACTTGAAGACGTCGGGCTAACACTGAACGCAGAGAAATGCGAATTCGGCAAAGAAGAAGTCTGTTTCTTTGTCTACATTTTCAACCCCAAGGGAGTATCACCTGATCCAGCAAAGGTGGAGGACATCAAAAGCACCAGAACCCTGCAATCCGCCACTGAAGTAAGGAGTTTTATGGGTATGGCGATTTACTTCGCAAGATTTATCCCGGACCTCGCCACTCTAGCAGGCCAGTGCACTCTGCGAGCTCACAAAGAAAGACCAGAAATGGGAATGGTTGCCCATCCACCAGCAAGCCTTCCAACAGATCAAAGACTCGCTATCGGCAACCACAACAATGGCGTTCTTCGACATTGAAAGAAGCACAGAACTCATCTTCGATGCAAGCCAGGTAGGCCTAGGAGCCGTGCTTACCCAAATTGACACAGAATGCAACGTGCACCTCATCACATTTTCCAGCTGTGCATTGACCAAAACTGAACAAAACTATGCACATACTGAGAAAGAGGCCTTGGCAATCCTCTGGGGATGCAGACATTTCAAAGTCTACCTACTGGGAAAGCAAGCAAAGGTGTTCTCCGACCACAAACCCCTCATCCCCATATTGACGGGCTCTGCACCACAACCCCCAGCACGCATCGAAAAAGTGGATGCAACAACTTTAGCCTTACAATACCGAGGTGGAGTATCGGGCCGGAGTGGATAACCCGGCAGAATATCTGTCCCGCCGCCAACGGCCTGCTACAGACCATGAACATCAACACGCTACTGAAATAGATGAACACATCTGTCACATAGTCGCATAAGCACGACTGCGGGCCCTTACCTTACAAGAAGTAGCTGAAGGGACCAAGGCGGACATCATCCTAGCCCACACCACGCTTGCCATCCAATCAGGGAATTGGATGAACTTTCTGGCCACAACCGCCCAGCGCACAAAGCCAGCCCAGAAAAGCTGGACACCATCTTCGGAATCCACCACAAACTCACTGTAGCCCCCGAAGGATTGATACTTAAGGGGCACCGTATTGTACTACCAACTGCACTGGAGGAGAGAGCGCTCAAGTTGGCCCATAGTGGGCACCAGGGAATCGTAAAGACAACGTCATACCTGAAATCCCGGATGTGAATGCCCCACATCCAACAGCGAGTGATGGACCTGGTAGAGACCTGCACGGTAATATAACCCATTTCCAATGCCCAAAGGAGCAACAAAATGTGGGAATCCGTCAGCATAGACTACTGCACCATCGCAGGAGAAGGCTACCTACTAGTTCTGGTGGACGAATTCAGCCGATACCCAGAGGTCGAACATGTCGCGTCCACCAACGCAGAGACTATGATCCTAGCCCTGGAGAAGATCTTTGTAATACACAGCATCCCATCCAAGATCAAGAGTGACAATGGCCCCCCCTTAACCAGCCAAGAACTCCGGCAATTTTTTCAAGACTTCAACGTACGGCACAAAAGGATCACCCCAGGCAGGCCACACGTCAATCGCACACTTAACAATCATCTTCCTTGGTGAGCTCAACTTACTGGAAAACCAAGTGACCAAAATCAGCAAGGATGCCCTTGATCATCGTACGGAATCCATGAACGTACAACATGATGTGATGGACCCCATACAAATCAGAGGAAACATACTCAATATCGTCTTCTCTGCATCTCCCCTGGTAAAATACCTCAGCCCGAGCCCACTTGGCTGGATAAACCATGCTGCTATCCCTATCTTCCTTACAGGGGGTGGCTCGTCCAAAATGTGCGAGGGGGCGTCGACCCACTGGGTCTTGGCCCCCTCTCACTCATTATGGAGGAGCCAGCCCAGTAAAATATGAGTACTCCCTCAGCTGTTTTTTTCAGCTGCGGGAGTGTTCTTAACTGTGAAAGGGAAACTCTGTTTCCCTATCACAGTAACATAGCCCCAGCCGCGCAAGCTCAATGAGCTATGCAAGGCTGTGGGCTTTTGCTTCCCCAGCCTCACATGGCTCATTGGAAATCCTGGCTGGGTTACTGCACATTGTATGTGCAAGGGGGCGTTCCAGCGCCTCCTCGCACATACAGTCAGAGGAGGCTGTAGTGGGGCATCTCCGGACTCACGCTGAGGCCCCTTGCACGCATGTACAGGAACCAGGAAGTTTCCCGATTCCTGTTCATGCTTTCAGGGGGCTGGAGCACTGGAACCTACGGACCCGTGGCAGAAGGTACATTTGTTTATGTTTATTTTTTTTTATTTAAATTATGTGTATGGATGCGTGCATGCTTGTGTAAGGTGAATGTATGATGATGGATGCTTGTGTGAATGAGCGAGTGCTTTCTGTGTGTATGTTGTGTAAATGTCTGTGTTTGTATGTTCATTTATTTAGTATTTAAATGTGTGTATGCTTGTGTTATGAGTGAGTACATGATGGATGCTCCTGTGAATGAAACAGAGTGTTCGCTTGCGTGTGTGTTCTGTAATGTGTGCTTGTTTGCTAATTTATTTATTATTTGTGTATGGATGCCTGTATGTTTGTGTTATGATGCATGTTATGATATGTATATGCATGCATCCTGTCCACCCTCTCTTCCTCTGCTCCTCCTACCTCTACTCACCCCCTACCTCTGGCCCCCCCACCGCCACCTCATTTTCCGGCTCCCCTCTGCCACCTCTTCTCCTTCTCTCATCTCTCACTGTCTGTCTGCTATCCAGGAGTGGTGTGCTGCCAACAATCTCTGCCTTAATGCCATTCAGATGGAGATTCTCCTCACAGGCACACCTTCACTCTCCTTTCCTGTCACTCTCTGGCTGGCCTCCCTTGGCAATCTTCCTACTCCCACCTGTGAGGCTAGGAACCTCTGTGTCATCTTCGACTCAACACTCCTCACATCTCTGACGCCTCTAAGAAGTCAAACTACCAACTGCACCTCCTCAGAGGTATTCTTCCTTTCCTCGCCTTCCCCCAGAAGCTCACTGTCTCTAGAGCTCTTCTTCTCTCTAGAATGGACTACTGTAACAGCCTCTTTCTAAATCTGCCTGCCTCTACTCTCCGCCTCTGCAACTTATCCAGAACAGGACTGCTAGACTTGTCCTTGGTCTCAAGTCCCTCTGCATTGTCCACAAGGCCTTCTGGGGCCTAGGGTCCCAATACCTCCAACTCTCTCTTTGTAAATACCTTCCTACTAGAGCTCTTCGCTCCTCCACCTCCAACTCCCTCAGGGTCAGTCGCTTCTCCAAACAATGAGTTGGTGGTATATCTCTTTTTTTTGGCTGAAGCCTCCCTCTGGAACAGCCTCCCTGCCTCTCTGAAACTTGAGGAGAACCATCTCTGGTTCCGGAAGCACTTGAAGACCTTCCTCTTTGCTTCTGCCTTCTCTCTTCCTGTCCCATGCTGATTCCTGTGTGATACAGCACTGGTCACCTGGCTTCCCTCTGATTTTTGGGCCCAAGTCCCTGCCCACCCAGTTGCACTCCTGCACTGCCTCCCAGATACCCTTGAAGTTGGGTCTGTATCTGTAACCCTACTGTCCCCCTACCTGCACTTGGACACCTGCTGTCTGCACTTACCCTTGCACATGCCGCTTGCTGGCCTCACCTCTTGTTATTGTTTGATCCCATGTACAGCACTGCCCCCTCCCTCTTCCCCTGGCACTTTTCCCCTCCCCCCCTCCCCTGCACTTGCGCGATCTCAATGTTCACCTGGCCTAGTAAGATTGTTGTCTCTGTCCTTCCTCTGTTCCCCCTCCCTTACCTTGTCATGCCTTGAAACACTTGTTTATAGGCGTGTTATAAATGCCATATCATATCATATCATGAGAGTGCATGATGGGTTCTCGTGTGAATGAGAGTGCTTGCAGTGTGTAAATGTGTGTGTCTGTATGTTTATTGTTTAAATATGTGTATGGATGCATGTATGCTTGTGTTATAAGTGAGTGCATGATGGGTGCTTGTGTGAATGAAAGATTGCTTGCTGTGTGCATCTTGTTTGTGTATGTTGTGTAAATGTGTGTGTTTGTATGTTTATTTATTATTAAAATATGTTTATGACTGCATGCATGCTTGTGTTATAAGTGACCCCCTTTGTTTTGCTTAAATTAACATTGGGTCAATCCCTAAGTTACCAGAGCAATCCAGACGTGGACCCCTTGCTCACTGTTCTTAGAGAGGCACAGCTTCACTTCACTGATGAAGCCCAACAAGGCTGAAACACAAGTATGGGGTTGGTGTTGGTGCTCTTGTTCAGAGGAGAATTGCGTAGCATTTCGGTGCTGGATTGCCCCTGGGCAGGACAAAGATTGATATGCAGGGAAATTTCTTCTCTGAAAGGGACAGTGAGCTAAAGACTTGGTAGAGTCTCTCCCAGGGGTTATTCACCCAAGAACAGGTCATTGGGCTGTGTTCGTGCTGGTAGAGAGATTCCCAGACCCCCCTTTGTTTTGCTTAAAACAGAAGTAATCCATGCACTTTCTTTTTAAAAAAAAACACTTTAGACTGTGGTGCGTTTCAAGAGCTTCCGATCTTTCTGTACAAGGCAGGCAAGCTGCTAGTGACTGGGTATGTCCAGCTGCTTACAAATGTGCCCCCCAGAGGGTGGAAGGTGCAAAATCCCACAGGCTTGCTTACCCCATCAACGCGCAGTACCGCACCCAGAAAGGGGCTTTAGCTTCCCAAGCCTTAGTCAGCCTTGCTTAGGGAAATCAGCCCTCACTGACTTTTGTATGACAGTTACATTCACCCCACTAGCCCACTTCATGCCAATCACAGCAAAATGTGTAAGTGTGTCATTGTCACAGTTACTTACAGAGTGTGAGGGTGCAGCTGCTGCGGCATTTGCTGAAATGTTTCTGGTGACTTGCAAACTCAAACAGCAGAGCTTGGAGGTCTGCAAGGCTTGCGGAATGAAGAAGCATCAGATTAACACAGCTAGTGCTACAGAGCATGTCAGATGCCTATGCCAACCCAAAAGGAATTCCAAGATGGCAGCGAAACTCCAACTTGTGAACATAGACAGAGATGGCATAGGTGAGAGGACTCTCCCAATGAAGCAATGAAGTTGCAACCGCTAGAAGTTCAAAATCAATCCAAGGATTAGAGGCATCAAATAGCTGATTCCTGCCAATTCCATGGGCTCGGCCAAGTGCCACATCCCTTCAGGCATTGAAAAAGGGAATGGAAACGAGGATAAGGTGAAGAAAGAGAAGGAGCAGAGAGGGGAACGCTGACCCCTTCACATAATTTCTGGATACACAGGACCACGCTACCCGTACCAGGAGGGCTAACACAGAGTCTGGCTGTGGACCAGATGACTTAGTAGGTGGACTCAGGAAGGTTCCATTGCAAAGGACCAGGCAGACTGAGCCAAGGGAAGTCCTGGGTGGCCCACTGTAACAGGTTGTCTAAGATATCCTGCCTGACAGAGACCTTGAATGGGAGGTTAAGAGAGAGAATACCCTTTCAGCCCATCGTCTGAGAAAGAACGAACAGAATTGAAGCTCAACAATCCATGGTCTGGAAGAGACCTAACCGAAATTAAACTGTAGAGACCATGGTCTGGGAGAGACCTTACAGAAATCAAATTGTGAAACTCAAGGTCTAGAAGAGACCTACCAAAGTGAAGCTGGTAGAGGCCATTGTCTGGGAGAGACCTTACAGACGTCAAATTGTGAAACTCAAGGCATGGAAGAGACCTACCAAAGTGAAAGTTGTAAAATTCAAGGTCATGGAGACACCTGAGGAATGAAAGTAGTGTGTGGCAAAGCTCCCTGTCTTGAGGGCTTGAAGGGAGCAAAGGCAGATGGAGAGCCTATAACCATGGAACCTGAAACAAGGAGCCATACAACTGAACACAAACAACCCAAGAACATGATACAATGATATGCAAAACCTGATACCTGGGAGAAGTTTCCAGTCAGTGAGCTGGGGACAGCAGGAAGACTACCAAGAGTCCCGACTGTGAGTAAATCTGAAAAAGCGTTCCCAGAAGAAAAGCGTTTTGTTTGTTTTTTTATTGTTGAGGGCTGGGCATTTGTAGACCAGCATTACTGACTCATGTGATGGCCAAACCTTGCCCCATTTTGTCTTGCAGCATAAGGTAGCCCGGAGGCTAAGGACCCCTAAGACTAGGTTTGAAGACTGTCTGTTGCTCACATCATTTGAACATTTAATTTGTGACATAGGGTGTCCCAAGAACACAATGAGATTTCTAATTTTCTGTTGGACATGACTTGCCAAAGGTATGTGACATCTGAAGCAGACCCGACTTTATGTTGTTCCATCCTGTCACATTATACTACGCTGTTCCCTTTTTTTGTTGCACATTGCACCCAAAGGACCTGTAAACATTTGTTCCAATCCTTCTTCACAGAACCTTCTACAAAGGAGTTTCTCAAAGCCTGTCCTAGTGTTATGTCTATCACTGCTTGGTCTTACCACAAGACCCAAATAACCTTGCTAACTGAGGGCTTGAAGGGAGCAAAGGCAGATGGAGAGCCTATAACCATGGAACCTGATATAAGGAGCCATACAACTGAACACAAACAACCCAAGAACATGATACAATGATATGCAAAACCTGATACCTGGGAGAAGTTTCCAGTCAGTGAGCTGGGGACAGCAGGAAGACTACCAAGAGTCCCGACTGTGAGTAAATCTGAAAAAGCGTTCCCAGAAGAAAAGAGTTTTGTTTGTTTTTTTATTGTTGAGGGCTGGGCATTTGTAGACCAGCATTACTGACTCATGTGATGGCCAAACCTTGCCCCATTTTGTCTTGCAGCATAAGGTAGCCCGGAGGCTAAGGACCCCTAAGACTAGGTTTGAAGACTGTCTGTTGCTCACATCATTTGAACATTTAATTTGTGACATAGGGTGTCCCAAGAACACAATGAGATTTCTAATTTTCTGTTGGACATGACTTGCCAAAGGTATGTGACATCTGAAGCAGACCCGACTTTATGTTGTTCCATCCTGTCACATTATACTACGCTGTTCCCTTTTTTTGTTGCACATTGCACCCAAAGGACCTGTAAACATTTGTTCCAATCCTTCTTCACAGAACCTTCGACAAAGGAGTTTCTCAAAGCCTGTCCTAGTGTTATGTCTATCACTGCTTGGTCTTACCACAAGACCCAAATAACCTTGCTAACTGCCGGACGATCATGAACAATCCATTTCCTTGGTAAAATTATTGAAAAGCAGTGGCTAACCAAATATACTATTTGATTAACCAACGTGACCTGCTCCATGATTACCAATCTTGATTTAGACCAAGATGCAGCATGAAAATTAACACCATTAAATTCACAGAAGATGCTGTCCAAACCACGGATAAAGGTGACTCCTTCCTCTTCATCCTCCTTGACCTCTCTTCCACGCCAGACATGATCGTCCACTTCCAACTTTAAAGCCTGCTTGCAAATACAATGGGGTTCACAGACCGAGTCCTCAACCGGTTCACCACCAACCTCTTGGATAGATACCAAGCAGACCAGATGGCTAACGTATCCCAAGTCTATACAAAGCTAGACTTATTAAAGAAGCCTATACAAAGCTAGACTTATTAAAGAACAGGGGTATAAAAGACAGGGTTGATATTTATTTTGAAACACGATTATGCTTGTTAATAGGCTTGGAATATTTTGATAGCTATGAATCAATTTTAATCAATATTTGTTTTCCCATGACTTACTGGCATAGGTACATTTGGCTTGAATAATAAAGTCGGTTGTGATTTCTCCAGTGAAAAGGCAGCCATATGATTGCTGCCTGGGCTTTAAAAGTGCTCTGTATAGTTGATTATTATTCAATGTTCTGCACACTTGTGCAGGCTGGCATTCCAGGGTTAGGGCCTGACTACATTAACTGATATTAACTTTAAAATGCTTTTTCAAAAATAAGCTTTCAGAATTTTCAAAGTTTCTCTTTTTAGAACCACAAAATTCAAGAACTATTTATCACAAGATAATTTTGACCAATACTCACTTTAAAAATGAGTATATTCCTAATATCGATTCACACATAGAGTCCACCTGGTAGAACATTTGTCAGCCTGAGAAAGTCGATGCTTTTGATTACGGGTTGACCTCTCGTCCGTATGTTTCATAGTAAGCACAGTATTTGGGGCTTTAATCTAATTTGAGTGTAATGTTGCAAAACACAAGGTGTAAATGGAGACTTAGACCTCATTGGACACCTGTTATATGCAATGCTTAAGCATCTTTCTTTCACAAAGGCACTGCTTTTTCACACGCTCCTCACTCGTACGGCATGCACCATGCACAGGCGGTGATGGTGTGACTTCACTTCACGGTAAAATAAAAGACCTGTCCCCATGCTTGGACAGAGGGCTGAGGCAATAGTTTCCAGTAGCAATCACTCTTCAGCATTCTGTGACATACACCTACATTAAGCAATGTAGTGCTTTTAATATATGTATCTCGAGAGTGTGGACTATAACTCATAATGAGGATAAGCCCAAGCAAGGTCTCGAACCTAGCCTGAGGCTTGTCTGATCTGACAGGCATCCACGTGGCCTGGGCCACAGCAGGTCTAGCGCCATGCCTGATTCACTTTTAATGACTGATCGCCCATGCAACATCTCCACCCTGCCTGTAGCCGATGCCGTTGTCATTTACAATGATGCATTGTCACTTGATCCACACTGGGAAATGTGGTTTTCGCCACCAGGTAGACAGGCCAGCGAGTGAAGCCGTTCATGCACCTGATGGGCAAAGATATCCAGGACATTTTCGTGTCTCTAGCAAAGATTGGCAGAGAAGATGAGGGGTCTGCAACCAAGGCTTTTTATGGCACATTTCTAACACAGATTTTGAGAGGTTCAAACTCAACCAAGTGTGTCTGATGCCACACAAATCACTTGACTGCTATCATGTGAGGGTCCAACACATAGCAAAGTTATGCGATTTACCAACACATTGGATGAAATTCACACACAAGTCATCCAAGGCTGTGCGTCAACCGCCTCTCAGTTGAACATACCCAAGAAATAGTGTGCAACCTTGAAATTGTTAGCACCAGAGCCTCTAACATAGATTAATTTCTAGACTCGCAATAGCAGAAAGAGGCCCAAATTCTGACCAAGAGCAGCTCAAAATCCCAGATTCCACAGGGAGGATTACTGATGAAAAAATGTTAAGCAACATCCTAAATCCCCTGAGCCCTACATGAGTGGCAGAATATTTCAGGCCCCCAGACACGCCTCAAAGGAACCAACATGAGCAATGCTAAATCAGAGCAGCCAAAGCCAATGATGACAACTGTGGTGATCCATTAGATAGCGTCACTTTACAGCAGGGGGGGAAACCCTTTCCATGAGGCTTGGGAGATGCTGCCGCTAACCTAGAGCCTCCCTAGGACTAGGAAATAAGCAGGATGACCTAATTTAGAGGAACTCCCTTCCTGGGGACAAGGACACAAGTCGAGGAACCGGCCCCTTTAAAACTTGACCCCATAAGGTAAAAACATCATCTAGATCTCCTTTACACCTGGGTTCATATCAGAGACCATGTGTTTTTGTACAAGATTAGATAATCTGAATATGATATGTACGGGGACCAGAGCAAGCCTGCGAACACTACAGTTAGGTGGGGAAAATACTCAGCAAGCTGAAGTCAATTAATATGATGTTACGTGAAAGCAAGCGTCCCCAAACAGCACGATCCTCCCCGCAATGAGAGACAATGAAGGACTCTCCCAAAATGGGAATAAGGCCAAGACAGAGTGCGGGTGAGCGTAAATGGGAGTTTATCAATCAGAATTGGGCATGCAAAGAACTCTGCAAACTCCGAGAGCGCTCTGTCTGACAATAGCAAAGACAGGCGTATATATTTACAAAAACAAAAAACGTCATCAAAACCTACATACTATAGGGGGCACAAGTTCATTGGGATTGGGTGGCGACGGCTAACTATAGGTGCTGCTGCGGCGTGGTTGGTCTTGGCTGAAGGACGTCATTGGTCACCCTCGTGGGTTGGGCTGGGCCTGGCAGGTCGGCTTGAGTTCATCCGGGCGGTGTTGGTGTGCCAAGGCGGCTTGTGGCAGAGACGAATGCCTTTCCTGACTTACTTGCCCTCAGCCATGCACACCGCAGTCATTCAGTCATTTACAGTGTTATTCTCTTTAGTAAATCTTCCAATAGGTTATTTTATAGGTTAATGCAACACAGGAGGAATGCACCTTGTGAGGGGTCTGGAGGTAATATATCGAGGCCTGGTTACTCGTGACCTGTTGACCGGGGCCATAGGTCGAGGGGCTAAGCTTCGGGGCCTGGGGCGGGTGGTACAGGTCTTTCTGTCTTGTTAGAAGTGGTTATGGATGTTTCGCTGTGTGTTGTCAAAGTGTTGGGTGTCCTGATTGCACAGGGCCATAAGTCTGAGACAGTCCGGTGGGTTGTGGGGTTTACGAGGGGGCGCTTGAGTTTAGACAAAGGTTTACTGCTGTGCTGTAAATAATGCAGGTGGCTGGCCGCGGCCTTGGGTGCTGCAGTGGGGCTACAAATCTTTGAAGCGGCTCCAGTCGGGTCGGGGGAGGCGTGATAGCGCAGAGCGGGCCTCTGTTCTCATGTCTTGGCAGCCTTCGCAGGGTGGGAGGGGGATACATCGAGACCTTGTACGCATTCACAAAGGTATCTCCCTCGTGTGTTGCTGAATGTAGGTAAAGACATCGCAAACATTTGAATACTTTCTTATAATACTTATTTAAAATCACTTCAAAACATGCATTTAACCTTTGCTGGATGTGTCTCGATTATACCCAGTCCGGGCACCAGATTTGTACATTATATTCTAGCAGCTACAGTGTTTTAGTTACATGCATATACACTCGCAGTAAATGAGGTAGTAGTTAGATCAGTGGAGTACATAGTAAACGACCCGCCACTGTACGTGACGGTAGTGGCACATAAGGGGCTTAGACATACACACATTATAAGTGCATTCTCGCGCATGAGTTCATAGTATAGTTGCATTCGCTTTCTCGTGTATTCTAGCAGCATTAGCTTTAGTTATGGCGCAAAACCATGGGAGGTAGGCTGCCTAGTGATATACGCAACAAACAGATCCCTGGAGCGTTCCTTTATTATTAGTATCCACCTGCAAGGGTGTGAACTCGCCATTGCTTATATCATGGGAGCATGCTTCCTCATTTTAATACATTCTACAGGCGTTTGTAATATAGGAGATTTTGTGGAAGAAAGCATACTTCGCAAGAGGTCTTGACATTAATATATACATATATATAAAGACTGTCTGCCATCAGATGACCATTTTGCCGTTCTTCTCATTGCTCAGGCCTGCTGGCCGGGTCATGCTGATAGTGATAGTACACTGCGGGAGGTGAACTGTTACAATGTTAGCGTATTGCGCTAGCTCATGTCCGTCTTGTTCGTGGGAACGTGCTCGCAGCGGATCTGCCAGGGTGCTGCGGCAACAGGGATGTTCTCCAAGGGTGGGGGCCGCGCTACAGTGCGCTGAGCTCACACCATCTTTACCGGGCAAAGAATGGTTTCTGGGCCTAGCTAAATTTGTGTTGTAATCAATACATGTGGGCATTCGATACGTGTGGGCAATGTCTCCAGTGGGTGAGCCCTCCACCACCTGGGCCCGGGTGGCATGAGGGAACGCCCAATGAGCCATAGCCCTCACCTGGGGAAGAAACGCAGGCGAGAGGGGTCTCCTGGACCAGTCCTCCCCTACATTTCCCCCCTTTCGTTACTTAAGTAACGAATTCTTTAAATCCTCTATCCTCCTACATTCTGCTTCATCCATCACTGCCTCATCCCATGCAGGAGTTCCTTTGATAGGCATCCATGCTCTGCACACCCCCCTTAAGCTCTCACCTCTCCTGGCGTATTCATCTGGAGTACACGTAAGATATATGCACCCACCATCTCCTTCCAAATCTACCCATACTTCCTCGTACCATTCTAGTATGCGGGGCTCTTTGATGGTGGTGTGCCACAGCTTATCTACAATATCCTTGTCGTGGTACATGGGCACCAGTTGGTACCTGGGTATGTTGTCTACCCCTGTTTGTACTTGTGCTTCTTGCATCGTTTTTATTGTACCGTGTGAGTTGCCCATTGTCACCATCATCATTGCACCATTTGGTACTGCGTTAGCACAGACTCGAAGACCCACCTGGCATAGGCAGAAAATCAAAAGGAGGAACACCACAGCTGGCATCAAAAATTTCATCGTTGTTCCAAGCCATGAGGGGACCCAGGAGAAGATGTTATCGAACCATGTACTATCTTCTGCTACGCCTTCCATCTTCATTTTTTCTCCTAGGTTGTGGACTGCTTCGATCACATGGGACAGGGAGCCGTTCTCTGCGTCTTCAGAAGGTACGAAAGTGCAGCAGGCACTTCCTATTTTTCGGCAAACACCGCCGTCCATCGCCGTCAACAGGTCCAGGACATACCTGTTTTGCATGGTCATCAGTCGCAAGGCTCTTAGTTCGACCTTTATTATGTTAAAACCTTCTTCAGTGTCGTTCGCCAGCTGAATTAATTCCCAACGGGTTATCTGGAGCCATTTTGCGTTAGCCCTTGCTTGGACACTTGATACGAGCGAGGCAAAAAATGTTTCTGCTGAGCTGAATAATCGATATTTGTCTGGGATCTGAGCCAATAGTTCTGATGATGCCTGTGAGATGTAATTTGATGCTCGTCTGTAACGGGTTAACACCTCTCCCTTGCTTCCGGAAGACAGGACATACATTTGTGATTCTGCAGTTGGCTGGGCCACACTCTGTTGTGTGCGTTCCTGTGTCCTTTTGCTTCCATCGATGTGGCTTTCTGGTATCACCATTAGAGCTGAGTGCAGAGTGGCCATTGAGCAGCTGCCACTCCACGACGGGGGGAGGTGTAGGTATGCCTGGTTGCCACATACCCAGTACGTGTCCATAAGGGCCGCAGTCCCTTTTTTTAGGTCTGGGATAGTGAGGGTTTTGTTGCACTTCTTGTTCGTCCCCATGGACGTTCTCCCCTCTCCTTTGAAACATAGTTCATAGTCTATTTCACTCTGCAGCTTGAAAGGCTTTTCGATGGGCGTAACCCAGGTTAGTTTTGAAATGTGTTCCTTCCATACGGGTGTGCACGTTTCTTCTATCCATTGCAATTTCTCCGGTGCCACACCCCTCAGTGCTTCAGCTTTACACATTACTTCTTCGTTCTTCCACTTGTTATCAGAAAAAAGTGTCCCTTCGATTGCATAAAATGGTTCTTTCAGACATACAACCCCTGACGGTTTTGGGTAGCACGTTTTCTCGTTCTGCAGCATTTGAAAAGTCACTTAATGTGCCTGGAAGGTGTTCTTAATTCTGCACAACGTGAGATGAAGGAGACACTGGGCATCTATAATCGGCAACTCTTTGGGTAACAGTACTTTGGGTGTACCTGATGCGTGAGGGATGAGGGAGCAAACATAACAGCTCTCGTTTGTTGTTTGTTTAGCTGTGGCACTCATGTCTGCATACATGCATTATTTGTTTGGTGGGGGTGTCGTGGGTCTTCCATATTATCTAGACCTAGCCCATAGTACTCATCATACTTCCTCCTCCCTGCTTCCCTCTTCCGTCTGTTATTATTGTTCCTTTGGCGTTTCCCACCCTCCTGAACGAAGGGCAAAACAGACCCCCCCTTTCCCCTTCCCGCCCCCCTTCACCCAGTCATCATATAGTATTTCATGTGTTGCTTTCATTCTTTGATTGTCTATGGCCATGGGGGCAGGTTGGCTGGTGGGGGTATTATACAACCAGGATATAGCAGAGGGGTTTCGGTCGTTTAAGCTGTGAGCATTGTAATTAGACATCTCAGGTGGGGACAGTGTGTTATTTTGCCTTTTACCCTTTGGCCCTCCATCTTGTGAGATGACAACATTGGATGACGTAGTATAGTAGCCCCACACAAGTTTAGTTCCGTCCCATATCAAAAAATCACCTTCCCTTGTAGTTGCATTGACACTTGCAGTTGTATTGGTCCCAGTAGTTGTGTTGCTCCCTCCCCCCTCGTTCATCTCGATAGAGATGAACGCTATGAACCAGTATGTAACCAGACCAAATAATAATGTAAAAAACAATATAATGCACGCAGATAGTCCACATTCATACGAATATATACATTTCACAGTTAACCACTCTCTAATTCTAGTAAATCTATCCGTTGCAGGCCGCCCGTTAGATGCCATGGAAGCTCCTGTTTTAAGATATAAAAGTGCATTGAGTGCATACATGTAAACATTTTGTTAGCACCATCAGTGCCAATATACATGTGACGGGGAATGGAAAGGGGTGGGGAAACGGGGAGGGGTATTCACAGACAAGGGTGTATACAGGCTATAATTTGGCATTCCATTAACTATACATATATATATATTTATATATGCACTCAACCAGGTAAAAGTTAATATCTTTATCAGTTGTGCACTTATTCAAGTTTAGCACCAGCACAGACACATAAGTTCATATTCAGTCATTCTGCTCAGTCGCATTGTTTGCTGTTGTCTGTGCCTCCCCATCTACCTCCTCTTGTACGTTGTTATATGCTTTCCGTACGTCTGTCAAGTGCACCCAGTACCTCAATCCCTTGACCTTCACTGCCGTGGGCGTGCAAAATATTACTTCGTATGGGCCGTGGAATCGTGGTGCATTCCACCGACGTACAAAGCTTCTGACATAAATCCAGTCGCCTGGCATCAGCTGTAGCTGTTGCCCCGGCTCTGTAACAGCGCCTGTTACATTTCCCTCTTCTCTAGTGAAGGGTGGGGAGAGTTGCTTTGATATCACGCGCGCTGCCCTTGTCAATTTCTTTAAATAATCTGTGAACTCATCTCCCAATATCGCGGCGCTTCTGTGAGCGTCTGAGTGTTTGCGCAGTGGCGAGTGTGCTGTGTTCATCCGTCTCCCAGTCACGATCTCGTGCGGGGACAAATGGTGGTCTTTGCTTGGCTGATTTCGTAACTCAAATAGCGCAAGCGGTAGGCAGTAAATCCAATTCTTCTTTAATGAGAAGCATAGTTTTGATAGCCTGCCCTTCAACAGTCCGTTCATCTTTTCCACTACGCCATTACTTTGAGGATGATAAATCGAACATAATTTGTGTTTTATTCCCAATAATGTAGTGACTTCCTTAAAAAGCTCATTCACAAAATGAGTGCCGTTATCTGAGCGAATCACGTCACAAATTCCCCAGCGTGGGAATACTTCTCTTACTAGGAACTTGGCGGCGCTCTTGGCATCCGGTCGTGCGCAAGGTCCTGCTTCCACCCACCTTGAGAATGGGAACACAACCACGATCATGTACCGTGCGCCATTACACCTTTCCCCCATGTCTGCGTAATCTATATGCAGTTCCTTGAATGGGCCAATGGGTTTAGGAATTGTTCCCCGTAGAGTGCGTAATGTCATCCCTGAATTGTATATTTGGCATGTTGTACATTCCATTGCCAATCGAGACACATGCTCCTGGAGACAGGGCACGAACCATTCTTCCTGTATTTCTGCTGGGATGTGTTGTTTGGTGTTATGTGCAGGGAAGTGTAGCTGTTGAAATGCAATTTCTAATAGCTGTATTGGCATTACCACTTTCCCCGAGTTATTTTGCCGCCACAGCAGGTCTGTTCCTGACTTGCTACACCCTCGCTTTGTCCACATTAATTTTTCCTCTGCACTGGCTCCTTCCTGCAATTCTATTATTTGTGGTATGGGCATCATATTATATCCCTCTGGGGGCTCTTCGTTTGTTTTGTCCTTAAGCATGTACTCACCTGTGTCATTTTTCTGAAAATAGGAAGCCTCTTTGGCGGCAGCGTCCGCTGCCGCGTTCCCTAAAGACACAACATCTGTGTTGGATGTATGTGCTTGGCACTTTACTATTGCTACTGCAGTAGGGTTTTGCAGGGCCTCAATTAACTCTTTCAACAATTCTGCATGCTGTACTGGTGTTCCGTCTGCCCGCCTAAATCCCCTACGCCCCCATCTTGCCAGTCCTCCATGTACTGTCGTTGTCATGTAAGCTGAGTCTGTGTATATCATCACTGCACAACCCTTTGCTGCATGTAGTGCTTCTATGAGCGCAATCAGTTCTGCTGCCTGTGCGGAGTAATGTGATGGGAGACGGTATTGTACCAGTGTTTCATACTCACCGTCTTCTAACCTCACCACTGCCATGCCAACGTGTTTCTCTCCCGTGTCCAAGTCAATTGATGTGGACCCATCCACAAAGTACACTTCCCCCTCGCTTAGAGCGTTCTCACATACCACTGTCTCCTCCCCTCTTTCTCCTGTGTAGGTTGCGCAATCGTGGTTCTGCATGTCTTCGAGCGTGCACGCTTCTGTAATGAATGTGGCGGGGTTCACTGTCTTGCATCTCACTATATGGATGTTGGCACTGGACAATATAATCTCATAGGCGGTCGCCCGCTGTGTGGTCAGTGTGCTTTTTGATCTCTCGAGTATTGCAAATAATGAATGTTCCACAAACAATGTTACCGGGCAACCCATTACTATGGTGGCACTTTTCTCAATCGCAAACGCGGCTGCAGCGAGTGATTGCTCGCACGCGAAATGGCCCTGCATCACGGCATCTAGAGTGCCACTATAGTAAGCCAGTGGCTTGTGTCCTAAGGACGTTTTTAGTGTCAGAACTGCTGTCATCAGTGTTTCTTTGCAGTGTGAGAATAGGTAAAACTCGCGTCCATAATCAGGGTTTGCGAGTACTGGGGCGCTTGAAATCAAATCTTTTAATGTCTGGAAAGAGGAACTCATCTCTTCCGTCCATTCCATCTTCCTGTTCTCCTGTTGGGCCACCTTTAATGCTTGTACTAGGGGCCTGGTGTATGCCGCATAATCTAATATACATGCTCGGCAGTAATTGCACATTCCCAAAAATTTCTGCATGTCTTTTACTGTTGTGGGTTCTCTTACTGATCTTATGGCTTCTACCCTGTCTGGTATTATTCTTTTCCCATCTCTTGAAATCAGCTGTCCTAGGTACAGGACCTCTGTCAGACAGTATTGTAGCTTTCCCTTGTCCACTTTGTACCCCTTGTTGGCCAGCAAAGTCAGTAATGTTATGGAATCTGTTCTGCATGTCTCTTCGTTTCGTGCGCAGACTAGTAAGTCGTCTACGTACTGAATAATGGTGCTCTCAACTGATAGGTTTCCTAGGTCTTCATGTAATACGCGATTGAAGATGCTTGGGCTCTCGCAGTACCCTTGTGGTAATCTGCAATGTTCATATCTTTTACCCCCCAGTGTGAAGGCAGTAAGGTATCTACTCTCTTCAGCTAGGGGTATAGAGAAAAATGCGTTTTTCAAATCCACTACTGTGAAATGTGATGCCTCTTTCGGGATGCTGCATAGTATTGATGCGGGGTTCGGGACTAGAGGGAACTCCTTCTGAATTACATCATTGAGGGGGCGTAAGTCCTGTATCATCCTCCAAGACCCCCCTTTTGCTTTTTTGATTGGATAAATACAAGTGTTACATGGGGAGTTTGAAGGCACTATTATCCCTTGTGCTAGTAGGGCATTTATTGTCTCTTTTATCCCTTCTTCAGCTTCACGAGACAGAGGATACTGTTTAACTCGTGGTAAAATTGCTCCTTGCTTTAGCTTTATTACTACAGGCTGTACTCCATGCAACAGTCCCACATCATGGGGGCCTGTTGTCCATAAGTTGTTTGGTACGAGCCTCATGTCATCATCAAAAAAGGACGGTGGTGCTCCTACCACTGTCATCAATTGGATGGGGGTCTCCCTTGCGTGTATTAAAATGTCACAGGGCATCGCTATTTCCATTACTATCTCACCATCCCCTTCCGTGTCTGAAAAGAGATCCTCATCTGTTACCTCTCGCAGGGCGATGTTGGCGTTTGTGCACAGCACTGTGCGCCACTCACACCCTTCCTCGTCCACTCCAATCACAGCTATTCTCTTGGCTGACACTTGCACAGCGTGCAAGTCTAACGATGCCACTGATCCTGGTGCTGTGTTGGGACATACTATGGGGCGGAAGAGGAACTCCGCCGGAATCCTCCAGTCCATGCTTCTTAGCTCGGGAATTATGAGGGCCAGAGTCTTCAGCCCTTTGATAAACATTTCCTCATTTTGTGGCAGCCCTCGTATTTCTTGCGTGGTTGTGTAGGCTTGCACTACCAACATCGCACGCAAGGGGCATATCCCGGGTGTGGAACACACTATCCCTCTCTCGGTAAATGATATGGTCATGTTGAGTTTACTCAGGAGATCCCTCCCTAGCAAGTTAATTGGGGAATGTTCGTAATACAATAAGGGTGCCTTCACAGTCTTACCCCCCACTGTTACATCCAAAGCTTCTGTGTAAGGAACTTCAACTACAGCCCCAGAGAACCCCTGCGTCTCTAACTTCCTGTTAGATAACGGGAATCGGCCCTCCCTGATACATGATTTCTCCGCTCCCGAATCAACCATGAATATAAACTGCTTGTCTCCTATCTGCGCCCCTACCAATGGTTCCTCTGCTGCATTGTAGGTGGTGGATAGAACTGGACACGCAAGTGTTCTCTGTGGGCTGTCCTATGCGGGGTATCTCGTCGCCCCTCCCTCACTAAAGACATTCCCTGCAACTACCGACATGCCGCTGTAAGGTGCTGGCGCGGGGGCCCCGTTTGCTGTTGTCGTGAAAGGGTTACCTGGCGTGTATTGCATACTGTCATTGTTTTGGGGGTGGTTCTGTGTCCTATACTGGTGTCCCTGTTGCTGGCCCGTGGTACCCTGGCCGGGGTTTCTTAGTTGCTGCTGTCCCATTGGGAGACCATATGGGCTTCCCGGGTGTGGATGACCATAATTCTCCTCCTCTTGGAACCCATTGTTTTATCTACTTCTGCACTCCCTGGAGTAATGTCCCCATCGTCCACAGTTCCAGCAACTCCCCTGGGGGCCCCTGGGACCCTGCCATCCATTTCCTCCCATTCCCCCATACCCCTGTCCGCCTCCTCTCCGGCCCCTGTACCCACCTCGTCCCCCTCGAGGGGTCCACTCTTGCCACTGCGGACTTCCACCTTGCTCAGTCCACTGCCGCTGTGCTGTTCCTGCCCAATTAGTCGCCACCCTTCCTTGGAGTGCTATCAGCCCCTCCTCCTCATCATCTCCCTCTCTACTGTGTGGGAGCGCGGCTACTGCTGCTGCAACCTTCACTAACATTGACTGTACTAACTTCGCCTCGTCTGCCAATCTTTTCTGCGCCACCTCCTTCTCCCTCTCCTTGATTCGTTTACAATGGTGTACTATTATGCTCTGAATTTCTGGCCATCCCTTTGCTTCAATACCTGCTATCTTGTTAAGCGCCTTCTGCACTTCCTTTGGGAGCCCTCTCTTTATAATAAAATAAAACAAAGATGTCGATTGATACCAGGGCGTGCCCGTTTCTGCTCTCCACATCTCTTGGACCCGAAAAATGTAATCCATAGCCTCCTCCCCGTCATTCATTGTACACTGCATCACTGACTGCAAGTCCGGTGTGTCTGGGAATGTTTCGCGTAAGGCATCCCACACCCTGGCACGCACTGTGTTAAAGGATGCCCCATCATGGTGGTCACAGTCTAACGTTACTCCCGGGAAACCGGCCTTAACCCATACCCTTTCAGCCTGATCGCCCACTGCTGATACGAGTAGACTTTTTACATCTCCTATGGCTAGGGGTACCCCGGCAGTATGTTTCTCAAAGGCATATATCCACTTACTTGCCCCCCCTGACAACGGGGGCAATAGCTTTAATAAATTGGCTTTATCCATCTGCGCCCATGGGATATAGTTAGGCCTCCCTCCTCCCCTGTGTATCAACGGGAGCTGTAGCCTTCCCTTTGTCGTGCCGTCCGGACCCGTTTTGGCTGCTGATGTTCCCAGTGATGCCATTTTTCCCACTCTGTTCCTTAGTCGCCCTGTCCACTCATCATCCAGGGTTCTCAGTGAACACGTACCTTCCTCTCCTTCGCTTCCCCCTCCCATCGCCATACTCAACCTGTCGCTTTCTTCTACTTCATCCCTTATATCACACAGCAATTCCTCTCTAATTCCCCCAAGCCTTTCTTCGCTCACAACATCTCCCTCTCTGGGCCCTACTTCTATTATTCGAGTTGGTTCTTCCTCAATTCTGAACAGAATCTCGCCCTTTTTCCACCCCTCTTCGGGCTTTCTATTTTCACCTGGCGCTCCGGACGTACGCCCTGATCTAGTTGCATCTAGTGCTGTTCGGTCGCATATGTCTTTTATCCTCGAGAGCTCATTCTTTGCTATCGTCAGTCTTGATTCTAAATCATCTGTGAGCTTCTCTACATCTACCCTTTGTGTGCCTGCCTGGGCTCGCTCCCTCGTGCTTTCATATGGCGGAGGTGCCGTGGGGCGGTGGGGTGTATCATCTTTAGGGGGAGGTATGTAAGTGGGGTCACTGTACCCCTCTGCGGGCACAGGCTTCTTTATTATCGGGTACAAACTTATTACCTCTACTGGTGGCGTTACACTTGAGCCTTCTTTGACATCTCTTTGTATTAGTAATGGATTGTCTGTGGTGGACGGGAGATCAGCATTTAGTGCTGGTGTCTTAGGCGGTGGTATCTCTTCAAATAACCTCCAGAGATCCAATATTTCCCTCCTATTTTGCAGCTGCTTTCCTTTGTATTTTAGAAAAATGCATGTGGCCACCGTATCCAGGACACTTTTATCAAACGACCCTCCCTCGGGCCAAATCTGAGGTAACCCCTCCCCCTTTAGCTCGGTCACCCATTGGTCGTGATATTTTTTAATCCGCTCCGCGTATCCCGGGAGATTCTTACAAATATGTGATAAGGGTGTTTCAGCCCCCATCTCTGTGCCCTCCTAGTGCTGGTGTGTCTCAGTGTGTTTGCAACTACAATGTAAATGTAGTATCAATATTATTCTTTATATTTTACTTCACATTCAATGTTGGGTCCCTTTGGGCTCTTCCCCGCCCTGATTGCACAATCCAAAACTGGCCGTACACAATGTCTATTCTGTTCTCTTTGAGGGGCACATACAAGAGCAACCCATCCTTTATTGTGACAAAGTCAACCTGGAAATCAAAAAGGTACTCACTCACTTCACTATAAAAAATTTTATCCGACCACACTTATCATAACCATTTAACTATTATGCATTTATGACCGCTCACACATTCACAACATCAAAATCTCTTCTATCACATACGAGGTGCACACACCTCTTGGCACCATTCACCATTCAAGCTGCCCTCCCTTTCCTCCCTAGCCGGCTGTCCCTGTTCGCCTTATTTAAATATCTAGATGCGTATATATATATGTAGATATTAACCTGTTTTTCCCCCTTCTAATAGGACTCTTTTTCTCTTACTGTCTCCCTAAGTTTGTGCTAATCACAGTTCTTTATTCTCCCCCCCCCTACCCTTAAGAAAGGAAAAAAGTAATAGCGGTCACTAATGTACTCTCAGTGTCCCCTTTTGCTGAACACTTTTATTTTATACTCCACTTCTTCATATATTCCCAGTACTAGTCAAGATAGCACTATGCGGCGCCGCCTTCCACCCCCTTTCGGAGCTAGGTTCCCGTCACTTTTATCTCTTATTCACCTCTTAATCCTAATGGCCATATGCAAAGAAAAAGCAAGGACAATTTAAGATGATCCTTAGTAGATCTGCGTACCCCCTCTTCGTTTCCTGTCCTACACTTCACTCCCCGCTCCCTTTAAGATCGCTCGCACTCAGTACTCACGTGCCCGTCTTGAACCGATAGTCTCCGAAACTGGGTCCGTCCAGGCAGTGTCGCCGTCAGCTCAACAGTCAGCCCCGGCTCCGGCGAGCGGTACTCAAAGGGGATTTTTCAACCGGGATCCCGTACCCCCTCTCTATTGAGTGCGCACTTCTTAGTGTACCGGTCGCCGTTGGCGGGCAGCCTCCCGGAGCCGGCTCACCGTGCGTATCCCTTTTCGACCGGAGATTCTCGTGCCAAAAGGGGACGGTTATAAGGAGTTAGGAAGAAATAAAAATCACGCTATCGGGGTCACCACTGAAAGCAAGCGTCCCCAAACAGCACGATCCTCCCCGCAATGAGAGACAATGAAGGACTCTCCCAAAATGGGAATAAGGCCAAGACAGAGTGCGGGTGAGCGTAAATGGGAGTTTATCAATCAGAATTGGGCATGCAAAGAACTCTGCAAACTCCGAGAGCGCTCTGTCTGACAATAGCAAAGACAGGCGTATATATTTACAAAAAACGTCATCAAAACCTACATACTATAGGGGGCACAAGTTCATTGGGATTGGGTGGCGACGGCTAACTATAGGTGCTGCTGCGGCGTGGTTGGTCTTGGCTGAAGGACGTCATTGGTCACCCTCGTGGGTTGGGCTGGGCCTGGCAGGTCGGCTTGAGTTCATCCGGGCGGTGTTGGTGTGCCAAGGCGGCTTGTGGCAGAGACGAATGCCTTTCCTGACTTACTTGCCCTCAGCCATGCACACCGCAGTCATTCAGTCATTTACAGTGTTATTCTCTTTAGTAAATCTTCCAATAGGTTATTTTATAGGTTAATGCAACACAGGAGGAATGTACCTTGTGAGGGGTCTGGAGGTAATATATCGAGGCCTGGTTACTCGTGACCTGTTGACCGGGGCCATAGGTCGAGGGCTAAGCTTCGGGGCCTGGGGCGGGTGGTACAGGTCTTTCTGTCTTGTTAGAAGTGGTTATGGATGTTTCGCTGTGTGTTGTCAAAGTGTTGGGTGTCCTGATTGCACAGGGCCATAAGTCTGAGACAGTCCGGTGGGTTGTGGGGTTTACGAGGGGGCGCTTGAGTTTAGACAAAGGTTTACTGCTGTGCTGTAAATAATGCAGGTGGCTGGCCGCGGCCTTGGGTGCTGCAGTGGGGCTACAAATCTTTGAAGCGGCTCCAGTCGGGTCGGGGGAGGCGTGATAGCGCAGAGCGGGCCTCTGTTCTCATGTCTTGGCAGCCTTCGCAGGGTGGGAGGGGGATACATCGAGACCTTGTACGCATTCACAAAGGTATCTCCCTCGTGTGTTGCTGAATGTAGGTAAAGACATCGCAAACATTTGAATACTTTCTTATAATACTTATTTAAAATCACTTCAAAACATGCATTTGACCTTTGCTGGATGTGTCTCGATTATACCCAGTCCGGACACCAGATTTGTACATTATATTCTAGCAGCTACAGTGTTTTAGTTACATGCATATACACTCGCAGTAAATGAGGTAGTAGTTAGATCAGTGGAGTACATAGTAAACGACCCGCCACTGTACGTGACGGTAGTGGCACATAAGGGGCTTAGACATACACACATTATAAGTGCATTCTCGCGCATGAGTTCAAAGTATAGTTGCATTCGCTTTCTCGTGTATTCTAGCAGCATTAGCTTTAGTTATGGCGCAAAACCATGGGAGGTAGGCTGCCTAGTGATATACGCAACAAACAGATCCCTGGAGCGTTCCTTTATTATTAGTATCCACCTGCAAGGGTGTGAACTCGCCATTGCTTATATCATGGGAGCATGCTTCCTCATTTTAATACATTCTACAGGCGTTTGTAATATAGGAGATTTTGTGGAAGAAAGCATACTTTGCAAGAGGTCTTGACATTAATATATACATATATATAAAGACTGTCTGCCATCAGATGACCATTTTGCCGTTCTTCTCATTGCTCAGGCCTGCTGGCCGGGTCATGCTGATAGTGATAGTACACTGCGGGAGGTGAACTGTTACAATGTTAGCGTATTGCGCTAGCTCATGTCCGTCTTGTTCGTGGGAACGTGCTCGCAGCGGATCTGCCAGGGTGTTGCGGCAACAGGGATGTTCTCCAAGGGTGGGGGCCGCGCTACAGTGCGCTGAGCTCACACCATCTTTACCGGGCAAAGAATGGTTTCTGGGCCTAGCTAAATTTGTGTTGTAATCAATACATGTGGGCATTCGATACGTGTGGGCAATGTCTCCAGTGGGTGAGCCCTCCACCACCTGGGCCCGGGTGGCATGAGGGAACGCCCAATGAGCCATAGCCCTCACCTGGGGAAGAAACGCAGGCGAGAGGGGTCTCCTGGACCAGTCCTCCCATACATACGCTATGGTGGAACCCGCTATATCAAGATGTCAGAAACAAACAACGATGAGCAAGAGCAAGGGTGAGAGGAAACCACAGAGGAAGACATTGAGGCAGAAATGGAGGCCGAGATCAACTGTTCAGCAGCAGGGAAAAGTGAGCAAGCTGGGAGAGGGACGTGGAGGGCGTGGTTCAAGGGAATGCACAGGGACGTCTCACAGGCTAAGTGTTAGTAGCAGTTGAAGCAGAAGTAGAGACTGGAGAAGGCGTCCTGCTCAGAGGCAGAACGCCCAACATGACAACAGCAGAACCTGGGGTCCGGTGGACTAAAGTAAGACTGAGACAGAGAATAGTCGATATAACTCCCTGGCGAAAGAAACGGATATCAGAAAGCATCTTGAAATTTGGCCAGGAGCCAGTCCAACAAAAAGACGAAGAGTGTACTGGGGTGGTGGGATTGTAGTGGGTGGACCGTGCAGTCCAACAACTACGCTGAGACTGCTATCTCAGGCCTGTCACAAAAGAGATGAAATGAGACTGGGGAAAATCCTAAGTAGTGGTGTATGCTGACCGTTACAGAAGGGACAGTCCAGTCAGTTACCACCATCAGAGCAGGAAGCAATACAGGGCCTCGGAGACAAGCGCCCAGCCAGAGTCAATCTATATACCGTCACAAGAGCCCCGGCAGAACCAGTGAGACAATCAGACGCTAAGAGCAGGTAACAAGAAGTGCCAAGATCTACCAAAGTGTGTTACTTATCCTTATTTTCATTGTGTGAATTGCAATAACATCTTCAAGGGCAACGTTGTTTACCATCCCTATACAAGCAAAAGGATTTCTCTTAGACATTGTGCTACTTGTGGCACTTCCCAGACTATGTATTTCATCAAGTGTCACTACGGAATATACTATGTGGGGGAGTGCATGGGCAATGCCCTTGAGTAGTAGCGGTGCACGCTATAAATCAACATAACATAACAATCCAAGAGACCTCCGAAAATTTGGGTGGACGAACACAGATCTAACATTCGGACTGGGAACTTGAACTCAGAATCACAAGACATTTTTAAGAGCATCATCATTAGCTATCACAGACAGGGGTGGACTGGCCTATGGGGAGTTCTGGATATTTCCCAGTAGGCCTCTGCATCCTGGGCCTCTTTTGTGTGGTAGTTCCAATTTTTCCCATAGGAAAAGGGTTGGGCTTGCTGAAAATGTGTAATATGGAGCCACTTTTGAAAAATATTTCCAGGGCCTCTTTTGGCCCCTGATCGCAGATACATTTTCAATATTAGATATCGTTTCCGCCAAACCCCATGAAGATATTAATAGGACATTACGCTGAGGAGAAGCATTTTCGATTGATAGAATCGATGCAGTGGCCCCTGGAGGCATAAATGAAGAATGCAATCTATTATGCTTTCTGTAAATATATAATAATGCTAGTACCTTCTTTATATGTACTCCAGATTTTCTGTATTTGCCCTCAACCTGGTGTTTTGAATTGTATTCCTCTTGGCGTAACCTGAGATCGATATGATCATCTATCTTGTCAGTGGGATATACATTTTCTGTATTTATGGATTTTGGTCTTAGCTTCTTGGTTCCTAATTCCAAAGGATTGTTTAATATCTCAAACATATATACGCCTCTAGGGTTTAGGAGCTCTTTTGATAGGATACTTTTCCTTTGAATTCCCCTATGAACCATTTACATTTTTTAATCTGGCTCAGTATTTTTTTCAAATGTATTATTTACTTCTTTCAGATATATTTTTTTAGTTTAATTTTCCATTATAATTTTTCATATTAGTTATGAATGGCACATTAGCTTTAACCATTTCACATTGTTTAAGTTTACTTTTTTCATCTGTACTTACTTGCCTTTAGTTCCTTGTGCAACTTTGTTTTCAACTGTTACACAGTGATGTAATCACATTCCTTCTGTGAGGTCACAGTGCCAGTGTGCTTAACGGTTTTCATTGTTTTATAATTGCTGGGTAGCCATTCTGGCTATCGCACACCTACTTGTTCAGGTGCCAAGCTCTTTGTGTGCTTTTGGCGTACTTCTTGGTAAGTTCCTCAGATTTTTAAACCAGGACTTTTCATCTTGGCATCGTTTCATTTCCTCTGTGGAATACTAACCACGTGCATGCTTACTTGTTGCATTTGCTCTTCCAGGGCATACGCTTTTCAAAGAGTTACACAGGTATACATTTCTCTATTAAGTTTTTCTGAGCTGTGTTAGATTGATGTCTGTTAGTTTTACAGATTTCCTTTCTGAAGTTGCTTGTTTCCTAATGAAGATGTCGCTAGCATCGCATATCAAGCAGACAGGTAGGATTTTGATGTATAGACAGTACATATATGGCCACTCCAGCAAGATTGGTATTATATTATATTATTTATGTTTATCCTTATTGCATTACAGATTGTCCCTGAGTAAGGAATCTTTCCAAAAATGCTTTGCCCAAATTGAATGTGTCTGCTTCAGCTGTATTTATGGGGTTGTTCTTCTGTGTTGCTACAGACTTTATTACAAATGTTTTTGAAAATACAGCAACTGTGTTGTCGTTTGGTTTATTCATTACGAAGATGTGTTTTAAATTGATTGGTTATTTAACCTTCATGCACTGAAGAGTTTCTCTTTGGTCGTATACAACATTTGTTTTACCTGACGGGCCTCCTTAGGTTACCTGTGATGCTCCTTATTATATTTGAATTTTGAAATACATTGTAAGAACCTCTAAGTAAATTAGGTGTGGTGCCCACTCCTTCTACATATATGATAGTGAGCTCACCCAGAATGTAAAGACCCACTGGAACTGGCATGGCATGGCAACAACTGGCCATGCTGTTGTTTGAATCTGAATTGTATGACACACGGCAGTGTTTGCTTGAATGAAATAGATTTGTTTTTTCAACATGGAGTAATTCAGCTTTGTGAATACTTAATGATGAAAAAAGGGGAATGTGTGGCTAGAAGACGTGGAAATACAGGATATGGAGTGCAGTTGAATGAGAGATATGCAGTGGTGCAGCATTTGAATGTGTCATTTTTTAATGTAAAATTTTTGGAGTATGTGAAATTGGCTGTTTTGTTTTGAAAAAGATAGAGATGGAGGCAGGAGTCATGCATTAAGCATGCATGCATTAAACGGCATGGAGAGACAGGCATAGTTAGACAGATGCACTGACACATTGATACACTAGAATTGCAGACACAGAGGAACTAGCATTGATGTCTTTTGAGAGACATGGGGAGTTTAGAACTGGCTATGTGCACTGTAACGCACAATGAGAAATGCTGTTTTGTTTTTGGCTTTGAAAACATTGAAATCTGATTGAAGACTGATACTTGCACTTTTGGTTTCTTTGCATGACATCTGGAGAGACACCTTGACCAGACTGAGATCGCATTGATGACAGACCAGATTGTATCGCAGGAATTGACCAGACCATGATTGACAGCAGCATGACCAGAATGATACTGACAAGACCAGATCGAGCAGACCTTGATGACCATCTGTTCGAGATCCATGATGGCTGACACCTTGTGACTTTGCATCATGGCTGTTTGTTTGCAGCAATGATAAGACATTGGCATCTGACTTTTGCTATGCTTTGCAGCAGCAGTTTTGGGGAATGCTGACCGACCGATTTGAGGCCTTAGAGTGTGGCTGTGCCTATGGCTGTGCTCTGAGAATGTACCCAGAAAACCTGCTTGCTACCAGACTTCGTGGCATGACACCTATTGCCATGGAAAGTGAAGATCGTGACTGACTGTATAGAGAGAATACACCTTGCAGCATTCTGTGCCACAAGAGAGACAAAGAGCAGTGAAACAGATGTTCAGCAAAGAGAGGGGGAATTTGTTTGTGAGCTGTTTTGTAATCTGCAGCGAGAAGAGAATCCATTTGGAATGCCTTACCTTGTGAACCAGAACCAGACACATGTTTGGGCTTGAGGAGAAAGAGAGAAATGCAGGAATGAGCAGGAAGACGTGCTCTGAAAGTATTTGAATTGCTGACTTTGTTGGAACAGCAGTGAAGCTTTGTCTCTTGAGAGAAAGAGATTGAGCATTGATCCATGGTGCTTTGAAATCCTTGGCTGGTCCCTTATTTTGAAGAGCTGGGACTGGCATGGCAGCAACTTGCATGGCATGGCAACAACTGGCAACAGCATGACCTGGCAAGGAAGGAGAGAATTTGAAAGCTGGAGTTTGGCCTATGGAGAGGGGCCATTGTGCATGGAATTGCACTGTGCATGGAATTGCCACTTGAGAGTTGCCATCTGCATTGTTTTGCAAAAACTCGCCTTTGTTCCCAACATAAAATCGAACAATGGGAAAGGAGGCCTAGACAAAAGGGAGCGTATGAGCTGTATCAATTCTGCATCAAATTGAAAGTTCTGACACACGGTTTTCCCGGTGCTACCATTGAAAAGTGAATGACCTATGTTGATCACCCCATGGGGACAAATGGGGCACATATGGTACCGACACGCTTGATGTTTGCTTCTACCTTTTTGGAGCTCTGTGCAAAATCTGCTACACGTTTGTTGCTGTGGAAAACTTTGCGATGTACATTGAAACATTTGCTGAACAGATATATATGCTCATTGTGACATCATTGTGACACATTTGTGATCCATTTGTGAACACTTGCTTCATTGACATGCTTTGTTGACATTCCTTGGCTGAAACTTTTTGCATTAGAACTGGATTTGTACTGACTTGGAAGTGTGTGCATATGTGAGGGCACACATACCTCATGAGTGAGAACCTGGAAATAACTTGGACTGGAATATAAATGAATTGGCCTATATGACCAATACACTGGTGTATACACTGATACGTATGCATTGATCTGTGAATTGACTTGGCCTGTTTGGCTACTGACATCTGAAATGAGCTTTGACACCTGTGAAAGCGATTGTTATTTTTGTGCTTGACACATTGAAATGAAAAACAGCGGAATCCACAGTACACATGCATTGATTTTATGCATTGCATTTTCGTTTTCTGCTTGTAGACACACTTTCACACTTTTGGCTTGTAGACACCTTTTGACTCTTGACTTTTTGCTATGCTATTCTGAATTCTGACACATTGCAGCTATGCATTTGAATTTTAGCTTGCCGCTGATAGAGTGAAATGCTTGCATTTTAAAAAGGGTTTTTTGCATCATAAAATAGAATGTTGTTTTTCCCTTTGCAATTTTGCTTGGTTTTAGCATGCCGCATTGCTATGTTATGTTATGACATATAGTTGGAATGATTATGTAATGATAATAGGAGAGATTGTAAAAACTGATAAATTGAGAGGCCTGATCTGTTATCAATGTAGAATCATTAGACTCTTTGGTAGAGAATCTTTATCCATCATTCCATCATTGCATCCTGTTTAGTTCTGATTAGTACATGCAGAAGTAGCATCATTATACCATCCATATTACATTATTACACTGCCACTTTGTATGCATTAGCATTTGCTTATAGAATGAAACACTGTCATATTTGAAGTGCCATGTAGAGACATTTAGAGACACATGTTTTGTTTTGTAATTACATGTACACATGTATGCATTGTAGGGACACCATGCATTGAGTGTGCACTTAGAATATGTTTACATTAGATAGTGCTTGCCATTGCGAGAGAAAGTGTAAATGCTAGAAAGCATTTAGCTATTTAGCTGGCCCCTAAAGCCCTTTCTGGATGGAGACACAGAGGAGCGCCGCGGAGTGCGGAAAGATTGTTATGAGTTAACAGTGTACAAGTATTCGTAAACATTTGCTTGGCAGAGACAGATAACATGAACCTTGTCCGAGTGCAAGGCGAAGGAAGCCTTATCAGCATGGCTCTGAGCTTCGCAGAGACAGAAAAGGTGGGGGCTGCGCCACATGGATAGAGGGAGAGTGTGCTTTTGCATAAGAGGAGAGATGGCCTTTTATCTGAGAGAGAGGATTTCGTGAAACCTAACAGTGGAGTGAATGGATATATAGAGGAATAGATGGTGTATTGCATTGCACAGAAGGCCATGAGTTAGTAGATATGCTTTGAAATGTCACGCTGACAGAACACAACCAGAACACAGAGTGATTGCAAGTAAAGAACATGCACACACAGACTTTCAGGCATTGTAGAAATGCTGACAGAGAAAGAGACATTCTTAGCTTAGAGAACTAAGTAACCTAAGTAAGGGATTTGTATACGTCATGGAATAGTATAACCAGGGGAGAGGGGAGTAGCTGGCTCTAGTTGTTGGAGTTTTTACATGTTGTTGGAGTTCAATGAGAGAGAGGCGTTTTGGTGTGGCAGTAATGCAGCCTTGGCAGATCAGCTTGGGAAAGATTGAGAGCTTGGCAAAGGCTTGAGGCAATTCGAGTGACCAGACCTTTAGACCTGGCCCTGGCAACTGACTGACTGACTTCAGAGTAGCGGGAGAGGAGAGATCTGGCCCTGGCACACAGAGCTGAAGACAAAGGGAAGCAAATGGGAAATATGGTTCATGGCCTAAACTGATTGATTAGAACAGACACTCATACAAAGAGCTTTGGGTTTGGGAAAGGGGAAATCAGACAGGGACTGTCTTAGATAGAGAGAGTGAAGTATGTTGTGGAATGGAGAGGAATGCTGATGTGACACTTGCCATGTGTATATTGCATTAGACACTGATAGCTTGCATTAGAAGCCTGTAAGGCATATCGTTATCCACTGCATGGTAGATTTGCACCAGAAGCATAAAAGGTGCAAATTAGATATTTGCAATAGTTTTAGTATTGTTCGCATCATGCTTTGCTGTGCATAAATAAATGTATTCTATGGTTATAATTGAATTGATTCATGTGTTTTCTTTGTGTCTTATGTTATTGTGCCTATAGGAGTATGCTAGGAGTAATCTAGAAGGAACACAGTGCACAAAGGCCATGAGATACGAAAGTAGGGGAGCATAGTGGTCAACACCCTCCTAGGGGATTGGCTAGGGTTGTCTAGGAGATTGACTAAGATCTGTGCATGGTTGTCCAAGGGGGGCAAGACCGTGATAGAAAAGTTTGGAAACATTTGGGGTTCATGGTAGGATGCTTGAGGAAGGAGTGGAGGGCGGACCATGGTCGAGATGGGAGGAGACAGGATACTGGGTGCATTTGGTTTTGTCAGGTGTATATGTGAGAAGTAAGATAGTTGGCATATCTGGGTTAGGTAAACATATTGGTTAATTGTGGGAAGGGAATTCATAATTGGTTGTTGTACTTAACCTCCCTTTTACAGAGTTCCCCAAGTCATCATGGTGGAAGTGAAGCTGCTCACTGATTGGTGGAGTGAAGAGCCTCAGGGCAGCACTAACACTCTAAACAGCCTTTCATTGTTCATTCCCTCGCAGGAAGGTTCTGCTTTTGTTAAGTTCCTGGTTTTAGGCCCAATTTGAAGTTTTTATGAGAAGATTTGGCAGAGGGATCTTTGAAATCTGCTTTCCAGTTGATCAATGACTATGTGGGACAGGCAATGCAGTTAATCTGGGGGGAGCGCAGCGTTTGTTTCAAGTGAAAAGAGGATTACCTTTCCATCAAGTTTCTTATCTTCATTAGGTATCTAGTGAGTTGAGTATTTAGGTTGCTGCAAAGAGTTTACTTCTTAAAGACATTGTCAAGTGTTAGTTTGCTGGAAATCAACTATACTTACTAAGAAAATCATCCTGTAAAATACATGTTGAATGAATACTGAGCCTAACATTTGAGCTGCATGCAAAGAATCCTTTCAAGTAGAAGTCATGCTGGCTTACAACAGTGTAGAAATGTGTGGTTAAAAACTGTGAATGAAAGAAGACATTCGTACCTGCATTTTTTTTTAAAAGAAAGAAAGTCAGTGCAAGAGCAACAGGGTTAATTGATATTTTAAGAACTCTGCTGCAATACTTTCAAAGGGAAGTGAAAGGCACTATGTCCAGGGTTGATTCCAGGTGTTGATCTGTTTATTCATGAGTTGAGATCTGGGTTTTGCTGGATGCGCTTTCCCTTACACGCAAGACAGGAACATGGTGGAGTTGGAATGTCATATAATCACCTTTTGAGAGGATAAGGTGTTTTTCTGCAATTTGGAACTTAACTTCCCTTCATAAGAATCCAAGTCTAATTGCAGGATATCTTAAGAACTCATCAGAATAACCAAAGTTACTTACAAGTACAAATAACATCCTCCAAGTTGTAAATGGATGGTTAACAGGTACTGATCCTATGAAATAGTTTTGGATAAAAGACTTTGGAGGTTATGCTGTTTTCTGATTAACCTTTTTCCTTCCCTTCTGCAGATTGGCAGCCATTCAGAAGTTAGAGTCTGTTGTTTTTTATTTTCTCCACTTCCCCTTTCCCTTGGGAGTGTTAGTTCTTTAGCTGGTAATTTACACAGTTGTTGATCAAACAGTCTCGAGGGATCTGTGGAGTTCAGCAGCTCCCGCAGACAAGAAAGGTCAGGACCGGAGAGGTTTCCACACTAAAATGTCTTTATCCAGGTGGGGTGGGGGGTACCTTTAGATTTTAAATGTCACAAATTGGAAGGGAGGTGGAGGAGTTAGGAACATTACTAGATTCCCAATGTATTCCCTGGTTTGGTGGTACATTTAATATGTTTAAAAAAGAATTGCAAAGTATATGATTTAGTTTTTTAGCAATATAGCAATATGAAAAATGCTTTGCAATAGTGTACTTTTAATTTCAGACAAAACATGAAACCCAAATTCGTTAATTTACATGTACTCTCAGTTTTAAAGCATCAACCCCTCGCACCAGTGGCTACGAATGCCCAGAAGAAAGCTAAACAGGGGTGTCTAATGACATGTATTGGAAGATTATTGTGCATTACCTTGCTCAGAAAATCTCAATAAGAAGAATTATGTAAAACAACTTGACTACCTTTGCACAGCCCTAGCCACATTTCATGAAATATGGATGAAAGTCTAGGGCGTTTTCCATTCAAGTAGCTTCGTCCTGGAGGTGGCAGATGACGGCACAGTGGCTCGCTTAAGCAACTACTACTACACTACTACTACCATTTTTTCCATTAAGGATATACCTCATATGTCACAGGCAAGCAGAACACTTCAGGCCCACACTCATACCACACTGTAACACTTACATTGTACCCCAATCACTCCTTGGTCATCTGCCCGGAGATCTCCTGATGGGGTCTGCACAGGATAGTAAGTCAGATGATGCGCTGAAGGTTTTTGGCTCCTCGTCTGTTGAATCTCCTTTAAAACCAGGACCACTCCATTGCGTGGAGCAGCATGTTCCACTGTACGCCTTGTTTCGATGTCCATGAGAGAGGGGACTACTGTGCATGGCTGCACGATGGAGCCCAGCTCTCTCGATGCCAGTTGTCCCAGTAAAGGTTGGTTGTAAACATAGACAGCTGCTCCACTGTTGAAAGGAACTTGCTGGCCTTGGGTGCATGGGTCCCAAGCTGGCATCATATCGGGAGGTTGCATCTTTAAAATCTGTCTGCTGGCACTGGGCTGAAGCTGCCCGTAGAGACTGCTGGTCAAATCGGCTGGACTAACTTTGCTTGGCTTAGATGCGCCACACTGTGGCACGGGTAGAAGGGGGTATACCACATCAGGTGGCATCCTTGTTTGGGGAAGCTGCTCTCCAAGCAACCTAAGTCTCCTGTTAGCACTATGGGGTTGGCTACCAGGTGCCACCCATTCATAACGTGGCGGGCAATTAGAAAGGATTCCAGGGTTTTGTCGCATGTGCAGAGAGCTTCCTGGAGTCCCATGGAATGCATGCATGTCTTCAGACCTGTACATGTACCCTGCAGCACTCCCAGCAATTGGATGAAGGCCGGAGCCCCAGGGTGGTATCATAAGTGCAGGTCTTGCATTCACTGTGGACAAGAGACTTGGTGGTGGAGCTTTAACCACGGAAGAATGGAGAAGTGGATCTAAAATAAAAAAAAGGAGACATCAATAACACAATGAATATTTCATACTGCTTCACCCAACACCACACCAAACAATCTGTGTGGTCCCACCCAGCCCTGCCTATGCAGATAGAGAGGCATTGAGAAAGTGGAAGGTGCCATTTTGAAATTGGCAGTATTTTGGGATAATGCCCATTAAGAGCTACTTACTTTGGCATAATCAGGTATTAATTTAACCCTGAGGGTGGAACCAGGGCTCAAGTCGAGGGTACACACAGGGGGACGCAGTCCACCCACTTTTTTCAGAGTGTGGACTCAGTTCCCTCCCCCCCTCCAGCTAAAATGAGAAACATTGAATGCCCTCTTTGAATGTATGGACTAAAGGCGACCACAGGGATTGAACCACAGTCGTCAGGCTTGTACACTTCACCACTGCTCTATATAACCTGATAAAAAACAACCAACAACTAAAGGTAAAATGTCCCATTTCAGTTCAGCAAGTCCCAGGGAAAACATTTGTATTGGTTCTTGAAGTTTAAAACATGCACATTTTTTAACGTTTTCAAAAACACTATAAGAAAATATCCTCTCTCGGTTTTGTGTGTGTGTTGTTTTTTAGAAAGGCAAATGCCATTCAGCCTGTGCTATTTGGGTGTTTTTGTAAAACAATTTAATTAAATATGCGTACTTCGCCTTGATAAGCTAATTTCTGGTGACGTCAAATCCCATTGCATTTGTTGATGAGTCCCCCCACTTTCATTTTTAGGACTTGACCCCTGGGTGGAACTACCTTCTTACACATGGAGGATAGCTGTATCCTTTACAGCATAAGGTTAAGGAACTGATCCAGATCAACGCATTGGAAACCATACATTCAAACGAAAAGTCTATATTGTTCGTATAGAAGCAGTAAACTAAATGCAATCTCTAATCTGCAACTTTATCGCAAAGGCAACACATGCAGCCATATAGGAAAGACATTCTAGCTCCATTTTTTTCATAACAACAAACGATTGCTCCTGTAACCTCTGCTGCCTTAAGATATATACTGTCAGAAATTTGAAGAACTTTTTTTAAAAAACATTCTTATTGAGTATTTAAACAAACAATGCAAACCAAACTTGCAGTGTATACAATAACATATCAATTTTACATTATTCAATCGCACTCACTGCTTCCCTTTTCCCACCCCCCCGTTACGAGCCTACTTCCGCTAATGTTCTATTCTGCATCTTGTGATGGGGTGTTCCTGTCCGTGAGGTCTGTCGAGTCTGGCACAGACCCAAATAGTTCTGCTATCAGCTGTTTCCAGGCCATCAGGGTCTCAGTTTCCTCCTCCGCCCCAGCATTGCTGGCTTCTTGCCATACCATGGTTTCCGCCTCTGCCCATTTCTGCAGATCTTTCCACCATACCTCTAATCGAGGTTTGTGGCATGTCTTCCACCCCATAGCAATTCTCCTGCAAGCGCATATGCCAAGCAATTTTAAGAACTTTAATGCTATTTTTATACAACTTTGACACTCTCCATGCTGCCAATCTGCAATGCGATTGGCAGGGACGTCATTTAGGGGTTGCCAGAGGTCGCAACTGCGACCTCTGAGGTCTCCCTTGCGACCTCTGAAAAAAAAAGGAAACACTTTTTTTTTTTTTTGTAATGCAGGCTCCTGGGCAGTGCCAGCACCATGTTGCTCTTTGCTTGTGGAGTGGCTGGCTTTCTTGTTCAAGCCCCTTAAAAAAAAAAGAAAAATAAGAACATGAGTGCCACAAGTCTAACACTTTCAGCACTGACCCTAAATAAGAAAGAATAGGAATTCCAAATAATGTGTCTTTCTGGAATTATATACAATTATTGCTAGACTCATTAAAGGTTTATTTCAGGCACACTTTAAGGGGTGAGTCACTGATTTAGTCTGTTCTTAAACGCCTCAACTCAGCCTTTCCTCCTTCTGACGTCGATAAATGAGTACAAACAGAGGTTGGGTGATATTGGGTGTATATTTATTCTATATAAGGCTCTTAAGTGTAAGTGCTATATAATAACACATCATTATCATTTGGTCATGGACCTCTGCTTGCATTCACAGTAATTTGGTAATATGGTCCTATACACACTGATCTCAACGATACATATGGCGATCCATTCTGGTATGAAATGTACATCACATTATAGTGATATCATAACCATATTTTTCGTAGTGTACAATGTTATGTGATGACACTTCCTGTTTTGTCAACGGGTGAAAGGTTGTGTTCCATCGCTTCCCGCGATATCACTTTGGGCGGGATCAAATGACATCACTTCCTGTGATGTCATCAGGGCTCAAGGGTCATGTGGTGTCACTTCCGCTACCCCAGGCACTTTGGTGAAATGACGTCCCTGACGATTGGCCTGCGATGTATGAGTGACATCATTGAGAATCACACACAAAGACCTGTTTTTCCGTTTTTTCCCCATTTTTATAAATAAATACAGAGAGAAAGCAGAGTGATTTCGATCTGTATTTATGTTTAAAAATCGATAAAAAACGAAAACTGAAAGCCTTATCTACAAATCATAAACCTTAGGGACTTCTTTGTTCTCGCTCTGCTACTCTCTTCACAGAAGCACTGCTTCCGCTTTTTGTTATTAACTTAGCACTACATATTCCATGTTTGCGAGGGTTTGTGCAGATATAATTATAGACGTTGCTCGTATTAGGTGAGGTTGAATTTCTCTGGTACCCGACAGAGGCATTTGGTTGTCTATTGTATAAGTATTCAGTACTGGTTGGAAGATCTAAGGCTCCAATGTACAACAGATGTGCAGGGCATTGACAGTCTCACGTTGAAGGGAAGCTTATATGACCAAGGACCAATAAAGGCCTCCATGGCTTCTCCTGTTGCTATGGATGTAGGTATTACATCTTCTGATTGGGGAGGGGTCTGCCTACTTCAAGCATGTGCGGGGGAGAAAGTCATACAGACGCAGAAAAATAATGGCCCAGTAGTTTTGCATGAAAGGAGGCTAAGAGACATATTTTTAGCACTGCGTGATCAAAGTAAAAGACACAATGTCCAGTCTCAAAATAGCTTTTTGTGAAGAAGTGGTTAAACGAGGGCCAAATATGGACATTAATAGGGATAGTGGATTCTGAAGCAAGGTGTAAGATGGGGAAACAGTAGGTAGAATTTTTAGATAATCCTTTTCCTTGAAAGCAAGTCTCTGAACGCTCACACCAGAGAGAATACAACCTGCTAGGGAAGAAAGGCCAAGTTGATCTTGTAAAGATAACAAGTTTAATCTCATGCGTAGATGAGAGCAACAGCAAAGAACTCTGCTGCTAAGAACGTTCTGCCAAAGAGAGGTACAAACAGAAACATTTAAAGCAAAACATTGCCATAAGTGACTCAATACAAACAGTAACAACCTGCACGGCTGATTCTATACAGGTGCTGCCTTTATCCATATGGGATGGCAGTTTATTGGTCCCAGCCCAGTCCGTCCATCTTCCATCATGTGGGTGGTGCAGGGCTCCTCTTCTTCTCACGTCAAAGGTCAGACAACAACACCTACTATACAGCTTGTTTATCACACATACCGTGTACCTGGCAGGCTTAAAAAAAACACACAGGAGGTTCCAGGCACTCTAACCTTCACCCGCACATTTCACTCACTCCCTCTGTGACACCAATTCCAAGGTCTCCACTCTCGTTTTGCATTATAATTTATCCCTCCCAGCACCTCGCAATACAAATCACACAAATTTCGCTGCAACGATAAATCCTGTCCATCCTCTTTGAACATATCAGAACTTGTTACTTTGGGGTTGGTGGTCAAAAGGCACCTGGTGTCATGGAATTCGGGTGTTTTAGGGTTCAGTCAGTTATATGGGCTATTACTCGTGGTCACTCAGGAATGGGCCGGGTCATGCTTTGGCCAAAGTGAGATAACATGCACACCAGGCACCGGCCTCTGATCACAGCCTTGTGCGCCCATTCCTCTTGGGTGAAAGACACATCTTCGCAACACTTTTTAAGAACAATGAACAAACAGTGTGGCGGGTGGGGGTGCAAACTGTTCTCATGGGAGCCTGGGCATGGCTGTTGAAACTTGATGGATTTGGGACTAGTGCAAGCAATGCTGCCCGTATCGCGCAAGCCCTTTCTTCTACCTATGATTGTTAAAATCTATGCAAAATAGTGATGCCGCCCTTGCTATGGTTACACTATAATTGGCTATATTAGCATGGGGTCCTACGGGAAGCCATCCCTTTCGTGGACCCTCCTTCCCCTTTGCTCATTACAGCACCTCAAAAGCACCTCGTCTTACCTTAAAGTGCCTAGGATGGGGCTGCCCCCTTCCCAACATTCCCCCCTTTCATTACTTCTACAGTAACGAATTCTGGAATAGTTCTGTGCTCCCACTCCCCAGTTTCTACATCCACATATGGCTTATTCTTCTTTACTGGCACCCACGCCCTGCAGAGTGATTGCAAACTTTCTCCCCTATGTGTGTACTCGTCACATGAACAGGTCATGTAAATGCATCTCCACTCCCCGCCAGGTCCACCCAAACCTCTATATAATTTTCTGGATCAGGGGGTGGGGAAATGATAGTGTGGTATAGAGAATAAGCTTCATTTCCATAAGGGATAGGGAACATTTCATACTTCGGGCCAACCTGTGGGACATCTGTTTGTATTTCAATGTTTTTTGTTTGGCGAGGTGCTTTTGAACCCCCAATTGATACCATCATCCTTGCGCTATCAGGTGCCACTGTGGCACAGCATCGAAGAACCAGCTGACACATGCAGAAAATGACCAGGATGAGCACAATGATGGGCATTAACATCTTCACGATTGCTCCTAGCCACGATGGGGCCCAGTTAAAAGTCATGTTCAGCCAATCAGTGCACTAAACATGCAACAGGAATCGCCACATTTCTTCCAAACCCTGCCCTCCGTTGCTGTTAACATATCGAGCATGTATCTATTTTGCATTGTCATAAGTCTTAGTGCTCGCACCTCCCCTTGATCACATTGAACCCATTCTCTGTCTCATTTGTGAGCTGGACCAGTTCCCACCTCACGATCTGCAGTCATTTTGCATTGGCTGCATCCTGCACCCCCGGCAAGAGTGAAGAAGCAAAAAAGGATTCTGCTTAGCTGAAAAGCTGATATTCTTCTGGTATTTCAGCAAGCAAGGTGGAAGAGTCTTTAGAAACGTAATTCGATCTTTTAATTCTCTGGGGTTGCTGGAATTGTCCTTTCCCTAGCCAGGTGTGAGGCTCTTGCATGGGCACCAAGCTCTTATCCTCAGTTTGCACTGTGGGGAAACGCGTTGGCCCCTCTGCAGGCAGCAATCCCCCCTTCAGGTGCTCTTCTGGGATTACTAATAGAGTTGAATGCAATGTGGCCAGTGAACAATAGCTCCTCTTTGATGCTGGGAGGTACAAGTAAATTTGTTAATTTACACTGTCATGTCTTGTCTTACACAATTTGGATATTTATATACTGTAAACATTTTTTTTACTTTTTGACCTCTCTAATACAAGTTTATTCTTCCACAATGCACTGTATCACATTACAGGCTGAATTAACTCTCTACCCCTATGCTTAATGTTACAGTGTCAGTTGAAGCCAGGGTTTCCAAAACAATTCCCCTTTCAATAGGTTTTCCCTCTGAGGCCAACACTCTAGTTCTCTGGACACTTCCACCAAGAAAAAGGTCTGAGGTATATTGCTGAAACTGAGACCACTGACAACAGACAAGCCACTGTAAGAACCTCAGGTATAGCCGGGCTTCCTGCACTAAAAGAATTCATGAGGCCATAAAACCCAGCAATCGCAGGAAGGATAAGGCTAGAACCATCTCCTGTGCTTAGAGGACATGAATCATTTTATTCTTTTTTTATTGAATTTTATTCTTTAAAGCGCTGACCTAGCTGAAGAGCAGCACCGTGCTGTACAGGGTGTGAGTAGCCAGCATTTGGGTTGGCATCTTTTGACAGTACCACAGTTGCAGTCTGTTCATCAGTCTGTGTGTCCATTGGGATTAGTCATTGGTCAAGTCTCGTTGAAAAAGCCAGGTTTTGAGAGATTTGAGAAATTGGAGAATTGTGGGGGCATTCAGAGCAGGTACCAGAATCACGTTCCAGAGGATGGGTGCATAACAAGAGAAATAATGTTTGCAGGTCCTCTCCTGTGAATGAGTTGCGATTTGAGCCTCTCGGTCGATTTGCTGTGCGAGGAGCGTGTGCCACAGATATGTGGAGCTTGGCCACCAGGGACGCTCGTGTGCTACTCTTGACTGCTTTGTAGATGATACATGCAGTCTTGAACAGTATCCATCCTGGATAGGAAGCCAATGTAGTTTGCGTAGGACATGAGGGCTTCGGTCCAATTTCTGTGCAGCGCTAATAAGACGTGTTGTAGCATGGTGGATTACTTCGATGTGAGCCTACTGAGTGGCAGGTGGCACTATCATGGGGCATTTCCCCCAGTGATGTGCAAAATCACAAGAGCCTGCACTATGGTCTGGAAGTCCTGGAGCAGAATGAAGGGTTTCATTTTGTGAAGGGTGGAGATTTGGATCCAGCCATTTGGACATTCATTGCTATATGTTCTTGGAAGGACAGGCTGCTGTCAATGGTGAAGCCTAGGGATTTTGATGAATCAGAGAGTTGCGTATCAAATCCTTCTAGACACATATCAGTGAGCCATTGTTGGACAAGTTGTTGTTTAGCGGGGAGCCCGATGAGGACAAATCTGGTCTTGGATCGGTTAAGTTCGAGGTAGGCAGTCGACAACTGAGTATAGGCTTCGTAATGGAGGATGGCTAGATCTGGATCTTTGAGGAGAGTGCTCGGAGGCTCCATGTAATAGAAACGGATCAGTCAGATTATTGGCTAGGGAGTTTCTTTTCTCTCTGGCTGGTACTTGGGAGCACAGGTATAAGTTTACCTGGGACTCTGAGCCAAGACAGGTTGAGAAGCCCTTTCTACCGGTGAGGTCTCCTGTTATATCGAAAATAAATGGCCGCTTACTGCTTGCGAGTGACACGTGACTGACAGGTCACATGACTTCAATTGGGATCCTTGTGGACCTAAGCAGACGCTGACACACTGCAGCATCTCCCAGGCACCATGGCAACCCCCCAGGAAGGCGTGGCCATTGGAGCAACAATGGAGGGGAACGGAGCTGCCACGTGCCGCTCCTAGCCTGTTTCCCATGAAGAGCAGAGAGCAGACGCGCCTGCAAGGGTAAGCTCTGTGTCTTTATGACAACTTCCTATGGATCAAAAATTTCGTTTGTTAAGTTCTATAGATAGTTTATTCCAAACAATCAGGACCTATAACAATAAATATGACTAGAGTGAGAACTTTGTCATGTGTGGACAGGGTGTGGGTAGCCAGCGTTTGGGTTGGCATCTTTTGACAGTACCACAGTTGCAGTCTGTTCATCAGTCTGTGTGTTCATTGGTATTAGTCATTGGTCATGTCTCGTTGAAAAAGCCAGGTTTTGAGAGATTTGAGAAATTGGAGAATTGTGGGGGCATTCAGAGCAGGTACCCGGATCGCGTTCCAGGGGATGGGTGCATAACAAGAGAAATAATGTTTGCAGGTCCTCTCCTGTGAACGAGTAGAGATTCAAGCCACTAGGTCGATTTGCTGTGCAAGGAGTGTGTGCCACAGATATGTGGAGCTTAGCCACCAGGCACGCTCGTGTGCTACTCTTGACTGCTTTGTAGATGATACATGCAGCCTTGAACCGTTTCCGTCCTGGATAGGAAGCCAATGTAGTTTACGTAGGACATGGGGGCTTCGGTCCAATTTCTGTGCAGCGCTAATAAGACACGTTGTAGCATGGTGGATTACTTCGATTGGAGCCTACTGAGTGGCAGGGTGCACTATCATGGGGCATTTCCCCCAGTGATGTGCAAAATCACAAGAGCCTGCACTATGGTCTGGAAGTCCTGGAGCAGAATGAAGGGTTTCATTTTGTGAAGGGTGGAGATTTGGATCCGGCCATTTGGACCTTCATTGCTATATGTTTCTGGAAGGACAGGCTGTTGTCAATGGTGAAGCCTAGGGATATTGATGAATCAGAGAGTTGCGTATCAAATCCTTCTCGGCACATATAAGTGAGCCATTGTTGGACAAGTTGTTGTTTAGCGGGGAGCCCGATGAGGACAAATTTGGTCTTGGATCGGTTACGTTCGAGGTAGGCAGTCGACAACTGAGTATAGGCTTTGTAACGGTGGATGGCTAGATCTGGATCTTTGAGGAGAGTGCTTAGAGGCTCCATGTAATAGTTCAAAATGGATCAGTCAGATGATTGGCTATAGAGTTTCTTTTGTCTCTGGCTGGTACTTGGGAGCACAGGTATAAGTTTACCTGGGACTCTGAGCCAAGACAGGTTGAGAAGCTCTTTGTACTGGTGCGGTCTCCGGTTATACAGAAAATAAATGGCCACTTACTGCTTGCGAGTGTCACGTGACTCTGACAGGTCACAGACTACCCTTGGGATCCTTGTGGACCTAAGCAGACGCTGACGCCATGCAGCATCTCCCAGGCACCATGGCAACCCCCCGGGAAGGCGTGGCCATTGGAGCAACAATGGAGGGGAACGGAGCTGCCACGTGCCACTCTTAGCTTGTTTCCCATGAAGAGCGGAGGGCAGACGCGCCTGCAAAGGTAAGCTCTGTGTCTTTATGACAACTTCCTATGGATCAAGAATTTCATTTATTTGTTATACACATTTGAGATCCTTGAAAAGTCACTGTAATGTACTCACGCATGGTGCTTCTACTTGTGTTGTTTTAACATGATGGATGTGTTTTATGTATGATGATCATTTTTATGATTGTTTTATGAATTTGATGATTAGCGATTAATACAAATTTTGTGATAATAAATTCCATTTTTATGGGAAGAACCTAAAGTGACACTGTATAGAATATAGGACTGTCTTTTTGTATATAGGAACCATAGACTCACAGAGCAAGAAGTCTGATTGATCCCTACCTGTGGTACATAACCGTTGGATAATATAGGTATGATGCAGAACCTCAGGACATACTATAAGAAATTAACGACAAGCGGTTTTCAGCCCTATTGAAACTGGTTACTTTGAAAAAGAGAAAAATAAACAGCCTTGGTAATGTATGGGAGCGAGGGGTCCTCGGGCCCCCTCGCATCGTACTCTCCTCAGTACAAGGCTTGGACCGCGTGCCTCTGGTAGTGGTATTGCCCCTTGCCCTTATGTAAAGTTAACCACGGTTGACTGCTGCATAGATGGGACTACTGAGCAGGACACGAGGCATCCATCTTTTGTGCCCCCTTTCGACTCGATCTTGGGTAAACAGGCTTCACTGCGATAGTACAGCAATGCTCAGCTCCCCTTTCCACTGCAGCAGCCAAGGACAGAGGCACACACACACAAGGCGCGCAGGCAGCTGGCTGGCCCCCACCCTTGCACTCCCCCTGCGAAGGAAAGCTCTGCGCTTCCATTCTCACGCTGAAGCTGGAGAAAGTTGCAACAATCAATATGCTACAGTTTTCTTCCTCTGAGATCACTGTTGGCTTGAGAACCGGCATGTGAACCAGGACGAGCTAAGCACTTTCTGCTCGATTCGTCCTCATAAACGTGCAAGCCACCCACCCCCATTAGAACAATTTATTGCCATCCTGATCCTGCACCCCCTGTAAGGTATTTCTTTCAAGTGCCAGACCCTTGCCTGTGCTGCGAAACCCACCCAACACACCCACTACTAACCTTAAGCATTTTTATTATTAAATATGCTTTTACTTGCACTAATGAGTTTGAAACCTAGGAAGAGATGAGAAACATAGCCTGATTCTTTTACATGCACAATAAAGGTCAAGGCCTTCAATTAAAGCCACAAATGACCCAAATATACTGACAATAACATTGTGTGTAACTTATGTAGAAATGTGACAAGTAGCATAAAATGTTTTAAATAATTTGTCATTTAGTATGTAACAATACTAGCTTAGGTAGTGACCACAGTGACCGGACCCTGACCCGCATGTAGCACAAGATGTTTGACGTCCGTCAGCTACTCAGCCAACCAGGAGGAAGAGATGCTACCCACACCTACAGCACCAGACCGTCTGGCCAATCGGATCTATGTAGTATTTTTTGTTAGAGTTACTTTAACTAATATAAAGGTTGGCATTGATGTAAATGAGTTAGAGTTTTTTGGGTTATTTCCTAGCTGGAGAAATAAACCATCCTTTGAACTCTTGCAGCCAGGTCTCAGTGCCTCTTTCCCCGACAAGGGGTGTTGTCTGCTATTTTATTTTTTCTCTCACACGTAGTAATACGGGGAAAGGCACCTACATTTTTGGTGACCCCCACGACATGATTTAGAGAGGTGCCTTGAGGCCCGCGCCGCCCGGCAGCGAGATCCAGGGCGCCCCCCAGGTTGACCAGACTGTGCACACCAAGAAGAAAGGGTCAAGGGTTCCCGGTTGACGAATACCCGATCGAAAAAGCTGCTCGCCAAGGCAGGCCACGGCTTGGTTGGGGGACGGACCTGAGCGAGGTCCGGCCGTGAGCGGCGACCCTCGGAGTACCTGACTGAACACGTGGAGTCCCGGTTGCAAAGACCCCAAAGGAAGGTAAGGGGAAATACGGGAAGAAGGGAATTAGCAACAAAGGGAAGGTAGCCAAGAATAGGGTCTGCGTGAGTGACAGTGAGGCTTTTCTGATCTATCTTTTATATGGCCATTAGGTGTTGTAAGAAGTGAGAAGAAGAAGAGAAGTGGTATCCTAACCCGTAGGGGGTAGAAGGCGGCGCCGCGTAGCATTTGTCCCGACCAAGTGCAGAATAGAGATAAAGAGAAAAATAGTAGGGGTCTCGTGTAGGCTCTGAGTAGTTTTTAGAATATTCTTTTTCCGTGAAGTAAGAAATCTTGAGAAATAATAAAGGTGAAAGAGGTGGGGAGTGAATGCGAAATAGCAGGTAGTATAAGGAAGAAGAAAAAACAGGGACAGTAACGGAAATAGGGAAAGAACAAACGCGCGCAGGCAGTGCATGTGTATATTGCATGATTGTATGTTTGTTGGTGTGCTTTTATGTATATGTCTTGTTGAACACGCTAAAGTATTTTAACACAAGTAATATGTGATTGATATAAGGTAAAGCAGAAGAAATAAACTGTGAGGGATGATCAGGTAACACCTCTCAAAAAGCTAATGTGACATATGGTAATTGTAAGCATTGATAAAGAACGCATTATTTCCACATATTGTAACTGACATACCAAGTTAGAGGTGGGAAGAGATTCAAAGGTACTGGAATACACAAGAAATAAAAGAAACATTGCCATGGGGGGAGTAACACCACTGGCACATATTTGCCAGCACCTTCCACTTTATAGCGACAGGATACAGAAGTATCACGATCAGTGGATCACTGAGATGAAAGGAGACGGGGTTACACCAATTTGGCCAGAAGGAGGATCATTTGACAAAAGAGTGTTGGACCTAGTATCAACACATTTGCTAGCGCGATACAAAGGGAAACAGTTACAGAACCGGAGAGAAGTGTTAGATTTATGGCAAATGTTTGAGGAAGTTTCCCCCACGGCAGAGGTAGGTACAAGCCAAATGACAGAAAAGCAGAAAAACCATGAAGAAGTAGGTGGGACACCAAAAGGGGAATGCTCAACGACTACAACCGAAAACAAAGTAACAAAAATCTATCCCTTAATGACTAGGCCAGCGGTAGGGTTTAGTGAACCCCTGTATATACCACCCACCACTACTGGCCAGAGCGGGGCAACAGCCCCCCGAACCTCCACCATATGACAAAGGAGGCCTGTATGGCCCCACGAGTGCGCCTCCTGTGGATATAGCACGTTTAACAGGTGATTTGAACCGTCAGCTAGCACACGCACAAATGGAAATAACATGGTTAAGAGCTTTATGTGACAAAGGGCAAATGCTGCCAGGGGGAGGGAAGGTACCCCCGCTGTCACTGGCAGATCTCACACCCCCTATAGGGGCAGCAAGCAATGCAACCCCAGCAGCCTCGGTACCAGGGCAGTCTATAATATCGCAAGGGACGTCATCGCAGCAGAGGCAAGAACAAGGGTGGCAGTCAGGACAGTTCCTGTTCCAATTGAATAACAAGCCAGTGAGAATTATATGCCCAGATACACCAGAGAGACAACAAAGTGGAGACCAGGGTGAGAGACAAGAAAGTGAACCCAAGGAAAACTGGGAGGATAATAACGAGCTAGAGTCAGAAATAGAAGAAATATGGGACGATTTAGATGAATACGAAGAGGCAGTTGCCGCGGAGGGTTCCCCACTGCTAAACCACCGTTACCCAGACACACTATCGCCCCCATTATGGCAAGGTAGATTAAGACAACGAACAGGTAGGATAGGAAACATATTGGTAAGTAAAATGAAAAAAGGGAAGACAAGCAGAATGGGAAAGAAACAAAAACTACAAATGCCACTGATACATAAAGGAGCAGGTAGGCCAAATTACATTCCATGGGCCCAAATGGACAAAACCAACCTGTCAAAACTCCTCCCCCCGCTGACGGGAGGGGCAGGTAAGTGGATACATATATTTGAGAAGAACACGGCAGGCGTGCCTTTGGCTATAGGTGATGTAAAAAGTCTATTAGTTTCAGCAATCGGGGACCAAGCAGACACAATCTGGGAAAGGGCAGGGTTCCCGGGAGTAACGATGAGCTGTGACAGACACGAAAGTGTGGGATGCATTGCGGCGTGCATTTCCAGACGTTCCAGATTACATGCAGTGATGCAGTGTACAATGGAGGAGAACGAGGATCCTGCACAATTCATTTTGCGAGTGCAAGACTTATGGAGAAGCGAAACTGGTACGGCATGGAATCAATCAACAGCTCTATTCTATTTTATCATTAAAAAGGGGTTGCCAAAAGAGGTGCAGAAGGCCTTGGACAAAATAGCTGGGATCGAAGCCAAAGGGTGGCCTGAAATTCAGAGCATAATTATACACCACTGGAGGAGGATCAAAGAGAAGGAAAAGGAGGTCACGCAAAAGAGGCTGGCTGACGAAGCAAAATTGGTACAGAAGAAATTAGTGAAGGTTGCCGCCATTACTGCCAGTGCAACAGCAGACAGAGGAAAGGAAGAAGAGGAAAATGCTGGAAGAAGGCCCGTTGGGATAGCAGCGCAGTGGGTTGGAGAAGATCAGGGACAGTGGAACGGAGAGGAACAGCCATGCCAAGGATCGCAGTGGCAGAACAGGCCGGCCCAAAAAGAGGTGGGTACCGCTGGCAAAGCGGAGGATACTGAGGAATGGGAAACAAAGGATATGGTGGGCAAGGACCAAGGGGAGGACAACAGGGGTCATGCTGGAATTGTGGAAGATGGGGACATTATTCACGAGTATTCACAGTATTGATCCTGTTGTCCACCCCCCCCAATGGGGAGGGGGGGACAACAGGATCAATACTGCTATGACCCCAAAATGCAACAGAGACAGCCAGCCCCACAACAGCAGCAACAGCAGCAGCAGCCACAACCGCAAAACGCATTACAGCCCATGGCGAGACAAAACCCAGTAGGGAACATAAACAATAACCCTTTTGCAGCGGCCTCAAACGGTGCCCCTGCACCATACCGCGGCGTAACGGTCGTGGGTGACAACGTTTTTTCAATGCCAGGTCAACAAAAATACCAAGACTAGGACAGCCCACAGGGAGCACTTGCGTGTCCAGTCCTATCCACCACACAAAGTGCAAATGAGGAACCACTAGTGGCGGCAGAGATAGGAAACAAGCAGTTTATCTTTGTAGTAGACTCTGGAGCAGAAAAATCATGCCTTACAGAAGGGCGGTTTCAGCTCTCGGGAAGAAATTTGGAGACGCAGGGGTTTTCTGGGGCTATTTTAAAAGTTCCTTATACAAAAGATCTTGATGTAACAGTGGGGGGAAAAACAGTGCGTGCACCATTATTGTATTACGAAGACGCGCCAATCAATTTGATGGGACGAGACCTACTCAGTAAGTTAAACATTACCATAGCCTTTACTGAAAGAGGAATAGTGTGCTCGACGCAAGGGGTATGCCCCGTACGGGCACTCTTGCTAATAAGTACGATTACAAAGGAAGTTGCAGTAAGAGGGATTCCCATTGACATGGACATGTTCGTCTATGGAATATAGGTATTAGCCCGAGTAGTGCCTGAAATAACACAAAAAGAGTGGAGAATACCATCCGACTTCATATTCCGCCCAATCACACCAACAGATGTAGTGCCAGGCACAATTATGTCTATAGACATTGAGACAGTTCAAGTTTCCAACAAACGCATTATGGTCATAGCCCTGGACACGCAAGGACGCGAGTGGAGAGGTGTGCTATGTATAGAGCCAAACATAATGCTAAAAGATATTACTGATGAAGAATTGTTTACTGACTACGAAGGGGATGGAGAAATAATAATGGAAATAAGCATAACATGTGACATTATGATTCAATACAGAGAAATACACAACCCACTCATGGCTAACATAAAGGCCCCTCTGACAATATATGAAGAAGACATGCCAGAGTAGCACCTGAAATTTGGACTACAGGACCACACGATGTAGGATTGTTGCATGAGGTAACTCCCATAAAAATAAAACTGAAACCAGGTGCCCTCCCACCCAGAGTGAAACAATACCCAATATCCAAAGAAGCAGAGGAAGGTATTAGAGAAACAGTGAATGCACTCCTAAGCCAAGGTATCTTAGTGCCATCAACTTCCCCATGCAACACAGCGATTTTTCCGATTAAGAAAGCAAAAGGAGGGGCGTGGAGAATGGTTCAGGACCTCCGCCCACTCAATGACATCATCCAAAAAGAGTTCCCTTTAGTGCCTAACCCGTCATCAATATTGTGCAGTATACCAAAAGAGGCAACTTGCTTCACCGTCATTGATCTGAAAAATGCCTTTTTCTCTGTGCCACTCGCGCCAGAGTCGCAGTACCTTACAGCTTTTACATTAGGAAACAGCAGATATGAACATCGCAGACTCCCACAGGGGTATTGCGAGAGCCCAAGCATTTTTAACAGAGTAGTATGAGAAGACATTGGCAACATACATGTAGGGAGCACCATTATACAGTACGTAGACGATTTACTCGTCTGCATTAAAAAACAGAAGAAGAGTGTAGAGAAGACTCGATAACACTGCTTAACGTATTGGCTGCCAAGGGATACAAGGTGGACAAAGGAAAGTTACAATACTGCCTGGCTGACGTTGTGTATCTTGGCCAGCAAATATCTAAAGATGGAAAAAGAATACTACCAGAAAGAGCAGCAGCCATTCGACACATTGGGCCTCATTCCGAGTACGGCGCTAACCAATGGCGCTATTAACGCCTTGGTTGACGCCGTACCCGGACCGGCAGCACCTTGGTGGATGGCGGAATTACCGCCCCATTCCAAGGTTGGCGGGGCGGTAATTCCCCATTCACCAAGGCTCTTCCCCATTCCCAAATGAGCCCCCATAGGGCTAAATGGGAATGGGGAAGATGCAAATAACGGTGACCGTTCATTACGGTCACCGTTATTGGCTTGGAGGCCCCTTTGCGCCCTCAACTTTAACACCTGCTCAAAGCAGGCGTTAAGGGCGAGGGTGCAAAGGGAACTCGGAGTATGGCGGTAAGGGATCACCGCCACCGGTCTCGTTACCGATGGCCGCTATCCCTTAACGCCATACTCGGAATGAGGCCCATTATCATAACAAAAACAGTGAAGGACATGCAGAAATTTCTTGGCATATGTAACTATTGCCGAGCGTGGATCCTTGATTACGCAGCATACACACGGCCAATGCTACAGGCACTAAAAGAAGCACAAAAGAACAGAGCCCCAATAAAATGGACACAGGAGACAATTGCTCAATTCTCTCGATTAAAAGACCTTATTTCAGACGCCCCAGTCCTTGCAAATCCAGATTATGAAAGGGAATTTTTCCTGTATTCACACAGCAATGGAATATTAATGACAGCAGTATTGACACAAAAGACATCACTAGGCCACAAACCATTAGCGTACTACAGTGGAATATTAGACCCAGTAATGCAGGGACATTTCGCTTGCGAACAGGCCCTCGCTGCAGCGGCCTTTGCCATTGAGAAAAGTGCCACGATCGTAATGGGATGTTCAGTGACGCTATATGCGGAACACTCCTTATTTGCTATCTTGGAAAGATCAAAATCTACCCTCACAACACAGAGAGCCTCTGCTTATGAAATAATAATATCAAGTCCAAATGTACATGTGGTCAGATACAAGACAGTGAACCCAGCTACCTTCATTACAGAGCCATGCACAACTGAGGATTTACAGGAACACGATTGTAGCACATACGAGGGAGAGGGCAATGACATTCCCAAAGCAAGCGAAAACGCCCTTACAGAAGGAGAAATGTATTTCATATACGGGTCAGCATCCATAAATTCAGAGACAGGAGAGAAACATGTGGGGATGGCGGTAGGGCGCATGGAAGAAGACACATACGAAGTGATTGTTCAAAAACGCCTCCCCTCACACCACTCTGCACAAGCAGCCGAACTGACTGCGCTAATCAGCGCGTTACACACAGCCAAAGACTGTGCCGTGACCATATATTCAGATTCAACCTATGTTACCACCACAGTTCACTCAGGGCTATCACGTTGGCGAAGGAGAGGGTTCAGAAGAGCAGATGGGTCCCCTGTACAACATGCCACGTTGCTAAATGAACTAATAGAAGCTTTAGCAGAACCATCGGTAGTAGCGGTGGTTAAAAGCCAATCTCATACCCATAACACAGACGCCGTCTCATTGGAGAACGCGGCAGCCAACGCAGCAGCGAAAGAAGCCTCGTACTTCAATAAGACACCAACATCAGAGTACATTGTAAAAACAACCACAGCAGAACAACCAGCAGATGCATACAATAACACGCCCATAGCACAATTGATAGAACTCCAGAGAAGGGCCCCACCGGAAGAGCAGGAGTTGTGGGGCAAACGAGGGTGTAAGCAATCAGCCACAGATCTCATTTGGATACAGGAAACGACAGGCAAGGTAGTGATGCCCGTAGAATTATTAGAAGTAGCATTCCAACAACTGCATTTTCTAGATCACGTTGCAAAACAACACATTGCCTCAGATATTCAAGAGGGTTGGTTTGTTCCTAATCTGCACGAATACTTGACTAAATTTGTGATTGAATGTACTACATGCCAAACTTACAATTCAGGAATGACATTGTGACCTCTGCGTGGCACTTTGCCACGCCCTACAGGTCCATTTAGAGAACTACATATCGATTACGCCGATATGGGAGAAAGATGTAACGGAGCAAGATACTTGATTGTGGTGGTATGCCCTTTTTCGCGGTGGGTGGAAGCGGGCGCCTGTCCCCATCCTGATGCAAAATGTGCTGCCAAGTTCCTTGTGCGAGAAGTATTCTCACGGTGGGGAATCTGTGACGTGATCCGTTCAGACAACGGCACGCACTTTGTGAATGACCTCTTCAAAGAAGTAACCTCCTTTCTGGGGGTGAAACAAAAATTATGTTCGATTTATCATCCAATGGCCAATGGAGTTGTGGAGAGAATCAACGGGCTGCTCAAAAGTAATTTATCGAAATTATGCAGCACGTTGAAAATAAATTGGGTATATTGTCTGCCCTTAGCACTGTTCCAACTCAGAAACCAACCATGCAAGGATCACCATTTAAGCCCGCACGAAATCGTGACAGGAAGAAGAATGCACACGCCGCTCTCCCCTGTTAGGAGGGCGTCCGATGTGCACAGGGCTGCCACAGTGCTGAGAGAAGAGTTTAAGGAATACCTAACACAGCTAACGCGCGCAGTACGCAGCATAGCAAAACAAATTGTTTCACCATTCACTGAAGATGTAGCAACAGACACCTCCATGCCGACAGCAGACAACCCAGAGGGGCCTTTAATGCCGGGGGAGCAAATTCTTGTCAGAAACTTTGTAAGAAGGTGGAATTCACCAAGATTTCATGGTCCATATACAGTGGTGTACACACCCCAACTGTAGTTAAGGTTACAGGGTTAAAATACTGGGTGCACCTCTCAGACGTAAGAAGGGCACACAGTGTTACACCTCCCCAAAATAAAACTGACTGTGTGGATGCCATTACTGGCACAGGTTGACATGATGAAAATTGCAACTTAGACAGGGAAAGTATAGGGGAAAAGCAACGATTTTACATATTTTGTCTCTCTCTCTCTCTTTCTTTTCTTCTCATATAAATCGTGTTGTTTTTTCTATCTTTTCCTCATTTATTCCATGATGAAATGAAAAGGAATTGTTAAATGCCTAACTGAGTAGAGAAATGAAAAAGAGTGAATAATTGCAATTATGTTTCTTTTCATATGACTTAACAAATTTGTCTCGCCCACATAGGTTCAACACGAGCCAATGCGACGAAATGGCTGAGCAAGCTGAAATGTTAGATAGAAATAGGGATGCCACTAGGGCCAGTAGATTAAACAATTTGGAATGTGTTATAAAATATACTATGCTTATACCCGATTTAGGGTATTGTTACTACTACATATAATTCGTTTTGTTTCTTTTCATTTATTGCACTCTGGGTGTCTTTTGGTGGATCTTAGGCTGGTGGCTCTAGATCATGGCAGAAATGGATACTATTTCCTTTACGGAAGCCCAAATTTCGGAACTTATAGAAGGACCTTCTTTTTTTGATAATCTACAACTTCCCACACAGAGTCAAGGGTCTACGGGCGAAGCACTTTTGAGGCTAAAAAAGAAACAGTTCCGGACTGAAATGCATGGGCATATATTAAAAGAATATTTAAGATCTAGTATTATCCCTCAGGGACTGCAAGTGAAAATTATTCCCTGTCTCTTTTTAGATGACAAAGACTATAAAATAGCATTTAGTCAGGTGGCCACTAAGTGTAGCCGTGATTTACTAGTTCTAACTATCACGACTGCCCAAAGGGTCAGCTCTACGATTTTGGAAACATTATCTGAACAAGAAAAAACCTTCCTGGCAAACACTTTAATTACAGAGGCTAAACAAAAATTGGAACAGATAGAAAAATCCTTCCAAGAGTTTAAAACTCTAACGATTGAAAAAAAGACTGCAAAATTAAAGAAAGATGTTTCCCTCTTTAAGAAGGAACAAGTCTATCCATACTTGGCGGATGATTTTAACCCCCAAACTGCATGGAAGAGCAATGCTAATTGGAATGGGGGGGATCAAATGGGAACAATAATAATAGAAAAAGATGGGTGACTTTTTCAGACACATCATCTAGCAATTCAGGCAATGATGATTCCAATAATCAATCCCTGGGTGAGAACCCTTTTCGAGGAAGGGGCGGCCGAAGAGGCCGCAGAAATGCCCCCCGAGGCCGAATGAATTACAATATGCCCCTGCAGACCCCCCCAGGACAGGATATGATGCACCGCGATTTCCAGACTCGCAACCGTGCATACAGGTGGTAAACCATAATCAACCACAGAGTATTTCTAGCTATACTTTGCCCATCTTCAATCTTTCTTCACGGGTTTTAACATCGGCAGAAATCTCGATTTTGGAACGCGGGCTTTCCTTCGTCCCAACTCAAAACCCTAGTGCTATGTCCATAATAAACGAAATAAAAGGTTTTTTAAGAAAATTGAGATTGCGTTTCTACTTTTTGAACAATGAGATTCCTAGAGAACCGAGTATCTCTGGGCTGTCTAGACCCTCTACTTTCACCCCTAACTCTAATGACCTTCCCCCAGAGGTGATCATTTTTGAAAAAATGGTCCTTAAAGAAATTGAACAAGTAATTCGTTACTCGAGGACCCAATCGGGCCCTAATCTGAAATTGCAGGAGTTTCAAGCCATTCAGACACTAGCCGAGGACCGCTCGATAGTGATAAAAGCTGCAGACAAGGGAGGAGGTATAGTGGTCTGGGATGCCTCCAAATATGATCAAGAAGTGCTGAGACTCTTGTCCATCCCAGGCCACTATACCAAAATCACTAATGACCCTTCCAAATCGGTTAAGGCAAAGATTCTGGCCCTTACTGATGAAGGCAACCATGCAGGGTTCCTTTCAACAAAAGAAATTGAGTATATTAACTCTTCAGAGGAACGAATACCTCTTTTCTACATTTTGCCAAAAATACATAAAAATGCGGAAAACCCCCCTGGTCGACCAATAGTTTCCGGGTGTGGTTCGCTATTAGAGCCTATATCAAAATATATTGATTTTTTTATAAAACCATTGGCCATGGCAACTCCCACATTCCTATTGGACTCACGGGATGTAATCAACCTTGTTGAACTAAAACCTTTCAATCCATCCACACAAATACTGGTCTCCTTGGATATAGAGGCTCTATATATACAAATATACCGCAAGACAGGGCCATTTTGGGTCTGAAGACGATTTTGGATAAGCGACCACTTCCACATTCTGTTCCCACAGAATTTTTATGCAAAGCAGCTCAATTGGTTCTCAATAACAGCTTCTTCAAATTTAAGGAATAATTTTTATGGCCGTACTCGAAGAAGAGAAAATCTTACATGTTTCCAATCCATACAAAGAAAAAATCTTGATATATCGGCGATATATCGACGATATATTTATGATTTGGGAAGGATCATTGCAGTCATTGCGGTTTTTTGTAGAATGGCTAAATCAAGTAGATGTGGACATTCACTTCACTTTTGAATATTCTAACTCGAGAATTGCCTTTCTGGATTTGTCCATCTTTTCCGAAGAAGGGTTTCTCCATACGGAATTACACAGAAAGGCAACAGAAAGAAACACTACTTTAAAATATGAGAGCCAACACCCGGCTAGTCTTTTGCAGAACCTACCGTACGGAATGTTCTTGCGGCTTCGTCGTAATTGTACAGACATCAATAACTTCACTAAACATGCTCTGATCTTAGAGAAACGACTTCTGGAACGGGGTTATCCAAGAAGGCTCATAAAACAATGCAGAAAAAGAGCTCGTTTCACAAATCGAGAGGCATTATTGCAACCCAAAACTCAAGTCAAGAAAAAAGAGGAACTAGTTTGTGTATCAACCTTTTGCCAACACAGTGAAATTATTAAAGGCATCATACTAAAAAACGGGCGCATCCTAAACGTATCTGGCATTGCATTGCAAAAACCTCTTTTTGCATTTAAGAAGAGTAAAAATCTCAAACAGCAAATTACTCGGGCCAGCAGAGGCCATATGAAATCATCTAACGTGCGGGATCTTAATCAAAATCCAGTTATTGGCCATTTTCCATGTACCACTTGTGTAGCGTGCAAATTCTCAAAAAAGACTACTCACTTTTTCATGGCAAACAAAAATTGGAATCTTCGTACTTTTACTACATGTAAGAGTAAGAATGTAATTTATGCAATCACTTGTCCGTGTAAGAAAATGTACATAGGAAAAACCGCTAGGGAAGTAAGCACCCGCATTAATGAACACCGTTCAAAGATAAAGACACGGAACTTAAATGCTCCGATGGTCATCCATTATGTGGAAATGGGCCATAAAGCAGACCAGATGGAATGGTTTTGTGTAGAAAAGGTATTTGGTCAAAACTCGACACAGCTTGCGAAAAATCTAGCTTATAAAGAACAATTATGGATTTTTAATTTAAAAACATTGACAGAAGGGCTTAACACTATAGAACCCTGGCACTCTGGCAGCTAACATGCCCATATTCCGGACTTCAATCATGCAGATTGGCGGTATACCATTACCATATATGATTGTTGTAGCATTTAATATCTGTGCTTTTAGAAAAATACTCCATGAATTTTTCTAATGTTTGTTTAGAAACAAACTCCTTTTTTCATTGGCAATGGGTTTTTTGCCTACAGCTAGTTTATCTAGCTCTGTGGGGTAGCTGAGGTTCATTGCTATTTCTTTAACGTTTACTTTCCCAGCTACTTAGAGCGCTTTTTCGCTGAACTCGTGTTTTGTTGACACGTTTTTTTGACACGTTTTGGACCGCACGTCAGCACGCAACACGAAACAGCGTCGCGCACAACACGTGATCACGTGAAAAGTTCAAGTCGGATATTTAAATGCTCCCTTAGTGTGGCCTTTCAGATGCGATTCTTCGGTCCGTATTGAAGGTCGGGCAAAGTCTGTGTGCATGACTTAGTCCAGGGACAGGTCCAGCACGCTGTTGGCTGTCGGTTTCAGGTAAGCCAGATCCATATTTATGCCCGAAATCGGGATAATGCCGCTATTTCTTTATCCTTTTAGGGTTTTTATTATTAGGAAATGATTATGTGACCCGAATTTATGACTGCAAATTAGGCTAGGAGTCCCCTCCCTCCCTCTCTTTTGCAAAATAGGTAGAGATTGTAATTATGCAATCACATGACTATCTAAAAAACTCCCTTCGCTCTTTCTTTCTTTTATATGCCACCTTCAGGTTCCACTCTCCTGGCAACTGCAGCAGCTTCCACTTTGAACAAACATCCAGCTAAGGGTACCACCAGCACCACTAACAGGTCCATTATGATCTGACCCGCTGGGGTAAGAAATATACTGATTTCGTATATGATTGACGCTTGGGCTGGCTTAAAGATTTGGGTCTTGCGACCTCACACACAGGATCTAGCCGTGATTCTTTTCTGATTCTCCCAACTTATTTTTGACCCCTTAGATTGAAGCATTGAGTACTCTTTCATAAAAGCAGGATTCTTTGCCTGAAGGCTGATAAATCTTATTGACAGCGATAATACACCACGGATTTACTCCTGTTGGCGCTCTCAAGGTTAGTAGTTGTGGCTGTTTTAGAATTAGATGGACGTTCCAACATGGGATGCCACTCCTTGCATGCAGCAATTCATGTATTACATTTAGTGGGTTTCGAGTCCTGATCTAGTCCTGCCTAGCCTGGGGACACTGATTTCGTTTGGTGGCACTCCTTACATGACGCCCTCTGTGTACCCTGGATGTAAACTTACATTCAGGTGTATATGCAGAATAAGAGTAGCCCTACCTACTTCTAATTAGAGCACGGTGTATTCACACATTTGCGCTTTTTCACTGTTTACATATTTGTTTAGGGAAATTGATGTTTCTGATATTTGTTCTATCTTACTTTTAGAAAATGTATTAAATTCTCCTGATGAAGACGTAACACAAACAATGTTAACACGTCGAAACCGGTAGAGAAAGTGTGGATAAGGCTATTTGTGAAGATCTTCCATTCTTTGCCTATCCGAACCACTGACCACTTACAAGAATCACTGTGATCATTTTGTCTGTTGTTTTTTTCAAAATATAAGATATTTTTTGTATAAGAATTGGAATGTCAATTAATTGTGATGTCTCTCATGTGTTTTTAACCTGTATTTTTGGATGTTGTGTATGAATGGGTAAATGTATGGTGTATGACTGAGGACAAATGTGTGAATGATTCAAGAGTATGAATTTTATGGAATTATGATGAGCCTTTTAACAATTTTTCTACTATGTTAAATAAATAATTGTTTGAGTGCAAAATAAATTTGTGATTAAACTCACACAACAAAAAATGCATTAGGTTTAATAAAATCCTTAATGCAAGAAATTTAAATTATATCCTCTGGATGTTCTTTTCGAAACTATTTTATAAAATATGCTACCATACTATTTGCAATAATGATGTTTTATCTTATTTGGTATAATGTTGTTTTATATGTGGCAAATGAAATGAACAAAGGGGGGAGCAGAACTGATATGACAAAACCAGGGTCTAAACTAATATGGACTGAAGCAACAGCTATTTTGAAGGACACTTATAACATTGAATTGAATGATAAAAATATAATATTGCCCTTTGTACAATTGCACGTAAACAAAACTGCTATTCCATTGTTGAATAATACTGGAGCCAAGGAAATAGAGCTTGGATGGAATGTAAATGATGATTACTATTGGTTAACTGATTCCAGAAATACAAGCATGCGTACACACACTGCACCAGAAACCACTAGTGAATATACACACGTCACAATGAACTACATAGATGAAGCATGGTCTAGAATATTCCCGTTGAAATATCCACTAGTTGGTACCCAATTAAAAAACAGAAGGAGGAGAAAAAGGGGGGTGGGAAAAAACAGATACGATATTTATCATAACCTGGGGTTAGATGAAATAGAGGACCCCCGACACCCTGACCAATCAAAAAAATGGTATTCAGACATGAGCGCCGCAGCAAAGCAAGCAAGTAACGAAGGTTGTTACGTGTGCTCACTTATTCCTCACGCAACTGGAACCCCAAAAAGGTTGATCCCACAGGAAGTACCCTTGTCTGAGGCCCAATGTTTGATTCATCTGATGCTGTGTAGAATAAAAAAGACATTTCAAGCACACACAGTCACTATGGAAAAATTGGAAAACGAACAAACTTGCACCAGCAGATGACAAGGAGTAATCTGCCTCCAGCTGCCATTTTTCGTTATAAAAGGCACAGGATATGCAGATGACAAGTGGCATGATGAAACGATTGAATGCAAAGCCTAGGGGCTTCGAATGCTGCCAGATGAAACATACGAGTGGGCAAAAGAAACGTGCATCCCCATCTGGACACAGCATATCACCATGCTGACATGGGTCACACCCCTGGAGAGACCAATAAAGATTCAAAAGGAAATACCGCACAAACTTTGCTTCCATGGAGAAGGGAAGGTGAACATGGGAACCGTGCGGCAGTGCAATAAGACTTTAATAATGCCAGTCATGAAAAAAGGCACTGCTGCATTAATGGACATATACTGGATCTGAGGCAAACAAGCTTACCTGCATCTCCCAGCATCCTGGAGGGGCACTTGTGCCCTAGCCACACTTCACTCAGCACTAATGGTGATACCAGAGAGCCACGTCCAGTTTACAGCAAGGCCTTCGGCTGACACATCGACAGCAGGCCAATCGACTGACACATCGGCAGCAGGGCAATCGGCTGAACCATCGACAGCGCCCGATGAGACAATCACAGAGCCCCCAGCATACAAACTATTGTCAGAAGAAACTTTGAAAACCAAGTTGTCACGCAGCAAAAGATCCAATTATATTTCGTCCAAATCGTCAGAACTCCTTGCTAAAATCCCACAACAGTTTAAGCTTTTCTCATCTGCAGAAACATTCTTTGCATCGTTCCTAGCACCAGACGTTCAAGCAAGGGTAAACGCGAAATGGCTGCAGATAACACGCTGGAAGCTCATCCAGCTGGCCAACGACACTGAAGAAGGATTCAACATCATAAAAATAGAGCTCCGTGCACTGCGCCTGATGACGATGCAAAACAGATATGTCTTAGATCTAATCACAGCGATGGACGGTGGTATTTGCAAAAAAATTGGGGGGGCGTGTTGCACGTTCGTACCAACTTCCGATGCTGATAACGGGACACTGTCACATGTGATAACAGCAGTGCATAATTTAGGAGAAAGAATGAGAGCAGAAGGTGGAGTAGACAATAACACGTGGCTTGACGATCTGTTCAGCTGGATACCATTGTGGGTGAACATCGCAGCAAAGATACTCATTCCCATCATAGTCTTTCTTCTCCTAATATTCTGTGTGTGCCAACTGGGACTAAGATGCTGTGAAAATAATATACCTAATTCAGCAATGATGATGGTAACAGTGGGCCGACAGACAACGGTGGCTACCATAATAGATGCCCAAGTACAAACCGGAGAATACACCACACCACAGTATAGGATGACTGCCATTTATAGACAGTATGGGGACGTGGTCGATAATCTATATTACACTACCATTAGAGAACCAAAAAACTTGATGTGGTATAACGAGGTATGGATAGATTTAGATGGGGATGGTGGGATATACTTAATGGTCACCCCAGAAGAATATGCAAGAAGAGGTAACAGCTTAAGAAGTGTGTGTAAAGCATGGATGCCAATAAAGGGTACACCTGCCTGGGATGAGGCTCCCCACGTGACATTTGCAAGAAAGCTAACACAAAAGAAATCCCCGTGTCTCCCCACATGACATTTGCAATTTATACGAGAAGGCCAACACAAAAGAAACCCTGTGTCTCCCCACGTGACATTTGCAAGAAAGCTAACACAAAAGAAATCCCCGTGTCTCCTCACGTGACATTTGCAATTTATACGAGAAGCTAACACAGAAAAGGAATCCCTGTGTCTTCTGACGTGACATTTTCAATCATTAAGGGAGAATAACGATACAGGAGGGAAACCTTGTGCCTCCACACATGTAAAAAAAAGAAAAACACTATCACCACACCACACTGGAGAAAGGAAAGTCTACGCCCCACGTGAAAGCTGCACAAGGGACCATAACACCATAGTTAACCACTATTTGCACCTAAGTGCCACCTAGCCAACAAAAGGAATTCCAGTGGCACCATCATGTCGGCTCCAGACGCCGCAGACCCCAATGCACAGCCAGCACCACTAGAGATACCATCCTCATACGCCAGCCTAATGAGGAGACCCGCCCCGTTCACTCTAAACCCACACCATGACCAGGGCCAACGATGGGAAGAGTGGATGGAAGAATTTGAGGACTTTGTAGGTGCCATAGGCACACAACAACCTCCCAACATACTAAGCATCTTCGCAAATGTAGCAGGAAGAGAAATTAAGAACATCATACGCACGATCGCACTACAGGACCGTTCCAAGTATGCAAAACTCCAACAAGCCATCAATGAAAAAATTGTCATCTCACCCAATCGCAACGAGAGATACACGTTCAACCAATGTAGTCAACTACCCCACGAATCGATAGGGGAATTTGTCATTCGCCTTCAAAGAAAAATATCGAAGTGCGACTTCGCCAACTTTAATGATGAGGAAGCCATCAGGCTACGTATAATAGAAGGCTGCGTATCGTCGCTGTTCCGGAAACACCTCCTAAAGAAGCCCCTATCCCTAAAGGAAGTATTAGACCTAGCCAGAGTTTACGAGAGAGTGGACATCCAAGCAGCGGCCATTGAGAACCCCAAGAAGGGAGAGGTAATAGCAGCAGTACATCCCTATGCCCGAAACACAGCACACCAAACAAGGATTAACACGAGGTACCCGTCACAATGGACACAAAGTGACCGCCAATGCTATCGCTGTGGATTTGAATATCCACACAGAGGTCCGTGTCCTGCCATCGGCCAACGCTGCATGAGATGCGGCATGGAAAATCACTTCCAAGTGATGTGTAAAGAACTGCTACCGGAAGGAGGATCATCACGCCCGTGACCTGCCACCCGCATGATGGAAACTCACACAGACCAACCTCGCCAGACGGATAGAAACACTTCAACCTCCACGAATGCTTATCAACGCCCGAACACTGTAAGAGCCCTTGAAGGTCTCCAGATCGAGCCAGACAAAAAAGATCATGAACTATATGACACGCACAGGAGTAACCTCATGCAAAACGTGGAGTATGAAGTGACCTACAAGGGAGAAACCACAAGCTCGTGTGAGCAAGACAGAGACCCATACCTCAGCTTCCCACCCCAACATCACCCAGGAGGGAATGACCACACTCAATACTTGCAAGATGGCTACGACAGAGAGTACGTATGTCTCCTCAGTGTTGAAGATGAAGACACTTCGGCCCCCAGAGTGACGGTCCAGATGGGCAACATCAGAAACAGATTCATCATTGACACAGGAGCGACAGTAAATGTCATGAATGAAGACATCTACCGTAACATAGCCTCCTCATACCCCCTGCAAGAATCCAAAACACATATTTTTCAATGGGGAGCGACCCAACCCATGTCTTCCAAAGGAAAGTTTCAATGTAATCTACGGCATAGAAATATCACAATACCAGCCACGATACATGTCATAAGGAGCCCGTCCGTCGGCCGCTGCCTCCTCAGCTACCGAACAGCAAAGGCCCTTGCCCTAATTGACCTACACTACGACCAGTCAGATGAAATAGAAGGGCTACCACTGCCACACAGACTCATCGGGTCAATAACAGACAGGCCCCTATCGAAAGAAGATCTCAAGCGCCAATTCCCCAGGCTATTTGAAGGGGTGGGCATGCTAAAAGACTCATGCATCAAGCTGCACATTGACAACAACATCAGGCCGGTCCCACAACACCCGCGCAAAGTGGGTTTTCACCTTCAGGAACAAGTATCAAAGGAAATACAACTTCTTCTCCTCAATGATATCATAGAGAAAGCAGATGGACCAACACCTTGGGTATCGCCAATAGTCATTGTCCCCAAAGACAATGGTCGTCTCCGCATATGCGTTGACATGCGCATCCCAAACACCGCTATCCAAAGGGAAAGACACCCAGGCCCAAGCTTGGAAGACATGCTGATCAGGTTAAACCAAGCCAGGTTTTTTTCAAAGCTTGACCTCAACCAAGGATACCATCAACTTGTCCTAGACCCAGAATCACGGCCCATCACCACATTTGCAACGCACGATGGTTTATTTCGATATAAAAGGTTAAATTTCGGCATATCGTCCGCCGCAGAGATCTTTCAAGAGACCATCAGACGGCTCATAGCATCGGAGATGAATGCATTAAACTATAGTGACAATATGTACCAAGAGGGAAGAGGGGTTCACATGTATGCAACCGGAGAACAAATCGCCGGGATAAACTGCAACAAGCACAGGAGTCAAGTCGGGGGATAGATCAGGTCAAGGAAAGTAGAATTTCATCAATCTTTAATAGACACATATTCAATTATATCATACATAGTGCTGAAATTACAATAAAAGCAGCATAAAAACATACCATCAATACTCCACATTTCCTATTAAAGTGCATATTAGCTTGATAATATTCCTAACCTATTGGAATAAATACACTGGAAAAATTATAATGGTAGTTTGAATTAACTAGAACAACCAGTACCTCGTACAGCAACCGACCATTTCATGGGCTGTACTGGTATCATACACGGGTGGTTTCGACGACTAATTAGCACAGTCTAGGCAGTCTATCTCCTGCCCTAGCAGGAGAGAGAAGGCCTGACAGTCGTCTTCCTCAGGACAGGACAGATTAGATAATTTAGTAATACAATTTAAACATTTCATTTCTTCACATATCTCAAGGCACAAAGCACTTGGTTACAGGCAATATGGAAATAGTTTTAAAATTCTTCCATGCAGACATTTATCTTCATGTAGATCTTCCGTAATTCACAACAATGAGATACTTCTCCATCTTAGTGATACTCAAAACTTCAAATTGAAAAAAGAGCTCCTCCAGAATATGAGTGGGTCTAAACAATACAGCTCCGAATTCTTGTAGAGGTGCAATGCGGGATTCGCTAGGACACGAAAAGGTGGGGCCATCTAGAGACCCAATGCGGTCCGTATCCTATCTACGATGTAGTCCTCCTATGAGGCTGTAGCCGCTGTGCAGGTCAGAGTCAACTGACTACTGCTGAATGCGTAAGTTCCTCCAATGGCTTCGGCTTAGTTCCCGGAAGGAGGAACTTACGCATTCAGCAGTAGTCAGTTGACTCTGACCTGCACAGCGGCTACAGCCTCATAGGAGGACTACATCGTAGATAGGATACGGACCGCATTGGGTCTCTAGATGGCCCCACCTTTTCGTGTCCTAGCGAATCCCGCATTGCACCTCTACAAGAATTCGGAGCTGTATTGTTTAGACCCACTCATATTCTGGAGGAGCTCTTTTTTCAATTTGAAGTTTTGAGTATCACTAAGATGGAGAAGTATCTCATCGTTGTGAATTACGGAAGATCTACATGAAGATAAATGTCTGCATGGAAGAATTTTAAAACTATTTCCATATTGCCTGTAACCAAGTGCTTTGTGCCTTGAGATATGTGAAGAAATGAAATGTTTAAATTGTATTACTAAATTATCTAATCTGTCCTGTCCTGAGGAAGACGACTGTCAGGCCTTCTCTCTCCTGCTAGGGCAGGAGATAGACTGCCTAGACTGTGCTAATTAGTCGTCGAAACCACCCGTGTATGATACCAGTACAGCCCATGAAATGGTCGGTTGCTGTACGAGGTACTGGTTGTTCTAGTTAATTCAAACTACCATTATAATTTTTCCAGTGTATTTATTCCAATAGGTTAGGAATATTATCAAGCTAATATGCACTTTAATAGGAAATGTGGAGTATTGATGGTATGTTTTTATGCTGCTTTTATTGTAATTTCAGCACTATGTATGATATAATTGAATATGTGTCTATTAAAGATTGATGAAATTCTACTTTCCTTGACCTGATCTATCCCCCGACTTGACTCCTGTGCTTGTTGCAGTTTATCCCGGCGATTTGTTCTCCGGTTGCATACATGTGAACCCCTCTTCCCTCTTGGTACATATTATTTTGGTTCTCCCCTGGGTTCATGTGGTCGGGGACGCCTATTCTTTGTTTTAAACTATAGTGACGACATCTTGATATTTGGGAGAGATCAGGACCAACACGACAGAGCCCTAAGAACCATCTGCTCCATCCTACAAGATGCGGGATTGACCCTCAACGAGTCCAAGTGCGACATCAACAAGACAAGCTTAAAATTCTTCGGACACACATTCTCGAACAGGGGCATAACAGCCGACCCGGACAAAATTAAGGCAATAACCGAACTCCAAGCACCTACGACCACTGCAGAACTACGCTCCCTGTTAGGAATGGCAGGATACTGTGCGCGTTACCTCCCAAACTATGCCTCAACAACTGACCCGCTCCGCAACCTCCTGAAGAAAAATACACCATTCACTTGGGACGCACCTTGCCAGGAAGCGTTCATGGCAATAAAGGAAGGCCTCTCCAACAACCGGCAACTAGCGTACTTTCGTCCAGACTGGCATACCATTATTACAGTCGATGCAAGCCCGGTAGGACTAGGAGCCATCCTAGCCCAGACCGACCCCTCGGACAGTACTCATCACGCAATAGTTGCATATGCTAGCCGTGCCCTGTCACACACTGAAAAAGCTTACTCTCAAACGGAGAGAGAAAGCCTAGCCGCTGTATGGGCATGCGAAAAATACCACCATTTCATCATTGGTCGGAAATTTACCCTGGTCACGGACCACCAAGCCCTGCTATCAATCTTTGGAAACCCCAGGACGAAAATGCCGCCCCGCATTGAACGGTGGGGAATAAGACAAGAGTGCAATTACTCCATTATTCACAAACCAGGGGGTGACGCCAACCCAGCAGACTACCTATCCAGGCACCCCCTAAGGGACAAAAAGGACACACTAGAACATGAAGCCACTGAATATATCTCATACCGGTCAGCAAATGCCACGCCACCCACCATCTCCATAACAACATTTGAGGAAAGAAGCAAAGCGGACCCGACAATCAGAGCCGCTGTCTCTCTCACCCGCTCCAACAAATGGAGAGAGCGTCGCACAAGAGAAACGGAAATGGAGGAGGTAGACCAGAAAGAACTTCACCGGCTGACCAAGATACACGACGAACTCATAGCCACAGACCAAGGACTCCTACTACGGGGGGAAGAGATTAGTAGCACCAAGAGACCTGAGAAAGACCCTGGCAACGCTAGCTCATGAAGGCCACAGAGGCATAGACAACACGAAACGATTCCTCAGGAACTACGTCTGGTTCCCGTATATGGACGTGATAGTGGAGGACATGCTCAAACACTACAGACCCTGCCAACTAGCAGCGCAAGGACCGAACCCAAACCCTCTGCAGCTAACAACGCTCCCGACAAGACCTTGGCAAAAAGTGGCAATGGACTTCTCTGGACCTCTAGAAGAAGGAGGTGATCTATTAGTAATAATAGATGAGTATTCGAGATTCCCCTTTGTCAAACAAACGATGTCAACATCATTCGAGGAGACCGCACCCATAGTGGACGAACTGTTCAGCGAATGGGGCATCCCCAACGTTGTCAAAACCGACAACGGATCTCCATCCCAAGGAAGGGAATTCGCAAACTTTGCAAGCCACCTAGGATTCCACCACGAAAAGATCACACCACTGTGGCCCCAAGCCAACGGGATGGTGGAACAATTTATGGCTACCATCAAACTGACAAGACAAAAGGCAGTGGCGGAGCAGACGCCCCATCCGAAGGCCATCTGCAGCATGCTCCGGAGCTATCGGAATACCCAACATGACGCGACAGGAAAGCCACCAGCCGAACTCATGGTGAGATACCAACCCAGAACTCGCATTCCCCGATGGGAGGACTATACACCTGAAGAAGACCTAGCCATCAGAGAACGAGACGCCGAAAAGAAGAGGAAAGCAAAGCAAAGGCCGATACGAGAAGGAGAGCGAAAGAACAACAGCTAGAGATCGGACAAACTGTTCTAGTGCGGCAAACGCAGCGCAAGAAAACAGACACCCGGTACAGTCCCGAACCGTGAATCATCACGGCCATTAAGGGACCCATGGTCACAGCGACCGGAGACCTAGGAGACATCACCCGCAACTCCTCATTCTTCAAGAAATTGTATCTAGAGGAACCCGAAACACAAGAAACACCTAATGAGAACATTAGTGAGGAAGAAGAAACAGAGCCCCCAGTGGAATCAACCGGCGAGAGCCGCGAATCACCAGGGAGACCCCCTTGGACAATAAAGAAGCCAATGAGACTCATCAAACAGATGTAACTAGACTTCCATGTTAAGCATGGGGGAGGTGTTGTACATGGAAAAGGACATGGCCCCTTTAAGAGGACCAAGGCAGAAGGATGGGAGGAAAGTGGAAGGGGAGGGGACAGAGGGAAGGAGGGCAGTAAGTGTGAGAGAATGAATAAAGAAGGTTCGTAGCATATCACGCTCCTCTCTTTACTGTGGTATGTGCATGAGTGAGGCACATTGCAGGCCTAACACACTGGGGCACGTGTTTCTCCAGAAACCAAAGATTTTAGCAGCTTTTGCTGCTGGAAAGCACATGTCCTCTCTAATCCTTCCACCCACCTAAAAATGGTGCTGCTGGAAACTGGAGTGGAGTATGTTGGCTTTCTTCACATCTTTTATCACAAGCTCAGAGTCGGGCCCTCAGTGGAGAAGCTCTCAAGAGAAGCAGGAACTCCTGTCAAAATGGAGGCAAAGCAAACACCAACAGACGTTTAGGATTCTTCTCAGCAGAAGAGCAGGCCCGCCCTGTGCATACATTGGGTGGGAATTACGCGAATGTGGTGGGTCGAGTAAACGGGCCTGTAGAGGGGCAGGTCTTGTGTCCGTGTGAGGCCTGGATATGTGTAAAGATTATGAGCTCGTGCTTCCTTTTTGTGCAGTGGCATATGTTTCTGTCGGGTCAATTCATTTGAGACTCATGGAGGCTTAATCATCAAACAGAACTTTGAGTCGGTGGCTGAGATGTCATCCCCTTTGCAGACGGCAATGAATCCTTTTGGTGTCATGGCTTTTCTTAACGCTTCTTGAATACGTGTCGGCATAGAGTCACCTGACGAGTGCCTGTACCGGTACCCTCTCACAATGTGTAGGGAAGATGGGAAATGTGATGTTGTCGTGCACAAAATAGTAAAATGAATCGCCAATTATTGAAGCCTACACTCTGCCAGTATCAAGATAGATCACTTTGAAGCAGCCTGCGGAATAGTCAAGTGACAGGTTTGCATCTGCACCCACCCATCCATGTTTCTCCAGGCATGACCCCTCACCCAAACTATCTTTCCTTTGCTATTTTTTTTTTTTTTGTGAAGTGGAGTTTAAATAGGCTTTACCATTTCTATGTTTTGCCGAAAGCCTCGTATTGTGGTCAAGGCACTCGTAACAACCAGGCTAGTTAAGGGAATGGGTTCAGTGGTACAGGCATGTAGCCGCATTTTACTCTGATGATTTGTGTTCTACAGGGAAAGTCATCACCACTGGCAATCCTCTGTGACGTAATCTCTTATAGCAAGCTTCTGGAAAGTAATTCTCAGGTGTCATCACTCCTGCATGGTGGGAAGGCTCCGCCCTGGGCATTTCTGCGTTTTTTTGTTTTTAAATCTTGCCAGCTAATCTCATACTACCAGTCAGGGGTGGACTGGGAACCAAAAGAGGCCCTTGAAATCATGTTCCAAGTGGGCCCCATATTACACATTTTCAGCAGGTACAACCAGTTTCCTATGAGCACATTTGGAAATAAAAATCGGTTACCACACAAAAGGGGCCGAGGATACAGATTCTGATAGATCAGTCCACCCCTGCCACCCTCCCAATCAGCTATTTAGTTGAGACCTGGTGCTGACTATCTCCATGACTACTGTAAATCGCAAGGGGTACTGTTTCCTGCCTGACTCGGCTGTCGGTGTTATAGTCAGTCCACAAGCTAGCCCTGATTCTTATACAGCCGTCCACCATACATGATAAAATATGAAAAGCATTCCTTACCTGCCATGGCGCAGTGCACAGGCGGCAAAGATATACCACTCTGGATAAAGAGTCCAGCCTGTCACCCAAACTAACCACTGCAACAAGCACCTGCTGTGACAGAGGGTTGCTGCCAAAGTCTTGGACGCATATGGTCATGTTGACACACAACCCCCATGGTAACCCTGGAGATTCTGCATGGTAACAAAGGCCTATATCTCCCTCAAGTAAGAACTCAAAGGTGTCACAGTGGGTGGCAGAACCTTAGCCACTCGTGTAGAATGGCAACAGTGTTCCAAGGCTGTGCACCAAGAGGCGGACTGGACCCAAGAGGCTCGTTTCTACTGGTCGCCCTGAAAAGAAATCAAAGTGTGTGTCTGTGTTCTGGAAAGCTGAAGTGAACAGTGTTTAAAATGATCGGGCGCATATGTCAGCACGATCTCTCATTTTGTGGCATACTTCAGCCGCCTCCCACTTTACTTTTGTGCTTCTATAGACATGTGTAATACAGTAAAAACCCAATGTGTGATCAGTCTGACAATCATAGTGTAGCGCCAGCAGGGATATCGGAATAAAGAAGCGCCTTACTTTTCAGACGGCATACAATAACTCTATAATTGTGCATGTATTTTCAGATACAACCGCACAACTTCGCAATGAGCAGGAGCCCATGCCCATGGAAGTTAGCACAGTGGGCTCTCTAGCATGTTGCCAGGGTGGCACAACCAAACCCCTCCATTTAGATGTACACCCATATCATAGTGGGAAAGGGAATGGGTAGCCAAATTCATTGTGATGTTTTTAATGCGCCAAATTGTGGTGCAACCGCTTCAAACACAGGGTAAGGAACAATTTAACATGACATCACAATGTGGCACGGCCAATTCCTGGATGAGAAAAACTATCAACAACGAGGCAAACGGAATGGGGGAGACAATTGAGAAATAGGTAGGGTGTGAAGATTGGCTGGGCTCTTAGAATCAAAATCAAGACGGTTCAGTAAGCAGAGGTCAACTGATGTGCAAAGGTTTAAGAGGATTCATGTACTTCAGACACACACACACACCAGCTGTGAGACTTTATTATATATATACAGTTACTTTTAGGTCACAGTTACTCTTGACCATATGCATAAAGGGACCACCTACCCACTGGCCATCCTCATGCACTCCAGCTGAGCTCAGCCCTCAACTGACATATTCAGAGCACTCATAACTTATCATTCTCCTACGCAGTCAGTCACACACTTGCATCGACATTCATAGATGGACAGTGGGATAAGAAAACATTCAGTCAGTCACTACACAGTCTCCTAAGATGTCAGCCACACACTTGCAGATCGCCAGTCGGACAGGACAACATTCATCCAGTCCCTACAGTCTCCTAAGGTGCCAGTCACACACTTGCAGATCGCCAGTCGGACAGGACAACATTCATCCAGTCATTACACAGTCAGTCACACACTTGCAGATCGCCAGCAGGACAGGACAATATGCATCCAGTCACTACACAGTCTCCTAAACTGTCAGTCACACACTTGCAGATGGCTAGCAGTACAGGACACCATTCAGCCAGTCACTACACAGTCAGTCACACACTTGCAGATGGCCAGCAGTACGGGACAACATGCATCCAGTCACTACACAGTCTCGTAAAATGTTAGTCACACACTTGCATCAACATCCACAGATGGCCAGCAGTACGGGACAACATTCAGCCAGTCACTACACAGTCTCCTATGCTGTTAGTCACACACTTGCAGATCGCCAGCCGGACAGGCAACATTCATCTAGTCACTACACAGTCAGTCACACACTTGCAGATGGCCAGCAGTACTGGACAACATGCATCCAGTCACTACACAGTCTCCCAAGCTGTCAGTCACACCCTTGCAGATCACTAGCAGCACAGGACACCATGCATCCAGTCACTACACAGTCAGTCACACACTTGCAGATCGATGGCAGGACAGGACAACGTTCATCTAGTCACTACACAGTCTCCTAAGCTGTCAGTCACACACTTGCATCAAGATCCACAGATGGCCAGCGGGTCAGGGCAACATCATCCAGTCACTGCACAACGGTTTGCCGGTGCCTCGGATGGGTCAGATAAGGAATCTCGATATAGGCAAGTGTACCTCACCTGGCTCTTGTTAGGTGATTGATTCCGCAGCTGCACACAGTGACCTTCAAGGCATGACCAGAGAGGGGTGCCTGAATATTTGAAGGGAGGGAGGACCATTAGGGTATGTCACATACTGCAAAACACAATTGCAATTATAAAACACAAGCAATACAATATGTTACTAGAATGATATCACTTAAAGAGTCTCCACCATCCATTGATGTAGACAGATTCTTTTTAAAACTCCTCCCATTATGGCTCCAAATGGTCTTAAAATAAAAAGGCAAAGCGACCCATGATTCTTGGAACATCAGTAAGTTATAAAGAAAAGGGCTCATGACCCAGTTTAGTTATGAAAATTACTCATAACCCAAACAGACTAGAGGGGTGTTGCAGTAGAAGTTGGATGAAGCGGGTATGGTATTGATGATAGCACAGGGCAGAACCGCTGCGGCCGCCATGACAGTGTGGGAGCGAATGGGCAACGGCGCGTTCCAGCCGCCGGGAGCGCGCAGACCTCGAAGAGGTCGAAAACGCCACCACGGGAGGTGGCAGGCAAGGTGAGGCAAAAATGCAACCACTCCAAGACAAAAAATAACCTGGAAAAAGAAATAACATTTCTACAACGAGTTTGGGCTTCAACCTAATTCTATGGTAATGAATGTCTGATTGAGGGGGCAAATGCCAATGTTATAATCACGCTAAGGCTGCTTAAATTGGTTTAACCAGGTAATCCATCTTTGAGGGCACAGCAATTGCCTCTACCCCCTCCCACACCTTCCTCAAGACTAACAAGGCAGAATCTCAGTAAATGTATTCTTGTTTGTCTTTCATGTAACACCATTGTTTTATTAGTAAAACACGACACAAAAAGTACATATTAAGCATCAGCAGCTGGATTGAACATCCAAGGTAGTGGCTAATCACGTCTAGCCCCAAGTAGCTGCAGACTATTGTACACGGATAGGGAGTTAAACAAAGAATAATGCAGACATCAAAGAAGCAGATATCTGGTCAAATGCCATGGGTCCAATGGACGAGGCAGGGTGCTGCATGGAGGGCAGTCTTCAGGGGCGCGAGCGATGAGTCGGGTAATCCACAGGAATTACCAGGACAACAGATATAATTGCACTAGTAAATCAAGTTAAAGCCAACAAAACAGTCATTCTGATAGAAAGGGCTAGTTTATTTTCCATTCCTATATCCTTTTGGCCACCCACTTTTGGGACCTCCTTCCGAACACTCGGAAAAGGGGAGAGATACTGCGGGATCACTGATTAGGTTAGACAAAAAACCTACTTTGGAGGCCAGGGATATTCATGTGGTGAAGAGATCTTTGAACCTCATACAGATCATTCAAATCATGTTACCATTCCTTTTTTAGCCTGAGACTGGGTGATATAAACATAGCTATGCAACGGAAAAAGGCTATACACAGATTACTTCCAGGAGAAAGGCCCTTCCCTGAGTTAAGTTCGGGGCCGCCCAGAGGGAAAGTGATTATATCAGTAAGGGCCCCTGGCATGCATTGCAGAAAAAAGACATTGCACATAATCCACGGCGAGACATCCTTTCTCCAAGGTAGCAAGAACAAAAGGGGACAGGATGGGTGAAGCCAGTGAGGAGATGAGTGTATAGTCATGAGTCAGAGAAAGGGGGGAGAGCGTATTGGTGAGTGGAGGAGGGGTAGAGAGAGTGGTGGTTGTTCAAGGGGTGTCCCACAGATTAAGAAAGCAGAGCATAGGCAGGGTAGAAAGGGGATTGGGCAAATGGGCTTGGATTCAGGGGGTATTGTGATGAATCAGTAATGATACCTCTCAGAAACCTGGACTTGGAGCCTTCTCATGTGGCCAGGGCAAGGCAGTTTCTTCCTGATCCCGACCCTGGGGGTGGTGTACTGCGGGAGGATCACATGGGGCGGGAGGGACAGTCCACGAAGACTTGAGAGAAAGAGGGCTGAAAAATCATGCTGTAGTAGTAGCCAGCCAATTAAGTCTAATAGCCCAGACCTGAAGGAACCTGAGATGCTTAAAAGGCCCCTCAGGTGCAGGGAATTAGAAGGAGCAGGACCTGTGGCAGGAGTTCGGGCAGTAGGAAGAAGGCACAGTGTTGGCAATCCAGGCAGAAGTGGGAGAACCAAAGGGACGGCGGAACTTTGATGCAGCAGATTTCACCTGCTTGTTCTGTGAGGGTCCTGTTCCCCAAACTCTGAGGTCCGGAGGATGTGCAGCGGAAGGCTTGCAGGAAGGCTGCCTTTCCCCATGTGAGCCTAATTGCAAAGATTGCCATGCATGAAGCGTGTCAGGGACCGAGGCGAGGAGCTGTTGTAAAGCTGTGCATCTCAGGAGCGAGAAGGGCTCCTTCATTGAGTGGCCGGACCGGAGAAACCTTCAGCGAGGAAAGGTATGGGTCCCAAGTGAAGCCAAAAGCAGTAGAAGTTGTGCAACATGTAGAGAAAGCAAGACAGAAGTCAGTGAGTCAAACCTGGCTTTCTGATTCCTTGTGCGAGCACTGCCAGCAAAAGTATCCATCTTAATAAACACTTGCATAAAAGCAGAAGAGAGTTGGAGTTGTTTGTTGAGTTCTTAACAATGGGATAATTGAAATGTAGCACTTGTGTGTGCTCCAGTATTTTCTCTTTCACTCCCGTGAATAGCAAACGCTACAGAAAGCCATTGTTAAATCTTTAAAACTTGTAAAACCTATGAAGAAGTGGTCGTGTGTGCCTAATTTTGCTTTTTTAAGCATCTTTATTATTTTCCAATATCCAATAAACAATACAGCAGGATTTGAACTTCTTCCCTTAAGATCCCCCCTTGACCTCCTCCCCTCTCTGGGGTAAACATGCGATAGTCATCCAGGTGTTCCTTATCATTGTTCTTTGCCTTAATTCATTTCCAATAGCTTCAGGCGCTGGTGGCACCATTGCTGTCTGTAGTCCTTTTTCAGGAAGACCAGTCTTTTGTGAAATTCGAGAGTCTATTTTTCAAGAGCGTACGTTGCCCACTCCAGCGCAACAAAGCCCCATACCTTACGCAACCAGTCCTGGAAGGTCAGGATTTCCCAAAAGAACATCAGTCTGGGGCATTTCTACCAAATATGGTCACATGTCCCGCTTTCTCCACACTCCCTCCAACACTCCTGCAAGGTCCCCGGGTACATATTGTGTAAGCCAGTGGGGTGTAGTGCCATCTGTAGAGTAGTTTGTACCAGCATTCTCTTAATTATGTTGACTTCAGTATCTTTGAACCTCAGCTCTACACCCTCTCCCATTCCTCCCTAGTTATTTGCCTCCCAATTATTCTCTCCTATTGCCCCATATACCCCCACACTGCCCTGAGGATGGCCTCGTTCAATATCTTGTAGAGGTTTGAGATGAGACCCTTTACTCCATCCTATGTCATGAGAAATTTCTCGAATGTTGTGACCTGGCGAGTCACCGCCCCTTGATTTCTGGGTTCAGGACCCAATATCTAATCTGGAAGTATTGCGCTCTATCCTGTTCTGCCACCCCAAACTTCCATTTACATTCCACAAAAGACCCGATTGTCTGGCCTTGGAATATGTCCGGTATCTTCCGGCCACCCTCCGCCTCGCAAGAAAAGCCCCTGATTCCAATTGGCATGAAGGCTGGGTTGCAAAAAATAGCTGTGAAAGGGGAAGGAAATGTTGTGATATCATATTTCCTACACAATGCTTCCCATGTATCCTCCAGCAGTTTGGTTATGGCACTCGCATAGATGCACTGTGGTCTGTCCTGCCTCTTAAGCCACAAGACCTCAGAGAGCTCCTGCCCCACCACTGTACGATCCATGTAGACTCATAATTTCTCTCGCCCGTCTGCAATCCATTCCCATATCAGTCTAATTTGGGCCACCTCGTAGTACACTTGGAAGTTGGGAAGTGCTAAGCCCCCCTCCCTTCTCGGGCCGTCAACTGGGCTTGATTGATCCTCAGTCTCTTACCCTCCCAGATGAAGTTACCAGTCTGCTTCCTCAGTTCCCTGAAGAAGCTACCCGACATAGGCACCGGCAGTGCCTGAATTAATTTTGCTTTTCAAGGGAAGAGTGCACTTTGAATCCTTATTTACGTGAACACAAATTGCTCATAAAAAGAATTCAAGTGTTTAAATATCATGTTTGAAGTTGGAAAGAGCAAGCATTACCCAAGCCAAGAGTATTCCCCAATTGAGACTGAAACCAGCCTTTCCCAAAGCCAGTGAACCGTTTGAACCATAAAGTGTATTGCCTAAGAAACCAGTGTGAACGCATTACCTGAATCCAAGAGAGTGGCACCAAAGCGTACAGGTAAATATTCTGGCTAGCAGTTGGCAAAGGGATGAAGGCAAGGTTGGGGAAGGGAAACTTGCTCCTTATAAATATTCTTTGAAGTTGATACAACCTACATTGTGAAAGACTGTAGAAGGAAGAGAGGAGAATGTCCAAAAGGTAATTAGAGGTTGTTGTTTGCACATAGACAAGAGAGGCAAAGAGGCTGCTCCTTTGAAAAGGGATATTCAGAGGAAGGGTACCTTGCCTATTTGAAGGTGCTGAGATACCTGAAACTGAATCTTGTCATAACCTGTTGGTAGTCACAAAGTACTGAAGCTGCGGTGGTATATTTGGTTGTCAGTAGATGTGAGACTTCAGTAGCACAAATGAAGTGGAATGCTATGAGGCAAAGCAGTGTGTCTTCATGGTAAACTATTGTAGAAGTTGAAGTGGATTTAGAAGTGCTGTGAAGTGATCCTGACAAAGATACCTACTGTGATTCCTAATCTTATCAAGAGAGATATACTAAGTGTTAACCAAGAACTGTGTTTCACTAACAATTACAAACGTTATATTTCTTCTGAACTGTGGCAAGTCTTCTTGGATAATTGGAAGTGGGGGCAAAGCATTGTAGCTGGGAATAACATTGATGCTATTTTGAGGAAGTGAAAAGCCCTTATTTCACCAAGAAGAAAAGCTTCATTGTTATTGGAACTTTGGTTAACAAAACATTACCTTGACATTGAAACCTCAAGAACTGAATTGAGACTATACTACCTATATGGGTTTCCTTGTTTCTTTTTGTTGAACATTGGAGCTCAAGTTACCTTAAATCCTGGGGAAGGGAGTTCAAACAAGTTAGTAAAAGGTTATCAAGAAACTGTGAATATCATTGTTGTTGTTCATTGAATTGCCATATATTTTCTTTGTGTAATTGATTTTTAAGTGTGAGGGCCAGACATCATGTGTTAGATGTCTGGCCCCTTTAGTTTTGTTAGGCATCAGAGTGGGCATAGTGAGGTGTTTAATAACTTTTATGATTTAATAAAATTGCATATTTTCATCAATCATCCAAAAGTTGTCCGCCTTACATTGCTGACCCCTCACAGTGTCCCCTGGAGAAGCAGAGAAAGGACAGGGCGATGGGAGACAGATGGACATGGCGCGATAGAGGAACAGCTGTGCGGCTCGTAAGGGTCCCAATGCAACAGGAGTTGCAAAATTAATTATATCTGGAAAGCCCAGTTAGGAACATATATACAGATTATATACAGATAAACAGTCACTTAAAGCATTACTTTTAGTGCTTATCTGTATTAATGACTCTGGCGAATCCAGTTAAGGGATTGGGTTACCTACGTAAACCCAGGCAATAAGGATTAAGAACATTCATTATCATCCACTAACCAATGTAAATTTAAGCTTCATTTGGCACTCTAAGGCATCAACAAGGGGCACACAAAGTGAATAGCCTTTATCATTAAGGAAAAGAGCTGATAAACCTGAAAACTGCTACAAGTGGGTGCATACATGTGACCACCTGAAACAATGAATCTGCATTACATGGAACCAACCAGTCTCTGTAGACTGATTCCTGTTTGACCTCCACCCCTATGCAGTGACCTGTGTGGTAGATCAGGAGACGGACAAGGTGGCATTGTGGTTGAACTCTTCTTTATTCTAGAGCACCAAAAGACACCTTTGCTGTCCCTAAGTCTAGGATGGGTTCCTGGCCCTACTCCATTAATAAAAAATATAAATGTGTGCTCGTCAGGGTGTCCTTCACAAAATAAGAAAGTCCACTGTCCCGAATCCTATGCTTACCCGAGTTCTCTCTCTATCACTATAAAAGAAACACATAAAGGTAGCAAAGTTATACTTGGCCCTGAGCAAAATGAATGGTGGTTGGCTTTGACCCTTCTGACCCTCCGCCCTGGTGTTTTCAATAGGGGCTCCCATCCCCAGTGCACAGTCTAAGCCAGTAAGCTGACTGGCTCGCCAACCTTCTCCTATCTGTACTGTTTAATTCAGTCCTAAGAATGTATGTCTCTTGTCTCTGTTCTCAAGTGGGGATGTCTGTCCCGTGTGCCCCATTCTGACTGTTCTCATTTTATTCTTGTCCATGAAAGACCGAGCCATTTTCTCCTGCTAAGCAGTTATTGATCTTTGACCGACCTTGGGTTTCGGTTCCTTTCAACCCTCACTCCCACCCCTCTTTGTGTCTGGTTTCTGACACCCCACCTTGTGGTCTGGTTTATCTCACCCCACCTTGGGGTCTCCTGTATCTCACCCCGCCTTGGGGTTTGGTTTCTCTCACCCTGCCTTGATATTTTGGGTCTCTCACCCTGCTTTGGGTTTCTCTCACCCAGCCTTGGGGTTCTGTTGAGCCTTGCCGCCTCTCTGCCGGTTTCCCTGAGCCACCGCGTACCTCTGTTCCCTGGGTCGTGTTCCTGCCCTGGGAGTTTTTCCAATGCGGCACCACCTCTTCTCTTCCTTTCGGTTGTCGCATGGAGCTTGAACTTTCTTCCCGTGGGCTTCCTGTGGGAGCTTGGGGTTGGCGCCTCAGTACATCGGTTGTCTGTTCCTCAGGCGGTGGGTGCTCTGCATTGCTCCTTTGGGTCGGGTACATTTGGCTCTTGGTATGGCAGGGCTCTCATCGTTCTGCATGTTCAGCCGTGGTCCAGTTTTGCATGCCTGGCATACACTCTTCCTCTTTCAGCCACAACTCTCAGGAGGTGGTCTCCTCGCTTCTCTGGCTCCGCACGTTCTCTTCTCACCTTCTCCAATGCTGATTGTCTCTTTACCTCTCCCTAGAGGGTGGGCCTTTACAGCATTCCCTTGTTTCAGGTGAGTACTGTCCGCATAGAGGGTCAGAAACCACACCAATCATTCTTACAGAAAGTTTTAAGTCATCACACAGTGTAATACCAATATAGCCAACAAAGATATTTTGGGAATTTGACAATAGGGAGGATTACTGATGGCACTTTTCCCCAAAAAGGGGAAGATCACCCCCAGTGGGATCCTGCTTGTCCTGTCCCCTTGGGGGAGTTAAGCTTAGCGGTCTCACCTCCCTAGTCGCAAAGGGGGTGGCTATCCCTTGGGGAGGGGGCACAAATTACCTGGATTCGTTGCACCTGTCAGCTATATGTCTTGTGCAAGGAGGGTGTCAAATTAAGTATGTGCCAGGTGAAGCACATCAATGATGGTGAAGCTTGAAAAACTCTAAAGATAGGTCTGACAAATCAGACAACTCCAGACTTCCAAAAGCATTGGTGTATCCAGTATTTGACCTTCGCTGGCTCCTGCTCTAACTTCTCCTAATGCTCAGTGGGCTGACCGTCCATCTGATAGGCCCAGTGATCTAGCAAGGGATCAGTCAAAATTTGGAGCTTACAGGGTGCCAAGAGACAGCCTTTGTCACCTCCCTCCTTCGCCAGCTCGGTGACCCTGGCAGAGCTTGCTGCTGGCTACAACTCACTACCAAAACGCATGCTGCTGCAGAAAGGTAAAAGTCTGGTCGCTTGGTGCTTAAAACCTCAGTACATTCTACTAAGCACAGTAACTTCACGACCCCTGAAAACTCAGGGCCTAGAGACCGTTTCATTGGCTGTGATCTGCGTGATGGACCACGGTGTTGCTGAGGAAGATGGTGAGGAGGTGGGGAATCAAACCACAGTAGTCGATCAATGTTTCCTGGAGTCAGGGAACCGTTGAAATAAATAAATGGGATCCTCTCTGTAGCGTTAGCAAGCACACCTAAGATCACTCAGATCTCACTGCACTACTAGATTCATTCTTTATGGGAGAGAGGGAATGTCATTCATATATTATTTAGCATTTACAATTCACTTCATATCTCCCCATATGTATTATGGTAACATATGTAAGGCAGTGTACACTAGACTATGATTGATAGAAACAACATATTAGATCTTCATTGCAGACAAACAAATGTACTGTGTGCACATTTCCCTTGGCTAAACATTTTTATTGGGTAAACACCTTCCAGCTGCTTCCTGCCACAGCACCACCGTCCAACATAGGTTGATTAATTTTAAGAGTATAATGGGGACATCTCCTTCTCTCAGACTGCTCCCTACTTTTAACCTGGGTTTGCATTTCCGTTCCTAAAAACCTTTCATTATGGGCCAAATAGCCTGCCTAAGTGTACGCCTGTGCAATTCGCTCCTCAACCCAGATTGTAAACCGATTGCATTGAAAGGCACGGAGGCCTAGGTACATACAGGTGGAAGTGCCCTGAGTAAATAAATAGTCACAGGCTTATGTTCAATTGACCAGCTTGACAGCTTTCTTTATATATGACTGATATTTTTCAAATAAAACATTGTTACAATAAGCAGTTCATAACACCATGGTCATCACTAAACCAGTCCATTCACTTTAGGTAAATAAATAAATAAATATCCGTTAACACTTGAATCACTGGTAAGCCAGTCAGTTCATATTTGTTACATAAATGGTTGAATATCATACATTGGGTCACTCTACACAGTTCACTAAGAAACTTTCGTTCCCCTTCACTTTGACAGAAACCTGGCTCGCATGCAAAAGGCAGGCGAGTAAGTATACCTCTACACAGTTCACTAAAGTACTTTTGTTCCCCTTCACTTTGACAGAAACCTGGCTCGCATGCAAAATGCAGGCGAGTAAGTATACCTCTACACAGTTCACTAAAGTACTTTTGTTCCCCTTCACTTTGACAGAAACCTGGCTCGCGTGGGTGATGCCAGTGAGCAAGTATGCCTCTACACAGTTCAATAATGTACTTTCGTTCCCCTTCACTTTGACAGAAACCTGTACGCTTGGCCCAGCTCCTCTGTGAAATTCAGGCGAATAAGTATACCTCTACAGAGTTCACTAATTTACTTTCGTTCCCTTTCACTTTGACAGAAACCTGGCTTGCGTGGGTGATGCTGGCAAACAAGTATACCTCTACAGAGTTCAATAATGTGCTTTCGTTCCCCTTCACTTTGACAGAAACCTGTACGGTTGACCCAGCTCGCGTGTGAAATGCAGGCGAGTCAGTATACCTCTACAGAGTTCAATAATGTACTTTCGTTCCCCTTCACTTTGACAGAAACCTGGCTCGCGTGGGTGATGCCAGTGAGCAAGTATGCCTCTACACAGTTCAATAATGTACTTTCGTTCCCCTTCACTTTGACAGAAACCTGTACGCTTGGCTCAGCTCCTGTGTGAAATTCAGGCGAATAAGTATACCTCTACAGAGTTCACTAATTTACTTTCGTTCCCTTTCACTTTGACAGAAACCTGGCTTGCGTGGGTGATGCTGGCAAACAAGTATACCTCTACAGAGTTCAATAATGTGCTTTCGTTCCCCTTCACCTTGACAGAAACCTGGCTCGCGTGGGCGATCCCGGTGAGTAATTATACCTCTACACAGTTCAAAAAAATACTTTTGTTCCCCTTCACTTTGTCAGAAACCTGGCTCACGTGTGAATTGCAGGCGAGTAAGTATACCTCTACACAGTTCACTAATGTACTTTAGTTCCCCTTCACTTTGACAGATATGTGGCTCGCGTGTGAAATGCAGGTGAGTAAGTATACCTCTACACAGTTCACTAATGTACTTTTGTTCTCCTTCACTTTGACAGAAAACTGGCTGGCGTGGGCGATGCCGGCGAACAAGTATACCTCTACACAGTTCTATAATGTACTTTCGTTCCCCTTCACTTTGACAGAAACCTGTACGGTTGACCCAGCTCGCGTGTGAAATGCAGGCGAGTCAGTATACCTCTACAGAGTTCAATAATGTACTTTCGTTCCCCTTCACCCTGACAGACCCCTGGCTCGCGTGGGCGACGCCGGCGAGTATGTATACCTCTACACAGTTCACTAATGTACTTTCCTTCCCCTTCCCTTTGACAGAAACCTGGCTCGCGTGTGAATTGCAGGCAAGTAAGTATACTTCTACACAGTTCACTAATGTGCTTTTGTTCCCCTTCACTTTGACAGGTACGTGGCTCGCGTGTGAAATGCAGGGAAGCAAGTATACCTCTACACAGTTCAATAAGATACTTTCGTTCCCCTTCACTTTGACAGAAACCTGGCACCTGTGTGAAATGCAGGCGAGTAAATATACTTCTACAACGTTCGTTAATGTACTTTCAATCTGTTCACTTTCAACCTCCCACCTCAGAGCCAGTAACACGCATTTACGCTTAAGGGCGCTCCGGCTCTGTTCTGGCAGAGCTGCACCAGCAGTGTGGGGAACACTTATCTGGACCTTACTTCTTCACCTACAGCCTGGCTCAACCCTCGACCCAGGGGTGGGGAGAGTAAGATCAGGCCAGCCAGGCAACAAGGATGGCCTCGGTGGACGTCCCTTCCCGAAACCGAGAGCCTGGTTGCCCTCTTTGGTTCACCCAGAGCTTCACCCGACACGCCATTCTGGGACTCGTTTTATAAAATTCCACCCTGCCCACCAGTCGCTTACCCTGCGGGGGCCTCCTAATAGGAATAATTGTCAAAACCCCTAAGCCTCATGCATGCTCGCCCTGTCGGCGGAGCATACCAAGTCCCCTCAGAGCCTCTCCTCTACACACTGCTACAGCAAGCGAGAAAGGCCTGTTTAAAGTAGAAAACATGAAACCAGGACACATTTACATACAGAACCACATGAAAATTACAAGTTACTAACCGTAGTCTTAGTACTTAGTCCCCTTTCCTCCATACTGTATAGGCGTCCCTTCGTAGGGCCGGGAGACAGAACCTTTTTCACTAGAAAACCCTTTTTCCCCTTTAAATTTAGAGGCGCGTGGGGGTGCGGCCCTGGGAGCATGCGCTACCCTGACACCACCCACCGGTGCCACTCCTCCGTCCCTATTGATGCGTCAACAATATTTATCATTGCCTAATGACACCAGTATTAATAGGGGGGAGGATAGTGGGATGTATGGAGGAAAGGGGCCTAATGACTAAGAGAATGTTAGTCACTACAGCGAGTAATTACTCTTACGTCCCGTCCCCTTTCCTCCATATTGTATGGATGATTACAACTGAATGTTGCCCCATGGTGGAGAGGAGACCCTTCTTAAGCAAACAAGTTCCTTAGAACCGCCTGTCCGAAGGCCGCGTCTGACTTAGAGCTGGGGCCAAACAGTAGTGCTTGCAGAAAGCTGACGAGGTGGCCCAGGTATCTGCCCTGCTTATGACCTGCCACGGAACCTGCCGCTGGAATGCGATGACCGTGGCCTTGACCCTGATGGCATGGGCGTGCATGTTATCTGGCAGCGGTTTGCGCTGCTTCTCACAGGCCTCTTTGATGGCCGCAACCATCCACCTTGCTATGGAGGCCTTGGATGCCTGATAACCGGGTCTGGAGCCCCCAAAGGTGATAAAAAGTGCGTCCGACTTGAGGAAGCCCTTGATCCTATCCAGATAGAATTTTAGAGCGCGTCTGACATCCAGACAGTGCAAGAGTCTCTTGAGCCTCGTCCTGAGGGTCAGCGAAGAATGTGGGTAGGACTATTTCCTCGTTTAGATGGAACACAAAGCGAAGCTGTCCTTCTCATGTCCGTGGTGATGCAGATGGCCCAGCAAGAAGTATTGATGTGGTTCACTGTGGACTCCATGATGTCCTGCGCTAAAAGCCTAGATTCTAATTGACCCGCTTTGAAGCGTGCCTGGCTCTGCACCGGAAGCTCCGAAAGGAAGTCTGCTATTTACCGCCACAACCTCTGGTTAGCGGCTGCCAGCATGGTGTCTGCGTTGGCTTGACGCAGGTGCAGGGAGGCGTTGGAGTACAGCTTTTTCCAGTATGCCTCCAAGATCTTCTCCTCCTTGCCTAGGAGCGCCGAGGACGAGGTGGCCGAGGATGACTGAGGCTTAGAGTAGAGTGACGCTACAGCGATCACCGACGAGTGCGGCTGGGGGTGCATTGACAGCAAGAGTGTATCCCCCTCCATCTGTCTATACTTGGCATTGAGGCGCCGATTCACAGGCTGGGCCGAGTGGGGCTTGAGCCACCCCTTCTTGGCCAAGGTAACAATGTCCTTCTGCATTGGGATACCCATCTTGGTAGGGGGTCTTAGGGATAGGAATTCTTCGGGCTGCTCTACTTCGTGATGAGGAAGGCTCAGATATTCTGTCAAACCTGCAAGCCTGTCGTGAAAGGCCTTTGCTGGCAACAGCGTGTCAAGGTCCTCCTCCTTGACTGTATCCACCTGGGTGTCTGACTGGTCGGGGGAGTGCTGGGCACAGTGAGCTGCGGTGTGAAGACCGGAGCCAGAGGCTGTTACAGAGATTGGCTCAGAACCGGCTTAACTGCGGCCGGATTCAATGGAGCCAGCAGCGGGGGCTGAGCTGTGGCCTGTGGTGCCGGAGCCATGGGAGGAATGACTATAGGCGCTGGTGGAGTGACCAGAGGGAGCAAGTCCCTGACTGCATCCCTCAGGATGGAACCCATCTGGGGGGTTCGCATCAGCCCCAAAAACCTTTCAAAGAACCTGTCCTCAGAGGCTGAAGAGGAGGAGGGGATACTGACGGAGTGGCTGGGGGCTGCTGGGCCCGGAGCATACTCAGTCTGGGCTGCACGGGGAACCTGCCCTGCGCTACTGATGGATACACCGTAGGCCACATACCTAGTTGACACCAGTCCCACCTTGAAACTCGTTCACCCACCTGCTCTGTTCCTAGGAGTGGCATCGGACGAGTGACTATGTTGTCTGGCGTGGCCTCCATTTTGTCGGGCTGCGTGCCTCGTGCCAAAGTCGTGATGCATGGCCCTCCAGACACGGCCTCGCCCAAGACTCTTGGTGTTGGAACATGAGGCCTATCCCACACCTCAGGTCTAGACCTGGAAGACATACCGCCCTCAGCATTGTCGCCGGTAGTGCTGCATGTAGGTGCCCCCTCGGACATGGTGCCCGTACTAGGGCAAAGCCCCTCGGGTGTAGACCTGATAGAAGAAGCTTGCGGTCCCTCAGCACTGATACCGGTCGAGTCCGGAGACCCCTAGGCCATAAGGCCGGGAGCTGGGTTATCCTCAGTGTGTGTGCTGGTAACAGAACCCGAGGGGTTCCACTGGCTTAGGCGTTTCCTCTGGAAGGAGTCGCCCCCTTACGGGGTGCGATGGAAAATAACAGCCCTCCTTTGGGCCTCGATCTCTGCTGGGCAAACTTCAAGTCCTCTGGAGGCGAAGCATGGAAGAGTTCCCTCTACATGGCTAGCCTATTCTTCAGTGCGCGTGGAGTCAGAGAGTCGCATGCGGTGCTACCCTCCCAGCTGTGGTGAGGGCCAAGGCAGCGGAGGCAAAGAGCATGGGGGTCAGACGTGGGAAAGAGTCCCTCGCAGGCTGGACACCCACTGAAACCCGCTGAAGTCGGCATGCACCGGGAGGAGCGTGATGCCGGAGGACCAAGTACCTAGATGACAAATAAAGACAAAAAGATAAGAGAAGAATCCGGGGAAGAGCGCATGGAATTACATGGCAAAGCCAAACCCAGGAGCGCTGGTGAAATCGGCCCATTCCCGTCGATGCGGAAAAGGGGACTGAGGAGCGGCACCAGTGGGCAGAGTCAGGGTAGCGCATGCTCCCAGGGCCGTGCCCCTGCGCGCCTCTAAATTGAAAGGGGAAGGAGGTTTTTCTGGTGAAAAAGGTTCCGTCTTCCCTCCCTAGGAAGGGACACCCATACAGTATGGAGGAAAGGGGACGGGACGTAAGAGTATGCTGGTTTACACTCACCCCCTCCTCCTTCAAAAACCCTTGTCCCTAAAGGTGCAGACAACACAAACTGATATTTTCCATCCCATAACAATGGCACAGTCCACCATTGTTGAGCATAACAAATTGGTTTACTAATATTTGAGTCGGTACATGTAGTAGATTGAACAGTAAACCCCCTCCTGATATTCTCAGTTTGGGTCCCAGGGGCATCATACCTCAAAATTCGGAATGGCCGGACTTCTCGTTGAGATCGGCGTAGCTCCCTATAAGCTTCCGGATGAGTTTCAGAGGATGCTTCTATTGGTGCTGGAGACCTGTCCAGCGTCACAGAGGTGGGCCATGGTATGTTCCCATCTTGGGGTGTGACAAACATATCTGTGTCTCCAAAAGCCGATACCTCTCTCCTGTTCTCCCACAGCCCAAAGGGACCCAGAGTTGGATCCGCCCTTTCGCTCCAGTAGGCTAAGTCTACACTTTCAGGATCCTTGTCTCCTTCCTCTTCTGATTGACATGCTGGATAGTCTGAGGGCCTGTGGGCCACTTGCGTGGTCGGCAGCTCTTCATCCTTATAATTTCTTTCCTCGTTTGAACTAGAGGCTACAGACGGTACAGATATAGGTCTGGGGGAGCGTAGCACTTCCCCATACGGTGACTCCGGTTGCTGAGTTCGGGTGATCCTCTTACTGGGTGAAAAAGGAACTTCGGCAACCGTAGAATCCATTTCCACTCCATGCCCTATGGGCAGGAGGTGGTTCCGGTGGAGGGTCCTCACATCCCTCAGGGTGCCTTCCCTTCTCAGTCTGTACACAGGCAACCCTGTCAACTGTTTCTCCAGAAGGTATGGCTGAGATTCCCAGCCGTCGCCCATCTTATTTTGACCTCTTCCCCCTAAACTCTGGGTGAGTACATGATCACCGGGTTGTAACTTGTTGAACCTGATCTTTTCATTATATCTCCTCTTGTTTTGTTGCTCACTCTGTTCAGCAGCGGCTTGTGCTAGCTGGAAAGCTTCCGCCAACTGGTCCTAAAGGTGCCTCACATACTTGCGATAGTTCTCTACACCTGTTCCATCAGAGGATATTCCAAAACTCAAGTCTATGTGAAGACGAGCATCTCTCCCGAACATCAGCTGGTAGGGTGTGAACCCGGTGCTGTCATTCCTGGTACAGTTGTAGGCATGCACCAGAGTGGATATATGTTGGCTCCACTTGAGTTTCTCTTTGGCACTAGGTGTCCCCAGCATTCCCAGCAAGGTGCGATTAAAGTGTTCAGCTTGAGCATCGACTTGGGGCTGGTAGGGGGATGTCCTGTTTTTCTCTACTCCAATCATCTGCATGTGTTCTTTAATGAGTTTGGACTCGAAATCTCGCCCTTAATCAGAATGAAGGCAAGCAGGCCAGCCATAATGCACAAAAAATGTGTTGCAAAGTACTTTTGCTATGCTGGTCACTCTCTGGTGGGATATGCTTGGTCATATCGAGTAAAATAGTCTTTTACTACCAAGATGTTCTGGATCTCTCTAGTGTCCATCTCAAGGCTCAGGAAGTCCACACAAACTAAGTCCATTGGTCCAGATCCCTGTAGATGTTGGAGTGTTGCGGCAGGATGGCTGAGAGTCTTTCAGGCGATGCATCAGGCACAAGTGCAGCAGTATACTTCCACTTTTGGGCCCTCGTCTGGCTTAGTACTTACGCGTTTTTATATTACCATGTTTATAGGTATTACTATAATACCTCATTATTGCGGTACTCTACCCTTGACCTCCTCTTTATACTTTTTTAAGGACTGTTCTTTGACCTCCTAAATGCTAGGTAGGCTATTTTGTTATTAACATTGGAGCCACAGCGCAGGGATACTAAAGGGTCTAACAATAGGTATTTGTGATAAACCTATATTCCCCTATTCAGGGTTTATGCACCTATAACCATCCAAGATGGCGCCCATAATCTTTGTGCTCCGTTTACTAATCAATAATGACAGACACCAGTCGGCTCGCCAAAGGTTTGCCAACAAAACAAAGGCGGCTACTTGAAACGCCAGAGATTTACATTCATACAAGCACGTCCTACACAGCAGAAACCTGAGAGGGACTTAGACACTTAAGAGAGATTCCCGCAGGTTCAGCAGAGCAACAGGAAATATTTCTTTCGACTTTACCGACGTGGGGAGTACAGATAATACTGATAATCCCCCAGCCAAAGCTGACGTTAAATCTTTATATTGACATAGATATCTGTCATTATAGTCCTGATAGACGGAGATGAATTTTCATTTCTCTACATTGCAGACCATGTAGAAACCCATGGAAATAAACGTGCACCCATAAGAACACCAGCTAGTGAGCTAAATTCTATAGACCGCCCACCTACAACTTAAGGGTGAGTGCAATTTAAATATTTAAATCGAAAATGAATGACCCATAAATGTATATGGACAAGATTATGTAGAATTATATGTCCTAACTAGCTCCATCTTTCCCTCATAGCTTCAAAGGGAATATTTTTTCCAGACAATCTTAGAGGGACAGTGAGAGCCCATGCTGCCCATGATTCAGGTGGGTACCAATAATCACCTAAAGCACTAGTGATTCCAAAGATAATTGTTGGAGTATTAGGTGGTACATATGTTGAATTGGTGAAATTTAAAAGCATAATTATTATGCTTTTTGCAGATCGCTTGGGAAAGGTAGTGTAACGCTCACCTGGCTCCCACGGAGGCGCTGGTCTGGTCTGGGTTGCTGTGGCCTCTTCAAGCGTGATGCGCAGAATTCAGCCCACCGATTGAACGGGACCCCCAAATCTTGCTTGTCTGGCCCGTAGGAATATCCTTCTGCAGATGAGAAAGGGGATTAACTGTCTGCTGAATAGTGTGCTTGCTCCCCCCTTTCCCCCTTCGTTCTTCTCCGACTTCCTCCAAAACCCCCGGTTTAAGCTCACCTTATGGTTTGGAAGGATGAACTCTCCATCCTGCTTCTGGTGCAGGGGCGCGCGTTCGTCCAGTTACTTCACTGGTTTTCAGAATGGCGCTGGCACATCCACTTGACTTTTCTGAGCGATGCGCCGTAAGTATGAAGATGCAAAAGTTCAAGAGTGAGCCTCCTTTTATGTTGTTTTTTCTGTCCTTTATTTCAGGTGCAGAACAAAGGCGATGCGTTGAGGGGTTAAATTGCCGGTGGTAAATCAGGTGAGTTAGTGATGAGGGCGACCCCTCTAAATGTCTTTATAATTCCCCAGTAAGTCTTTTGTCCTTTCCCCATAGGGGCCGGGGTGCGGTACCTGCCAAAGATGCGGCGCCGACCCGAGATGTGGAATGGTTCACCAAGAAAAGCCGGTAAGTAATATGGCTGAAAATTGGGCTTTCCTCTTGTGTTCCCTTGCTCACCTTTTGTCTCTTCTTCTCTCCCCTAGGTGCAGAGATGTGGCGACCGGTGCTGAGAGCCACGATGGAGCCGGGCGGCGTCTCGGGAACAGGTGAGTGAAGCGCGGCGCTGCAGCGTGCAACGCTGTGCTTTTAAATGGAAGTCTTCCTTCAGGAATGCTGGCGTGAAGATTCCGGATGCAGGTAAGAAGGTTGAATAAGTTCTTGGTTTTCACCTTTCTCTTCTCTTATTCCCTTACAGGTGTTCCAGGTTCGAGGCGGGCGTGGCTGGAGTTCAGGTGCAGGAGCAGACAGGAGGTGAGCGTTCAGCTGCTGGGATGCAGAACAACACGAAGCACGTGTGGCTGTCCGGGCGTGGCTTAAATAGCTTTGGAAGACGTTCCAGGTGAGTATTCTTCCACAGCCCCACCCAAGTAACAAAATAGTTCCTTCAGAAAAATAGTCCCTCCTAAGCCTCATTTGGCTTGGTTCTTCATGCAGCATGGTCTGCATCAGGTGAGTGTGCAGAATGATCTGCTTCAGGTAAGTGCACCAAACACTTCCCCTTATGAGCCTGGCGCCTATGGCGCCAGGACTGATGTCCAACATGAGCCTGGCGCCAACGGCGCCAGGACAGAGTCCAAAGAGCACCTATAAAGGGCCGCTGGGCTTTTACCCGGGGGCGTGATGCCTGCTCCCGGGGGTGCTGGGCCTGGCCTGCTGCTCCGGGGGTAGGCATCATGACAGCACTCCCCCCCAAGGCCCCTCCCAAGGTTGTTTCCCCAGGAGGTTTCGGTTTGTTCGGGAAATTCCGATGGAACCTTTTTCCTAGCCGAGGTGCATGTACGTGGTCGCTGGGTTCCCAAGATCTTTCCTGAGGCCCGTACCCCTTCCAATCAATTAGATAGAAAAGTTTTGATTTTGAGATCTTAGAGTCCAAAATGTTCTTCACCTCGAATTCAGGCCCCCCATCTATTTGTATTGGTTCTGGTGGCTTTATTAATCTGGTTCCTGGTTGCACTGGTTTCAAAAGCGACACATGAAAAACGGGGTGGATCGGCATGTTAGCTGGTAGATCTAGCTTGACTGCCACTGGGTTAATTATAGCTTTGATGAAGTAAGGGCCTAAATACCTTGGATTAAAAGTCCGAGGTCCCATGAGCGATAAGTGTTTGGTAGCCAACCATACTTGATCCCCTATTTGGTATGGAGGCGCCTCCTTTCGATGCAGATCCGCATTCTTTTTGCATTTCCCTTTCGCATGTTGTAAGTGTGCAGTAGCATCCTTAAAGGCATGAGTAATCGTAGAATGCAAATGGTCCACTGCGGGCATTTCGAGGCTCAAAGGTGAGTCCAAGTCTGAAGTACGAGGGTGATGTCCATATAGGGTATAAAAGGGGCTCTGACCAGTTCCAGAGTGTATCGAGTTATTGTATGCATATTCAGCCACCCATAAAATATCCTTCCAATTACCCTCCGATTGGTGCATCATACATCGTAGATATTGTTCAAGGGTCTGGTTCGTTCTCTCCGTCTGACCATCGGTCTGTGGGTGGTGGCTGGTTGAGAGTCTTACGTCGATTTGTGCCAGTTGATAACACTTTTTCCAAAAATGAGAAATAAACTGGCTTCCCCGATCGGAGATTAGTATGGACGGGAATCCATGCAGACGGATGATATTTTCGAGGAATTCCTTGGCAAGAACAAAAGCTGAAGGTAATCCTTTCAACGGAATAAAATGGGCCATCTTGGAAAATAAATCCACCACAACCAGAATAGTATTGTATCCATTACAAGAGGGCAGGTCCGTGATAAAATCTAGTGACAAGGTGTGCCAAGGTGCTGGTGGAATGTCTAAGGGTTGAAGAAGACCGTCGGGTTTTGTTTTTTGACCTTTGTTTTGAGCGCAAACTCCACAGGACATCACAAAAGATTTAATATCCTTTCGCCAGGACGGCCACCAGAATTGTCGTTTAATTTTTTCCTCTGTTTTGGCAATGCCAGGATGTCCTTCCATCAGAGTGTCATGATGACGGGAAATAACCAGTTCTTGCAATTCCTTTTCTGGCAAAAATAAACGTCCTTGGAAGTAAGGTAGGCCATCGTTGATTGAAAAGGCAGATCCCCTTTTGATCCAATCCTGCAAGGCTGAAGAGTCCAGGAATAGTTTTACCCGTGCTTGAATGTCTTCAAGGGTTTGTAAAGTGGTTATCCCCAAGATTCTTTGTTCGGGAATTATCGGCACAGGTTCTGAGTTTGTGTCCATTTCTCCCATTCCAATTCGAGATAGCGCGTCCGCTTTGCCATTCTTACAGCCGGGACGGTAGGTGATTACAAAATCGAACTCAGCAAAGAATAAAGCCCATCGGAGCTGTCGTGAAGACTGAGCCTTGGCAGTTTTTAAATATTGTAAATTTCGGTGATCAGTGATCATGGTGATGGTATGCCTGGCGCCAAGAAGATAATGCAGCCAAGCCTTAAAGGTAGACTTAATGGCTAATAATTCCTTATCGGTGATTGCATAATTTATCTCCGGCGGCGAGAACTTTCTGGACCAAAATGCTATGGGGTGCAGTTGGTTGGTTTCGGGGTCTCTCTGAGACAGGACAGCTCCCATGGCTAAGCTGGATGCGTCGGTTTCGACTATATATGGGAGATCAGGACGCGGGTGTTTCAAAATAGGTGCGGACCTAAATTTAGCTTTTAATTCCAGAAAGGCCTGTTCAGCTTCCTCGGTCCATTCAAAACGTTTATTCTTCCGCAAGAGTGCAGTGATGGGTTGCACCACCCGTGAAAATTCCGGGATAAACCTGCGATAAAAATTGGCAAAACCAAGCATGCTTTGGACACCTTTCACCGAACTAGGTGATGGCCATTTGAGGATGGAATCCACTTTCCTTGAGTCCATTCGGACCCCTTTAGGTGTCAGGATGAATCCAAGAAACTCAACCTCGGTGGTATGGAAAACACATTTTTCCAGCTTTGCAAACAGTTTGTGCTGGCGCAATTTCTCAAGGACGGCCCTGACATGTTTTCTGTGATCAGATTCCGAAGAGGAGTACACCAGAATGTCATCGATATACACGACAACACAGACATCGATGAGTTCCCGAAGGACATCGTTCATGAAGAATTGGAAGGCAGCAGGCGCGTTGCACAACCCGAAAGGCATCACCTGGTATTCGAATAGTGCATATTTTGTACGGAAGGCCGTTTTCCATTCGTCGCCTTCTTTTACTCGTACCAGATGATAAGCCCCCCGGAGATCTAACTTGGTGTATATGCAAGCGTCCTTCACCTGGTCAAGGAGTTCAGGGATCAAAGGCAGAGGGTAACGATTTTTAACAGTTATCTGGTTCAATGCGCGGTAATCGATACAAGTTCTAAGGTCGCCTTCTTTTTTGGGCACGAAGAACAAAGCAGAGGATGCCGGAGACTTTGACGGGCGAATGAAACCATTGGCTAGGTATTGATCTAAATATTGTCTCAAATGCAGATTCTCCGGCTCAGTAAGGGCATAAATCCTGCTACACGGGGGTTGTGCACCGGGCACCAGATCGATTTGGCAATCGTACGATCTGTGAGGAGGTAACGTGTTGGCCTGTTCCTTTTGGAAGACGTCCTGAAAGTCTTGGTATTCCGGAGGTATTTGCATGGAGACAGAGGTTACTGATGCTAGACTGATCTTCAGATTTTCTGGGTAGCAGGTTCGTGCACACTCCGGAAAGGTTATTCTCTTCGCTCGCCAATCAATTCGAGGATTATGTGTCTCTAACCAAGGGATTCCGAGAATAACCTGAAACTGTGGAGCCTTGATTGCATCAAACACAACTGCCTCCCGATGGCCGTCCGGACCTACAAGTGTCAGCTCAGCTGTGGAATGTGGTACCGGTCCCGAGGCAATTTCGGTTCCATCAACTGTGGTGATGACATCTTTGCTGGTTTTTGGACACAGGGGAAGGTTAATCCTGGAGACCAATTCACGATCCACGTAGTTTCCTATAGCCCCACTATCGATGTATGCCTTTATTGCATGCAACCGCTTAGGCTGTTCCGGATCTACGAGGACCATTGGCACAGTGAAATGCGAGGTCTGAGAGTTTGTTTTCAAGCTCGGCAAGCGGACCCCTACGCTTGTCAGGCGGGGTCGTTTCCCGATACAGAGGTTTCATGGATTTTATCAGCGGCTCCTACCACCTTCCTGGGCGGCCTTGCCGGGCAATCTCGTAGAAAGTGTCCAGAGGATCCACAATAAAGACATAAGTGCATCTGCCGTCTTCTTTCACGTTCCTTTTGAGTTAAAGGTCCTTTAACTCCTCCGATTTGCATTGGCTCAGAGGCTTCAGCCCCCTTGAGGTTAGTGTGGGTCTTGACTAACACCCAGGTCTCAAACTTGGACCGATCTGCTTTTCTGTTTTGCAGTCTGTGATCCAATTGGACCACTAAGTCTATATATTCTGAGCATTCTTGGGGCGGATTAACAACTTGGGCCAGGACATCTTTAAGTTCTCCGCGTAGACCTTGAGAAAATAATGTGATTCTTTTATCCTCTGGCCACCCAGTTTCCACAATTAGTCTATTAAAGGTTGCGGCGAATCGTTTGGGGTCCCCAGCAAAGCGTTCGGGCGGGGCCAGCGGCATGTTTCCAGGAAGATTAATCTGCACGGGGTTACTGGAAAACACAGGAGTGGGGTTCCCTCCGGAACAGGGTAAAGGAGTTTGTCCAGCTTCACCTTGCAAAAGCTGTCTAGCCAGGTCATCAGCTCTTTCCTTTGTTACAATCACTTCCCTCCTGAGAGCATTAGTCTCTTGACGAGCGGCGTGTACTTCGGCCCGTAATTCCCCCAGTAGTTGGGCCAACTGGTCAGTCTCGGAAGTTTCCATAGCGCCTGGGTGGGAATTTGTAGGAAGGCTTCGCGTTCTGTAACGCTCACCTGGCTCCCACGGAGGCGCTGGTCTGGTCTGGGTTGCTGTGGCCTCTTCAAGCGTGATGCGCAGAATTCGGACCACCGATTGAACAGGACCACCAAATCTTGCTTGTCTGGCCCGCAGGAATATCCTTCTGCAGATGAGAAAGGGGATTAACTGTCTGCTGAATAGTGTGTTTGCTCCCCCCTTTCCCCCTTCGTTCTTCTCTGAATTCCTCCAAAACCCCCGGTTTAAGCTCACCTTATGGTTTGGAAGGATGAACTCTCCATCCTGCTTCTGGTGCAGGGGCGCACGTTCGTCCAGTTACTTCACTGGTTTTCAGAATGGCGCTGGTATATCCACTTGACTTTTCTGAGCGATGCGCCGTAAGTATGAAGATGCAAAAGTTCAAGAGTGAGCCTCCTTTTATGTTGTTTTTTCTGTCCTTTATTTCAGGTGCAGAACAAAGGCGGTGCGTTGAGGGGTTAAATTGCCGGTGGTAAATCAGGTGAGGTAGTGATGAGGGCGACCCCTCTAAATGTCTTTATAATTCCCCAGTAATGTCTTTTGTCCTTTCCCCATAGGGGCCGGGGTGCGGTACCTGCCAAAGATGCAGCGCCGACCCGAGATGTGGAATGGTTCACCAAGAAAAAACGGTACGTAATATGGCTGAAAATCCGGCTTTCCTCTTGTGTTCCCTTGCTCACCTTTTTTGTCTCTTCTTCTCTCCCCTAGGTGCAGAGATGTGGCGACCGGTGCTGAGAGCCACGATGGAGCCGGGCGGCGTCTCGGGAACAGGTGAGTGAAGCGCGGCGCTGCAGCGAGCAATGCAGTGCTTTTAAATGGAAGTCTTCCTTCAGGAATGCTGGCGTGAAGATTCCGGATGCAGGTAAGAAGGTTGAATAAGTTCTTGGTTTTCACCTTTCTCTTCTCTTATTCCCTTACAGGTGTTCCAGGTTCGAGGCGGGCGTGGCTGGAGTCCAGGTGCAGGAGCAGACATGGTGAGCGTTCAGCTGCTGGGATGCAGAACAAAGCGAAGCACGTGTGGCTGTCCGGGCGTGGCTTAAATAGCTTTGGAAGAAGTTCCAGGTGAGTATTCTTCCACAGCCCCACCCAAGTAACAAAATAGTTCCTTCAGAAAAATAGTCCCTCCTAAGCCTCATTTGGCTTGGTTCTTCATGCAGCATGGTCTGCATCAGGTGAGTGTGCAGCATGGTCTGCTTCAGGTAAGTGCACCAAACACTTCCCCTTATGAGCCTGGCGCCTATGGCGCCAGGACTGATGTCCAACATGAGCCTGGCGCCAACGGCACCAGGACAGTGTCCAAAGAGCCCCTATAAAGGGCCGCTGGGCTTTTACCCAGGGGCGTGATGCCTGCTCCCGGGGGTGCTGGGCCTGGCCTGGTGCTCCGGGGGTAGGCATCATGACAGGTAGACTATTAAGAAGCCTACTCTTCAATACCTTTTATTAATCGCCCCCAAAGACCATCTCAGGTATACAACATAGATAGGTGAAAGCTCTAAAAAAGAACTGAAACAGAATATTAGCAATTACAGCCTATACTGTTTTGTTAGTTTTTTTACCTGACAGCTCAAGATGTATTTAGAAAACGTCATAAAACTACAGTGATATGTAAAATCTAACATGGAAAATTCATAGAGTGAACTATAAGTGGAAATCTCCTGATGAATGTTTGCTACTAACAGATGAGGAACAGAAACATGTTAAGAGCACAATCCTCTGTATAAATACACAGGTGTTAGATCATTCAGAGGACATAGCACTACCCTTTAGTCGAGTTTGCAACTTAAAGGACACAATAGAAACTGTTTTGAATAGCAGACAACCATTTCGGTCATACGCATAGTCACCATCACCATTGCTAATGCTGATTCTTTAAGATTGTGAATGTTTTTAATGTATTTTTACTAATGTTGTTTTTAGCCTTAATAAATTAATGTTATATGTGTTGATTATCAGTTTTGAAGTAATTTAGCACTCTTGAACTGTCATAATGTTCTCTCTATCTACACTTTACTGTTGTATGCTTGAAACCCTGCCATAGAAAATGAAAGGAAACATGTACAGAAAATGGCCAATAGTTATTTTACCCACCTGTCTTCATCCCAGCCTAAAACAATAACAACCTCACTGGCTGCCCCTTAAAAAAATACAACAACGGTTCGACAGTATCTACACCTATAGCTAGTAGCTCTAATCACAGAAAAACATTATATTGAAAAGCCTCAGCCACTGAGCACAGAAAAGAAACCAAAGGTGAAGTTTCCTAGACGGTTACTAGAGGTTACTGCAAACAAACATTGCCTTTCCTTCTTGGTACTGTAATGTACTGTAAATGATATGTAGGTACTGTACTGCCGAGCCATCTGACTTGAATTTTGAAAGTTGCTATTGTGTTCTTCAGCCCGAGGAATGTGCTCATGTGCCCCTCTCCTTCCTCCAATATAAGTTGACAGCGCTTAGTAAATCATGAGATAGGCACCTCTGAAGATTGTAGCAGTACAACACTCACTGGGATCTTTGCACACTCATAGCACTTTGCATGCAAACAAATATTTAAAGGGCCTTTCCATTTTTCTTCTTTTATCTTGTCTTCGATAATTAATTCCTTCCTTCTCTTGTCTTGTCTCTTTTAATCTCTTTCCTGGCTTATTTCTTCTCCACAACAGTATTGGCTCCTTGCTGTAGTTTGTCACCATCCTTTGTGCTACTATTTTCTCTTTTTCCCTCCTTTCTTCACTTTTTTCTTTCCTTCTCCCATTCTTGCTTTCTCTTATGCTCTCAACTGATAAACAAGTCATGCTCCACCAAGTTGAATTTATTTCTAGCTGCCATCTACATAATCTGTTCTTACTGAAAGAGTTGCAGTGAATATGCCAGCCTCCTTGCAATTTGGTGTATACATGCTGAGGGAGGTATGTCACAGACACAAACTCTGGTGGGATGGTAGCAAAGGCAACTGCTGAACCTTATCAGAGGTAAATGCAATTCATGGGGAAATGAGGCAGCTTGCGGTCGGAGGAAAGGAGGTTCTGGGTGATCAAAAGGGGCACCTAGAGTAAAGAAACACAGGAAAAACACAGGTACGGTATTTGAATGCATGGCGAGCTGCAAAAGAACAACATTCAGAATGGCGGAATGACACCGGCATAAAGTGCAACGGGTGTTGGTCCACCAACTGGATAATATAGATTTGTTTAATTATCTAATTAATGATGCATTAGAAGATCTTACTAATTAAGCTTAAAACTTTGACAATCTTTAAAAAAAAAAAAACAACCTCCAGGCCTGCCTAATACCTTTGAGGACGACCTTCTTCAAACATTAAGTGCCGACCACAAGCCCAATACACTGCTTTTAGTTATAGGAGACTACAACCTTGGATTCAATGATCCGATAGACACCCATGCCTCACCCTTAGCCAAAGCCAGCTCCGCCCTTGGTTGCTCTCAGCAGATACTAGATCCCACACAGATCGAAGGCCATACGTTAGTCTGGTTGCTTGGTCACAACTTCAACACAGCAGTAATCTCCAATGCTGCCTACCCTTGGACTGACCACCATTGCCTCATCTTCTCCCTACCTATGCCACAGAAACACAATATTCCATCCTCCCACCTACCCTCTGCACTAGCTCGCAGCACCCTGAACCTCACAAGTGATTGGCTACTACCTCTGCTCACAACAGAGTTACCAATGAATTACAATGTCAACTCCTTAGTAGAACAGTATAATTCCCTACTATACAATGCAGTGGAGTCCCTAGCCCCACTTAGGTTTCGCAAAGAAAATAATTCCAACTACCTAAAAACATGGTTCACTGCACAAGTCCACACCTTACGAGCAGAAAAGCAAGCCGCTTAGTTTGCCTTGCAGAAAGGCCCAAGTGCACCAAATAAGTTTTTTAGAACACTTCAGAAAATATAAACACGCCACCCTCACAACCAAAGCTGCTTCCTATAATAGCAGAATATCAGAAGCAGCATCAAGCTCATGTGAACTATTTACCATTCTCTGTGAACTCGAAACCCCAACTTCACCCCCATCGACCTTCACCAAAGATAACACCTGGTGCAGCAACATCCAAGTTAACCTCACAGGCATAATCACCAACTGCAAGACAAAATTAAAACCCAAATCACTTAATATGGCAGGTAGCCTGCAACAGTCCACACCCAAGGCAGCCCCCCACTCTCACTCAGTTCTTCCAGTTCATGCCCATCACAGAACCTTACTGTGCAAATATGGTAAAGAGCCTCAAACCCTCACAGTGCAAAGGAGATATCTGGCCAGCCACCTTGATCAAAGAGTGCCTGGAACCACTCACCCCCTTCTCACCGTCATTATCAATGCTTCTTTTGCCTCTAACACTGTTCCCTCCATCCTCAAAGAATCCTGGGTCAGCCCCCTACTAAAGAAAACATTGCTTGACCCAACCATACACACCAACTATTGGGCTATCACTACTGTTCCGTTCCTACTAAAAATCCTAGATAGGATTGACCACCACTAAATTCAGGCCTTCCTGGAAGAACACTCCATCCACAGCCCCCGCCAATCAGTCTTCCGCCCCGTCACGGAACATAAACCACCCTCCTTGACCTAAAAAAATCAATTGGATGACGCCAATGATGCAGGTAAAATTTCCCTACTGATGCTACTTTATATCTCTGCTGCATTTGATCTGGTGGACCACAACACCCTCTGCTGCCACCTTACATCAGTAGCTCAGTTTGCACCAGAAGTGGCCAACTGAGTTGCCGACTTCCTTGGAAAAAGAACCTCACAAGTCTTCACTGGTGAAGTCACAGCCCAGCCCACACCAATGTCATGTGGTGTCCCACAGGGATCCTGTCTCTCCCCAACTCTTTACAATATTTATACAAAGCCATTGTTCAACCACCTCGTAGCCATGGAAATTTCCTTCACTAACTATGCAGATGATACACAAATACTTATCCCTTTGTCAGGCACCTATGATCAAGACTGCAACACTGGAAATACCATCTATGAGACAATCCAAACCGGGAGGGCCCAACACAGCCACTGCCTCAATGACGAGAAGACTGAGCTCCTTCTAGTCGACCACCCAACTCTTCTCGCCAATCTCGACCCGGCATACCGCCTCTTTACCATAGATGGACACAATATCTCTTTCGCCATCTCAGTCAAAACACTGGGCATTTAGCTTGATGCCTCACTCAACATATCTTGCCAGACCAATAACTTTGCCTCTGCAACAGCCTACACTACAAAACTTATAAGAGCAAGCAGACCGTTCTTATCCACTGCCAACCCCCTCACAATTGCCTCTGCTCTGGTGTTGTCCAAATGTGATTATTGCAACGCCTTACTTTGTGGAACTTTAGGCAAGAACCTGAATAAGCTTCAGGTCATTTAAAACTATGCTCTCCGAGCAGCTGTGGACCTGAAAAAACAGACCACATCTCAGAGATAAGGCGGTCAGTCCACTGGCTCACCATCCAGGAAAGAATTTAATTCAAAATCCTCTCTATCGCACACTGCTGCCTTGCCAACAAAGACCGCACTTACCTCACCCAGAGGGTCAAAAGATACTCACCAGCCAGAACATTCAGATTCAGACAAAAATGAGCAGGTGGATCCAGCTTCCCAACGGTCGTGGCCAACCTCTGGAACATTCTGCCACTTCACCTTCGATCATAGGCGTATTACCAACTGTTGAGAAAAAAAAACAAAAGACTCACCTGTTTACCTAATCTCTCTACCCTGAACTCACTGCTGCTTCCCACCAATGTAACTAGCGCCCTGATGCCAGAGGGCTTGGCACTCCGCTATAAATGTATGAATAAATGAATGAATTAATTAATTAATTAAACTTATTTCTTGTCCTTGCATATCATGATCAGAGCAATCACTTAACAGCTCTTCCTATGACTGAGAGCAAAGTTTTTGTAATACTCTAACCTGGAATAGGGCCCGTAGGGCCATTCTTGGATGCTGCATCCCGCTGTAGCCTGGGGGCAATTATGTAAAGTGTTATCAGGGGTACCAACCGTGACACCCACGTCAAAAGAAAGGAAAAGGGGCTACGGGCGGAGGGGCAACGAAGGGTTAGCGGGGCAACAAAGAGTCCACGACGGCTATAATTAAGGGGGTGGTGGACATACAGGGAATATACAGGGAATAGGGGCCCGGGGAGTTTGAACATCATGGAGTCCGGAAGGGCGAGCATGCCCGGGCGGTGGGGGGAGAGGGGTTAAAGTAGGAGGAATGGAGGAGGGGCATACCTCCAGAAGTTTGGGGATAGGCTAAGGGAGGAGGTGGTAGAAGGGGGGACGGGAGGCAGCAGGAGAAGGGCAGGGGGGACCGACAGAAGTGGGACGTGTGGGGCTGGAAGGACAAAATACTATGGGTGCCTGACCCAAGCGGGACAGGGGGCAGGGAACTCCAAGGATGACACCAGGGGCCAACAAGACGTACAAGTGAGGGATGAGGGGAAAGGGATCAAGAGGAGATCAAGGAGCAACACCCACTGGGCCACACATTCAAATGGCTAACCCATAAAGTGCGAGGGCTTAACACCCCTCTTAACAGGAAGAAGTTAAACAGATGCACCAGGAAAATAGGGCCCGATGTCCTAGCAATACAGGTGTCATGAAAGGAGGTTCATGGAAGATGTGGTCCCGGTGGAAACTCCGCTAGTCCTGTTTCTATCTCTCTGCAACTATGCATCTCTTCCCCTTTAAATGCAGGGAAGCCATGCCCCCTCAGTGCGTTGCAACTGTGTTGCGGTTTCCTCGCTCTCTGGTTCTCTCGTAGTTCCAGCCCTCCTTCGTTTCTTCCTGAAAGCCCTCCGTAGCGTTCCTTCCAGAGCTCATTTCTTCCTGCCTATCTGTCTACTGTTGTTACCTTTATCTGCATGCAGTAATTCGAGGGTTTCTGACATTGTTTACTTTCACTTTCCGTCGCGGTGCTCGCCGCTTTTCTTACTCCGCCTCTTTCAGTCCCTTTGATTACCTTACCTTCCTTACAGGAGTTCCCAGGTATCCTGACCACTTTGCTCCCGTTTCGGTGCCTTCATTCTGGGGGTAAGAAGTTTTCCACTTGCAGAGGTTTCTTTTTTACACGTTAGTACGGTGACCTTATGCGCTTGTACCATTCTCTCTTTCTTAAACCAACTTAACCTCCTATCTTTTCCCCTGATATTTTCCTTGGTTTCCTTTCTCCTTCTATTTTTCCACCGAAGTTTCATCTTCCTGTTTCTGGTACTCTTCCGCCCTCCATTTTTTTTCTTCAGAACCACAATTCCCAGTTCGCATCTTGCCTTCAGAGTTTTGTCTCTTCTTCGTCCGCTGGATCTCCATCACACCAGCCTTCAGGATCAGATTTGCAGAAAGAACAGTTACTTTTCAACTTACCTGATTTATTCAAGTCATTCTACTGGATCGGACAAGCTATCATCTCCACACCTTCTTGCCATTCCATCTATAGGGATTTTTTGTGCCACAGGCTTTTTCCCCTCCGTGGTCTGCACAGGGGGATTGTCATTTCTGTCTGTGACTGTTACTCAGCACAACAATTGTGGCGAGCTCCCGGAACAGACCTTACCTCTTCACAAAAAAAGGAACGCCTGATCTCTCGGCAACGACTCTTTCCAGATCCGACCTCTCCTCCGGCGAATCGGATCTCGAAGCACAGATGAGCCCCACTTTTGATAGCAGGAGACACACCTCCTGACAAAGGACCAGGTGCGTATGAAATTAAGGGGTTTTGTCCAGATATTTTGTGCATCAGGCCCGACAAAATCTGGGGGAGTAGCAGTGGTGCTTGAAAGAAACCTAGATTTTAGGGTCGCAGAGATCAAAAATGACAAGGGAGGCAGATATATATTAATAACAGGGGAGCACATGGTGCTGCCTACACCATAGCGTCAGTAAACGCGCCCAAGACGGGGCAGGAGCTTTTCATGAGAAGTTTCCTAGGGGTGCTAGAGGAATTTGCAAAGGGTCACTTAATACTAATGGGAGACTTTAACATAACATGGCATGGCATAGGGAAAAGGACAGGTCAGAGCGCAGAGTAACGGGAGGAGGAGGAGTAGCGTCGGCTATACTGCAAGAAAGGATGGAACAGGTAGGACTAAGGGATGTATGGAGGGGAATAAAGGGAGAGGAGGAGGGATATCCACAGCACACAATCAAGAATCGACTATATATGGGTATCAGCTACTGTTAGGACTGATGTTCTATAATCTGGCCTGGTGGACAGATGTATAGAAGGCCAACCTATATTGTGACAGGAACAACCCTGGGTAGCTGTAGCCAAACCAGTTGAGGTAGTAGTGACGGGCGGTCTAGGCTATGTTCCTCAGAGGGAGTGAGCTTGTAAAGGGTCCACAATGAGGTCACACAATGGGAATAACAAATTACACTTAGAAAGGAAGTAGAAAAATACAGTTATTTAATTATGGCCAAAACACATTATTGGAAAATGACTACAAGCAGGTAGATGTATCACAAAACACTATTAAACTAAATGCATATATGCATTCACTTGGTTATAATGCATAATACAAATCAGATACTCCTGCAAAGGAAAGGTTAGACAAGTATTATGCAAAAAGAAAGTCCACAGTGATGATCCCTAGCGAAAATTGTCCAGCCCAAAATGCCTGGGGCCTTATGCCCAAAAAAAGTTCAGGATACAGTTCCACATAATTTAGGATTCAGGAAAAAATACAGTTAGGGTCTCTGAGGTCCAGTGAAGGGTTCGTAGGGTTACGGTTCAAGATAGACTAATGACCAAAAATAGCCCCAACAGTCGGAAGTCTTGCATAGGCAAGTTATGCAAAGCCAAAAGTGTTAGAAATAGGTTTATTATAAGCCCCTTGACTTATAATGGGAGTATAGGGGTAGGTTAAAAACTCTGTAACTTAACCCCCTTACTCAGAATCTTCCCCAGACTTGGCAGAACAAAAGAAGGGTATCCTATTTTGCTTTTCCCACCAAAATCCGTGGTCCTCAATTTCCTGGGGTTGCAGGTTTGAGCTCCACTCCGGTTGGTGTCTTTTGCTGGTGCAAGGACTCTCGGTCGAAGAATGCAGAAAACCTCGATGGAGCACCCCTCTGAGGACTGAACTCAAGTCCATTAAGCAGGTTTCCGACGGTCCACACTGCGCACTGCGATGCAAACGGATTCAGTAGCCGCGGTGGGACTTTCCCTTCTATCTCAGGTCCCCTTTGTCCTGGGACACCGAACTTTCGCAGGAGGTAGTCTTGCAGTGGCAGCTGGTGGTCCACAAAGATTCAGACCAAAACTCAGTACAGTGATGTTGCTAGCACGGTAGTCCACAAACGAAGCTGGTCAGCCACAGGACGGTTCCAGGGCACCGCGCAGACGTCGGGAATGGATGGTCCCTCCACTGGAAGGGTTGTAGCACCTTCGCAGGGCTACTAAAGATCAAGAGCAAGACCGGGCTCCTCCAGGACAGCAGCAGAAGTTGGTTGCCAGGCCTCCTTCAGGTTTCTCCAGGATCTCTGAAGAATGGGTGCAGGGGTCCTCTTCTTATCCTAAAAGCCAAGTAAGAGCTGAGCCTCCCACAGAAGGACTAGCCCACACACACACCCCAGCAGTGGTCCAATCAGGACCAATGGCAGGAACATTCACGCATATCACTCAGACACACTGAAACCAGTATGTGGATTGGAGTCAGACTGACCCAGCCCACATCCTGCCAGCAAACACATACAGCCCTTCAGTAGCCTGCCAAAAGCTCTTGCTTTCCCGGGAACTGGAAGTCCTTCTAAGGATTTTCCTTGCACCTGAGGCCAGGAAGAAGGCTAAAGAACAAGATGGCAAAAGAACAGGCAATAAATCCCGTGGCACGGCCATGTTTGACCAGTAGCCACAGTTAGTAGCCAAACGCGGTAAAGCTAAACCGAATTTCCCCAAAAAGTGGGGAAAAAAGTAACTGCTCCCACCAGCCCACCTTTAAGCACATCTAGAGTAACCAAAAATCCTCTAAGTCTTAGTCTAGGGAAAAACAAAAATGCACCCCATTTTACTGCAGTAAAGTTACCACAAGTGAAACAAAAGTAACCAAAAGTAGTAACATAGTAACTCGACTAAGGGAAACAATGTTTCCCAGTACTGACAGCCTGAAGGACATATCAGTTTCCCCATAACATATGAGCAAAGGCCAATGCAGTGAAGCTTAAGGCTTCACTGTACTGCAAAAAGTACAGATCGGATTAAAAAATAAAAGGGGTTCCATAAAGATGGAAGGAAAGGTGCAGCAAAGAGAATCTTTCCTAACAGCTACCCTACTGGGCAAGGTGGAGGAAGTGGAAGTGGGTCCTCTCGGGATAGCGGATCACAAGGTAGTATCCATGAGAATGGGCCTACAGCGGCGCATAGCAGGGCTATGGAGGATGCCCAGAGAGCTATTGAGAGACTGAAGCATACGGGATGAATTGGGCGAAAAAATTCAGGCATTTTTTTAGACTAATAAAAGTGCCAACACAGGGGAGAGCATCAGATGGGACGCAGTCAAAGCTACCATGAAGGGGGAATGTATAGCGCCAAGAGCACAAAGGGAGAAGCTGATGAAGGTTCTAGAGGTCCGGCTAGAAGATGAAGTGGAGGAGGCCAGGAGAAGGGCTGGAGAAGCGCCCACGAGAAACACACGCAAGGCCTACAGGCGGGCGGTAGGGCAACTGGGAATCTTATGGACAAAAAAGGCAGCACACACAAGAATTATTAGGCCAGGAGATTACGGAAGAGGAGGTGAGAAGGGTCATCAGGAAGCTCCCCACAAACAAGGTGCCGGGGCCAGACGGATACACGGCAGCTTTCTGTAAAACATATGCCACGCTGCTAGTCCCACAACTGACGCAACTCTATAACACTTTCAAAATAACGGGACGAATTACCTCTTCCATGGAAGAGGCTAAGATAACCCTTATACGCAAACCTAATAAAGACCCCACGGAAGGCTCCTCCAATAGACCCATAGCACTTATCAATACAGATGCAAAAATGTACACCAGAATATTGGCAAATAGGTTAGAGGGGTACTTACTGTCACTAATTCACCAGGACCAATCGGGATTTGTCTTGGGGAGACAAACAGCAGATTATATCAGGAGGGTAGCACACCTAGTGGAAAAAGCCCAGAGAACAGACACTACCTCGGTCCTTTTATTAGATGCAGAAAAGGTATTTGACTGGGTGGAATGGTCTTTCTTATTTCAGGCTATTGGGAAAATGGGCCTGGGGGGAGATTTCCTAAAAATGGTCCAGGCTAACTACCATGCCCCGGTAACACGCTCAACAGTAAATGGGTCAATGTCGCCTCCCATCCACCTGGGAAGGGGACCAAACAGGGGTGCCCACTCTCCCAGCTGCATTACACAATATATTTGGAGCCCCTGCTGCAAGCAGTACGGGAAATGGCGGAGATACAGGGAATACCCTTTGGAGGAAGCAACACAAAATTGCGGTGTTTGCAGGCGTCATGCTCTAAACACTGACCAAGCCCAGAGAATCGATACGAGCAGGGAGGGCACTGTTAGAGATATTTGGGATGGTATCGGGCTTACGGATTAATCTTAAAAGTCTGAATGACTGAATTTTATGGTGGGGAAGAGGGAAGTAGCAGAACTAAAATCATCAACACCCTTCGTATGGAGCCTATGTGTGATTAAATATCTGTGGGCAATAATAACACCGGCCCTGCAGGGTTGGTTCGCAACCAACTACCCTCCAAAAGTGGAGGAATCTCAGAATCACTTTGGTGGGAAGGATGGCTGCGCTCAAAATCCCCCGTCTTCTCTACTTATTCCAAGTAATTCCTTTGGAGGTACCCGCTTTTTTTTTTTAGGTACTGAGGAAGTTGTCAAGTGAGTTTATATGGGAGGGTAAGAGGGCAAGAATAAGCCGCAGCTCTTGATGGCCCCAAAGAGGAAGGGTGGGATGGCCCTCCCCAACTTCCAACAATACTATGAGGACACGCAATCACGGGTGATAAGAGAATGGTTCACGGAGCACGTCGGGAGCAATGGGTCTCAATGGATCGGGCTGTAGCGCAACACGACATGAGAGAGGTCCTTTGGCTACCGAGACAACAGAGGCCGAAACACTTGTACCCTAGCACCATCACTAAGCTAGTAGCCGACACCTGGGATGAACTGGTGGGGAAATACGGAATCACAACCTTTCCCTCACCCTTCATCCCCATTTTCAACAACGAGGACTTCACCGCAGGGAAGGAAAAAGCCGCATTCAGACAGTGGCGGGAGGGGGAAGTAGGGCAAGTAGGGACTTGTTTTAGGACCAGTGTATCTGCTTGTTTATAGAGTGCAAGCAAGTGTTTGGAGTGGAGGGGGGGAGACTCCGATACGCACACTAAGGCAATGGCTAATGAAACCAGTAGTCAAGGAGGCGGCCACCAGGCAGGTTACATCATTCAAGAAGTTCCTGTTGATGCACGATGGGTACAAAGGCTTCATATCTAACCTATACAGGCAACTGGACGATGCTACCCCTAGAGCCGAATGGCCATATATGATTTGCTGGGAGCAGAAGTTGGGGCAGGGAATCACAAGGGAGGAGTGGGTAAAACTGTGTAGAAAGATACCTGAATTGGCAAAGGCATCCCAGCTACAGGAAACATGGTACAAGATCCTCTATGGGTGGCACTACACCCCCTCCTGCTTGCATAGCATATATCCAGATGTCCCCAGGGAATGTTAGAGGCGGTGTGGGAAGGAGGGCATGGCAGCCCACAAATGGTAGAAATGCCCCAAAATAGAGCCTTTCTGGAGAGAGGTACATCAGGCACGCACTCAAGCATTCGGACAACGGAAGACATACCCCCGGAAACGAGTATTGCTGGGGTTGGGAGTGGAGGTGGTCTTAACATTAGCAGCAATTAACCTTATTTCACAGAAATGGAAAGGAACAGTCATCCCCACGTGACAGGAATGGCTGTGCAAAATCTGGGAACTGGTGGCGCTTGAGTGGGCCACGTACGCAATGAACAATAATTAGGCACAATTTGCCACAGACTGGGGTGAAACCTTGGCTTTTCTGAAAGATGACTTAGGGCACAATGGTGTCCTCAACGGTATCCGGTCATGTTTTCGAAAACGTAGTTTCGGAAACGCAATTTTGTCTAAAACATTTTGGCGAAATTTTTTTTTTCAATTTTCTTTTAAATTTATATATTTTCTTTTGGGTTTTGTCAGTAAAAAAAAAGTGTTAAAAAAACAGGGGTTTGGGGGGAACCCCCCATTTAAAAAAAAAAAAACAAAAAAAACATTTTTTTTGGGCAAAATGTTTGAGAAAATGGTATTCGAAAATAAGCCATTTGAAATAGTCACTATAAACCGTCCTCAGCGCTTACGATTCTTGGATCATCATTGAGAAAAATTAAGCAAGAACCCTGCAAGGAGGGAAAGAGTCCTGCATTCAGTCCTCAAGAGGGGAGGGGGAATCCTTCCTCCTCTACCTCTTCCATGATAGTGTCTTCTTTGACCTCTTTGTGAAAACTGACCTTTTCCTCTAGATATGGAGGAATAGAAACAAAAAGACCAACCTCTCCATCCTTGACCTGTAGATTGAGGTTGTCTTATTGCTGCAGCTCTAGAAGCTTGCAGTTTTTCTAGACTGCTATCGTCGTGCTCCCCAAAAAGAGAAGTACCGCCAAACGGCATATCTTGCAGACGTGCCTGAACATCTGCCGAAAATCCAGATTTTCTTAACCAAAACATATGTCTAAGTACTCTGCTGGTAGCCATAGCTCTACTGGTCGAGTCCACTCTATCTAAACTAGATTGAAGAGATTGCCCCATGGTATCTTTGCCATCTTGTATCAGGCTTAAAAACCCTTCTCTCTCTTCTCCCTCTGGTATGTGTTCTGCTGCTAAAGCAGCCACAAACCAAAGGATATGTGTGTATTTTGCTAATGCACTGGTAGCATTGGCAGATTTTAATGCCATAGTTCCTGCAATAAATATATTTTCTCTAAAAAGTAAATCCTCCTATCTTCCTTATTTGCTGGAGCAGAAGGATAAGCTGCAGCCTTTGAAGACGCTGTTGCTGCTTGAACCACTATGCTTTCAGGCGTTGGGTGCCTGTTCAGAAACGGAGGATCTACGGAAGCAGTCGTGTATTTTTTTGATAATAACTTATTAACAGATTAATAGAATCTGGTTTCTACCAGTTCTTCATTACCCTTACTCTCAGGGCTGCATGGAATGGTAATACAGCTTCCTAAATTGACCCACTGTCTAAGACGTCAATGAGATCATCGTTTCTACAGTGGCTGCAGGTCTGGACCATCCCAGATATTCAGCTACTTTGCCAATAACCATCTTGTAATAAGGATCAGTACAACAGATATCTCAGCATTGCCAGATTCTGTTTCTGGTGAGGTTTCACAACCACTGGTTTCCTTTAATGTATCCAGAAGATTCTGCATCTTGGACTCATCTGAAATTAATTCTTCTGGAACATTAGGAGTTCCATACTCATACAAAAAAAGGGGCTGATCCTCTACCTCCTCATCATCTTCAAAGATAGAACCCCTCTTCCTAAAGAAATCCGGTCTTGCAAATGGGTTGGAACAATTTAGGCTCAGGAATAGATTTTACAATCTTCAAGAGCGAAGAATGCTCCAATGAGGTTGAAGGCGTCAAAGGTTTCAACAGTTTAATCGAAACTGTTGACGAATGAGTCGACACCTTATGTTGCTTCGAAGGCTAATTTTAATTATATGCTCGAAGATTCAGGTGACACACATGAAAGTTTCGATTCCTTCGAAGGTGGTTTCGATTCCTTCGAAGAAGGCTTCGATGCCTTTAGTGAATATTTCGAAGTAACAGGCACCGGCTTTTTCTTGTGCATCAAGGAAGATTCCTTTGAGTTATGTCGAGGAACCTCTCTTCTCTGCGCACAAGAAAGGGACACACTGGACTCCCTACCGGTCTCAATAGACGCTGAGGGGCAGCCACTTCTCTCAGACTCCTTTAGAGGAACACTCAGAGGAGCATGTCTTTTAAAATTGTCTAACATGTTTACGCAGAATTTTTCTAACTCGGCTGGAGTCGAGTTCCTTTTTGGGCAACTAACTCTTTCAGAAGAGGAAGATGAAGATGAGGACGAGGACCTGCAATGCTGTTTCTTACCCTTTTTATGGGAAGAAGATGACGAGCGCCATGAACAGGACCTGGGACGTCTAGGTTTTTAATGTTTTTTTTTTTTTAACAGGAGAGACATCACTCGAGTCAGAGGAAGATTTCCTCTTCAGAGGGGTAAGGGCCAGGGATTTGGGGGAGCCTTCCTTTCCCGCAAGGCCTTAACCGTCATCGACCGACATGAGCCACAGTCATCGACCATGTGGCCCCATCCCAAGCACCACAGACAAACATGGCGCGGGTCTGTAATCAGCATCTTGGCCCCACAGTCGAATACCGCTTGAAGCCCGTCTTCGGTGTGGAGGCCATTCTCGAAGTAAAATGTAGTTTAATCGCTGAGGTGAGTAGCTCCGAAGCACGTAGCAATGCAGTAAAAACAGAACTGAGGTAATGGTCAGCACGCGTGCCAATATATATCAGCGTTGACGTCACGAAGGACGCTACAGAAACCGCTGAGGACCAAGATTCGACGCTGCACGACGCTCGATGCTATGAAAAAAAAAATTGTGAAGCAAGATGCAAGCAGACTTGGTTATATCAAAGATGAGGAATACATGGGAGGACACAATCCATTTGAATTATAAAATATATGCAACGAGTAGGATTGGTTTGAGCTCCCATTCGGTAGGTTTGGTGGGAGCATTCGATTCTGAACAGATACAAGCCCAAAAGGAACAAATGACTTACAGCTCAGTAATATTCTTTCTGGTGGATGTTCCTCCCACAGATTCCTTATCTTTGATATCTATCTGCAAGTGCAGCTTCCCTTTGGAAACCTTTCCACCTCCAGGGGGCTTAGCCCAACACCTCTACAAACCCTGTGCCGGATATGACGTCAGGGCCTGTATCTATAGAGGCGCTGCACCCTGTGTCCTTAGTTCCACCTTTTCCCCCTAGAAAACTCTGCCACTGAGGGCCGCTAACACAGAGGAATGTGGTTGGGGGTGCGCCAACAATAGAAGGGGTCCCCTTCTGTTTGCCAGTACTTAGCGTTGAAACGCTTATTGGTAGGTTGGGTAGAGTGTGGCTTGAGCCAACATCTTTTTGAAGTGGAATTCCGTTCTAGAAGTAGGACGTAGAGTGAGAACTTCAGCCAGAACCCCACCTCCGTTTGTTGTAACTGTGGCTGCGGGATTCCTAGGTACTCAGCCAGGCTTGCCAGCCGCTCATAAAAAGCTTTGGCTGACGATGGGGTGTCCGGGCCCTACTCCTCGCCTGTATACACTGTGTCCTGTGGGTCTGGGGGAGCTGGAGGAATGCTGGGCGTAGGCAGCTATGGTGTGCCGATTATCAGTGCCTGCTGTGGTGGTAGAGCCGGGGCTGACGTGACTGGTACAGGCATGGGAGCGGGGGCTGAGCTGGACCCAGGGGCGGTGTGACCGTGGGTGCTTGCAGCTGTACAGGAGGGAGCATGTCCCTGATCACGTCCCCGAGGATGGTACCCATATGTGATGATCTCATGAGTGCGAAGAACTTCTCGAAGAACCTGTCTTCACAGGCCGGAGGTATAGGCATAGGGGTCAGGCCCTGAGGCTGCTGTGTCCTGGGCTTGCCCTGTCTCGCTGCATAGGGCGAAGTGTATATGCCCTGCGAAGTGGATGGATTGGGGTTGGCCAATCCCACCTGGAAGCCCGTTCTCCTGCCTGGTATTCAAAGGGAAATGGCATCGGGTGAGCCACCATTTTGTCTGGCCCATTGCCCATTTTGTTTTGATCCATGCCACGTGCCTGCGTCGTGGAACTTGCTGAACAGGGACCGGCTTCCACCAGTATACTGAGGGTTGGTAGTTGTGGCCTTCCCTGCACCTCAGGACGAGGCCTGGTAGGCAGAGTGTCCTCGGCTGTGGTGCCGGTAGTGCTGCGTACAGGCGCCCCCTCAGACATGAGTCTGGTGTTGGGGCACAGCCCCTCGGGTTGGGACCCGGTAATAGAGCCTTGCGACCCCTCGGCCTGGTGGCCGGTAGCTGGAGCAGCCTCAGTGTTCTTGCTGGTCATAGGACTTGAAAGGTCCCTCCCGCTTGAGCGCTTTCTTTGGAAGGAGCTGTCATTGCGGGCAGAGGAGAACAGGACACCTACCTTGGGCCTGGTCTTCTGCTTCACGAATGCGTTGAGGTCCTCTGGAGGCGATCTTCCAAAGAGCTCCTGCCACCTGGCCAGTCAATTCTTGAGCATGCGCACAGAGTCAGGGCGTCGCACGCGGTACAGCGGTCACAGCCGTGGTCTGGGCAAAGGTATCGGAGGCAGAGGGCATGGAGGTCAGACAATTGGAAGGGACCTTCGCAGGCTGGACACCTGCTGAAGCCCGCTGTCGTTGACATGTGCCGGGGACGAGCGTGGCGCCAAAGGACAGAGCAGTACCTAATATTGGAAAAGAAAAAAGTAGACAAGAATACTTCTCCAGGGAAGAGCGTGTGGAATTACAAGGCTGGAGGCCTAACCCAGGAGTGCTGGTGAAATCGGTCCGTTCCCAGTGATGCGGAAAAGAGGACTGAGGAGTGGCACTGGTGGGCGGAGTCAGGGGAGTGCATTGCTCTCGGGGCCGCGTCCCTCTAAATTTAAAGGGGAAGATGATTTTCTGGTGGAAAAGGTTCTGTATCCCGCCCCTAGCATGGGACGCCCATACAGTATGGAGGAAAGGGGACGGGAAGTAGGAGTAAATGCCTCTGTCCATAAAACTAAGAGGGCTTTCTCTGCCTCTAAGAAAACTAAGGAAAGTGCCTGAAAGTTTAAATGATAACATTTCTCACTGTTGTGTCTCAAAAAGCCTGCTTCTGTCCCTAAAGCAACTGTGCAAGGATGATCTCTTCCTAAAGCAAAGTATTATGTGCAGATCCAACCAACAGACATGTTCCCAGTCTCTTGAGTAATCACAGGTGACAAAAATAAAGAAATGTTCAAAACCGTAGGACTCCAAGGTTAGGGTCGTAGTCCTTTCCCCTAGTTTCCTCCTTATAGTGTTTCTCTCCTTTTAGGGATTCTCAGACAAATTTCAATAGGCAGTTCACAAGAATGCACTCCTTATGCTACCTCTGTTTATCCCACCAACTTGGCACACTCCTTTTGCTAAGCCTAGGATTTGTTTGAACAATGTGTTCCTCACTTATTTTGGGTGTGGGGCCCAGTGTCCTCTCATGGACTGTCCCTCTTTTGGATGCGAGTCCAAGACTCCTAATATAATTGCTTGGTTCACTCGCCTGCAAAGGAGTTATCTTTTCATTGACATATTATTTGGGTGCGGGTCCCAGACTTGCAATATTAAAACCGGCTTGGTATACTATCCTGCCAAGCCTTCGTCCTCTCAAGAATTTTCTCTCTTTGGATGAGAGTCCCAGACTTGTAACGTACACAGTTAATTGGTTTTGTGTCAGTTTCTCATATGGGTGCGGGTCCCCGAGTTGCAATATTCTGATTGGCTTTTGTTTCTGTTTTTTATATGGTTGAGTTTCCCAGACTGGCACTTCTTTCTCAGGGTTCCACATCCTCTTGATCCGGCTTCTGTCTTCACTGGCTTGCTCCCACGGGCCTCCTGCACCACTCGGGTAACCTGTGTACCTTTTTGCTTCCCTCTGGTAGGTACCAGCATTTCCCGAGCAGCTGCTGCGTCTCTTGAGGCTCTGGTAGTGTTTGGGGCTTCGTCGCCATCTGCAGCAGCTCTCCTGGCGTCTGCTTCTCCCAGGCATTGCGTCCTCTCTCATTGATGCTTCCTCAGTGCTCTGGATGCCTGATGGTTTGACACAGCAACAGCCCGAGCAGTCCTTGGTAATTGGACCCTGCTCGGCTTCTCGTCCTCCACTCTCTGCTTCCCTCCTGCTAGCTTGTGTAACTTTCGCCACTGCATGTTCGCCGGATTGTTCCTTGGAGGATAGCTCTCCTTTTGCATCTCAGCTGTGGGATGTTTAAACTCCTGTGTTGGAAAAGGGAGTTGCTTAGGGCCAATCACGTTTGTTGAGAAGCTAGAGCACTCACTCTGCTTCACCAGAGTGATCCTTGGGCTGCTGATCATCTTCATTTCAGTACATGCCACAGAATCAGAAGTAACATACTTTGTATTTAGGCTTGAATCTTGTCATGTATATTAGGTTGACTAACTTGACAATAACAGATATTGGCTAAATCAAAAGAAGGGAGGGGAGGATTAAAGATTGGAAAAGGGGTTGGGTGTACTAATGCAGGGCAATCTGCGTTTCCTGAAAATGAAATGGTTGTCCCTAATCCCATAAGGTAGTTCCTCCCCCATGTGATCCTCCTCAGTGGACCACCCCCAGGGGCACTATTATACTGTAGATGCACAGCCCTGCCCCAAGTGAAAGGTCTCCCCCGAGAGGAGAAGGAACGACATCTTGAGATTCGTCACAAATCTTAAAAAAAAACAAGAGTGAAGGGGATCAAACAGAGCGCCCATTAGAAATGGTAATACTAAATTCAAATGCCACGACAACAACAAACTGGCACACGGGAAATATTACCAAGACCCCTCAGGAATTGCATGACCATGGGGGATCATGAAAAAAGAGCCCTGCTCTGGGGTTCTACTGAAATTTGAAATGGCAGCAAGATCCCACTTCACGGTGCCAACATGCAGGCTCGCCTTGTCCAGAAAAAGTAGAAAATCCAGAACAGAGGATGTGGAGCAGGTCAAAGGATCCAGATTCCTCTGCCGGCACCACACCAAAAACATATGCCACCTGCAGGCATAGTTAGATTTGGCGGCAGACAAATCCTAGCAGACAGGAGTACATCTAGGACGTCCTCCAACACATTACACTCCTTACACCTCAACCTTTCAGCGGCCATGAATGAAGATTCAGAATGTGGAGATTTGGGTGCCTGCTCAGAGCGTCCGATGCAGTGTTCTCCTCTCCAGCTAGGTGAACAGCAGATATGGACATTCCTTCTTGTATTGCCCAGCACCAGAGCTGCATTGCCTCTCTGCACACTGGTAGTGACCATACACCACCTCTCTTGTTGAGGTAGTACATGACCACTGTGTTGTCCATCATTATCAGGACATTCTGTCCCGGTACAGGGGCAGGAAGACCTTCAGCGCTAGTCTGATTGCCCTCAGCTCCAAAAGATTGATATGTAGTTTGGACCAACGACCGCTGATTGTCAGATCGTTGGTGTGGGCTCCCCACACTGTGAGTGAGGCGTCTGTCACTACTGTTATCTCTGGCCTTGGCTGCCAAAAGGGCTCTCCCTTCAGAATGTTGTCCTCACAGGCCCACCACAGAAGATCCTGTGCGACCCTGCTTGGAACCTGAAGCAGGTCCGATATTTTTCCTGAGAACTGGGACCATTGAGTTCTGAGAGCCCATTGAAGGGATCTGATTCGAAGAAAAATGCAGGATGCCATGAGGCCGAGCAACCTCAAAAAATCTAAGGATGGGAGATACTGGGCACTTCGAAATTTGGTGACCATCTGAAAAATCTCTGGAGCCCTCACCTCAGGTGGTGAGCTCTTTCCCAAGGATGTATCTAGAACAACTCAGATGAACTTGAGTTTCTGTGAAGGTGTCATATGGGACTTCTTGTAATTGAGGGAGAAGCCCAGTCCGTGAAGAGTGTGGCAGGTGATGTTGAGCTGATCCAGGACTTGTTCGGGAGAACGCGCCCTGATCCGCCAATCGTCCAGGTAGGGGTTGTCTGGTCATGACCATTGACCTGAAACCCCACTGGCATGGCCGTAGGGTAGATGGCTTTGCACCATCTTCATGGACTCTCCTGGAGTCAGTCCTGGCGCCTTTGGCGCCAGGCTCATGTGCAGGATGGGAAACCTCCTTGAAGGGACTACTTTTTCTTTGTAGGCCTGCAGCCAACATGGAGGCACCCACAGAGTCTGGTTCCCTAAAACCACTCTGTGCGGTGCAGTGTTTTAGGATGTGGTAGCCCAGACTACTTTACCTGGACTACTTTACTAGAGGGCTATATAAACCATACCCAAGTTACAAAACGTGCTTTGCTTATTCTGCAGCCAGCAGCGTGACGATCATCGTGTCCAGTGACCTGTTACCGGCGATCCTTGAACAACGGGCCTGCAGAGGAGACAAAGAACATCATTATTAGTTTCTACTTACTTGCAAATTCCATCCTGCCTCAGCCCTTCACTGTCATCCTTCTGCAGCTCGTGGTCGTCCATCCAGTCATCAGCACCTTCAGGACACCACGAATGCACCGGAACGAAGCAACTTGGAAGAGAGAGAGCGAGAGAGAGAAAGACATTGTTAAAACAAGTTACTCACAGCGCTAGCCGCAGTCATCACGAGAACCTCACCTGGTTGGATATTTCCAGGCCAGCATCGCTCCGGAACTCTTAGCACGCCATCAAAGACCATTGCGACCTGAAAAGGAAGAAAGAATACAGGTTAGCAAGTAAAAGACAAAACAGCGTCGCATCTCGCCCATACCTACCAAATCGTTGTACACTCTTGCGTCCACCATTCTGCAGGAGCCCGATCCAAGCAGCGCATTCACCAAACCTTTGTGCACCTAAGGGGGAATAAGAAAGGCATTCATCTTAAGGCAAGCCCACATTAAGACTGCTACAATCAGACTTACCTCCCTTAAAAGACACTTGAAAAGGCTTGTACCAGTGAAGTTAACTAGGTACCTCAAGCCTGCAGAAGACTACGCACCCCTGCATAGATAGCAGGACAGAGAGCACGCAAGAAATTACAACAAGGTGAGTAGAGGGCCATCGTGTCGAACCCAAGAGCAGGTGGGAGGAGACCAAATCTGAACCTAAATCCAGTCCTCCTGTGCTTTCAGGCCCAACTTCCATTGAAGGCACCATCCGGGTTCGAGAAGGGTCCATGGCAAATCCAGCAACCAGTGCTGAGTGGCGTCCCCGTAGATACCAGGTGAGCGTAACAGGGGTAGATGTTAATTCCCCCCTCTCCTGTGACTCGCTGCCATCAGTTTGGTGAAAACCCTCGGAGCGGAGGTCAGCCCAAATGGCAGAACTCAAAATTGATAATGAGAACCGCCAGCTGCAAACCTCAGGTATTTTCTGTGCTTGAGATGGATTGGCACATGGAAATAAGCATCCTGAAGGTCAAATGACACCAACCAATCCTGGAGGTGGAGGGCCGAAAGGATCTGAGAAAGTGTGACAATCTTGAACTTGTCTTTCCTGAGGAACTTGTTCAAGTATCTCAAGTCCAAGGTGGGTCTCAGTCCTCCGTCCTTCCTAGGTATTAGGAAATAAGGGGAATACCAACCCTTGTTCCTCTCCGCTACAGGCACTGATTCTATAGCACCTTTCTCTAGCAGGGTTAAAATCTCCTGCACAAGGAGCAGATCCAGAATCCTCAAAAAGTGGCTCCCCCTGTGGATTGTTCCGAGGTCTCCTTAAAAAAGGAAGGCAGTAACCATGGGCTAGGTCTCTAAAGCCCAACCATCCAAAGTAATGTCTCGCCATTCTTCTAGATGCTGAGACAGTCTGCCCCCACTGGTGAACTGTGACTCAAGACCAGAGAGGTTTTGAGGCGGCTGATGGTAAAGAAGCTGCTGCTTGAGCTGGCTTTGCACTCCGTCCTCGTCCACCACGATGAAATCTTCTTTGGCCCCTTTGACTGGCCATTCCTCTCGCCCTTACAACTGAGGAGTAGTAGTGAAAAGATCTACCCTTCATAAGGTTGTCCACTAAGTCGAAAAGGCTGAGGTTGCGTAATAGCAGCGCCTAAAGATTTGGCTGCCGCCTTCAAGGTCTGCAACTTCTCAAGACTCTCGTCAGCCTTGTTGCCAAAAAGGTGAGACCCGTCAAAAGGCATGTTGAGAAGTCTGGTCTGCACATCTGGTGCAAAATCAGACTTCTGCAACCACGCAAACCTGCGCATAAGGGTGCTGGTAGCCATGGCTCTGCTGATGCTATCAGCATAATCCAAACCTGACTGAAGAGACTCGCACATGGCCTTTTTGCCATCTCTAACTATGGCTAAGAAGCTGTCTCTTTCATCCCCTTCGGGAAAGTGCTCTGCCGCCATGGAAATGCAGTCCCATAGAGTGAACGTAAACTTTGTGAGGGAACAACTGAGAACCATCTACTCGTTTGCCGTCCCTACCAGAAGGGATGGTAGGGTACGCCGCTTCTTTAGGTGTCCCAGTAGCTGCCTACAGCACCAAACTCTCCTGAGTGGAGTGTTTTGACAGGTAGTCTGGGTCACTACTGGAAGGGCGGTACTTCTTGGTCAAGTTTTTATTAACAGCCGGTTTGGTCTCCAGTGTCTGCCAATTCGTTGCCACCTTTTTTGTAAGGCAATGTGGAATGGTAAAATGGGATCAGACTGTGGACCTTTGTCTAGAATGTCAGTAAGGTCATCTTGTTCGTACAGTAATGGAGGTCTACTCCAACCCATGTAGTCCACTACTTTTTACATAAATTGCCTGTAGGATGCATCTGCATGCTCCCCAGACTCTGGTTTCCCAAACTCTAGTTCAGGTGAGGTATCCACCCCACTCGAAGTCTGCAGATTATCATAGTGGTCCCTCATCCTGGACTCCTCTGCAATGAAGCTCTCAGGTACATTAGGCGTGCCATATTGTAGGCCAAATGGGGCCTCTTCATCAGACTGTGCATCTTGCTCAAAGATTGAAGAAAGAGACTTAAAATAGTCTTTCCTAGGCAGTGGGATGCAAGTTTTCTCAGGAACCATGGGTTTTGACAGTAATGGTTTCGATGCTGGAGTAGTCGCCGAGACCTTTATCAGCGTCATTGGTTTGACTGGGGTGCTCAGCGTCGATGGCGCAGCTGGCAAAGATGGGCGCAGCTGGCGTCGATGCTTTGGTGTCGATGTTGAGGGTTTGGCAGGAGTCGAAGGCATCGACTACCTCGACTTGTGTTTGTGGCTCGAATGATCCTTCGATGAGTCATCAGATCGAGGCCTCGAGGGCTCACAATGCGGATCGGGCCTTCGTCCCGGGCTTGAGGGCACACAGGATTTAGGTTGACCTCTTTCCTTCCCGTCTTCTTTCAAAGGCGTGGTAGGAGCATGGCTCGGAGGCTTTTGGAATATCTTGAGCATCTCTGCTCAGAAAGCCTCCTACGCGCCCGAGTTGACTTTTTGGTTGGACAAGCAACTCTCGCGGGGGAAGTGTCCGACGCCGAACTCGACGGTGCCTTTTTGATTTCTTCGAGGATGAAGAAGAGTGATGGGAGCCACTCCTCGACCGATTAGCCTTCTTCCTCCGAGGAGAGTCACCAATAAACTCGTCAGTCGAAGATTTCTCAGTCCGGGTAGGGGATTTAGGGATTTGGCCTACCTTCAACTTCCCCTTACACTCCTTCAAGGCCTTTCCAATCATAAACTGGCACTTGGAGCAGTTGGAGGTGTCAGGGTCCGCTCTGAGGCACCACAAACAAATTTGGTGGGGATCGGTCAGAGATATTTTTTAACCGCAATCCTGACACTTTTTGAAAACGGACTGCAGAGTCATCGGTGTCGATAAAAAAGACATCTTGAAAAAGTGAAGTTGTCACAAGAGTGAAGAAGCGCGCCGTATTCTTCAAAGCAAATGCTGTCCTGGAAAAACAGAACTGCAGCTAACGGGCGCTGCGCATGCTATATATGCCTTCGATGACATCACCCTCGATGGAGGCCTTTGAGGGACATCGAGTCGACACCCTCTGCCGAAATGTTTTTTTTTTTTTTTTTTACAAAGCAGCTGAAGCTGGACCATACATGTCAAAAGATGAGGAATACGTGGGAGGACACAATCCATTCAAAACTGCAACTACAGATACAGCCCGCACAAACCCCTCCTCTGTCCTCGACTACCTTGCCTCTAACCTCCCTCCCCACCCTCTCTCGTGCTACTTCTTCACCTCCGCAGGGAGTACCTCTGATCTGTACCCCTCCCCGGAAGTCCTTCAAAGATGGCAACCTTCTCCACATTGCCACTCTTAACTCTCGCTCTGCCGTCAAACATTCCTCTGATATCTGCCACCTTCTTGAGGAACTTGACCTTGACGTACTCGATCTCACTGAGACATGGTTCACGGCCAGCTCTGTCACAAGCTTTGACACACTCCTACCTGACGGTTACAAGATCCTCTCCGTGCCCAGGCCTAACCGTGCTGGGGGGGTGTGGCCCTTATCTTCCCTGAGTGGATTCCTGCCACGGTTACTCCCACGCAGACCTACTCCTCTTTTGAATGTCTTGTCTGCCGACTCTCTCTCTTAGCCATTCCCTTACCGTGGCTACTATCGGCCACCTGGTCAAATTTCCTCCTTCCTCTCCGAGTGGACGGACCTCTTCTCCTCACTCCTGTCCTCAACCACTCAACTCCTCTTTCTTGGAGACTTCAACATCCACCTGGATGCCTCCTGTACCCCCTCTGGACTCTTTCGCGACCTCTGTGACTCGCTCTCACTCTCTATTCTCCCGTCTGGGCCGACTCATTCTGCAGAGCACACTCTTGAAGCCCTGATCTCCTCTGATCTTTCCCTCTGTCCCTCTCTCCACTCCTCTCTCCTGGAGTGATCACTTTCTCCTCTCCTCCCACCTCACCCTCCCTACCCCACAGGCAAAGCCACCCCCATCACTGCCACCTTCCTTCTCGGTCATCCGACCCATGAAGCGCATGTCAGTTGAGGCTTTCGCTGCCACCTTCTCGCCCCCTCCTCCCCCTTCGGCTGACTCCCACCCTGACACAGCCCTCTCCACTCTGCTATATCTGATACTCTTGATATCCTTGCCCTTGTCATGAGAATCCGCCTGAAGCCCAAAGCCAAATGTAACTCCTGGTATGACTCGGATCGGGTCACCCTCAAACGCAAGTCCAGGGTGGCAGAGAGGAAATGGCGTGCTTCATGTTCATCCTCTGACAAACTGGCCTGTCGCCTGCTCCAAAGGCAATACCGGCTCTCCGTTCTCACCAAGAAGAGAAACCTTATCCAAGCCCGCATCTCTGCGGCATCTAACAATTCGGCCGAACTCTTTAAAATCTGCAAGGAGCTGGCCAACCCTGCTGCAGTCTCTACCTCTCCTGTCCCCTCCCAGGCCGTCTGCATGGTACTGGGCTCTCACTTCATTTCAAAAACTCAGGACATCCTGTCCTCACTCTCCTCCTATCACCTCCCCCCCTCTATTCCCTGCCCTTCCTCTGGCCCTTCTGCAGCCACCCCTCCTCTCTCCTTCTCTGCCTTTCCCCTTTTTTCTGCTGACGAGGTTTCAAGACAAGTTGGATCTATGAAAGTCTCGTCAAAACAGGTCCACCCCTGTTCCTCCAAGACTATCAATGACCACATCGACTCCTTGGCTCCTGCCCTTGCTGACTTCTGCAATCACTCCTTCGCCTCTGGAGTCTTCCCACCCCCTCTCAAGCACTCCCTTGTGCACCCCCTTCTTAAGAAACCCTCTTCCGACCCTTCCTGCCCAGCTAACTATCACCCAATCTCTATCACTCCCTTCCTGGGCACGCTCCTGGAGAAACTGGCCATCTCCCAGCTTAATCTCCATGCTGAATCTGTTGGTAGTCTTCATGACCATCGGTCTGGCTTCAGAGCTGCCAGAAGCACGGAAACTGCTCTCCTGAACATCCGTGAGGACCTGCTCTCGAACCTTGACTCTAACATTCCATGTGTTCTCATTTTGCTTGATCTCTCTTCTGCCTTTGATACTGTCAACCATACCATCCTGCTCAACCGTCTCCGTGATAACCTGGGTATCACTGGTCAGGCTCTGGCGTGGCTGACCTCTTTCCTCTCCAATTGACCCTCCCAGGTACAACTGGGGTCTTTCCTCTCTGACATCTTTTTCTCTACCTGTGGTGTCCCCCAGGGATCTAACCTCTCTCCCTGGCTGTTCAACCAGTATCTGGCACTTCTCGCCCACCGCATCGCCGCTCTCTGCCCCAACTTTCAGTGCTATGCGGATGAAACCCAGCTCATTTTCAGGCTACCCTCGGCCCCCTCTTCTCCTTCCCTCATCTCTGACTGTCTTTCTGCTATCCAGGAATGGTGTGCCGCCAACGACCTCTGCGTTACTGCCAGTAAGACTGAGATTCTCTCATCGGCACCCCCACTCCCTCCTTCCCTACATACTATAAGACTTCACAGGTAGTAGTAGACAATACACAGACTGGGCTTGTAGTGCATCTTCATTTACAGGTTGCCCAGGTGGGGGGATCCTCATACAGAACTGTCTGGTTGGTAGGGACTCAGTATTTTGCCAATTGTCTAACCAATTTACCTTCCTCCCAACTCTATGGTTGATATTGTTTTACAGTGTTGATTCGTATGCTATTTGAACTGAGTACAGTTGATGCATTTTAATGGAATCGAGGTAATAGTGGTACCACCTAGGACTGTATATATTTACCATTTTAGAATTGTCTAAGCACAAAGTGTATTATCGTGATAGTGTATATAACCATGAACCTTATTTATATAAATACTGTGTTTTACCTAATACAGCGTGTGGACATTCCTTTGTGGGTGCTTGGGGAATACACTGTACTTAAGAACCAGCCCGCATCACCTCCTGAGAACCTAGGCCTTGATTGCTCGACCATAGCTACCTTATAGAGAATCTTGGCTGGGGTCCTCTGTGCCTCTCCTCTGCCATATAGAAAGCAGTAGTACAGACACCCCCCTCCAGTGCGCGTTTCTTTACAACAGGCTATTCCAGCTGGCTAACAGGAAAACTGTTTAATACAATCACAGAAGAGATGAGGGCTTTGTGCTTGGTCGCCCTTCAAAATAGCTTTATTTTGGACTTCCTGACAGCCATGGAAGGTGTTGTTTGTGCCAAGCTGGGGACCAGCTGCTGCACTGCGATACCTGATGGTGATGTCTCTAATGGAACTCTAAGTGCAGCTTGCAGACACTCCAAGGAAAGATAACAAGCAAGGTTAATGGAGTGCAAGCAAAAGACTGGCTGGACAGAGTATCTGCATGGGTACCCACCTGGCTTTCTGGATTGTTTTCAAGTGACTGTCCCTGTATTGGTGCTCATTCTCATCACCTTCTGCATTATTAAGAACATTCTAAAAGTATATTTTAACAAGCAAAAAGGACATTAGAGGTTACCCTTGAGTGTTGACAAAAAACATTTTGAAATGAAGAGCAGGAAGAAAATAATGGGGGAAAGTGAGGGAGAGGATCCTGATGGATGGGTTTTTACACAGCCTGCTGATGTTCAGAATTACAAGGAATGTTGGATACAATGTCTGAAGGATGGGACATGGTGTGTATGGGTGGGAGAAGATTTGAATGGTTGGGAGGGAGTTGGGAAGGCCTGACCAGACTGGAAAAAATCAGCATACATAAAGATGAAGTTGCTGAAAAGGAACGAGAGATCCAAAATGATTTGGTTATTAATGAATTAAAGGCAGGAATAATGTAATGAAAATGCAAGTTCAAGGCAGTATGAAGGAGCGCACTTATCAGCTGCAAGAGTAGCACTGTAAAATGGGAGGGGGCTCTTTATGTTATTGAAATTAAATGCTTAATAAAACTAATCCATAAATTTGGGGCACAGGTAAGTATAAGCAAATTTAGTGGTAGAACAAAACGCGGTAAATGGGCCTTAAAAGCTTGCCTTTGCAAAACACGTGTGTTAGCATTTTAGGTGCGGCAAAGGCCCCCGTGGCTTGCGATTTAGTGCAGAGCTTGCGATCCCAGGCCAGTGCTGCGAGAAGTACACATGGTTGTTCTTTTTCGAGGTCACAGATTAGCGCTCACAGGTTGCGCTGACGAATAAGTGAAACATGACCATTTTATAATTCAAAATCATTTCTGAAATGAGATTACCTAATTGAGCCGAAAAGAACCACGGCGGTTACAAATCACTCCGTAGAACATTTTCTCTGGGAAAAGGGTTAGTGTGTCCCCAAAATGCAACATTTGTGTAGAGCCTTTTCATGCAGTTCTGTTCCGCGATCTGTTTGAATTTGCTGTTCCAGCTGCGTCTCTGGCCCTGAATAAAACGGTTACTTCTTGCACCGGTACACACCTTTTTGACTACTTTGGTAATGTTTTAATGAGTTTTACGAGGCGACCCCTGACACACTAACATGGAGGCTTCTGTCATGATGGTCATGTGTACAGGCAGCTTTATAAACAGGCATACCTGTAACATGCTAAACAGTATCCACCACTGAACAGCCCTTACCACCCTTTACAATATTACAACTAGATCTTCTCATTTGCCCATAGGTTGAGACCATGGAGCGTGAGCCAGTCCTGGAAAGGTAGCATTCGGAGGCATGTGAGAGCTATGAGGTAAATGCATGAAGACATCTTTCCTCGTAACTTCATAACTGCTCTTACTAGAACCCAGTGACTTGGCTGATAAAGAGGACCAAGCTCCATGAATGCATGGATTATTTACATGGATCAGAAGGCTAACGTCTGTTTTGTATCCAGGTTGGCCACCATGACTTTTTTGACTCGGCTGTTGACAATTTATGAAGGTTTATAGAGAAACCTAGTTGATCAAGGAGTGTGAATGTAGTTTTGAGATTATCGTAGTACATTGGTTCTATGTTGTTCCTCATTATGAGCCAATTGAGTAGGTAGGGATATGCATCCACAAACATGAGGTCACCCCACCAGGACAGTTTAGTACATAGGATCAGTGGGAATCTAAAACAATCACAAACATACAACTATCCTATGTCAACCTAAGATCCTATTTGTTGTCCAGTTGCAATTTTCAAAGCTTAATAGAACATGCAAGAATTTCATGATAGCATTTATTATAACACCAATACAAAACAATGGAAGACAAATTCATAAAAGCTTCAGCCGACATATGTAAATACATGGACATTATATATTAATGTACACAGCACATTTCTTTGGATGATTTCATGTTATTACACCATAGCGATACAGACTCCACATGAAACAGAACATCTAGCAAAACCAAGCAATCTGTGCAAATAACAAAAAATGACTAGTACTTGCTACAGTGGGGCACTTTATGTGCCCGACTGAAAGATACTGTTTGGCTAAGGTATTGCATAGAACTCCATGCCAAACCCTGCAACTTGCCAACAATTCAGAAGCAGCTTAGAAAAGTGGTGCAACTCGGTATCCCCCTTTATGTCGTCTTGCAGTTAATTTTTGCTTTTACTTCATTGTTTTTTCACACTGTCCGGGTGGAAATGGATGTGGTTAAGGTTACATGTGAGACTGGGGGCAGACTTGGTTAGGAGGAAGAATATTGGTTAAAGAAAAAGGGAGGTGTTATAGCGGTCCTCCAACTGTAATGACAACTGAAAGACAGGAGAAGTAAAGGTTAGGAGAAGTAAAAGTGATAGAGTGCATGTATGGCGAAGTGAATGCCAGGAATGTAAACACCTACATCCCTACAACTCCTTTGGACTGCCTTTTGACAAAGTGGGCATAGAGTAAGTACCACAACAAGTGCAAAACACAGGTATCAATTCAGTTATTTTCTTGTACCCAAAAAGACAAGATCCTGAGAGTGGTCTTAGATTTGAGACCAGCTAACAAATTTGACGCACCTCAAAGATGTTGCATGACTACTCTGCAAGACGGCATCTGATTATTAAAACAATATAACTACATGGCAGCCCTGGACATGAAAGATGCATACTTTCATATTGCCATGTACCAGGGACACTGCCAGTTCCTAAACTTCATAGAAGGACATTGTCATTACGAGTTCAAGCTTCTTACTTTTGGGAAAGCATCAGCACCATGTGTATTCACAAAAGTATTCTGAGTGGTCGCTGCACATTTGCGAAGACGAGACAACCAGGCTTATACCCCTTTTATTCATGGTACCTTTCAGTGGACTCTTTGAAAATTCACAAATTGTAACTCTTTAAATGCGATTTACGCCACCGTATGTCAGTGTTCACTGTTATATAGTGGCATGACCACTAGAACGTTGTCCATTGGAATCTACCACCTCAGCAGAATCTATCTGTAATGACACTTCAACAGAGCCTTTAGTTCAGCATTTCCTTGAAACAAATCATAGTAAAGATTATCTAAGATGGATGGTCATAGACCAATTTAAACCAAACCAGAATAAGTTTTCAATGGCTTCATGCTTGTTCAAAGTGGAACAGGCTTGGATCCAGCATCTTAGAACACATGAAGGTGGTCTGAATGGTTGTATACTAATTGACCTTTTCACAATTGACCTCGGGAGAATTGACCTAATTTAGAAGGTCAATTCGGACATATATGCAGGGGGAAACCCCCTGCAGCCCTCCACCCAATCCAAAACCCCCCACAACCTCCCACCCAATCCCCTTATATTATTTATAATCCAACACCAACCCAATACATATATAAAATAACTAAAATGAGGCCACCAGGGGGCGCACAGGCAATGGCTGCCTGATTCCTGTGCTCCGCCAACGGCCAGGTCTTAACCGGGACTGAGCCCATCCCAAGACCCCCCCCCCCGAGGCGAAAGTGAGGGCCGAAGAGCAGGGAGAACCCCTGGTGCCCCCGCGGAGCAAAACAGCGGGGTCGAAGGACCCTGGGAGAGCGGAGATCCGGGGCTGCAGATCCAGCAGCGGGAGCACCGCAGAGGGCCCGGGCGGCGCAAAGCCGGAAGTCAGAGCCGCAGCCCATCGCACAGGAGATCGGGACGGGAGGGTCGTCCTCCTACGCCGCGGCGGACACCCGTCCCCCGCGGCGCTAACACAGAGCGGGAACCGGAGGGACCCACCCTGGGGAGAGGTCTGCCGGCACCTCCCAAGCGAAGTCGGCGGGGACCGCGTGGAAATGCGCCCGACTCGGAGAAGGGAGCGCCGGCCCGAATAGGCCACTGAGAGGTGAGAGCTCCGGAGCGGACTCAGAGGCCCCCGGCGGGAGACAGCAGGCTGTCCGCGGGGCGGGTGGCGGCTCCTCTGCCCCCCCACACCCATAGTGGGCCACAGACAGCAGGGGAGGTGCCCCCACGACTAGCACGCGCGGGTCGCGTCCACGGCCGGGCACCCCACCCGCGGCAAGGAAGACACAAAGGGCAAGGAAGGCCCAGAGGACGCTGGGTGTGAGGCCCCCGCCGGGGAATGGCGGGGCGTGTGCCCGCCCAGAGGGGACCCCCAGGCACAGCAGAGACCAGTGAAAGGAGAGAGAAGCGGCCTATCCCCCCGGATCCCCAACCCCGCCACCGGAGAGGGCTTCGGGCTCAAGCACCACGCTAACAGGGCCCGCGGCCCACCACCACGCAGTGATCAACGCGGCAATCAAGCACCCCTCCCCCCCCCCCCCAAGACATAAAGGGCGCGGAAGGCCCTGAGGATACCGGGTGTGAGGCCCCCGCCCGAGGCCGGCGGGGCGTGTGCCCGCCCTTCCACCAGTGGGGCACAGGTGGACCCGCGAAGTGACCCACCAGGAGCTCCCCCCAGTCCAAGTACACCCAACGGAGAGCCCAGGGGGGGGACCGAATGGACTGGCAGAGGAACTTGCAGAAATACTGCTACCGAGACCCAGGCCCCTAAGGAAAAGACCCAGTCCGAGTCAGAGAGATGGCCCACTCAGAGGCCGCTGCCCCTGCAACGGAGGCAATGGAAAGGGGCTTTGCGTCTATCTTGCAAGAAATTAGAGACATGCGCTCCGACATTGCCCAGAAGTTTGAGAGGATGGACCAACGGGTTGACAAAGTTGAGGACAGACTCCTACAGGTTGAATCCAACCAATCCTCCTCAACAACCCTGGAGATAGAGACTAATATGAGGTTATCAGCCCTGGAGAAGAAGGAAGAAGAGACGTCGAGACAAATGGACGATTTTGAGAATAGGGAACGGAGAAACAACCTCAGGTTTTTTGGGGTCCCGGAGGCAGAGGGGGAAACGGAGAGAGAGCTTACTCGAATGGTGCGGAACATAATCTCTCTCCTCTTCGAAGAGGAGATGACCGCTGAACTCACATTTGACCGGGTACACAGGGCGGGACGACGAGTAGGGGGCCCTCAATCGATTCTGGTCCGGTTCCACTACTATCTGGAGAAGACACGGGTACTGGAAGCAGCCAGGAGAGCCCAAGAGATAACGTACAACAACTCACAGGTCTCCATCTTTTCAAGACCTCTCCGCATACACACTATCCAAACGCAGGATGTGCCGCCCCCTCACACAGCTGCTGAAAGAGAAGGGAGTACGATATAGATGGGGCTTCCCCTTCTCCCTAACCTTCGAATACCAGGGCCAACGGACGACGTTGATCACGGAGGAAGACATCAAAGGAGCCATCCAGGACTACGTGGTGGACCCACCCCCCCCGAAGGGAGCCATCAGGACCGGCGACAGGAGGAGCAAGTGGCCCGGGCCCGGCGAGCGAAAGAAGGAAGAAATCTGGGGCACGGAAATTTAGGAAAATGAACACACCCTCACCAGCGAAAGAGGCAGAGCGGAATGACTCAGAGGGATGATTACCAAGGGGTCCCAGCCAGTACTGGCGCGAGAGAATGGTCTTCTGGGATAACCGGAGTTAGCTAACTACCTACAGGGCGGTAATCCGGGGATCACCAAAAGGCAAGAACGGTGCCAGAATCAGGCTGAACAGCAAGTACAATGGGGGCAATTACGGGAACGAAATCGGGGGGGGCTCATAAGAAGGAGGTTTTGCAATGATCGCCTGGCCGAGAGGGGCAGGCTGGTGGTCCGGCCAAAATGCCAGCAATGGCGGAACTATCTGGCTGGACGCCGGGGCAGGGGGTGGGGGTTCGCGATCAAGTTGGGGTTCGTTTGTTGGGGAAAGGGTTAGGGGGCAGTTGGGGGTTCATTTCAATAGCGTCCAACCGGTGAATCAAGGGGGGCGAATCGATGCAAAGTTGTTGACCAGTAGGGCAGGAAACATTGATTATGGCTGACAGCCGCCCGGCCCTGGGAGTGGGTACCCTGAATGCGCGTGGGCTGAACACCCCCACGAAAAGATCTGATTTGCAGAGAGTTCAAGCGGGCGAAACTAGACTTACTGTTTGTGCAAGAAACACACTGGGCAAGGGGGAAGGAGCCCAGGCTGCGGGGGGGAGGAATTGAGGAGGTCTTCCATGCATCCCACAGGACTAAGAAAAGGGGGGTGGCCATATTGATTGGAAGGAACGAAGGGTTCGAGAAGGAGGCGATCTTGAAAGATCCCGAAGGCCGTTACCTGCTGATACGGGGCTCCCTACAGGGGTCCCCCCTTACCCTGGCGGTGGTATACGGCCCGAATGAGAACCAGGCCCAATTCTGGGAGGAAACCAGGGACAAGCTCAAACTATTCACGCAGGGCCCACTGGTGGTGGGGGGTGACTTCAACATGGTCCTGGATCCCTCCATAGATAGGAAGCGGATGGGCCCCCTCAACCCCAGGCCCACAGAAGAGGCCATGGCACAGAGCTTTCGGAGAGTGAATGAGGACCTGGGCCTGATAGATACCATCCCGACCCCCAGAACAGGGATCCCCTCCTTTACTTATTACTCAGCCATACATAGTTCATTTTCCAGGATAGACTACATCCTAACGGACGAAATTCTTCGTCCGTATGTAGCAGGCTACAGGATAGACCTAGTCCCCTGGTCGGACCACGACATGGCCCGAGTCACCATCACAAGGGGCTGGAATAGGGAAAGCAGATGGCGCTGGAAATGCAATGACGCCCTGTTAAAGGATGAGGTCATTGCTCAGGAGGTCTTGGACTCCATAACAGAGTTCTTTGAGCTTAATGATAACGGGGAGGTGACCACGTATACGCTCTGGGATGCCTTCAAGGCAACCATACGAGGAGTCCTGATAAAAATAGGCGCTCTAAAGAAGAGGGAGAGAGAGGCCCAGGAGAAAGCTCTGCGAGAAAAAATAGCCCGTCTCCAACCGGGTGGATCCCTGACCCAACCCCTAGACCGTGACCAGGTGGCCGCACTGGAGGACTATAGGCTCCAGCTAAAAGACCTCCTCCTACACAAAATGGAGAGGAGTCTTCAAATGGTTAAGCAAAAATATTATGAGAAAGGGGACAAGGCGGACAGGATCCTTGCCTGGAAGTTAAGGGAGGTACAGAAAAGCAGGAGGGTGAAGGAGGTGAGGGACGCCCGGGGACTCCTTGGCTGCGACTCTCCCCATATAGGAGAGGCTTTCCGACAATACTACAGAACCCTCTACTCTTCCGAATACGATGGGGACGACACCCAGATAGAAACCTTCCTGAACTCCATACAGATTCCATCCCTCTCCGGGGAAATGACAGAGGGGTTGGAGGGCCCGATAACCGACGATGAGGTGGACGAGGTGATTAGCGGGATGAAGGTGGGCACTACCCCGGGGGAGGACGGCTTCTCCTTCCTCTTTTACAAGAGATTTCGCTCCTCCCTGGCCCCTTACCTAGCAAGGGTCTTCAACGCGGTGCTAGAGGGGGACATCCTCCCAGAATCCATGATGGGAGCCGTTATAGCGGTCTTGCCCAAAGAGGGAAGGGATCCAGCGGATTGTTCTTCCTATCGCCCCATATCACTATTAAACATTGACGTCAAGATTTTGGCCAAGGTAGTGGGGAGGAGGCTGGAAGGTATAATGCCGAAGTTAGTACACGGGGACCAGGTGGGCTTTATCAGAGGAAGGCAGGGGTCAGATAACATCCGCAAAACAATAGACCTACTCCACTTCGCTCAGTCGTCGGAATTGGACGCATGCGTCCTTTCCTTGGACTCGGAGAAGGCCTTCGACAGGGTGGAGTGGCGCTAAATGGAACTCCTCCTCCGCAGGATGGGCTTTGGAACTCACATCATGCTTTGGATAGCCGCCCTCTATAGAGCCCCAACGGCAAGGGTACAGGTAAATGGGATATTATCCGAATCATTCCCCCTCTCCCGCGGGACAAGGCAGGGATGCCCACTCTCTCCCCTGATATACGTCCTCACGATGGAGGCGTTGGCAATAGCGGTCAGTGCCAACCCGGATATCAGGGGTATTAAAGGGGGTGAAGTAGAATTCAAGCTCTCCCTGTTTGCGGAAGATGTCCTGGCCTACCTGGTGGACCCGGGCTCCTCGCTCCCCCCCCTTCCTGGCCCTGGTTTCTGCTTTTGGACGCTTTTCTGGCCTAAAAATAAACACTGGGAAATCTGTCATGCTACCAATGAGAACAATAGACCCAGTGCTAGACCCTCTGGACAGGTTTCACGGGATTAAGGTGGGTAAGGTTGCCATAAGGTATCTGGGGGTACTTATCACCAGGGATCTAACGAATTTGGGAGCAGCCAATTACGACCCCATGATTGCGGTGATCACTTCAGACTTGAGGAGATGGGGGAAGATGATCCTTTCTTGGTACGGCCGAATGACTGCAATCAAATTGAACGAACTCCCACGGCTGCTGTACCTCTTTACTGCACTCCCGACTAAAGTCCCAGCACAGAGCTTCAGAGATTTACAGAACGGGGTACGAGACTTTGTATGGCAGGGGAAAACCCCGAGAACCGGAAGGGCCACGCTGACCCTGCCAAGGGAGGAGGGGGGATTTGGGCTACCGGACTTCCACCTATACTTCTGCGCGGCCCAACTGCGTGTCCTCCTGGAGCACATGAAAGAGGGGCTGGGAACGTACTGGTCTTACTTAGAGGACATGGACGCCCACCCCCTAAAGGTCCGAGATTTCCTATGGGCACCACGCAGGACGATCCCGAAACACCTAAGATCCCATCCGACCCTGGAAGTCCTCTGGGACATCTGGAAAGAGGGCCCCAGCACCGCTCACCTTACCACATGGCCGTCTCCGATGTCCTCTCTCTGGGGCCACCCCATCAACCTGGGAGGGCAGGGGTTCAGGCACTCTCAGATCTGGTCAGATAAGGGACTGGAGTGGGCTGGGCAGATGTTTAGAGAAGGCGAATTCATGCCTTATGAGGACTTGAAAGATGCTCTCGGACAAGGATCACTTTCCATCTTCGAGTACCTCTGCCTGAAGGGCATCCTTTGCGCCCAATCATGGGGCCCAAACCTGAGGAGGCAGTTGACTCCTTTTGAGAAGCTTCTAGACTCAGCGGCGTCCAGGAAGGGGGCGGTGTCCAGTGTGTATAAAATACTAAATACCTACAACCTTCAAGGAAGAAGGAGCTTCCGCCTGTTCTGGAACGACCTGGCAGGCGAGGAGATCTCGGAGGACGCCTGGGCCAAAATATTCAAGATAGCATTCCATGGGAACCTATTCACCTCGGACATGGAGCATAACTTTAAGATATTACAGGGGTGGCACAGAGACCCTGTAAAACTGTCTAAAATGTTCTCAGGGGTGTCACCGAGGTGCCCGAGAGGTTGCGGTCAGATCGGATCTAGAAGCCATATGTGGTGGTACTGCCCGAAAGTACAGATCTACTGGGAGTCGGTGAGGGGCTGGATAGAGGAAGTAACAGAGGACAGTCTGCCGCTAAATCCCTTAACGATGCTGCTGGGCCTCCCCCCGGAGGACACGGAGCTCCACCGATACCCAAGGATGTGGGAAACCATGCTGAGAGCAGGCAGGGTAGCCCTGGCCCAGAAATGGAAGAGTCCGGAACCCCCATCCAAGGAAGACTGGCTGAAAAAAGTAAAAAACATGTTTCTGATGGACAAACTAACTGCCATGGTGAACAATGACACAAGCTCATTCCTCACAGACTGGTACGGGGTGCAGCAATCCTGGGGGTGGGATGTCCATTGAACTTAAGGGAAGGTGCCTATCCATAAGGGAACGGGTTAAGCCCCGTAAGACAGGACACTATGGATTGGGTCCCCACGACCTGGGGAACGGAGGCATTAAGTCAGCTAAAGACACGGTCACGAATCGCATCGCCCTCGAGAGACGGAGCCAACACAGGGAGTCTCCTAAGAACAAATCACCGGAATGGACACGGGGAGGGGGGGTGGTAGGGGTTTGGGGGCGGCTACAAAGGGAGGGGGGGGAGAGTGGTTGTTCAGTTTTTCTTTTGTTGTTTGTCATATAAAAATGCAAATAAAAACTAAAGTTAAAGAAAAAATAACTAAAATAATATAAAGGTCAATTGTGCAGAAGGTCAATTGTAAAAGGTCAATTTGGGTAATACCGTCTGAATGAAGGCTTGCACAATGGGCTGCCATAATGAGTTAAGCATGCACAGTCTTATAACTTATAGGGTTGTTTCAGGAGTACGAGGGTCGTGGCCATCAAAGTAATGCACAGAAAAAATACTCTTAAAATGACAGCCGACACGTACATATGCACATATCAGAGAGGCACAAGACTTAGGCCTGTGAAAGAGGCCTAGCATGCCCTATATGGCCGAAAGCACATACAGCAGTATTCAATGGAACATTGCAGCGTTTGTTATGCCGTGCATATTTAATCTAATCAACATGGACACGATTAGCTGTGAGTAGGTACAAAGTGGACGCTGAGTAAAGTTTATGACTGGCAACTATGGCGTAGAAGCATGCAAAGCTTCCACTTAGGTAAGTGCAATTTCTATGTTCAGGATAGGAGTGACATACGCTAGAGTTATGGATGAACCTGTTTTACGAGACTGTGATGTGTTCTTTGGTTTCAGGTTTCACCCCATGGACAAGGCAGTCATGTGGTGTGCCTCGTAAGAATTCTTCCCACCACATGAAGGAGGTTCTTTTCTAATCATGTTTAGATTGGGCTCAGTGTTTTTACTTGTTGTTTTCTGACAGTCGTGCACCGGAGGGGGACAGATGAGGACCTCCTACTTCTTAATTATTGAACATATTTCTTCCCAGATGCTTTGGAGCACTCAAAAAGCCAAGAAGGTTAGAACAATTACATGACTGTGGAGTTTACCCATTTGTCGTCATCGTTTGTAGGTTTGAATTACCCAAAATGTTACTTTATAGTTTATTCTACAGAAATGTAAGCCTAAGCCCCTTTCTTGCAGCAAAGCAGTTTAGCCCTGAGGAAGGCTAGGTTGTTGGGAATTGAAACCTCTTAAGCCGACCCTCGTGTTGGCTATGAAGAATCCAATAATGGACTCCATTGATTTATCATTACGACTCCTTTGCTTTAGATTTGTTCAGCCTTATGTGCTGAGCATTTCTGCCGCTGGGTATCTTTCACACACTGGCCGCTGGTTATGCCTTCCCATGAGTCAATTAATAAAGTTATTCTTACCAATATGGGGATGTATGGCAGGCCAACTACAGAGCCACTGTTTGGAGGAGGCTCCTCCTGTTGTATCTCGTCGCGAGAAGAAGCCCCTACCTCGACGCTGGTGGTGATGAGTTTGATGCTACTGAGTTTTGGGTTAGAGTTACTGGCCCTACTATCCTTGAGAAGCTTGGCTGCCCTTTGGGGTGTTGCCCTAAAAAAAAAGTGTTCTGATGATGTGCCCCTTTGTGAAGGTTTTTCCCATTAGCTTCCCCAAGGACTTCAGTATCTCATATTTCTTTGTGGCTTTTTCTAGCGCCTCATCAACCTGTTTACCACAAAGGCAAGTTCTTGTAGTATTTTTTTTTAAATTATGGTGACCATTGTGTTTTAGGGTAGACTTCTGCACATTAGAGCCATGAGCGGCACTTAATTACTGCTGAATTTGCAGCCTGGTGTCCAGCTGCCTCTGCATTACCTAAGCCTCCGTTTATAGTGACATTAATTGTTAATTGGCCTTCCTTAAACGTGGTCTGTACCAGAGATTGTAGATGTTCTGTCATATCCTTAACCAGGGCCTGAATGTCATTCCACAGTTCCCTGCATGCGATTAAAGCAGTGGCATTGGCAATGCATACCCTATAGCTGTATAGCTGCGGTGGTGGCCAGTTTGATGCCAATATTGTAAAGTGTTTGACTGTCCTATTCGGGTGGAGCCTCTACACAGGAAATCTGAGATTGAGAGCTCCACATATCTTTCTAGCAGTCATCAACACTTTGGAGTCTGGTGTAAGCTGCCCAGCTACAAAAACCATGTCAGCTGGAGATATATATACTTTTTTTGATCCGTTCATGGACTGATCTACTTTTGACAGGCGTTTGACAAACTAACCTGGTCTGTCTTCTGACGGTGTCCTACAGAGGAATACATTGCGAACTTGGCCTGATGTCATCTAGGGTTTCTTCTAAAAAAATGTTTTCTTCCTCTTGTTCCTGCTTTGTAATAGCAAACCCGTTTCCTGCCCTTTCAAGAAGGGCGACATAACATTGGTTCTCAGTTGGGAAATTGGCGATAGTTGGTTCATATTAGTATGGGGAATCAATAGGATGATCTTGGGAGTTCCTCTGCACTGTCTTTCTTGGGGATATCTGTCTCTACCAAGTCATCCGGGTGTACATAATTCACCCTGCTTGTCTTTGTAGGTGGTTTTTATGGGCCTCAAATGACATATGGGCATTTCATTCTCAGTCTTTTTTCCTTTAAAAACTGCACATATTCCCCTACTCTTACTTGTGGAGAGCAGTAGAGACTGATTTTCCACTAAGTTAGACTCAAACCTTGCTTAAAAGCCCCATAGTTCTGTGTCTAGTGTGTGGGTGTTCATGTCAGGACAGGAATTAATGGTTTTAGCTGCTGTAGAATTGGAGGATTGTTTGAGTCTTTCTGGTTTGGGGACCATATAGCTGCTTCCCACTTTCTGCATCTAGAACCCTAGATGTGTCCTTTGGTATTGAACAAATTACTTATGTACTTTCTAATGGATGTTTCTCCCACAGATTCCACAATTTTGATATTATACATCCTGCACAAGCTGTTTTCTGAACTTTATTAATCTCTGTGTCCGCTCTGGTCAGTGGCATGATCACCCCAAGTCGGAAATGGCATTGAGGACATGAATGGATGGAGCCGGTGGGTACCAGGACCTCAGTTCCATCTTTTTTCCTAGCACTCAGCAGGTCAGGTACCACAGACCAGATGTGGTGTACAAGATATCCGCCAAGAGGGGAATGTGGAGAGGGCAAGAGACATCTGTGGGAGGAACATCTATCAGAAAGAACATTACCAAGTGTTAAAGGGGTAGTTCACTCAAAAAGGTTATGCTTTAAAAATGTTGGCCATCATAAAAAGGATAAATTGGCATAGTTTTGAAAAAAGTTCCTATGGAAAATAGTTTTATAAATGACCTTTAAAGCCTTTATTTTTAAGCACTCGGGGGCAGCCATTTTGTTAGCTGAATCCGTTTCATGTGTGAAAGTTATTGCTGTGCTCTCGATGCAACAATCAAGCAAAGGCCCCCTACTGGGAGATTTTTCTTATTGCTGCTGGAGAGCAGAGCATTAAACCTTGCCTCCCATAAAACCTCTTCAAAAGGATAACTGTTTTGAGTCCTACGAGGAACTGCCATCTGCCAGGCCAAATCCTGGCCTCAAAAGGTGTAAAAGCCCTGTCTTCCACCGAAGAGACCAATTCACGTGCATTGAGGCCCCTTCGCTGCTCCCCAATGCCAGGCCAGAGCCCACGACTCCTGCGCAACTGTGGACATCCCCAGGGAGAATTATTCCGCTCGTCGTTCCTTACAGATTCATTTACCCATGATTCTTCTGGGGGATCCCACCCCACTCAGGACATTCTCAGAACTTTACATCCTAGGGTCAGCTTAACCGACTTAGGTGTCATCCGAGCACTTAAGACCACAACTGCAGCTCTCTAGGTGCTTTCTTCACAGCACCTTACACCACTTCCTAGACAGTGCCTTACTTCCTCCATCCTATAGGCACCTTACTTCACTCATGCCATTTTCACAGCGCCTTACTCCCTCCATCCTATAGGCACCTTACTTCATGCCTGCCACTTTGACAGCATCGTACACCACTTCTCACACTGTGCCTTACTTCATTCTGGTCCACACTGCGCCTTACTGACTCCCGTTGTCTTCATGAAAGTCCTTTCTCATCTACCAATGCCCTTGCAGCGTATTAAACACCCCCACACACCAATCCCTGTGCATCCCACCTGCTCATCACCCAGCACCATACCTTGCTTCGTAACTACTCATGCCATCTTACTTTATCCCTGGCATCCTCATAGCATCTAAACCACTACGGGTAGACTAAATGAGCTAAATCCACAGTTGACATGACAGGATCTCAAACTTCTAAAGACGCTGCCTGGGCATCTCCCTTCGCTCCGGATACTCTTGCGGCTCATTACTCTACCACCTAGAGGTTTCTGAGCGCTTTACTCTCCCGCAGATATCTCCATGGCACTTTACCAACAGCTGATGTCCACAAACCACCTAAATATTTGTGTCACTTCCGCACCTTACCCACTGCAGAAAAACTCAACCCGTTTGAGATGTCATCAGGACGATATCACCAACTAACTACATTCTCCACGCAACTACTTACTTACTACCGGTGTGCACATAGCCCCTAATCTACTCCTGAGATCCTCACATCACCGTATCATAACCTGGAATACCCCCACCTCCAGACGCTCTCAGTGGAGTGTTACTGCATAGCCCATTGCGGATATCCTCAAAGAAGCTCACCCCCCACTCCTCAAAAGTGTAGATGTAGCTTCCCGCACTGATGGTGGACTTGCGCTGCCTTAGCTGCCCACTTCTGGATTTTTATGCGCATTCCCACACTCCCAGGTACTTGTTGGTGGCTTACCCCCCCTCTTTGACGTCAGATTTCTTGCGCTTCAGCCAGTTCTTGCCCTGCAGCGTGGAAAAGGTCTTCTTCAGCAGGGGCTCTGCCATGGTGGGAGGGAGGTGGGTCTTCTAGGACTTTAATGGGGGGTCTCCAAGGGCCCCCTGAACTTCTGGCCTCCACCACCTGCTCCTCCATCCTTGCCAGCTCCTACCCTGCCTCCTCCACTCCTCTAGAAGGAAAATCACAAGAAAGAAATTCTAGGTGTGCTTTCTGCAAGTGTTTTCCCTTTTGGGTCGGAGGCCGAGCTGTGCAGGGGGAGGGTGCGAAGGGTAAAGGGGGGGGGGGCGCGCGCAGGAAGTCTGGGAGTTGTAGTCCATTTTCCTTTGCATTTCTATTTGGCTCTGTCTCAGTAGGGGGACTGCACACTTCAACGCTGTGCTGTATAGTAACAGCTATCCACAGGAATTCGGTACACTTGAAGAATTCAGTGCACTTCGTTAGAAAATCGGGGCGCTTAGATAATTTTTGATTAATTATATGCACCCCCCTCCCCAAAACAATACCCGTCTGATTTTCAATGGTTCTCGTCACCTTTTCAATTAACCGTCGGAAAGTGTAGGGCAGCATGGTTAAATAACAGAATCTGGTGAAGGGCAGCACTGACTCATGCAGGGCTAATTATCGGAACGAGGTGTAGAGCAGCACCACCTCATGCAGGGTTGAGTAACACAATGGAGTTGTAAAGCAGCACCGCCTGCTGTGGTTTTACACATGTCAGTGGAAAGCTTTTACTAATGCCACCAGGCAGGTCTTTTTCCACAATTGCCAATTAATTTCAGACCACGTCGCTGCTTAATTACATGGGGAGGCGGGTGAGGTTGGGAGAGACAGAGGAGTGGCAAGTTCTCCCAAGCTGCTTCAGACTTGCGCAGGCTTGGACCAAAACTTGGCATTTAAACACTGAAGCGCATCTGTGTCGCTGCAAGCCTCATCCTGTCTGACTGAATGTCTACAGTGGGTAGACATCCCAAAAACATGCAATCTAGCACCAGCGTTCTGCTGTTTCACAAGACCAGGCATTTTTATGTTTTCATGTTGAAAAATGCTCTGCTCTCCAGCAGCCATAAGCAAAAGCTCCAAGTAGGGGGCTTGAAAATAAAGGCTTTAAAGGGCTTTTAAAAATTATTTTCCATAGGATCTTGTTTTTAAAACAATGTCGAGAAACACTACCTACACCAGAAACCTCTGGAGGACTGCTCAGCTAAAACAAGTGTCATGCCGCTTCAGGAAGCCAGGCAGCAAAGTTTGGCAAATATGTACAGTGAAGCCCATGTAGCCACATGACAAATGTCCAAGACATGTACCTTCCTTTCACGTCACCATTTTGAAGGGCAGAAGTGACAGTCAAGCCTCTGATCGAATAAGCCTGGAGACCATCAGGCAACATCCCTTCCAGGCTATGATCCACCTTGTCAGGGTTTAGTCACAGCCATGTCAGCACAAAACCCAACATAACCCACAAGAACTGATGATCTTGTCAGCACAAAACCCAACATAACCCACAAGAACTGGTGATCTTTCCTGGCATCTCTTATCCGTGAGACCTAATAGCGGAGGGCCCGCAGCAGGTCCAGCCAATGGATTCACTCATCCACCTTAGAAGGGTAAGTTGGAAGAAAAAACACAGGAATATAAATATTCTGAGAGAGATGATAGTTTGACATGACCTTGGGTAGGAAGGGAGGGCACACACTGTCACCTTTTCCTTAGATAAAATCCAAGTAGGGATGTTTATCAGACAATGCTTAGACTCACTCACCCATCTCGCATAAGTGATAGTCACCAGGAAAATCACCTTAATGGTAAGCAACCTTAATGAACAGGATCACAGAGGCTCAAACAAAGCTCCCTGAAGCAAAGTCAGAACCAAGTTCAAGACCCACACAGGAAAAACAAACTAGTGTTAGGAAAACTGGTTGCACAAACCCAACAAAAATCGCATAACTGGGCATTGTGAAGAAAGAGCCTTGCCGAGGGGTCTCCTAAAAGACGGAAACTATGGCCAGGCCTCTTCACATTGCCAATCTGCAGACCCATCCGGGCCAAAGAAAACAGGAAATCCAGTACAAAAGTACATTATTGCCTGTGCAACAAATTACTGATCTCTTGACAATGTTCTTTCTGATAGACATTCCTGCCATGGATTCTCACTCATCTATGATATCTATCTTCTAAAACTTTAACGCCACCAGGTGGTGTAAGCGACTCTGCTTAACGCCAATACAGGCCCCTCGCCAGACATGACAGGGCCAGTATAACAGAGCCTCTGTGCCCCGTGACATCAGTTTCACCTTTTTTTCCCCTAGCACTCGGATGCCGAGGGAATGGGGAAATAAGGTGTACTAGCTATCTCCCAAGACAGGCAGGCAGGGAGAGCGATGGGGAATCTGTGGGAGGATCGGCCATAAGAAAAAAACATTACCAAGAGGTAAGTAATTTGTTTGTTTAATGGACTGCTTCCTCCCACAAATTCCTCACCTATTGTAGATTCCCAAAGCAGTACAACAATCTGGAAGGAAGGAGGATAGAAAGGGAACCACCTAAACCAGAAAAATCTGAAGGACAGCTCTACCAAAACGAGCCTCCTGACCAGACATAGAATCCAAACAGTAGTGTTTAGCGAACGTGTGCAAGGAAGCCACGTAGCTGCTTGACAAATGTCCAGGACATGCACTCCATGCTGCAGAGCTGAAGTGGAGGCCAATCCTCTGTGGAGTGTGCTCCAAGACCCTCGGCACCACCTTACCAGCCTGATCATAGCATTTAAAGATGCAGAGAATGATCCATCTTCGCAGGGCCAGTTTAGTCACAGCCATGCCAGCAGGGACACCAGCATAACCAATGAAAAGCTGGTAATCTTTCAGTTCGAGAGACGTAGTAGCTGAATACCCACACGGGTTCCAGCTGATGGAAACGCTCTTCTGCCTTAGCAAGGTGAGGGAGAGATAAAGAGACACGAAGGAGGACCTTTTGAGAGAGTGATGAAAATCATAAGCCATTTTCTGGAGAAAGGAGGCCATAACTCTCAATGTCACCTTCTCATTGGAGAAAACCAAGTTAGTTGGCTTAACCGATAAAGCCTGGAGCTCACTCACTAGTCTAGTTGAAGTAATGCCAACCAGGAAAATCACCTTAGGGGTGAGCAAAGAAAACAAACATGCATGAAGGGGCTCAAATGGAGCACCCATTAAATACATCTACATTAAATTTAAATCCCATACTGAAACCACAAACTGGCAGGGGGAAAACATGTTAGAAAGACCCCTCAGGAATTGCACAATGGTGGGATTATGAAGGAGCCCTGCTCGAGGGTTCTTTTGACCAAAATGGCTGCATGAATGAATCAATCTGCAGACCCATCCAGGCCAAGTATAGCAGGTACTCCAACACAGAGGAAGTGGAGCAAGTAAAAGGGTCTCGATCCCTCCAAGCCGGAAACATCTGCTACCTGCAGGCATACATGGATTTGGTGCCAAGTCTTTTAACAGAGGGGAGTACAACCAGAACGTCCTCCGAAAAATGCCACTCCTTGCACCTCAACCTTTTAGCAGCGAGGCATGAAGGTTCAGGTTGCAGAGGTACAAGACTCAAACCTCCAAGTGGGAGAGCAGGTCCTTCCTCTGTAGTAGGTGCCAGGGAGGGCAGATTGCCATGCCCAACACCTCAAGGTACCACGCTTTCCGGGACCAATCCAGAGCAATAAAGATCATTGTGGACCTGAACATGTGTAGCCTCCTGAGAACCAGTGGATTGACTGGGATTGGCGGGAAGGCATATGACAGACCCAAGTCCCACTTGATTGTCAAGTCATTCCCCAGAGCTTCTGATGGGGGATTCCCTGGAGCAGAACCATCTGCACTTCCTGTTCACACTGGAAACAAAGAGGGTCACTGGAGTAGTACCCCCAACATGAGAAATTCTCTTCAGGGAATCTCATGGCAGAGCTCTCATTCGTAGGAGGTTGAAGACTGTCGGCTCACAGCACCCACCCATACTTTCTTCCTGCAGACATATGGGCCGCAGTCAAAGACCTGCTGTTCTCCAGATCCAGGAAACATATTTGTGTTGCTTCTCTGCACAGAAACAAGGAGCCCAGACTACCCTGTTTGTTGAGGTAATGTATGGTGTGATGAATCTTGCAGAGTCATCACTGATTCCTCAGTGGTGGTCTCCCATATGTCCAGGGAAAGGCAGCTGCTACCTGAGCCTGACCCTCGGGGTGTGATAAGGGAGGATCATGTGGTAGGAAATGGCTGTCGGGAGAAGTGGCGAGTCCAACAGGAGAGATGCAGTATTCTTCTCTGTCCTGTGAAGAAGACCCTCTAATTCCAGAGTTCCTGATGGCATGTTGTGTTATTCAGGACCCTTCTGTGGTAAAACCCTGAAACCCCCTTTTGTCAAACATTCCAGACAGAATACTATCCACTCTTCATATGTACATAACCCACCTAAAACACACTTAACATGTACTGTTTATGATGGTTGCTATTTAAACAAAGATGTCCACCAATAGAACTTAAAATGGTTTAAAATGTCTTTGAAATGGCTTAAAATGTCTTTGAACACCAAGTCCCAGAAAGCCTCAAAGACCGATTCGATGAAGAGGAGTACGGAGTCAATGTGGCATGAAAGTAACATCAAGTTCAATGTGTGATCTAGTTGTCAGGTTCACAATCGGCTGCACAGGAATCACTGGCAAACAGAGAGAGGAGAGCTGCAGAGAAAGCGAAGCAGGAAGCGGACCCAAAGGAGGAGGCAGACACATGGGGAGGAGCCGTGTTAGAAGAGCCAAAGGCTTACAGGCAACCGCCTGGAGGCGTACATTACCAGAGGAGCGGGAGTCCGGAAAACCCACAGCGAGTGCCCTGTTGGGACCGCTGGAACACAGACAGCCTGCGCGAGACCGAAGAAGAAGCGAAGCGCCTAAACACTTGTGTATAGGCGCGTTATAAATGCCATATCATATCTGTGGGGTTGCCTTGGCTCCATCAGCGAGTAGGTGTAAAGCCGTCACAGGAACCGAACAAGAGTCTGCGTGACAAGTGAAGCCTGCCCAACAGTAAACCTTTGCTGCAGCTGTACGTTACACTGGTGAGTCGACGCAGAGAAGTCGGGGGCCCTGGGACATGCCAACAAACTTATGAACACTTGGGTAATTATTTTGACCATCCTTAACTTGTCTTTGCGTAAGAACAAATTTAGCAGCTGCAGATCCAGGGTGGGTCTCGAGCCTCTGTCCTTCCTTGGCACCAGAAAATAGGTTCAATACCAATTCCTGCCTCGTTCCAAACAGGTTACCAGTTATTTGGGCCCTTTTGCGAGAAGCTGACTGATCTCCTACAGTAGGAAAAGCTCCAGAGGCAAGGGTTGGCGGCAGGCGGTGTGATCCAGAGGGTTAAGGGGAGCCAGTAGCCCTGTTGGTTGGATTACCTGTAAGGTCCAGACAGCGGAGTAAGTTTCCATTCCGTGCTGAACTGGGATATCCTGCCTCCCACGCATGGCTGAAGTCCCCATCACAGAGACTTCGCGTCAGGGGTCGCAGAGGGCAAAGATGAGGTAGAATCACCTTCTCTGGATGCGCCTCTCCTCTTCTCCTTAAGGGGCGATTCTGACCTTGCCTGCTGTATTGCGCCCGGCCTCTATCCCTTTGGGCGTAAGTGCGGAATGGGGAAAAACCTCTGCGTGAGGGCTTGCCAAACACTGTTGCAGGACTGCTTGTCCCAATGAAAAACTAGTGGGGCCAAGCCTGGTTTAACCACGCATATGAAATAATAATAATGTAGCGTGGTTGCCGCTTGGACAGGTGTGTAAAGGTTAAGCCCAAACCTGTTATCAATAACTGTAAAAGTGTTTGTCACACCCTAGTCAATGCGTATGTGTATTTGTGCCACTTGTGTGTACTTCAGACACTCCTATAAGTGAAAAGGAGCAGACCAAGAGGTTACTCTTTTTAGTTAGATACCAATGTAGTTTCACTGAACGTAAGGGTAGAACATGATAAACAGTATGACATAACAGTCTTGTGCCTCTGATTGTAGAATTGCCAGTTGGCCTAAAGATTTTCCATAAAAAGTTAAAACCAAAATGGCCATAGAGCCATCACGTGTTTCGACTGATTAATGGGCTTTCTTTTTTTTTGTTTAACTCCCTTTATTAATGCACTTGGTATCACATATCAAAACAACAATGCACAGGCAATACAGCAGCAATAAAGTACAGTTGACGACATGCACGTAAAAATTATGAGACAGTATTGTCCAGTAACAAGGAAGTGGCACCAGTAGAGGCAGGTGGTCATAAAATACATAGGATGCACTGGGGGCTGGGGTAAAACAATCGACATATGGCATTTTGCTTAAGGGTTTTCTCGAGTGTGCAGTAGGAAGAGCCGAAAGGGCTGCCAGCCGGCTGCAAGGACGGACATTGATCCTTGTTAAGCCAGTACAGTGGCACACACTTCTGCGCCAGTATAAGCAAATGTCAAGAAGTTTACGGTTGGGGCCAGCTAGGTCATCAAACACATGGAATAGGCAATGCATGGTAGTGGCCTCCAATCTACTGTCAAACACATCGGCCAGTATTTCAAATACCTCCTCCTGGACCGGCAGTTCAAACAGCGGAGAAAGGCGGTGAGACCTGGAGGGACGACGAGGAGAGAATTTCTCTTTTGAAATCAAACCTGCAAAGCCTCCGAAGGGGAAATCATTAGTCCAGGAAGTCCAGCTGGCCTGTGGTATGACAGGTGGCAAAGGCACACAGGGCCCTCCTGCGCTGATAGTCTAGCCAAAGCGGGGAAAAGTGCTTGCCGTCGTGGTGCCGTCCTGGACTCCCGAGATAAGAAGCTCCAACAGTTCAGTAAAGCCGGTCAGTCGGAGCAGACTGATAGTAAACCGAACGGTGCTGGGACCAAGGTTGCAGGCGGCAACATTGTTGAACAAATAACTGGTATAAATTGAACTTTAAAGAAACTGAAGTAAAAGGTCCAGAAACAGTGGTCCGACGCTGCGGGGGCGCTCATTCGAAGGAATCTGACTGGAGCCTTTTTGTGTTGTGTTTTGTTGAACTGTGAGAACCAAGAGGTCGGCGCAAAGTGGTCCTACGGGGGTTGAGCAAAACCCCTCATACACTCAAAAGTCTTTGGCACATTGAGGAAAACTGAGTGAACCGTGAAATTGGAAAGTGTGAACCAGATAGAGGGAAATCAGGAGAAAGCTAGGGGAAGGAAACCCCCGCTTTCTGATGAGATTGTGAAATTTGATATAGGCAAATGTGAACCCGACTTAGGGATGCCTGAAAAGACATTGAGACTTTATGAATGTTATGTTTTGAGAGAAAGGCTGTAGTGAACCCGACTGAGGTAAGCTAACTTTGCAATAAGGATCAGATCCCGGCTGATGGGGATCCAAGGGGCAAAGAGCAATCGCCCAACGGGAAAGATTACCAAAGGAACTTTTATTTGTTTATTGTTTATGATCTAGCAGGCCTAAGGCAAGAGACTTTACATTAAAGAGACTTGGCCCCAGAAGGTCCTGCCATCATTGAAAGGAACTGTAACCTCATGCTGGCGAGGCCCAGCAGTGTGCTTTGCTCAAAGGTCCTGCCTTGTCCCGTGCTAAAAACGTGGGGAAGGGAGACCCCACCCATACCATCCTGACTTAACATTTGGTAAACACTTATTTTTCTTGTGAACAGTATCCCACACTATTTTGTAACTTAGTTGTAAGGATTGGCAATCATTTTCTTTAGTATATGCCCTTTTCATTTGACAAGTCACCACTAGGACTGCCTCATTATTATTTGATGGTTGCAGCTTGCTCCCATCTTAGCTTTAGGTTTATATTAGGTGTTTTTTCTCACCTATTATACAGTTTAATAAACACCCTTGAACTGTGATCACGTGTGTCTGTCTTTACTGTTGCCATCATGAGTTCCTCACAGTACCCACCCAGCCTGGCCAGCTAAACACCATATGGAAATAGCCAGCGTACTCATCCTCACATCTAGGGCAACCAATGTTTGACTAAGAGAATAGGTGCAGCCGAGCCAGAATGAAGTGATACCTATGCAATACCTTGAGCTGTATTAAGCTAAGTCAGGAACTGTAAGAAACCACTCGGGTCTGCATGCACATATCACCCCAGAGCTCATCAGTAATATCCAAATTGATCTCTCACGCCCATTTGGATGGCAGTGCATCCAGGGACGTCAGGACCTGGCTCTGAACTAAACTGTATAAAGAAGAGACACTGCCGCGAGCATTATGCGCTGTCATAACGTGACCTCGTATGGGAACAGTTTTCAGGATCAACCAGGAATCCAGCCCACCGTTCTCTGAATGCTCTGTGCAGACCAATTTATCGAAGTCACTGCGAGGACCTATGCTGCATAATTATAGATATATCCTCTGCCGCTAAAATGTTCCCACCCCGGAACATGTCACCTAAGGAGTTAAAACCGATCTGCTCCCACCGTCGTTTCGTGGCAGTATCTACTCTGGGGAAAGTTGGTATATAATTTTATAAGGGGAGTACATCATGGGGAATAAACGTTTTTTTCACGGCGGAGAGGTCAAGTTCACAAAATTTGATAGATAAATAATAAAAGACAAAAAACATAAGTTTGAGCAGATACCGTTGATTAGTAGATTGGTTGAGAAAATGGGATAAAAAAAAGGGGGAGACAAACTATTTTAATGGAAATTATGCTGAAAACAATTTGCAAATGTTGTATATATGGCAGTTGCAGCAATTTTTCATTCCATTTGAGTACCAATGTTTCTTTTGGTGGTGTTACATAAAATTATTATTGTTTTTTAATTGTTTATTGGCTAAAACATTGTTCAATCTTAACAATAATAAAATATACAAAATAGGAATACAATGTTAAAAGTTAGAGACAAAAAGAGCATCCAATTATAAAATGTGGCACTATAAAGTGACATTATAAAACCATGCAACATCTATTTAATTACAGTTGCAGCAATCTTAGTATCCGTAATAGGCTCATTCAAGCGCAAGGGGAAAACAAAACAAATCACAGCTATAGAAAGCGATACTTGTGTGCCACTCAAACAGTTTTTCCAGAAAGAATCATAATTAACAATCTGCCTTTTCTTAAAGTTGCTGCCAAAGAAAACTGAGTGTTTAGATTTTAAATTATTACAGTGCATAAGCAAGTGCTCAAGTGTTTGCAGTGTCCCATGGGCTCCACAAAAGTGACAGTTAACAAGGTCGGGGCAACTTCCTTTCATCTCCTCAAGATCTCCCGAGTTCCATATTGATTCCAATGGAACCATGTGAAGTCACATCATTACCTGGGACAAGGAAAGATCCTGCAATGGGAAATGAGGGACTCCAAACACTTATGTTCGTGTTGAAGATGTTGCACATTTTTATGGCTTTGGAACCTTTCAGCCGTAGAGCACCAATCTGCCTTATAAATAGCTGTCTTAACCCTATTTGGAGCACTCAAAAGTTCTGTCCTAGAAAGTCCTACTTCATTTAAAACTATATCACAAGAATCAGCTAGCTCAATCATTACTTTTTCTTGTCCTGCCGATAGGAATATCTTCAATTCTGTATACAAAGAGTTTGGCCAGAGAACCAGCAATTTATAATGGAAGGCTAGTACCTTCCACATAGCCAAGGACTTAACTGAACTTAGACTAAGATCAAACTTAATAATTGCAGCAGATGGTACAGAATTGGATATTCCCAGAAACTTCCTCCATATTCTACTTTCCAATTTTTCTAAAATGTGCAGGACCCAAATTGGATCAATTTCAATCCTGTAAGTCAATTTAGGAATGGCACATAGCCAAGGACTTAACTGAACTTAGACTAAGATCAAACTTAATAATTGCAGCAGATGGTACAGAGTTGGATATTCCCAGAACCTTCCTCCATATTCTACTTTCCAATTTTTCTAAAATGTGCAGGACCCAAATTGGATCAATTTCAATCCTGTAAGTCAATTTAGGAATGGCACATAGCCAAGGACTTAACTGAACTTAGACTAAGATCAAACTTAATAATTGCAGCAGATGGTACAGAGTTGGATATTCCCAGAACCTTCCTCCATATTCTACTTTCCAATTTTTCTAAAATGTGCAGGACCCAAATTGGATCAATTTCAATCCTGTAAGTCAATTTAGGAATGGCAGTACTAACGTAGTAATTAATGAGTGGAACAAGAGAGTATTTACAGAATCTGTTTTTAATATAGAGATGCGCGATCAAGGGCTCAGTCCAATGTCTAAAATAGCTAGTAGTATACGCAATATTCGGGACACTGGACATATAAAACCCCAAATGTACCAGGTCTGAGGCTTTCTCCAAGGAGGCGCACCACTCAAGGGCCAATGCCCTTCTACTCTTTTTCTTTTAGAAGTGAAGGTTAGTATATTTGTTCTGCAAGCATTTTATTTAGGATTTGAAATCGCATAATCTTCAAAAGCTGTCAGTAAGGATTGTAGACCCACTATCATACAATCCAACAGTAAGAAGTAGTCTGCATATGCCAACCAAATGGGCCTTAGATGTCCAATTTTGGGCGAAACAAAAGCAACGTTCTAAATCGCTTCTCCCACGTCAGATACATATAGGTTAAAAAAACAGGGGGCAAGAATGCACCCATCTTAAACCGTTCTTAATAGAAATCTTACGAGACAAGGTGCCCATCTTGTTTATCCTCACCTGCACAAACATGGACTTGTGCAACCGAATGATGAGCTTCGGGAGCCCAAACCGAATGCCCCATTTATAGAAGATTTGAACTAAATAAATCGAACGCAGAAGTAAGATCAATCGTTGCTACATGTATGGTGTTATAGCATCCACATTTAACTAGATCTTGACAGCACTTTAAAACAAAACTGTTAAGACTAGTCCCATGTAGTTTCCTAAACCCAGTTTGGCATTTGCTCAAACAGCTCGCTTTCTCAGCCTATATCTCAAGAAGTTTTAGTAGAACTGAACCATAGATACCACTATCTGCATCAAAGATAGTTATGGGGCGATCATTTTTGGGGTCTGAACGAGGGCTTCGCTTGTATATGGGGACTATATGAAACATTTTCCATGAGCGTGGATGCTACCAGTTTTCTCTATACAGAGAAAAGCGGTGAAACAAGTGTTGCCCATCCATGAGGATTTCCCTTAAACAGCTTATTAGATATATTATTTGGCCCTAAAGCCTCCACTTGACTGGCCCCGATTATGGTATAAAAAAACCCTCTGGTGCAAAATTCATTATGATTTGGTGAGTTTCTCAGTCCTCTAAAAGGATCGCTGGAATGGCCTCAACTTTATCATCAACATACAAAGATTCAAAATGTGAACTCATAAATGTTTACATGAGCTCCTGTATGCCAGTTCTTCACTGAGTTAAACAAATTCCAGAAATGAACTACATTTTTTGATTTCAAACAGTCAAGCATCAGTTCCTGTATGATGGTAGTGTCATTTATGCAGAGACAAATATTAAGCAACTTGTGTTAGTGCATATGACCCCTCTACACAACACCATTCACCATAATCTAGTATATCGTGTGGTGTTGCCACCAGGTTTTGCTTGTCCCAATCACTTTGCTGTAGCCTTGGAGGCCTGAAATATCTGCATGGACTAATCGGCCTTGATGCCGAATAAGTTAATGCCATCAAAGAGCACGCCTACAAGTTTCTCCTGAATGTCCGGGTGAATGCAGAGGTCTTGAGCAATGAGAACCTATGCAAGACCGTGCTTGTCGCCATTGACCTTGCTATACATTAGCAGTATTAAGGCCTGACTGCAGTATTTATCGAAAGGTTTCTTGTCGTCCCTGATCAGGGCCTCAATATCTTTCAGGGATATGCTGAAATGTCTCTATGATAACGGACCAAGGAGAACTTGGACAGCACACAGGAGGCATTCATGCATCTGGCCCCCACACTCGATGAGCCAACAATTTCTTCCTCATGTGCCCAGTCTCTTGCGCTCCATATCTAGGGGCAAATAGGGAAAGAAAGTGGTCTTAAGGTTTGCCATAGCTGCCTGGACTGCCAAAAATGTGGCCTTGGATCCCCTCTGAGCTGTGGTTTGGGAGGCCTACCCGGGAGTCATCAAGAGCCAGTCCTACACCAGAGGTCGGCAGTGCCAGTAGACAGGGCACCATTTCCTACCCAGTCTTGTGCCAAAATGTTTGTCTGAATACCACTGCAAACTCATGCAATAACTCTGCAAGATGCTTGTCTGTCTTCTCTTATTCCTTTTAGAAACAGTGGGCCTGTAACAGAAAAGCATAGAAAACCACCTGGATGTACGCCTTGGAAAAGAGATGCAGACTCATGCCCAGCAGCAGAGATGGTGCCTGAGGGTATTGGAGCACACTCCACCAGAGGATTGGCCCCCACTTCGGCTAAGCAGCGTGGAGTGCATGTCCTGGACATTTGTCAAGCATCTAGGTGGCTTCCTTGCACACCCTCGCTAAACAATCTTGTTTGGATTCTATGTCCGGTCAGGAGGCTTGTTTTGGTAGAGCTGTCCTTCAGTGTTTTCTGGTTTAGGCGGTGCCCTCTCTTATCCTTCTTGCTCCATAGCTTTGTATGCTTTGAGAATCTATCATAGATGACAAAGTCATTAAAAGAATACATGACTTACCTCGTTCTTTCTTATGGATGATCTCTCATGGGGGAGATACACAAACTACAGCGCTCCAGGCGTACACTTACAAGCCGCCACAGGGTGGAACAGACACTGCAACCATATGCGGCGCAACCACAGAGCTCCCGAACATGGGAGAGGAGCTTCCAAACCAATCCAAAGGACCTCTTGACCACCAGAGGAACAAAAGGGAGAAGGAAACACCCTGCCCAAAGGACTTACCGTGAGATCACACAGGAACGGGCCCGGGACCATAAACCTCTTAGGCTACCATCTTGCCGGCTTCACCAAGTGGGGTCGCCCTGCAATTTCAGCCTTAGCAAAGACATCAACCACCTGCTGCCGGAATGCCTCCCACTCTGCCAGAGTCAAGCACTTAGTGGGGAAAGGTACAAGTGGTGTAGGTGTTAATTCCTCCAAGGTATCCACGGAGCGTGAGAGATGACTTTGCTTCTTATATGAAAAAGAAGTGATGCCTGCAAGAGTCTTTTGGTGACATGGATCTCTTCTTATGCTTATTCTTTTTGCCCGAGAATACCCTGGTACTTCAGACGCAATCTACCTCGGCTCTGCACCTGGCGTCTTGGGAGGTGTGCGCTTGCCACATATATGGAAATAAGTGAAATGTTTACAGCACGCTCCCGTAGGGCATTGGAGAGCACAGACTGACAGGAACATCAATCTCCATGTCTTGATCCTCCACAAGGCAGTACAAACGCACCATATGGGGTTCCAACACAAACATTTTCCTCTTACAGCCGGAGTATGGCTTAAAGCCAGAGGCCTTACGGTAAAAAGTAACTGAGGAAATGGGGCACAGCAGCTCTACTCTACTGGCTCTCTGTACCCCAAAGAATTGCCTTTCAAAGCCATCCACCACAAAAGCCCATCTTACATTCACAACAAACTCAAACCCATCACCCAAGCACCAGACAAGCCAGCCAGCATCTCTTAAGACATTTAATTCTGCAAACTAACATGCACACAAAAGCAGGCATTTACCCACTGGGCACCCAGGGCATGGAACACTCTACCTCTTCATACCCGCACTGCAAACTCAAAGAGCCTCAAAACATACCAGTTTCCACACACAGAACCCCACCCAATCCACACTCCCATGTAACATTTGTCTATCCTAATCTTTCTACCCGATCTTGAAAAGAATTCTCACTTGCGTGTCACCTCTGACCTTTTTAACCATTGAACAATAAGGTGCTACGGGGCCCTCTGGGTAGGGCCAGCGCTCAAAGCATCTAATAAAATAAAATATAATAGAAACATATGTACTGGCACCCGACATGATGTCTGGCGTGGGGCATGCATCAGCACTGGGCAGAGGTACGCTTCGCCTGCAGGTGGTAAAAAATGTCAGAAGACCGCTGGTGGTGGACAGAGTATCAAAGCTGAGGAATCCTTAGCAGGAAGGAATCCATTAGAACTGTGTTAGCTTGATCTTGCTTGTCGGAATGTAGGCTTCAAATGTTTAGGAGCCTGTATAGCTTTGACGCGGTGACGGTTGGCACAAAGTCTATATGAGTGTTCTATGTGGCAGCCCAGTTTAGGTGGTGCTTGTGTCTGTTCATTAGAGAGCCCAACGTTGAGATGTTCCTATGCTCCGTGCTTGGAAGGTATCGAAGGACGTTTGGCACAGGGTTTGAAGGGCAACGATCAATCCTGGTTACCATTTTACGGCATCAAATTCTTTATTTGCCGACCAGGGCCAATTTTCCAGAAGGTTTGGAGGCCCTGTTTTGGATGGCCTTAGAACCTTTATGGAAAGGAGCATTAAGGGTCACCATGAGGATCCTTCTGAGCCTTCTCCCGGCCGGTCTACTTCAAAAACATCTTCCAGTTATATTTTGTGTCAAACCTCTTTGCACCAACTGTCACCGCCTCCATGGTGTACGCTGTACAATGTTGAACCCAGCACGATGTAAGCATTTTCGGCTTCAAACATTTGCACACAGTGCAACCGGCTTCAACGTGATTGCGAGACGGACAGAGGTTATACACTTAATGGATGTTTGGACAGGGAAAACATGCATTACATCGTGGACATAACATAAATGATATCCTTCCCATCTAAAGAAGTAGAACGGAGAGAGCCAGTGGGTCAAGACATTAATGAGAAATGACGCACTCTCTAATGGAAAGAACAAGTTACTTTGTTACCTGGTAACGTTCTTTCGATGGGATGGTCCGACGACTTATTCCATATCTATGACAGGTAATGTTCACAGCTGTGCTGCTTCGGAAAATCTTTGGCGTCTACGCCCTGCGTCGATGCGCCGTCCCCGAGGACCTCCTCCGATGGCCGACGTCACGATGCCCATAGCCTCAGTTATAGTTTTTTCCCCAGAACGCGTGCCACCAGTCTTCTGCCAGTCAGACACACAAGGCCTTGCGGAACGCAAGCTGCAGTCGCAAAAGAAATTCTGCAGCGGGGGAGGCAGGGAGGACGCAATATGGAATACATCGTCGGACCATCCCATAGAAAGAACGTTACCAGGTAAGAAAGTAACTTGTTCTTCGAGGGGATTGGGTCCTCCGACGTATTCCATATCTATGACAGACTCCCAAAGCAGTACCAAGCAAGGAGGTTGTGAAAGAATTTAGAATACAAATTTAGCATGCCCAATCAAATTGCGGAATAGAGAACTGCCTTGCCAAAGGCCAGATCTTGCCCTCTGATAGAATCGAGGGAGTAGTGACGTACAAAAGTATGTACTGAAGCCCAGGTGGCTGCATCACAGATGTGATGAATAGGAACTCCCCTCTGCAGGGCAGTAGACGCAGCACTTCCCCTGGTAGAATGGGCCCGCAAGCCAGCCGGAGGGTCCTTACCCGCCAAGCGGTAACACTCGGAGATAGCTAAAATAATCCAACGAGACAAAGTCTGTTTCGTCACAGCTTGTCCCAAACGCTTTCCAGCGTAACCAATGAAAAGTTGATCGTCCACTCTGACCCGGGACATGCGCGAAATATAAAAGCTCAACGCTCTCCGAGGATCAAGCCTATGGAGCCTCTCTACTTCCTTATCAGGATGCGGAGGAGGATAGAACGCTGGAAGAACAATCTTCTGGCTCAAATGAAATTCCAAAACCACCTTCGGAAGAAAAGAAGGACGAACTCCAAGGACAACCCTGTCCTTATGAAACACAGTGAAGGGTGGCTTAACTGAAAGTGCCTGTAACTCACTCACTCTGCGAGTGGAAGTAACCGCAACCAAAAACACAGTTTTCAGAGTCAACACCCTCAAAGGGCAAGAATGTAAAGGATCAAACGGAGCACCCATAAGAAACTTAAGAACAAGGTTCAAATCCCAACCTGGCACCAGAAAAGGTGACGGAGGGAACACTTTAGTGAGCCCTTTCAGAAACTGAGAAATTAAAGGAATTTTAAAATAAGAACACTCCTCAGACGAGCGCTTAAATATAGACAGCGCCTCCAGGTAACCTTTAATGATACCCACTTGCAAGCCCCTGTGGGCTAAAGAAAGCAAAAAAGACAGAACCACAGGAATGTCACATGAAAAAGGATCCACATTCTTAACCATGCACCAGTCGCAGAACTTTCTCCAACGGCAACGGTACAGGGACTTTGTTGCCGGCCGAAAGCAACACCTCCATCACGTCTTCAGGGAGGTCCCAATCCTTATACCTCAACCTTTCGGAAGCCAAGCGTGAAGGATGAGGGATCTGACCTCTGGATGGAGAACCTGACTCCCCTCCCGTGAGAGCAGATCGTCTCGGTAGGGAAGACGACGTGGAGGGCAGATGGACAAGTCGAGAAGGTCCGGGTACCACGTCCTCCGGGCCCACACCGGAGCAATCAGGATCATCTGGGAACCGAACCTCCGTAACCTCCGCAGCACTTGTGGGATAACGGGGACTGGAGGAAACGCGTACAGCAGTGGGAATGACCACTCCACCACAAACGCGTCTCCTGAGGCTCCTTTTGGAGGAAATTCCAGTGAGCAAAAACTTTCGCACTTCCGGTTGACACTGGAGGCGAAGAGATCCACTTGAAGGGTCCCCCAAAGGGCGAAGATCTCCAGGAAAATCTCCTGAGCCAGCTCCCACTCGTGAGAGATCGTGCTCTGCCTGCTCAGAGCGTCCGTCTCGTTGTCGTCTCCGGCCAGGTAAACAGCCGAGATCGAAACTTCCTGCTGGATGGCCCAGAACTCTAGCTGCATCGCCTCCCTGCACAGTGGAAGTGATCCTGCCCCCCCTTTTTGTTGAGGTAGTGCATGGCCACCGTGTTGTTCCTTAGAATCAGGACACTCTTTCCGCGCACAGTCGGCAGAAAAGCCTTCAGGGCTAGCCTGACGGCCCTCAGCTCCAACAGATTGATATGGAGTCTGGACTATGACGGAGACCAACGACCGCTGACTGTCAACTCGTTGGCATGAGCTCCCCATCCCGTGAGGGATGCGTCCGTCACGATCGTCACCTCCGGCCAGGGCAGCCAAAATGGGGCCCCCTTCATCAGATTTCCCTCGAGAGCCCACTACAGAAGGTCCTGGGCCATCGAGGGCGGCACCTGAACAGGGTCCGACAGCCTGCCGGAGGACTGAGACCACTGGAGCTTGAGTGCCCACTGCAAAGATCTCATCCGCAGACGAGCCTCTGGAACCAGAAGAATGCAGGATGCCATGAGGCCGAGCAGTCTCAAGAACTCGGACGCTGGGAGATCCTGGGCAAACTGAAACTTGTGCACCATCTGCTGAATGTGAAGAGCCCTCACCTGAGGAGGAAAACACTGCCCCAGGGACGTGTCGAGCACTGCGCCGATGTACTGGAGCCGCTGCGTTGGTGTCAAATGGGACTTCTTTAACTTGAGGGAGAAGCCCAGCCTGTGAAGGGAGTGGCAGGTGACGGACAGATGATCCAGGACTTGCTCGGGAGAGCTCCCCCTGATCAACCAATCGTCCAGGTAGGGGTAGACGTGAATCCCCCCCTTTCCTGAGATGCGCTGCCACTACCACCATGAGCTTGGTGAAAACCCTCGGGGCGGAGGTCAATCCGAACGGCAGGACCCGAAACTGAAAGTGCGAGTCGCCAACCGCGAACCTCAGGCACTTCTTGTGCTTGGGATGGATCGGCACACGGAAGTAAGCATCCTTGAGGTCGAGAGACACCAACCAGTCCTGAAGTTGAAGGGCCTGGAGGACATGAGAAAGAGTCACCATCTTGATCTTGTCCTTCCTGAGGAGTTTGTTCAAACCGCGCAAGTCCATGATGGGTCTCAATCCCCCATCTTGTTGCATTAGCGGCTTGAAATCAAAAAATAAGGGGAATACCATCCCTTGTTCCTCTCCGCTACAGGCACCAGTTCTAGGGCTTGAATTTCCTGCGCAAGGAGCGGATCCGGACACTTCAAAGAGAGGTTCCCTGGTGGATAGAAGTGAGGCCTCTGCCGAAAAGGAAGACAGTATCCGTGGGTTATGATCTCCAGAACCCACACATCCGAAGTAATGGCTTGCCACTGTACAAGATGCTGCGCCAGCCTTCGCCCAACTGGCGAACCATGGGACCTGGCCTCATGACTGAGTGGTAGCGGCTGCGGCGTTGCCTGAGGGTAAAGAGGCATCTGCCGAGCGGCCTTGGCACCTAGAGTACCTTTATTTCCACCTCTGGCACTCTTACGATGGCCTCTTTGACTGCTAGCTCCCCTCGTTTTACTGAAGGACGAGTAATAGCGAAAGGAACCTCCCCTCCATTGCTGTCCCCTAGGACGAAAAGGCAGAGGTTGGCGAACTGCAGCGCCCAACGACTTTGCTGCAGCTTTGGAGGTCTGCAACCTCTCAAGGCTCTCGTCAGCCTTGCTGCCAAAAAGGTGTTCACCATTGAGGAGCCGGGACTGCACATCAGGAGCGAACCCAGACTTCCGCAACCACGCAAACCTGCGCATTACGGTGCTCGCCGCCATGGACCGGCTGACACAATCTGCCAAGTCCAAACCCGACTGAACGGCCTCACACATAGCATCCTTGCCATCCTGAACCATAGCAAGGAAACCATCCCGTTCGTCCCCTTCGGGAATATGTTCAGCCGCTAATGCAACACAGTTCCACAGAGTGTGTGTGAAACGAGACAAGGCACATATGGAGTTGGCCGCCTGAAGCGCCATACCCCCAGAAGAAAACACTTTCTTCGCCCAGCCGTCAAAACGTTTGTCGTCCCTATCCGGAGGGATGGTAGGATACGACGCCTGCTTTGCCAGGGCCGTAGCCGCCTGCACCACCAAACTCTCCGGAGTGGGGTGCCTAGACAAGTAGCAGGGGTCGCTACTGGCTGGACGGTATTTTCGCGACAAAGACTTGCCCACTGCCGGGAGACTCTCCGGAGCAGTCCAAGCCGCTGCCACCCTTCTCTGCAGAGCCATATGAAAAGGCAAAACCGGGTCAGTGGGGGGACCGAGATCAAGGATGTCCGTGAGATCATCCTGAACGAACTCCCCCAGGGGAGCTGACCAACCCAAGTACTCGGTGACCCGAGACATAAGGCGCCGATATGAAGAATCGGCATGAGTGCCAGGCTCCGGCCTACAAAACTCCACCTCCGGAGAGGTGTCCAGTCCACTGGCATCATGCAGCGACTGCCACAGATCATCAAACTGGCTATTGCCCGAGATAAGGTCATCTGGAACCGGAACCAAGCCCCCATCAGAGCCTTCATCACCCTCTGAAATGTACTCCAGACGGGGAGAGCAAGACCTCTGTGGACCAAAGCAGTGCCTGACCTTAGCCATAGCCTTTCTAGTGGCAAACCCCGTGCCCCTCCGACACCACTGCCTCGAAAGGAGTCGAGGGCGCCGAACGAGTCGGCGCCGACAGAAAAGGTGTCGACATCGAGCAAATCCGCGTCGTCAGCTGCCGTGCCGCCAGCATCGGCGGCGCCGACACAGGCCTCGAAGCCGGAGTTCCGAGCGTGTCTCTCGACGACCTAGGCGCTGACGGTGTCGCCGACCCCCGCGGAGGCGGTGCTCGAGAGAAATCGTCGACAACCTCGGCGCCACAGGCGTCGACGTCTTCTTTGAAGACGGCACAGGATCACGCGGTCTCGAGCGCGTTGAGGACCGGGACCTGGAACAGGCATGGCGAGAACGGCTACCCTTGTCCGAGCGGGACCTCTCCCGCGAGCCGTGCCGACCACCCGAGCCCAAAGGCGTACGGGCGGTGTCTCTTGACCGGTACCGACCTACCCCACTCGGAGGCGCGGACGGACCGGTGCCCTGCGATTCAAGAATCGCTAGCATCTGCTTCCCGGGGGAAGCCCATTCCTCCGGTGTCTCTTGCATGGAGGGATAAGCGACCTATGCTGGCGCTTCCGGGAATGCCTCGAAGAGGCGGAGGAGTGGCGAGACCGACTCCTGGAAGGTTACCCACTGGACTTCCGACGATGACGCAGAGAGTCACCCCTCGAGTCATCCGTCGAAAACACTGCAGACCTCGACGTCCGGGGCTTAGACACCCGGCCTACCGACATCTTCTTGCGTTCCCGCAAGGCCTTTGCCGTGAGCGACTGGCAGTCGACACAGTCGTCTGTATCGTGGGCCTCCCCGAGGCACCAGAGGCAGGCGTTGTGCGAGTCCGTGACCGACATCCTGGACCTAGGGTCCCCGCAGTTCTTGAAGCCCGGACGCGGGGTTGAAGACGAGAAAGACATCACCACGAACAGGTCTTCACAACAAACCGAACAGGTTCAACGAACCGAGAATTGAAAACAGCAAACTCCAATGAGTCGAGGCGTACCGAGATTCACGAAGCGAACACGTTCGCGGAAAAAACGGAACTGAGGCTATGGGCGTCGTGTGTCCTACTTATCACATCGGGTGATGTCGGCCGTCGGAGGAGGTCCTCGGGGACGCCGCATCAACGTCATCGACGCAGGACGCATACGCCAAAGATTTTCCGAAGCAGCACAGCTGTGGACATTACCTGTCATAGATATGGAATATGTCGGAGGACCCAATCCCCTCGAACCTTCCATTATGTACGCCGACTTGGCTGGAGGTTGACGTTTTCAGCACTGCAAGGATGAGGCTTTCAGTGGCATCTTCGGAGTACATGTGAAACATCGGTAGCCTACTAGCTATCCTAGGCATTGATCCAATTCTTTGCTCAGATTACTTCAAACACACCAATGGAGTGAGGACATTGGTGCATTGAGCATCAAGAATACCTGCAAATATGATAAAGGGCTGGTGTGATAGGAAATGTCATTGCCCCTTTATAAACAAGCAACGTGTAATACTTCAGACCAATCGCTAGATGGTGGAATATGCAAAGCATGGGTAGCTGAATAGATCAACAAGCCTCATAAACATGTATATGTATATATGTTAACAGGATTTCCAATCTGGTGTCAACAAGGCTGAGATGGACTGGGTGCAGAGTCTCATCCCTCTCCCCTACTGGGTATTGAATACATTTCCGAGGCTAGATTTTCTCTTGGACGAGGTTTCTTGTGATGAATAAACTGTGGAAGGTCTCCATTACAAGTAGGAATGTGGTCATGATCTTTAATGCAGGCCTTACCTTCAACTGCAACGTCCTGATCAAATCAGTATCCAATGGTATTAACTTCTAATAATCCATGCTGAGAAAAATTCTCATGCTTTTTCAAAATGAGCATCATGTGGTACTGACACAAGCGTGATGGATATGCCTAACCAGTTTGTGACTAGGAGCACACCTTTGTCTTCTAATACCTGTTGTGAAACTTGTAACAGCTAACAGGGTGCAGGGGAGATAAACCAACCTTGACACAAGGTGGTACGTACAGTGAACCACAGCGGATGTCCACACCTTTGTGGAATCCTCTGTCCTTTGCACACCCCTTGGTTTGTGTAAACAACCAAGATTTTTGTATTACTTAAATATTTCACAATAATACCATTAACCATATGTTTTACAAGAAACAAAATGTTACTATTCTTGTGTATTCAATTTCAAATGAACAATTGTGGATCATATTAACACATATGCAATTTGTTTGTTTATTGAATTTATAAGGCGCACCAGACCCGGGAGTAGCAGGGTGCAGCAAGGATATGCGAAGCTGACAAATATTACATAATGTACAGGCAATATACAAATGGTCACATTACACAAAAGATAATACAATATACAAAACAAGTTGCGCAGAGGGGCAGAGTTATTTGCAATATCTTAGTAGGTCAGGATGTACAGAATGTACAATCTAGCAACAGGTCAAACTGACGTACCAGAATTTCAAAGGAGACTAATTCTCAGTCAGATCAATTTAATAACCTTCTAAAAAAAATGTTAGTTTAAAATAACAAATGATAAATAAAGGTATTCATCCAAATATACTTTTCACTTTTGCACAACCACCAATGCAATTATACACAACTAAATTCTCAACAATTTTTCATGTCATTGTGTTCATAGCACTAGTAGTGTCACAGTTCCTTAGGTGTTTGCTGTACACGTTTCGGTGACTTATCCCCTTCTTCAGGAGATTTGTATTCTGTAAATGGTTATTCATTTTCATATCTACAATAAACAATATGTAGTAATCATTTATTAGAGTTCAATTCATATATACAATGTATCAACTCATTCATTAATAGTGATTTGTGTCATGGATCCTACTTGGATAATCACCTGGATGATATATTCTGGGATGATATAATCTTGTGCGAACATTTCTACATTTTCCTTAATTTCAAAGTTTCTTTACTGAGACAAGGTTCCTCCTGTGAATAGGAGAAGTGTTCTCAATCAATAAGGATATTCTGTCCTTGAAAGTGAACAGTTCATTTCTTAATAGCTAAAAATCACTAATGCGTTAGTCTCTGTTATTCAGACTACTCATATGAGTTAAAAAGATATTCCAAGGAAGGACTAACTGATAGTTGTATTTAAAAGTAGTAGTTTACCTGTATGGCATTAATTCTAGCTTCAGAGTGCTATAACGGAATGTCTCATCCACGCAATCTGTTGTCCATCTAGACCTTCTTGTTTGCTTCATGTCCACACTGTGTGGCTGTAAATAAGAAGGACGATGTTTTCAGTTAAAAATCCCTAAACCTTTTTGGAGTGGTAATGGTTCTGCTCTGAAGAGATAAAGAGTTAAAAAAGACTGATAAGACACTTACCAATATGGTGTGTCCGCTCCACACTCTGTTTATCATGAAGGGTTCTTGTCTACTTTGTCACTGCTGATATGAGTAATAAGTTCACAATTCTGTATATCCTTATAGTTTCAATGTTGTATTACATTCCCCTTCTGACAATGACTGGATCTCTAGAATTAACTTACTTGTCAGAGAGTTTACTGTATGTTCTGTTGCTGCCTGTAGCAGTGATGCCATCAGGAACCGTGAGAAGCACGTGTTCCAAAATGGCTGCTATTTGTTGTGGACCCGTCATCATGATTGTGTGATGATGTCACCAGTCTGATTACATGAGCACGATAGCGCCCATGGTCTAAATTCAAGCGCATGGGAGATAGAAGTATGTAGATCTCAGAATGATGTTAAGCATCTCATGTTTTTGTGCAAGTGTATAATTTTTCATCATCACCATCCACGGTTGGAGAGCAGATCTAAGGTTGATTAGGAAATCCATAAGGTTATCATCATAGGGGCTCAATTATATGGTCAGCAAATGTCTTTAATTATGATAACTCTATTGTCTATATCACGGTTAGATGAAGGTCTATCTTTAGTTTAGCTCTAATCACAGTTAAATTGGATCCATTTCTCTGTCTAGATACTCTATGCTTATGATGGGGTGCCATCCTGATGATGTTATGATTCATCACTTATAACTGTGTTGTATACAAAAGAGGTGCCCCTTGGAGAGCATGCGCTCTCATGGTTGTTCATGAATATAAATAGTATCCACTTAGAATTACCAGCCGCTCTGTGTTAATAATCCCTTAATGGGATATCTAATCTGAGTCCAGGGATCGCTATAATATAGGTCTGTCCATTCAATGTCATCAGATTGACCCTTCTCAAGTGTGTCTCCTGATTTTAGATTCCTTAAATTTGGTATGGCTTTTGTACTGAAGGATATCATCCTTAGCTCAGTCATCTTTCTTCTAAATTCAAGACTAATGTATCTAGATTTATTACAGATACTGATACTGGCGTATTGTAATGAGGTAATTTTCAATAAAGGAATATGTCTCTCTGGGTAGCTGTTGTTGGGAGAATTTGGTATCCAAGTGCTAATCATGAGGAACATGCTCACATTCTAGTAATTGCATACATGATGAATTTAACTCTTACAATTTTCATAAAAAGGAACCCAGGTTGTACTCCTCGTTCATTCCATCTGGAGCTAAGATGTCTAGAGTCTCAAACCAGAAAGTGTCTCTTTGGTCCATTCATCTAGCATGGTTCCCCCTTCTTTGTGCTTTCTTAACCAACTCCAATATAATTACTTTCAACTGCGCTATACTATGTCTATTTTCATTAAAGTGTCGAGCTACCGGTGATCTGATGCTATTGGTTCTGATACTACTCTTATGCTCGTTCCACCTCTCCTTTGCTTTTCTTATGGTCTGACCAACGTAGTAAATTCCACATTGGCAACTTAATGCATATATAATAGACTTGATGTCACAAGTTGCATGATCAATTTGATTTTATTGCCATTTTTAGTATGTCTAATATTACTGTCTCTCAGCACATTATTGCAGTTATTGCAATTCAGGCAAGGAAATGTGCCCGTCTTCTTTTTCTTTAAGGCCCGTTTGTCCTTTGGTGGTCTCTCCACTTTAACTAGCTGGTCTTTAAAGTGCCGTCCTCTCTTGTATGCAATGATTGGTGGTTTGTGAAGTTTGGAGTTCAATTTCTCTTAATCAGTCTTGCTATGTGATGACTCTGTCCTGAGTATCGGACTGCATATAGGAATGGGACGTCTTTGGATTTAGTTTTAGAAATCAAAAGATCCTTCCTGTCTAGGGATTCTGTTTTCACACTTGCTTTTTCGATAATCTCTTTCGGGTCTCCCCTCTTACTGTATTTCTCAGTCATTTTCAACTTTTCTTATTGCAATGTGTCATTTGATGATATAATCCTTCTTAGGTGGTGAAATTGACTATGCAGCAAATTGTTTTTAAGGTGTTGTGGATGGTGGCTCAAATAACATAAGGAATTATACACATCTGTCAATTTATGATAAACGTTGGTTATTTCGTTATATTTGATTTCCAGCTTCACATCTAGGGAGTGCAATTTGGCTGTTCCCAATTCCATCGTAAATTTAATTTGTTCATGAATGGAATTCAAGAATTCCAAAAATTGTCCAGGTCTGATCGATCGATCTCTCCAGATAACAAACACATTGTCTATATACCTTTTCCAAGTAACGATCTTCTCATTCCATCTTTCACGTGAGAGTACACAGGTTGATTCTAGGTAGAACATGAACAAATTTGCATAGGCTGGGGCCATTGATGAGCCCATTGATGTTCCTGCGGCTTGTAGATAGAATTGAGTTTTGTGTCTGAAGTAGTTGTTCACTAATATTATTTTGCTGAACTCCAAAACAAATATTTTGTTGGCTTCACAGTTATCGTTTCTTAGTAATGCCCATTCCAGAGCTTCCAGTCCATCATGGTGAGGGATCGAAGTATAAAGGCTTTGAACATCAAATGACACTAAAATAATTCAGTCTCATGTATTTCCGTCAATTTCTGTAGTGAATCCACAAAATCTGTGGTATCTCTGAGGTATGTAGAAGTTGTTTAGACTAGTGGTTGCAAAGCTTTATCCACATATATTGCTAGTGGGTTAAATATACTTTCAGAACCTGCCACTAACAGTCTTAATGGTGGTTTGTTGAGGTCCTTATGAATTTTAGGTAACCTATAGAATACTGGGGTTATGGGATGGTACCTGTGAGGTTGGGTCCTGATCGATCTTGATGTAGGTGTTTTCATCTTCTAACAATTCCTTCATCTGGTTATCATAGAATATCATGTCCATGATGACAATTGCTCCACCCTTATCTGCTGGTTTTAATGTTATAGTGGGATCCATCAGCTAGATCTCTGATTTTTTGACTCTGAGGTCTCCTTATGTTTAGCCTTTGTTTCTTGTTAAAATTCACCGTTTTCAGATTTTTAAGCATTTGTCTTTCGAACATCTTAATAACTACATTGTTAAACTGGGGATCAAACTGGCTTTTTGGTTTAATTTCCAAATATTCATGTTTTTTAACTGGTGACTCAAGTGGTAGTTGATTGTCAAAGAAGACCTTTAGCCTCATTTTCCTGGTTAGTCTATGCAGGTTAATTGTAACTTCCAAAAGGTTGGAATTTTGTGCTGGAATGAAAGACAAGCCTAAATTGAATATGTCCAATTGATTCTTGGTTAGATATTTAGATGAAATGTTAACCACTAGCTGTTCGGTTTGCTCTTTGGCCTTAGGCTTCTTGTTGACTCTTCTCGTAGTCTTTTTTTCTAAAAGAAAAAGTGCTCGGTTCAGCATTTGAGGTTGTGGCCTCTTGGGATGTGTTTAAAACTGGTGTCTTGGCGGTTCCGTTCTCTTCGCCACTAGGGGGGGCTTCACTACTTGGGTCGCTTTCGTCCTGTCCCGATGTTTTTAGGTTAGGTGGAGGTCTTCTATTTGGTGTTGGTCTTGTTTGTCCGTAATGCTCTTGCCATGTATATACACAATGTCCTGTAGATGCCAACGTATCTCTTCTACATTTTCTTACCTTTCCCTGTTCAATATCTTTCTTATAATTATCGAGGGTCCCATTCACTTCCTCCAGAATATTTTGTAAATCTTCCTTATTTTTGAAGGTGGCCAGTTGTTCCATCAAGTACTCCAGCTCGTTATCAAGATTATTGATTGATTTGGGCAATTTCTCTATAGTTAAGAGTATCCGATTTAGTGAACACTTATTTAGAATATGTTTCCATCTTTTGACAAACTCTGATTATCCTTACATAAAGTCGGTCTGAGGTAAACTCTTAGCCTCTTGGGATCCTTTGGTTCGATAGTATGATAGTGCAATGAACACAATGACATGAAAAATTGTTGAGAATTGAATTGTGTATAATTGCATTGGTGGTTGTGCAAAAGTGAAAAAGTATATTTGGATGAGTCCCTTTTTTATCATTTGCTATTTTTAAACTAACCCTTTTTTGAGAAGGTAAATAAATTGCATATGTATTTATATGATTCACAATTGTTCATTTGAAATTGAATACACAAGAATAGTAAAATGTTGTTTCTTATAAAACATGTGGTTAATGGTATTATTGTGAAATATTTAAGTAATACAAAAATCTTGATAGTTTACACAACACAACTGTGGTTCAAAGAGCGTGATGGATGACATGCCTCGATTAATGTAACACAGACCACCCACAATTTCCGAAAGATTCTGACAGAACGCACAGCGTCCAGAACAAGAAAACCAAAATGGGTTTGAATTTCTGGAACTGTCACATGAGATCGATCTTGGAATTTCTACATTAACTCCCGAAAGCGGTTAGAATTAAACCTATGGTTATAGCTTCAATACAGCTGTCTGCAGAAACTGGCAAATCACTGTACTTTGACTAGTAGCCAACAATGGATAGTTCCTATCTGATATAACAGGGGTTCAAATAACAAATCAGTGTCATTACATACCCCTAACTACCAACTAGACCGAATCCAAACATATTTTTCCCAAAACCCTATGATTCGTCAGGGTATTGAAGCTTTTAACTGGCTTTTGACTGAAACTAGATTAGTAGAAGGATAGCAACTGAGTAATACAAAAACAGGTCTTTTTCCCTCACATGGTGTTGGGTTTTTAACTATACTTGAATATAGCCTAAGCATCCAGAAAAACAGAGTGCTCCAAAGCGGCCACAAGTTGATATCCGAATTTTCATAAACTAAGCAAATTGTCTGCTTTTTCATTTCAAACTATGTTATCTACAAGTACATTGTCTCCTCTTCTAGTGTATTTTAATAATTTTCAATGAATGCATTTGGATAGCTTTTGAGCTTGTATTTTTTTGTATTATTCCCAGTGAATTATTTCTTGCTTGCGTGATTTTAATTTACTTTGTCCATAAACCTTTTCCAGGTTTTGCCTTTCAATATTTTTATATTTTGGTATTTATTCGCACTCCCCATCCACAGAATAATTCCAGCTTCAGAATCAGCTTTTATGTTTCACATTTTCCCTTTTTATATTTGGAATGCATTTCTCACTGGGATTTGGGATGAAAAATGTACACATCTTAATTCACTTTGAAATAATTTATTTCCTTTTTTACATGAAAAAATATGGGAAATGGTTTTCATCTGAAGTACAAAAATTATTAGAAAATCAACTTTACAAAGAATGCAAAAGCCAGTTCCTGCCCTTTCCCACACAAACATTCATAACATGTATTTGCTTTCAGGTATTTTAACACTACATCCAAATACCCAAGAAGAAATCGAAATGAAATTGAACTCCTCTCGTTATGAAAGCACTGCATAACTACCTTATTCACTTTGTAATCATACAAAGCAACAAGTCTTTAGGTGTCCTTAGTCAGGTATAGGTCATGCAACGAACAATCTTTCACAACATTAAAAGCCAGTGCATCAATTAAACACATTCTGACATGTTAAAATATTATTTTAAATTGATAACTATAAAGAAGCAACCCTGTCCCCCACCCCCTTTTTATTTTTTTAACAGCTCATTGTTTCCACATTTTTAAATTTTTATCTCTTTGTGTGAATTAGCTAGTCATCTTAAATAAAAATTAATAACCCACTGTTTTTATGATAAAACGTTTAGAAACAGAAAAAGTGACAAGTGCATTTCGGTTTCTCATCATGACCCATTTTCCGGTCATACTCTAAAATTTAGTAAATATACATCCAATCTAAGTACTCTTGAAGTTTAAAATGGGGGCTTGCGGGGGAAGTGTATACAGACAAGTAAAGACACTGAATATCTTTACCGATTTAGAAACTTGCAGTACAGGCACATCTCACTCGATAATATCTTGGGTAATGGATAATTGGCCCTTAAATTGTGGATAACAAATGAGAATTTGCATAGAATGCATGATAATTCAGAGTTAGACTATGTGACACCTTTCATCCTATTTTGTCGATGGATGAGTTTAAAGAATTATATTATGGCACCATTTAGGAAATCAATGTGTTTTAATTAAATTGACAATAAGGTATTTTCTCCTGTAAACATATGGTCTTTATGTCAAATGACAGTTCCATGTTTAGAATGATGTAATAACTGGGGCAAAAGAGAATAGTTAATTGATACGTTGAGGTCTCTTCATGCTTGAATTATGTCATTCTTAAAACCAAGATTCTAAGGGTAATAAAATAAGACGCAGCTCGTAACTGAAGCAAAGAACTTCACAAATGACCTTTGATGGTTTAAGGTGAATACTGACAGACATATGAAGAGGTATATGCAGAGCAGCTCAACAGAAGTTAGCATCTTTGGGGATGCACAGTAGAAAGGAGTGGTGTGTGTGACTGGCAACACATACTGAATAAAAGGCATCAAAGGAAGGAAAATACTTCTTTTAACTTAAACATTCTAAGTCACCTCTGGATCCAGAGGAAAAGGTGGGGATATTACCAGAGAGTCAACACACATTTGGGAAAAAAATGTTGCAGAAATATATTTGCTTGCCAGTTATATTAAATAATGTTTCGTACCAACTGACAACCTAGTATTTGGCTGCAAATCTAAAAACGTTTAATTAGCAGAGCAAAGATTGGTAACAGTTCTATTACATACCATACTCAGTCTAAATCTATCAAGAGCATGCAGTATAATTTGTACATGTCACTCATTGTATTGACTCCACAACTAGTGTTGCAGTCCCACATTCCTCTACAAGCAAGGGGCATCCTTTCAAAGGGAGGGAAATAGCATTTTCCACAGCACCGAGAGGTCCAGAATCCTTACTTTGTATTCCTTGTAGCAGTTAACCCAAGAGCCACCTATCTCCCATCTACGCCAATGTTATTCACAAAGACTGAAGAGCAGGGTGTCTAGGGTCCATAGAACAAATGTGGGATGCAGGACTAGTAGTACAAGAGTTACTAATGTAGGTAACATGCATGCATTTCAATGCCCACAGCTCCTCATTATCTACACAGCTCCTCATTATCTACACAAATGGAAAGATTGCCAAGAATAAAAGACTCAGTGTGGGCAAACGACAAGACACTTGGAATGTTGAACTAAAAGAAAAACAAATTAACTTTGAATATGTCTTTCTGATGGATTAGTCCTTCCTCCCACAGATTCCTCATTTTAGATATATACTTCAGTACCAGTCGATTTTCTGAAATATTTTCGGCCACTATGGCGTGCAGTGTGATTCAGCATTAGCTCTGCTGGCATTGGAGGATACATCTCAGAGAAGATATTTGTGGGATGAAGGAATCCATTAGAAATATTTTTCAGCATGGTCTGAGCAAACCTAACAGATCAGAAATTAGCGCCCAACATATATTTATGAAGATAGCTAATGTCACATTCGGTGTTCCTCTGCATATACTGTGCAGCTTTAAAAAGCTGTCTATGCCTTAACGGGAAGTCTGTGGCATCCTAAGTGAAAGGGACAATACAATGGAAATAATTCTATTATACAGGAAACAAGCCAGCAGATAATGGTGGCCTTGACAAATACAGTATGAGCCATCACCGGTTAATGTATGCTCCATGTACAAAGTAGACCCATTAACATCAACAATGAGTTGCTCAACATAGAAAGTAGGATTGTGAAAAAAGGAAGATGTTCCGATTCATGCTGAAGTCTGATGGAACTAGTGGTAGAAACAAAGGATGAATCCATAGAACAACATTTCTCCTTCAAAATAAAGAACCAATATTGCAGTAACCCTACTAACAGGCTGTAAATATGACCATATTTTGCGAACCGTTTAACATCCCTGTATGCAATAGATCTAAAAAACTTAAACCAAACAAGATGGGGACTCCTAAAAGTGGAAAAACCTATAAACATATGTTTTGTAACTATTGAATTTCTGAAAGAACCAGTCCCTGCCAAAGAGGATCTGCATGAATCCACCCAAATAATGGATTCGGCGGGATGGGAAGAAAACAAGTAATGCAGCAGGCAAGTAACTAGGTTAACTGTCTCCTCTGAGGACCAATGGCAAAATCTGAGATCTTTGCTCTGGAAGTATTGGCTCCTAGAGGCCAATATGATGCCAAGATAGTTCATACACAGTCCTACATGGCTGGAGGTCAGTTCCTTTGGAAACAAGCAGCAACAATTAGAAATCGAGGGCAGTTCCCCGTTGGTGGGATAGAATCATTCCTTCCATGGGTAAATACAGAAGGTTTATAGCACCTACTTCTTGAGGCCTGAGACAAAATCGACAAAGCCATCCATGAATCACCAGGATTATCTGGGCTCCTTTTGAATTTGTGCACCACTTTGGGAATCAGGGGTGCTGAGGATAATGTACAAAGGCGGCAGATAGGCAATACTTCCAATTGTTTAGAAACACACACATCTATATGCAGATGGACCGATTGTGAAAAGTAGGACAACCAATCTGCAGTACCATCCCCAGTCATGATCATCATAAAACAATTTGCCCAACATGTCTGCCCGGGCATTGTGAACTGTTAGATGCAGGGTGGGTTGAGAGGTCATTATTGCTCAAGGTCTGTAGTGACATTTTAACCACAAATCAGCTGTGTCGACTGTACTGTTTTCTTGGCAAGCATCTGTTGTGTTGTTATAATGCATAAATACAAATCTGCCTTTTAAGGACAAGAGAAAGGGCCTCATTACGAGCATGGCGGTCCAGAATCAAGGGTGCTGCTAGCCATACTGCGACAATGGCCAAAGGCGCCACAGATTCCCCTGCAGGTCTGAACTGCTGGAAATCCTGGCCCCTACCGGCATTGTCTTAACTGAAGCACCGGCACCATTAGCAAAGGTGCCGGTGCTTCAGTGTCCCCATTCCTGTGGAGTACAATGGAACTCCACAGGAATGGGGACTTACTGCTTCTGACACCTGATATCCCGGTCCGATGGCACTTGTAATATCCCGTGTTTAGAGGTCGGCGGCAAACCGCCGGTAGCACCGGCAGGTTACCACCAACAACGTTATGCGGCCCGAAGTCCTTGAGACCTAGATAAATAGCCTTTCCTTTATTGTGTTGCACAAACATTGAAGCGATGCAAATAACCAACTGCAGTGGCAGTTGGAAAAACCACAAAGCCCACATCAACGCCCCAGATTAGAATGGTAAAAAGGCAGGAGAACAGTTAAACCTCATAGTAGGTGATTTTGATGAGAGAAGGCACTCACAGGAACCAAATAGGACATAATCTATTGAGGTACAATGAAGGATTTTATAGAAGATCCTTCACCTTCTCATAGTTCTCTTCTTAAACAGGAATAGCGAGACCTAAGGCGACCATGCACTTTGATCGCCATTGCTACAGTATGCCTCGGAAAGTGGAAGGAAAATGCTCAATCAAGTTGGAGAGATTGAAAACCATGTTGTGAAAGTAGTAATTAATGTAAGAAGTTGAGGATGAACTTAATCCAAGGAAAGCATATGGAAAAAATAAAGTGACAAACATGATATGGGTCCAATAACATCTATACATAACCAGTCTTCCATTTGCCAATCTTTTTGAAATATTTGTGTTAAGGGAGGACGGCAGCAGGGCTCCACAACATTAACTCCACATATGCTGGTGGCATCTTGTGATTGCAACTTCTGTATTTGCCTGCTTTAGAAAAAGGGTAGAATTGTGATCAAGCTTTATGACTACAATATAATCTTATCTGCTGTCCATACACAAAGGTGGGACTTTCAACCGACCAAGTGTTCAAACCTCCACACAATTTTCCAAGAGTGTGAGAGGGCACCTTTAATAATTTACTCCACAGTGGCCTAGAAATATGTATTCTCTTGGTAAGTACACTGGAAGGACGAGGTTGCCTCCCAGTCCCAATACATCAACATTTATGGGCGATTTACATTTACATTGATGGCAAGTATGGGGGCAGGCCATTTTCTTTAATGGAGAAGGCTTTGCTTTCTTAACCTAGGTTCACCTATGTATTTTCAATCAGGCATTGAAAAAGCCAAGCTTTACTGAGACAGACCTACTCCTTTGTCCCCTCGTCAGTTTTAGTCTATTGTTCCAGACGATAGGCAATTTAGTAGCAAGCAGCGGAGGCAAACCAGAATGGCCAAGCTCAATATTACTCACAACCAATGCTACCTGCTGTCATTGGAACTCTGTTCAACTGACCCACTGACATGGGTACTAGATCAGAGAGCACCATGAATATCCTACTCAATAGTGAAGGAAACTACTTGACAGAGCTTTTGCAGAGATCAAGTCATGCTGTGCCCTCACAAGGGTCATACTTTGCTACTCCATCCCGATGAGTGTTTGCCATGCAGTGTTCCTGGATGCTTGTAGAATTGTACACGAGTGTAGTGTGGCATAAAACCATACATTTATTGAAGCTTTTTGGAAATGTATACCATGAGGGGGATTTGAGCAGTCACCACAGACAATGTCAGAGGAATCCATCAGCTGGGTATTCTGGGGGGATCCCTTGTGTGCTAAATTCATTTAATACAGTGAACATTGTGGTTTTAAGCCTCGAAGTAGAATACATGGATGCATGAATAAAGCTGCTCCAAATGGAGGGTATCATTAAGCTCACCGAGTACATCAGGATTATCTCGGTAGTTCAATCATACAAGCAAGTTAGGGAGCAATGTTTGCATAGGCCCACAGTGAACCAATGTTGTTTTCTAGTGTTAAGGTCACCCTGCAACCTTGCTGCTGCCTCTGCTGGACGTACCACGGCTGTCATCCACCATGTTATGACACCTGGAGTCCTTTCCTATTTCCTATCAAGCTTGAAACAAATACCATCGGGACTGAAAGCCTATAAAAAGAGTTCCGTACTTCTGCTTCCTTATGATAAGAACCTTAAACTTTCGTAGAGTGCAAACTGCAAAATGTTCCATTACTGATGTAAATTACTTTTTGAGGTTTCTGCTTCAAAGAAAATCTCTTGTCCTGCAGTCATGTATTGGGACAGCTTCCTGGAACCAAGTCAGAGCCCATGGATTTAAGAGACGGAAGGCAATCGGAGAGCTGAACAACATTTTTTAAGACAAAAATTTGTGGGCTCGGGAGCAGAGGAAAGGGGATCTTATCATAGGGGGCACGCCAGTAAAGGGAGGTGGCCAGGACTGGGAGCATGCAGGGACATTTGAACCCAGGGCTCCCAGACAGTTTGTCTTTGCTGTGCAAAAAAGCCCTGCTTGCTTCTTTCTCGGCGAAGGACACCAAATGCAAGGAAGGAAAGGACAAGCTTGCAAAATTAGGAGTACAAAGCAAATACAAGTTATCCTTTTGTGACTTCAAGAACCAATTTGTTTTGTACTAGCTGTGCATATTCTTTTCCATCATCTTCAATAGCAAGTCATAGTAGCCTTCCAGAACAGCAATAGCATTCTCTTTACTGCTTTTCATTTCATGCACTGCAGAGTTCAGTTCTTCATGGTCATGGGCTTTCTTGTTATCTAATGCAACTGAATCCAGTTCTTTTTGCATAGATTGAAAGGCTTTGGTGAATATGGATTTCTTCTGCAGCTGTTCTTTCACACATCCAGTATCAACGCAAGAGGTGACCTTAAGAAAACAATTTGAATTGTTAAAAAGAGCAAAATCATATTATAACATTGCCAAAGGTGAAACATATGGTGGCTCATTTTGTAGATCTTATTATACGCAGCAAGCCTGAAATTCTGAAGCTAATTGAGAACCAAATTGTGGCCATCAAACTTCTAGAATAGCAGATCTAGAATGAAGAATAAATTACTTCCATTTGCTTTTCTTCTTTCTAAAGGGCACAATCACAGATTCAACATATTACATAACTGCCACATAACTGCCAGCGCAGACTGAATTAGGAAATGTTAAAACAGCCACCGGGCAACATAGCAGTAGCTCCAGCCTGGTGATATTCGTGCCGCTTGCATAGGAAATGAAGTGCTGAAGATTTCTATTTTCGTTTAATTACAATTCCAGTTTGTTATGGTTGACCTTTGACACCAATATATTATAAAATCACATCTTCGTAAAGACAATATATTACACTCAGTTTTTAAAAGAGCATATCAAAATAACACATTTACAATTCATCTTTCATTTTTTGGGTACATATCCGCAAATTCTTTATAGCTAAAATGAATTAAAATGAATGAACCATGTCCTTCAGAGGGTATACATTGGCAAAACTCATTTGTTCCTATCATACATACATTATATACAAATTTCTGAGATACTTAATATGCAGCCCACGCAGATTAATATGTTCGGTCAGCAAAGGCCTGGTGCTTGGCGGCATTTGTTGATCTTTACAGCACCTGCATATTCCTTTCTCTGATGGATTACCTTCACCAGGGTGAGAAACGACTAATCCTAATAAAGAGTCAATGGGTTTTAGGGACAGTGAAACATAATATAGAAGGCTGAGGTAGCAAAAAAGGAAATGCATTATTATTAAGTTCCTTAACGATTTTTTGGTGGTTTTGAGCTTTTTCTTCAATTGTTCCAGTAACATATTATGCTCCAACTCCAAATTTACTGACCATTTTGTCATTGAAAAAATAAAAGTCTAATCATTCCAGCTCGGCATTCCAGTCTCTGCTCATTATTCCCCCTCACAAGCCTAATATAATTTCATCACCAGCTTGTGCGAGTTGGAGCGGACGGACGTGTGGACTTCGGAGACTTTTGGGGTGCCACGCATTTTGTTCACTACTGTGACAGAGCAAACTTCTTATTTTGGTGGGGGATTTGCCTCAGCATGTGTATTTTTCTTTTTTGAGCCCAACAGTGAGTCGCGTATGCATTATTCATACTCTGGCTGCCCCTGTGTATCGCGTACCTCCATTGTTACATCACAGTGGCTTTTGTGGGCTTTGCGTATGCATTTTTTGTGTTGCTGGGTGCCACAGCGTACCGCGTAACGCTTTTTCTTTTCACGTGAGCTACCGAGGGTTCGTACCCTGCCTCTTCAATGCATTTGCCCCAGACAATTGCTTGTTGTGCCTCCCATAGTACTAATCCATCAGTACCATGGTTGGGAAGGCCATAAGAGAAAGTTGGCAGAGTTGGCCGAGGTGGCCAGGCTCACGGAGGTGCAGGGAGAGCTGTGCACCACCCCCAAAAGGGTCAGGGAGCTGCAGGTGATGCTGCTGTCTCCAGCACCCTAGGTCAGGGAGCTGCACGGTCATCTGCTCTCGACTGCTCCTGGGTTGAGGCACCTGCAGGGGCAGCTCCAGTCCCCTACAACCAGGGTCAGGGAGAAACTGCAGTACCTGTTGTCGTCCACTCCCAGGGACACGGACACACAGGGGCAGCTGATACCCATGTGTCCACGGGGAAGGGATGGCAATGCAAAACACCTGACCTCAGCACCCTTGGTCAAGGACCTGCAAGGCCAGTGAATGACCCAACATCAATAGGTGATGCCAAGGCCACTAGTACTCCAGCCGCTAATGCCCTGTCTGGTCCCAGCCCAAAAGGTCTGCACCACCTTCCAAGAGGCAGAAGCTTGCAGAACAGGGAAAGACTCAATCCCAGAGCACAGCAAAGGAGACTACCACAGCGAGAAAGGGGAGCTTCAATGATGATGAACACAAGATCCTCGTGGACTACGTGCAGAACTGTGACATGTGCACGGGGCCAGGGAGCACCCATACGCCTGCTCAGCGTATGGTCCACTGGCTGCGAGTCACGGAACACATCAATTCCTTGGGGAATGAAAGGCGCACCGCTCGTGAGGTCATGAAGTGGTGAAATGACCTCAGCCACCGAACCAAAGGTAAGCTGGGTGACAACCTTGCTTCTGCTATGGTGACTGGAGGTGGGTCACCGCAGGAGGAGGAGCTCACTCCACATGAAGAGGCTATGAGCGATTTGATTCATGTGGATCAGATCCAAGGCGTGGGAGGCCTGCCAGAATACGAGGAAATGTCCAGTGAGTGAAGAAGCGTGTGCATCCAGAATATGTGCATGTAGAATGAATGAATTGGTATGATTGTGTAGCACTTCTGCCTGCATTTGTATGTACTGCAGAGTGCATACTACACATGTGCTGCACATTGGTTGAACATGGCTTTGTGACAGTAGTCATCCTCAACCGTCAGATACGAATACACATTTCCAGCATGGAAACACAACGTGGCATCTGGACATGTACATCAGTGATGTTAGTGACACAGCTATGCCAATCAAGTGCTTGCCACGTGATCTTCATCATGCACTGCATGTAGTATCGGTTCTATCCACACATTTCCACATGTGGCTTCATGCTACACATACCTTCCATGCACACTGTCAGCGTACAGGACATTGTGCCATGAGTGTCCGAGCATTTTGCGACACTGTGCAAATCCCTGCAACAGCTATGGCACCGAGCCCCTTGTAAGAAATCAGTCTGGAGTCAGCCATACTGGACAATCCCTCCCCCCCCCACCATGGGTGCATGGCCCTGTCCCTCTTTTGGGTCACTGTCCCCTCTAAGTATGTCTAGGCACATGTCCTAGCTCTCTCCACATCACACACCTGGGACAACACACATGTCTGTAGGGAATGTCTGCAGTGCTTACATGGTCAGGGACATGGGATGTGGTGGCAAATGTGCAGACGCCATGATTTCAGGGATTTTTGCACATAGTGTATGAATGCAAATTGCAGGACAGCATTGTGATGACACCTAACATGATTCTTCAAGTCTTTATGTATCCATTTGCAGGTGATGAGCCACCATATTCAGAGGAGCAACAGGAGGCTGAGCCCCAACTGGGCACCAGTGGAGGACGTGTTGTGGCAGCCCATGAGAATCCACTGGTGCTACGGTCCATCCGGGGCACGACCCAGTATGAGTCCACCTCCAATGATACCTCTAATGATACCAGTGGCTCTGGTGGTGAGCCGGGCGTCCATTCCCGTAATGCTGTCGGAGGTGAGTGCATCAAGTGATGGTGCTGATGTAGCCTGTGCGTCTGCAGGGGATAACGTCCCCTCACAGGGCCAGTCAGTGTTGCCACGTGCATCTGTGGTGGTTATGGCTGCAAGGCCATGCTCCGCTATATTGGCCTCCGGTCCTGGGACGGATGACCAAGGAAGGGATGCAGTCCTGTAGCCACAGACAGTGGCTTCACATCAAGGGCCACGCTCCCTTGGGTCCAGCAGCCGTAGGGCACGCACACGTGGCTGATGTGTCGTGACTGGGGATGATGTGTGGGAGCAGTCAATGTTTCACAGCAACAGGCCACTTCCTATGAGATGTTGGCTCGGGGCATGGATAGGGTAGCCCATTCCACGTTCTCACGAGAAACCCAAGAAGCGCGCAAGCTGCAGGCACACAGGCTGCACATGGTGGCCAGCAACAGGAGCTGATGGGCCGACCTGAGGTCTCTGCAGGAATGTCCGTTTGCAGAGGGTCGGGCCCACAGGGCAGCCCTGAGGCGAGAGTTACTGGCCCTCAGAGCTTCAATGGAGTGCGAGAGGCAGCCCGCAGTACACAGTGCCAACATCAGAGGGAACTGTTGACTCATACCCTCTCGGTGATACTCTGTGCATACCGTGAGGTGTTGCATGCAGACCTCCGAGCCTTCATGTTCCAGATGCATTCATCTGGGTCCCGCCTGGCCGCTGCCATGGAGGACCAGGCCAGGACCTTACATGGTCAACCTCCCTTACCACCACAACCTTTGCATTCTACACAGGAAGATGGCGACAGCAGCGACAGACCTTCCAATCCATGATAGCCGTGCGGCCCATGTACCCATGGAGGGAATAGTTTTTTCAGCTTCCACACATGTGGGTGTTGACGTGCACCCTGCCCCTCCCCTTCTCACCCCCATGACCAGATGTTGCCATGTCATTTTGTTTTGCCCTTTCCTGGTTGTAGTCTTTGCATTTTTTTTTGCATTCATTGCCCTTGATGTGTGCCATTAACTCCTCAGGGACTATACATGTGCAGTGGTGTATGTGCAGGCATGCCTGGTTAACTAATCTAGCATGTTTGCATGGGAGTGCACCGGGTGGCATGTGCAGGTAATAATAGCTTTGTTTTTCCATGGCACGTGTGTGCTGTGTCAATTATACTGTTTTGATAGGTTTGCCCATGTTGTTCCAGTAATACGTGATGTGGCAGTGACTGCTTTCCTGGGTGAGACATCCTGCACCATTCGAAGTCCACACTACTCATGCCCGCCACCAGACAATGTTGTTCCTTTAGCAAATTAAGGAACACACTTATTGGTGAAGGTCATGTGGGATTTACATCATTAAGACGTCGTTATTTTGTAAGCATTTGCACTGTCTTGCATCTTGTGCATGATTCATTGTTGGTCATCTTTGATGCACGTGTCGGTTCTCTTATGTGTCCTTTGCATGCTCACATGGGGATGTTGTAATTTAATTGGAGCTCATGTCACTGTGTTACCTACCTATGTGGAAACGTGAATGGGCACACCGACTGTGCTGTGCAGCATTTAATTTCCTCGTTATTCATTCATTCTCTCTCTCTCTCATTCTCTCGTACATTTCTATGCCAATGGACATTCACCCTGTGTTGCTCCTGCACTTTGTATTGTATGCATATTTTCTTTCTGGTGTCAACTGTGATAATGTATGCGCATGTATTTTGTGCTGTTACTCTGCATTTCATTACATGTAGGTGTAGCGTCTCACGATGGTGTGCATCGTATGCAAGGCAGGCGGGTTCCACGGACACTCATCTGAGTGCATGGCATTTGCTGACACTTTGGTGCTGTTTTATTTTTTTATTTTTTTTTATTGTTTTTCCAACACAAACTCCCAACATTACAAACTTTAAGGAGATTCACCACTATACTTACATAGTCTTACAAATTAACATTTCAGTCCCTTTCCGACCCCACCCCTTAACTCGAGCCCCAATTTCGTGTCATTATCCTACTTGTCTTTAGGTGTATGTACTGCAGTTATCTCTTCCGTATCATCTTCACTATGGACGGCCTGGGAGGGTACCATCATAGAGGCCACATCAGGTTGTTTTGTAAGCACAGCCTCCGGCCAGCTCTCTCACACCCGTTTAGTGATTCTAGTGTAAGTAATATGTTGGCCTTTATGCACCCCGGTGTCCTCCACTAGTCCCTGGAAGTCCAGTGCAACCCCTTCTTGCCATATATCTCCAAGGGTTGCCAGGCCCATTGGTTCCCAATATTTACGGATCCCTTTCATCATTTGGGAATCCTCCCCGCATAGTGCCACCAGTGGTATCTGCAGGGAGAACGGGGATGAAATTCCCGCTGTCTGCCATGCCCTGCACACCCTTCCCAGCCTAGCACCAGTAATCTTGCCAATCCCAGCACCCTTGGTTTAGGAAGCCACACTACCTCTCTGAGGAAGGGGGCAGGGTCTTTACACAATAGTCTGGCTTTGGCTGTTTCTTCTTCGGATAACCACCTGGTCAAATATTGCAACTGTCTCGCCAAATAATATAACACAAAATTCGGCAGGTTTATGCCCACTCTGTCACACGAGTTTTGTAATTTCCACAAGGCCACCCTATTCCTAGAGTTACGCCACAGAAAGCCCCTGCACAGACTATGAAGTGTAACAAAAAAGCATTTAGGAATCGCGAACGGGATGTTCGAGAAAAAATGCAGCAGTCTGGGGAGGACTACCATCTTAACCAGGGCCGCTCTGCCCATCATAGCCAAAGGCAGTCTGGACCAAAACAGCATGCTTTTCTTAATGCCGTCAACCGCCTTTACTGTGTTATGTTTGTGTTCCTGTTCCGTTGAGTGATGTATGTTGATTCATAAATACTGGAACCTCTCGGTCTGACGGTATCGGCAGGACCGGCAAGCCCGCAGGCCGGGTGCGTCTGTACCTCCCCAGGGGGAATATGCTCGATTTCTTAGGGTTAACTGCCATGCCCGAGAGGGTGGCGTAATGTTCCATCACCTCCAGGACAAATTGTAAATTTTCTTCTGGGAAGCGGAGATATAAGAGTATATCATCTGTGTACAATGATATGAGGTGCGAACCCCCCCCAGTGCAGATCCCCATCTCCCTGTATTGTTGTCTGAGGCAAATTGCCAGCGGCTCCAGTGCCAGGATATACAGCATGGGCGACCAGGGGCAGCCTTGTCTAGTGGCCCAGCTGAGTTGCCATTTGTCCGAGACAGTGGCGCCCGTTTTGACCCTAGCGATTGGGCAGCTGTACAACATTTTAACCCACCTTAGATATCCTGGCCCCATCCCATATTCCCCCAGAGTCGCCAGCAGCAAAGGCCATCCCACCGAATCGAATGCCTTAATGGCATCTAGCGAGACTATTGCCAGTTCACCGGGGTCCTCCTCCATTTGGTCAATAATGTGGTGGAGCCTCCTCTGGTTATCAGTTATGTTCCGGCTTACCCGGTTTTAAAAGTGGAATGATCACCGCCGCTCGTAGGGACTCAGGCAGTCTGCCATGCTCGAACGCCTCATTTAGTATGGCCAGCAGCGGGGGGAGCACCTTGTGTTTATATGTTTTATAAAATTCACTGGCTAGCCCGTCCTGCCCTGGGGCCTTGCACGTGGGCAGGTACTGAACCACTACCTGCAGTTCTTCTAGCGTGATTGGGGCATCCAGTTCCTCTCGTTCCTGGTCATCCAGTTTGGGCAGGCCTATGTCCTCTAATGTTTCCTGGCTATTATGAGCCGTCGCTTCCCCTACCATCTCTGTACAGACGTTTGTCTAAGGAACCCCTCATTGACTCCCTCTTGGCTATCCCAGCACTGGCCCTCATCCCCCCTGATCACCCTAATCGCTGCCCTAGGTGTTTCGTTTTTATATGACCAAGCCAGCAGCCTGGCCTGCTTGTCTCCACTCGCGTGTTGCCTCTCAACGTACTTCTTGTAGCTCAGTTTGCACAATCTATCCCAGTGCTTGCTGCTACCCTGGTGCAACAGTTTAATCCTGCCCACGTCTTCCTGTGAGGTGCCCCCCTTATGCATTATGTCTTCCAGATTCTTCTCCGTTTCCTGCAACTCCCGCTCCATGCCTCCCTGGAGCCCTCTAGTTTTTTAAATGGCCGCTCCTCGTATTACAACTTTAAACGCCTCCCACAAGGTTCTCTCTGATTAGACACTACCCGTGTTGATATCGAAATACTCAATGATCGCCTCCCTCAAGTCCTCCCGGAAAACGGAATCCTGTAGGGCCTCAACTCTAAGCTTCCACGTTGGGATTCTCGCTCTAAGGGGCTGGTGTCGCCATTCCAGGACCAAGGGGGAGTGGTCCGACAGCACTCTAGCTTTATATTCCGCACCCGTCATCTCTTCCACCAGCTCTGAGGCAACAAAGATGTAGTCCAGCCTCGTGTGCAAGTTATGTGGAGCTGCGTAGTGTGAATACTGCCTGTCTGTTGGGTGTAACTGTCGCCAGGCATCTTCGAGTCCCATGTTGCCCAGCAAGGCCTGCAGTGCCTTTGCAGCTGGGGTGGGTCTGTCTAGTTTACTGTCTGATCTATCCTTTTTAGGGTTTAATGTACAGTTAAAATCCCCACCCCATAAGATCGCTCCACCCAATAAAGGGCCAATTTTGCCATGTAAAGTCCTAAAGTAGGCTGCCGTATCCTGGTTAGGGGCATATAGATTAATAATACTAATTTCCCTGTTTTCCAGCATCCTCCTTATCACTGTCATTCTACCTTCTGGGTCTATAGAGGTCTGAAGCAGTTGGAATGGCACGTGTGGTGCCACCAACGTGATGACCCCCCCCCTCGCATAGGCTGAGTATGTGGCTCCCGTGGTACACCCTCTCCACTTTGTCTGGACCACCTCCAGCTTCTCCCTAGTGAGGTGGGTTTCCTGCAATAGTGCTATGTCAATCTTCAACCTTCTCAGGTACATCATTACTTTATTGCGTTTCAAGTAACTGTTAAGGCCCCTCACGTTCCATGTCACTACCCCCAGGCTACCCGACGCCATCTAAGGGTTGTCCCGCCTCTCGTCCCGGTAATTCCTTCCCACCTGATATGACATGATTTGTCTCGTTTCCCTCCCATTCCCAACAATAAACCCCCAAGCCCCACTGCCCTCCCCCCTTTCCCTTTCCCAACTTCCAACACTGCACACCACCCCTTAAATCCCCCCAACCTACCCAATCCCAACAAGTGCCCAGCTCCATCCCTGGATCTCAGGCACCCCCGCTTTTGGTCTGACTTCTGGATACCGAATACAAACCCGGCAGGGTGTCACCGGTTTGCCGGTGACCTAACTAGTCTAATTTCTGAGGGGGTATGTAGGCTGTTCCGTTAGGCTCCTATGCCATTGGCTAAGTTCTGCATACTCACGGATCATACATGTAAATTCTGCCCTGTTCACACATCTATAGCAGGCTGCATCCCTTACTATATTCCAGTCCCAATGTCTTACGCCGCAACGCTATGTACCACCGCGGCGTGTTATCTTCGCTGTCTTCCTTCTGGATGCCCGACTCTTGGGGACAGCTCTGCTCGTCAAGCCATTCCATGGCATCTTCTGGGGTTTCAAAAAACAAAGTTCTGCTCTTGTGGAACACCTTCAGTTTCGCCGGGTATAGCAGCATGTACTTGTGGCCAGTTTCACGCAACCTCCTTTTCACAGTCCCGAAGTTCATACGTCTGCGTTGCACCTGCAGGGTGTAGTCCGGGTATGCCGTTGTGTGTGCTGATGCCTTTTGTATCGTTCCGCCCTTCCGGAAGTGTTCAAGGATCCTCTCCCGGTCACAGTAATTCAGGATATTAGCCATCATCGGTCTAGGGGGAGTTCCCGGGAGGATAGCTCAGCGGCAGCGTGCGCGTCTTGGAAGCAAGACGACACGAAGCAACAACAGGTTCGATCCCCGGGTCCGCGCTTAGAAACCTCTGGGTTTTTAAGCGCGTTATAAATACGTAACTAAGACAAAAAAACAACACAATTACACAACTAAGAAAAACAAACAATTCCTGTAACAGCGCCTCGATGCCTGTGGGCTGTGTGAGCGCTTTATAAATGTTAAATAAATAAAAATTAAATTCCCGGTGGGGGCCTTCTCATCAGGGCCCTATGCGCCCTTTCCACGGCAAACCCCTGGGACAGAACCCCCCCGGTTATCTCCTGTGCGTTCCGCTAGCGCTCTTACGTCTTGCCGGAGGAGGTTCACGTCTTCTTGCACCACCCCAACTTTGAGCTCTAATGCGGCTTTCAGCTGAGTCATAGCCAGTCCCAGTTTTCCCAGGCCACTTTCAAGTCGGCTATCGCAGCGAGGATCTCCTGGTCTCTGCCCACTGCATCTGCACTCCCAGAGAGGGTCTTGTCTCTGGTCTTAGTCCCTTCTGCACCTGGTGATGCTCTGGCATACTCATTCAAGCATGGGTTGCTTGCCCTTCGCTCTGGGCAGTTTGGTGGCCATCTCAGCGTTACGGGCCGCTTGTGGGTGTCCGGCCACCCTAGGCCTTGGTCCTCACCAAGCAAGGCTATTACTGGTGCTCGAACTCTGGCCAGCGGCAACCGGGGATCTCCTATGCAGTCAGCTCAGTTCCTGGAGTGGGCTATGTCCTCCCACGTAATTGTTGTTAGGGAGAATTCTCTTATAAGGCTAATTTCCTAAACCTAGTGAGTCCCCCAGCAGCTTTGCTGGATTTTTGGGGTTTGTTTTTTTCTCCTGCTAAGAGTGAGTCTTTTCCTCCCACTCTTAGGCATGATTTGAGGTATCTCTGACTTAGTATGTGCTTATGGGGTCTTTTACTCCATAGGGTATCATCTGTTTTTTGTGTATGTGTTACACAGCACCCTCAGTGCAGTAACACAGGGGTGTCATAGTGACCCCCAAACATAGACTCCATACTCTGGGACTGACTACTGTCTCCCAGGGCATGTAAAGTCACCATTGACTTTACTAGTCCTAAATTGTGAACAGAACCAGTACAAACCATCATATTGTGGAGGTACTGGAAGGGGTTAATTATATTGCCCCTGGGTCTGTTTTCAAGGGGGCACTGTCCAGTCCCCCCTTGTCGAGTTTCTGGCTGGTGGCAGTGGTTACCACGCAAAATATTCCACCGGAATATTCTTTATGGGATTTTCCCATTGATTTTAAACGCACCACTTTTTGGTGCAATGTTAAAGATACCGCCGGTTTATTTATTTAATATTAAATCAACGGTTATCTTTTTTTGCCAGAAATCATTTCTAAAATGGCGTCCGTGTCCGTCTCTGTAACTCTGACCAAGGTCGAGCCCTTTGTTCCACTTTTTGGCGGGCTTCTCCACAGAAGCCCTCCAAATGGTGCCACACTGTCTGCGTTCCACAGGATGTGTGGGGAGGGGAATTGGCACCCTGGACTGCATTGCCTTAGCAACTCAAGTCACGCTCTGTTCTGATTGGGCCAGTGGTGAGCCGCCCGGGTCACCACTTTGCATATTTGAGAGACAGCTAGACTGTTGAATGGGGGTTTTTCTGCCTAAAAGCAGGGCCTTTGGGACTGGTAATTCATAAGTCGCCACAGGACTTAAGATCCAAAGAGGGAAGAAGCTGAGCCATCTGCAATGACGACACCACCGGTGAAGTACTGCTGCAACGAACTCACCACTTTCCCAACGACAAGAGAAGATCTTCTGCTGGATGAGTCTTCTTCCTCTGAGCTGGTGGGACCTACCAGTTCACCCCTTTCGCCTTCCAAAGACGTCTCTTGGTCGAATCGCGCGTGCCAAGCACCCCGACGGCCGGATAGCCAAGCTTCACCACTTTGACTGCGAATAAAAGGAACGCACCTTTTACCGACGAACTCCGTGGCTGGTTTCATCCCTGTGCAGTGCATCGACTCCACGTTTCCTCCTCGACGAGATCCTCTCTTCCCCTGGTCGAAACAACGAACTGCAACCACTGCCAGGAACAACTGCCATTGCTGGAGCTTCCTCTCTATTTAAGGTACTGTGTCCTGCCTGGCCTCCCTTTCTTCGGTTTGCCCAAGGTGACCTTTAAATCCTTGGCTTTCCAACTGGGTTGGCCCCAGGCCTTCTAACATTACCTTCTTGAATCACCCCCAACCTCTTTTGAACATTCTGCAAAGACTTTTAGTGCATTTTAAACCGTGTGATCCTAGGCACACTTCGCTTTGCTCCATTTAAAGTGGGCCTGGCCTATGAACTTTGGCTCTACAGTGTATACTGCCTTTATTCCCTTGCTGAGAACTCCTAAAAGTGTTGGGACTTTTATTTCTATGCTCTGCCTTTTTCTCTCCCTTTACTAAACTATTGGAGTGCCATCAGGTTACGCGCTCACATCTGTTTTAACAAATCGTGGTGTTTTAACTCTGATTTGTCCGATAGTTATCAAGGGAGGTGTGTATACTTATCTGATTGTGTTTTAACTTGCTTTTGATTTAGAGTGCTAGTATATTGCCTAAATTGTGTTTTAAATAAATAATTATATACTTTTTATACAAAGCTCTGGTCAGTGTTTGTTTGCTCTTTTAGCCCTATTGTGTATACTCTATATACTGCCCTACTCTTCTTGAGAGAAGTCTGACTTGTCTGCCCGTCCAAGTCACTACGGGTCCAGCACCCAGAGCTCCCCATCCGGTGCAAAAAAGTTTATTCAAGTGCAAGCCTGCCCAGGCATGTGTTGGCCCTAGGCTCCACAAAGTCACTGATGCCCTCAGAGCATACGTTGCAGTGATAAATCGCAGCACCAGGCACTTTTCTCTGCCCCCGCCCCCCCCACTTTTGCCTACTGCCCATAAGGCCGCAACAAAGTCGCACTATGGATTGTCTCTGGTTCTTTGTCTTGGGCGTACTGCGTTCCTCGTTGCAGGCGACCCCCACTCAGTGCCTGCAGGCACGCGCCGATTCTACGACTCACTGGGTCCCAGCACCCTGACGCTGTGCAATCCACGGGCACCCGATTGCACAACCGTTCCGGGTGTCCGTTCTGCTCTGCATGCCACCAGCTCAATCCTGCCAGGGGCCTGAGACTCTTCTTTGTTCGTTGGCCGTTCAGGCGGTGGCCATTTTTTTTTCCCGCTGACCCGCTGTGATGCTGGAAATGCATCTGAGGGACAGGGCCTCTGAATCCTTGTCCTTTTTCTGTTTTTACCCTGTGTTCCGTTATGTTTTCTGCCCCGGAGTCCATGTGGGACTCCTGGCAGTGCAGCTCTCTCTTTTGGTTTGTGAACAGACCCATGGGATACCCTTATGGCGCCCATGGGTAGGGGTGCAACCCTGTGCCCCTAGTGTATGTTTTTGGGCACCTGTGGGTGGCCCCAGAGCAGGGCATGGGCTGGTGGCAGCTCCGCGCTGAATATGACAGGTGCTCCGGGTGTCCTCCATTTTGGGATACCCAGGCCCTGCCATTGGGATCTGTTGATTCCTGATAGGAAACAAGATGGCCCCTGTGGCCTCTTGCTTTCTATAGCCTGTTATCTTGTTTTCCCAAAGTCCTGGGAAGCCCTGTCTCTGTCCCTTCCCCCTGACTGGCTGTTGGGTGGAAGTTCCATGTATGGTATTGTTGTGAAGGCCCAGCTAGACTGACTGGAGCCTTCCCAGTGACTGTATGTTGTGGGTACCTCCTGTGGGTGGGACCTGGGTGAATGGGGTGTGTGACCAATATACACTTCTTGTTGTGGTTGTCTGGTTTCTGGCATGAGAGACAAAGACCGAGACAACCCTGCCCGAAACCGGCCTGAATGCAGTGTGTAGTGTTGAATGGCTGGGTACTTGTCCCAATCCACATTTCTTGTTGTGAGTGTCTGGAAGGGAGGAGTGTGGCCTGAATGCACTGTGTACCTGATTGGCTGACTGACTGCATGAATGCCCTGCAGTATGATTGGCTGCTGAGTGTGTGCCAGCAGCGTGGATGAGAGAGAGGATAGTATATCTGGGGACCTCTCACCACTGGAAAAGTGTTCAGAAGGGACCTTTGGGTTGAGAAGCGACCATTGTGCTCTTACAGCAGCCAGGGAGCTGAGTCTCCACTCTACGAGTAACTGGAACTGCTGATCCTCGACGTCCAGCTGGAAGAGGAAGACGTGCTGTGGCATTTGCTTCGACCGATCTGAAGGCTGACGAGATCGTCGAGGGCTGACCCGAGAGAGGACCTGGTAAGGCGCCCTCTTCCCGTGCTCCGAGGGACCATCGAGCACCGCTCCATCTTCGCCGAAGCGCCCTGGAAGACAGACCCTCGAAAGGCTGTCGACCCGAGACGGGACCGCTGAGGAGATCGAAGTAAAGCACCCGGACATTGACGCCGTCGAAGTCCATTGCCGTCGACCAGGGTTCGCAGGTTTGTGTAACCGCTGGAGGCCCATCGAAGTTGTGTTGCCCAGCCGTGGGAACCACTTGACGCCGTGCCACCGACGACCGGAGCCGTCCGCTCCTTTGCCTAAGAACATTCAATCGAAGGACTCTCTCGACCGCATCGTCGACCGCTTATCCTGCCGGAGAAAGTCGAGGCCGACCAACGCGCCGAGGAGAAACCTGCCGGTGGGTTTCCCGCCACCCGACGACCTCAAAGACTCGGACGACTCGACGCCCTTGCTGGGCTCCCGTCTCTACAATCTTTGCGGTCCAGAACTATTGTCATCGAGGTGCCCCGCACACCTCCGCCTTGCAGGACGCCGACGCCCCGACGCCGACGAGCACCGCTCGGACGAAGCTGCCGCCTCTTCGACATCGTTCTACCTCGTTTGTCGACGGACGTTCGACGCCCCGTGCCTCCCGCCTGAAAGGGAAGGCATTCAAGAAGGGCCGTCGATTCCCCGTCGCCGAACAGCGAGTCCCTCGACGTTTGTCGACGCCTTCGAGGAGCTCGACTCCACCAGGTACATTGGGGGGGTAAAAACACTATAGGAGAGAATAAGACTTGCAGAGCAATATATGGACTGGGCTTGTGCTATATCTTTCTTTACAGGTTGCCCAGGTGGGGGGATCTCCACACAGAACTGTGCCCAGTGGTAGGGGCCAGTATCTTGCCTATTGCTCCACCATCTTATTTTCTCTCCTCTCTCTATTGCTGGTTTCACTCTATTGGTCTGTGTGGCATCGTACAGTATTGTTCATGCACTTCAATGAGATCTAGGGTGGTACCACTTTAGGATTGTAAATATTTGTTATTGTAGATTTTGCCGGAGTACAAAGTGAGTTATCATGATGAATGTACATAACCTTAACTATTGATTATATAAAGACTGTGTTCTAACCAATACAGAGTGTGGATATTCCTTTGTGGGGGCTTGGGGATACACTGTACTTAAAAACCAGCCTGCATCACCTCCTGAGAAGCTAGGCCTTGATTGCTCGACCATTGCTACCGAATAGAGAATCTTGGCTGGGGTCTCCTGTGCCTCTCCTCCACCATATAGGGAGTGGGAGTACAGACACCCCCCACCGGTCGTTGAGGCCCGTCTCTCACACCCGCGTTGCAAGACAGGCTCCGGTAACTCTTCCTCGTAGACAATCGTGTCTATTTCACTTCACAGTGTGCTCCGCAGCTTCCCTTATACAGACATTTGTTTGTGGGAAAGATCAGGCGCATAAGTGGCATGGATTCTTCATGATAATGCTCGGATCCAGTAGAGCTCCACACGGACTGCTGTTTGGATGGGAACGGGGCACTGTATGTATGCCCCCCCCCCACACCTGGTCACCTGAGATGTGGTGTATGCCCCCCACCACACCTGGTCACCTGCGATGTGGTGTATGTGCCCCCACACCATCATGGTCACCTGTGATGTGGTGTATGCCCCCCACCCCCATACCTGGTCACCTGTGATGTGGTGTATTCCCCCCGCACCCCACATCTTGTCACCTGTGATGTGGTGTATGCGCTCCCACACCCTCATGGTCACCTGTGATGTGGTGTATGACCCCCCCCCCACCCCCTCACCTGGTCTTCTGTGAAGTGGTGTATGCCCCACAGATGGTCACCTGTGATGTTGTGTATGCCCACCACACCTGGTCGCCTGTGATGTGGTGTATGACTCCACACCTGGTCACCTGTGATGTTGTGTATGCCCCCACACTCACATGATCACTTGTGATGTGGTGTATGCCCCCCCCACACCCCCGTGGTCACCTGTGACGTGGTGTATACCCCCCCACACCCCCATGGTCACCTGTGATGTGGTCTATGTCCCCCACCCCCACACCTTGTCACCTGTGATGTGGTGTATGCCCCCCAAACTCCCATGGTCACCTGTGATGTGGTGTATGCTCCCCACACCTCGTCGCCTGTGAGGTTGTGCATGCCCTACCCCCTCATTGTCCTCGCCCTCCCCTCTTCCCTCTACTCCTAGCCACGGCCACCTAAATTGACTTTCTGCATTTGTGTGATGCTGCCACCCTGCAACATGGGGCTAGGCAACATGTATGTTTTGACAAGGACTTATGTAACTGAGTAAGTCTTCTGTAACAGGCTGCAATGGCCAAGGCCTGTTGTGCGCTTTATATACGCAAATGACATAGAAAAGAAATGCGGGATGATTTATGTGCTACACAGGACATTGGATGTCTAGTTTGGCATGGTGGTAGTGGCATAGTCCATCTATGTGTTTCTTTTGTATAGCCAATAAATATAAATATTTTTATTTCACAATATAGCATTTCCAAGGACACACTCTCAAGGTGGTTTGGTGGGCACAGATTGCCCCTTTGTCATCATTGAATGGCCCCTGGAATGTGCCAGGCCTGTGTGCACTCCACAGGGGTTGGATTGTAGGTGAGAAATTGTGCCAAAAGCTGGGTACGAGCAGCCTTTCCACATGCCCTTTGCCCTTCCCTGCCCAAACGACGTGCATGTGGTTGGGGATGTGGGGGGACCACCATGTCCGCCGGTATACCGCGCCGTGTTGAAACATTGTGCAAGACACAAGCTGCCACAATGATCCTGCACACTAGTGGTGGTGCATATAGCAACTCGCCACCAGAGTGGTCAAGGGAGTGGAAACATGACTTGAGCACTCAGAATGTGCGCTCCAATATGCCCAGAGTTGCAATATGGGCGGTGTTGTATTTTACCTGGGGTGGTGTGGCAGGGTTCCGTATTGGCATCATCATGTAGGTGCTCAGAGGGTAGGCACTGTTAGGCAGAATCCTGTGCAGTGCCCTTAGGGACCACTACACACAATTAAGACTACAGGTGGTGATACAAGTTTTACCTTTGGTACAAGCCTGTACTACTATGTCAGAGTGGTAGCAGTGGCGGAACAGCCAGGCTTATCTCAAGAGTATATAAGCAGTAGCAGAGATTACACAAAGGGACCAAAATTACTGTGGCTCAAGCAAACACTGACTCAAGGTTTCAGGTAGAAAAATATAAGTACATTTATTTTTAAACCATTCGTTATAAACACAACACTTCTATTAAACTTCAATAAAAAACACACGTTAAATATACTACAACTTACCAATTCACTTTGTACAGTAAGTCTCAAGGTAAGTACCCTGTGTTGGAATGAACCGGTGTTAGGCACAAAACACGTTACCGCAAATACGAATGCGATCACTTTGACAGTTCGTTCTACTAAACAAACGCCTGTCCGTGACATGAAATGCTACCGGGCAAAAACACACTTAGCACCTGAGATACCCAGAGGGAGTTGGAGGCAAAAATCACAGACAATATTTTGGTTAGGCAGGCAGAATCGAGAAACACTCGGAGGCAGGAGTTCAAAAGTCAAAGGGCAGGAGCCAGGGTCGAGAGACCCTGGGGCCAGTTGCCGAAGATCACACAGTCCGACAGATCACGATTCAACGTAGCCAAAAGTACTTTGATATTGTCAATTTTAGGAAGCAAAAGTTATAAGAAGGAGGGAAGACAAGGGCAAGCCTTGGAAATGAATAAGAAAGGGATTCACCCAGTTTCCTCAACAGAACACAGTACCTTGTTCCAATGGTGCAGCTGGTGCCCTGGCAGTTGTTCCTATTGGTTTCCCGCAGACTCACGATTCCTGGAGCTTCGTCGAGAAGGAGTACGTCTGAAGAGGGTCTGCACCACACAGGGATGAGGCCGGCAGCAGCGACACAGAATAAAAGGTGCACTCCTTAAACACAGGAGAGGCTCTTCAGGTGGTTATCCGGACCACTAGAGCAGTGTGCAGCGATTTCAACCACGGAAGAGGATCCTCTGGCTGTAGAAGATGAGCTGGTTTTCCCCACCAAGCTCAAGGGAAGACGACTCTGGACTGGATCTTCTCTGAGTCGTTGAAGGGCAGATAGCTCAGGACTGCAGCAGGGCTTTACCGGGACGGGGTAGTTGCAGCAGCCGTCGTTCTCTCCGCTTCTCTTCGGTACCTTGTAGTTCCAGTGGTGATTCTCTGACTTCTAGCCCAAGAGACCTGCCATTTATGCGAAAAACCCCCATTCACGCAGCCTGGCTGTCAATCACCCAGCAGGGGGGTTGTCCAGCCCGGACAACTACCCTGGCCAATCATGACAAAGTGCGACTTGGGTTTCCTAGAATACCCTGTGCAGGGGGTGACTACACACCTCCCTCACCTAGACACCCAGGCTCCTTGAGGAGGGCTTCTGGGCAGAAGCCTGTCAAAAGACAGTGAACAAAGAAGGCGAACCTAGTTTGCCGGGCTAAGTAAAACACAAGAAGGACTTTAACAAAAAGAAATGGTGAATAAACCCAACCGGAGCCAAGAGAAAGACGATTTGGTCAAGCGGGTTTATGTTCGAGGCTAATATAATAGCCAAGAACAGTACCACGTTTATCTAATATAATCGCGGTAGAAAAGTTAGGGTAGATACCACAGCCACCAGCCAAGTCTAAATGTTAAAAGAGCGAAACAATGCTCTAGGAGGTACAGATAAAAAGGGATACAAGTTAACCCTTTCCGGTACTCCATGGAAGATGGGGTGTTACTGGATCTGTGGTAGATTGACTAGGTAAAGTTAATGGTAACTTTACCCTTTTCTGGGGGACAGTAGTTGCCTCAGAAATTAAGTCGAGGGAAGTCTCAAAGACAATCCTGTGTCACGGCACTGAAGGTGCTGTGTGAAACACAAAAAGAAGTGGGGTACTGAAGTGGTGTACTTCAGAGTCCACAATCACAAAAACAGGAAGAAACACATAGAAAAACCCAGGTAAGAGTAGGGGGAAATCTCTCACTCTTACCAAGTGGAAAAAAATAAACTCCAGAAGTCCAGCAAAGCTGCTGGGGGACTCACTAGGTGAGGGAAATTAGCCATAAATGAGAATTCTCCCTAACAAGCACTATCCCCTGTAGATGTAAAGATGTTTGTCATTGCTTTGTATTTGTCTATGTGTGACATGTATGCATGTGCACAGGCGTTTATACTCACCAATGAGCCATGTGTTGCCATGCCTCCCAGCTTCCAGGGCCCGGTGTAGGGATTCTCGCTTCAAAACATCTCCCGCTAAAGCGGAGCATAGTGGGAGTGTGGCGAGTGGTTCACTGTGTTTCAGTGCATTACATGGTTTCCAGTGGTCCGGATTAAGTCTTTCTACAGTGGCCATTCTTGGAGGAGGATTCTCGCTTCAAAACATCTCCTGCTAAAGCATAGCTGGAGTGTGGCTAGAGTGTTTCAGTGTTCCAGTGGAACCATGTGCAGAGGACTTCGCGATTGGGTATGATAGTATTTTCCTAGTGTACAACACAGTATGAAGTGAGTGATTTCAGCTTAACTGCTTAATTTACTTGAACCAAGGAACTAGGTAGATGCAGGTATTTGCGATGTTTGTGCCCGGCTGGGAACTAGCTGAACAGTGTAGAACATAACTCAATATTCTTCTCTGAGTGACTGCGGGCTATCTGTAGAGAAGTAAATCATTGAAAAAACTGCCGGCGGATTATTTAGGCATGAATCACATTATCCATACAGAGTGAATCCGGGCTTTGAGCTCTGTAGAGGAATACATCTTCATAAACAATTGTCAGCTGCCTATTGAAGAACTAAGCATAACATTTCCCACGTCAGTAACTACTAGCTCTTCATGGAACTGAGCGAATCATAGTTCAATATAAAAACGTCCTTGCCCCCCAAATTTGCCTTGGGTATGAGGCTTGCCAATTGTGTTTAGCTGGCAAAGTTGCAAAAGGCCATATTGTTGAAGGGGAAGGGAAGAATTTCAAATTATGCATGGCAAGAAATGCTACAATTTGAGATCTACTGACAAGACCCCGTTCGACAAAAAAGTGGTCCTGAACATACAAAGGGAAAATATGAAACAAAAGCAGGACAGCAGGAAAATTACATTTTAATCCACAGGTGGCTTCCAAAACGTTCAGTCATGCTCTCACTGCCGGACAACTTATTACAGACTCTGTGATATTATCAATTGGGCATGAGTGTGGAAACAGTTGCGACATCTCCGGCCCGGTGTTGAGGGATGCAGAAATGCGTGAAAGCATGTCTTTTATGGACATATGCGTCAGTCTAGAAGAGGAAATTCAGGCACTAGAGATATCCCCACTCGACACCTAGATTATTAGAATCAGTAGTAAATCAAGATACGGCTGGAACAAACCGTGTGGAATTAGTAACTTCTCATCTTAATGATGTTATCTGTCAAACATTACCCCTGGGAATCATTTTATGGGTGGGAGGACGTTTTATCCCTCGGTTATTGGTAACGAGTCGTCCTCAAACAAAGCAGTTGTAGTGCACAGTAGTCCCCTCATTGCATTGAATGTGGTCCTACAGTCATTAATTAGACTTATGACACTGTGGTACTCGAATAAGGTCCAACACAAACATCCAAAATGAAATCAAAGCACTTTTATTCACATGAAATTCTACCATTACTATGAATAAATTAGAGGCAGAATCTGATAAAGTTAAGACCTCCACAGCACTAGTTGGTACAACAAAGGTGATTGATGTAGAACTTCCCAAGGTGGTAAATAATTCAGTCTCTCAAAATATAGTACATTCTGGCAGTAATCAGAGTTACAGAGGTGAGCAAAAGAAAACTAAGAGTATGAAAAGACAAACTAAACACAGAAATAGAGGATCTATAAAGTTCTTGAGAAAAATACTGAACTCCTCTACGATGGATAATGCCCTCAGTCAGTCACATAATATGCACCTGATGCCCGAAGTAATTGTCAAATAATATTCAAAATAAGGACGATTGTTATAATGGTAAGGAAGTAAGAAATGAGAGCACAGTTGTCCCATGCAGGCAAGACTTTAGGTTAAATCTAGGGAAGGAATTTGGCGTGGAAAAGATTATTAAGAACCCACGTAAGAAACAATCACAGAAAACAAGGGCTGAAAAGATGGTTTTGCACAACTATCTGAAATTATGAAGATAGAGTTATTGAAGAAACCCAGAACAAAGGGAATGATAATAAAGTGGAGAAGATTAAAGTGTCTGACGCTGTTGTGAAACCAGCATTTTCAAAGGGCACTAATAATGAATTGGCAGGAATTTAATTGAGAGTCTTCTTGGTGGGAACATGATGAAAAAGAAAACATGTGAGAAAGTAGTACGGGAGACACAAACTGTTAAACATGGTGAAACAAGCTTAAGCAGCGAACAGAGCAAGGAGTTATTAGCTATAATTTTTGAATCGGTAATGACAAATGAAGAAAAACTGTCTTTAAACAGGTCGAGAATTGTGTCTCTATTATCACTGATACCGGAACACTCTACAATATCATCAAATTATCTAAAGTTTGTGCACATGTTGCATCGAAAAGAATTAGGCAAATGTGAGGTTAATTTCCATTCATTTTTAGTGAAAAAAATTGTTGAGTTGTCATGCTGAGTTTTTAAAAAAGAGGATATGACTTATGAGAAAAAGCTACCAGTTATAGAGGACGAGCTGGAGATTAACGAGTACAAAGCCAGAATTGAAAATGTGAATATAAAATGTTCAAAAAGTAAAGTAGGGGGAGGCAAGTCACCATCGATTTAGAATCGGCCGGGTGGGCCTTGCTTACATCATTGCTAAAAATCCTTCCAGTCTAAGGTTGAGGATGGATATAAACGCAAGTTGAACATTTTTATCTTGGAACACAATGGGCAGCAAAAGTTTCTTAGATGAGGAAATTAGCCTATTCTTCCAAGAGAACGATTTCATATGTGTACAGAAAACATGACTGTGTGTAACTCCTATTTTTGATGGTTTCAGTGTTTTCAAAAAGTATTCCAAAAAAGGACTTTTTGGTCGTCCGAAAGGTGGGATTTTGACTGCAGTAAGGAATGTTCAGGGCCGCACAATGTCGAAACACAGGAGTAATTCAGACTCATTATTATGTAACACAATTTCGGATCATTTAGGTGAAACCTCCATTTTTATTTTAATAATCAATGTCTACTACAATCCTGGGAATGAGGACCTATATGTAGTGATTAACGATATAGATATTGTGTTGGTTGACTTTACTAGTGTCCCTGAGAAGCATTTAATAATTAGTGTAGGTGACTTCAACAGCTTTTGTCCTCATATAGACCTAGAAGAAGAAAACAGACGAGTCGATTGACATGTCTGCCGGCCTTTATCAGTAACAATATGCGACAAAATATAGTAATTCGGACAAGGTGGGGCTTCTGTCAATTGAATACATAGCTTAGCGCCGGTACCTACTCGGTTTGGAATGGGTCTAGAATCAACAATAGACTTTATTTTATGGCAAATTGTGAAGTCTCTCAAATAAGTTCTTTTGAGGTAATTAAAACTGACAGAAGCAATCATGCTATTCTGTCGGCCTCAGTTTTAATTTTCAATAGTGAGCTGTAAGTTCAAAAACTCAATGCGTTTATCTGGTTACTAACGAAGCGGGGAACAGGGTGTCACAGTTTGGGAGAAACAAGTCAATAAGTCAATATCTGTTTGGTGGGAATCTATCGATGCATTGGAGACAAATTTGAGGTGTTCACCTCCAGAATTCTTAAATACATTGTCAATGTTCAAACAGAAAACTCAATTCTCTCTGTGTCCGAAGAAAATTAATTATGTTGAAAGAAAATTCTAGTATTGGACCGAGATACAAGTTCTAAGAAATGCTTACTTAGACATAATGTGAGACAAGTAACTAAATCAAAAGTAGATTGGCATTTGAAAAAGATGGAGATCCAATCTCTTAAGAATAAGTATAAGTCCTGGTTGAGAAATCATAAGGTATTGAGCTAAATTAAGACCAACCAAGAATTGTTGCTCGACCTGAGTAGAATTAAAGTGTAATTCTCGGTCGATCCGGTGGAAACTAAATCTCAAACAAAACAATCAGGTCTGTAAACAATCCTCAACTATATTGGAAAGCGACTGGGTGGAGTACTACAAGATCACATTTTAGGATAACAGCAGTAATGCAATGGGTAACAGCAAAATAAAGGAGGATGAATCCATCTGGAAGTATGAATGACACAGATCAAATTACATATGTAATTAATAAACTGAAAAATTCTAGGGTGTGTGGGCCAGACCGTGTGATGAACAGTCTCTTAAGATCGAATCCATCATTATGGTCCGAAATTCTACTGCGACTGTTCTCCAACATAGTGAAGACTGGCAGTATTCTACCTTCTTGGCGGATGGCCATTGTAGTTCCTTTCCCCTGTTTTAAAGATTGGAACGATCCATTGAGTTATTGACCAATATCCTTAATGGACGTGTCTTTAAAGATCTTTGTCAATCTGCTTTTGCGGGAGATCACCAAATGGGTCGATACAGAAAGGGACTGAGCACGGTATTGAGTGGGTTTACACTATCAACGTGTTTAGCACAGACGGGGAGGACTCTATATGTTGCAGTCCTGGACCTCTCTGCTGTATTTGATCATGTAGATCATGGCAGTCTGAGAAAAATTGGAGAAATTGGGATTGTAGCACGACTTGTTGAATATGCTTTGGGTACTTCACTCTGACAATAGAGTAAACAGACTAAATGCTGAGGGGGATTTATCCAGAGATATTTCAACAAATAGAGGAGTACGACAAGGCTGCGTGTTAACCCTGACTCTCTTCAACTTATATATGTCAGATTTATACAACTGTAGCAACGAGTGGACATTTTACCCCCCAGATGTGGTGGTCCAAAAATGTAATATTGCATATGCTGACGACTTGCTTCTTCTCGACTCCACGCCCAGAGGTTTACAGCTGGCATTTGATGCAGTTTTAAAGTACTCAATCCAATTAAGTCCAAGATTATGGTGATAAAAGGGTGACAAAAAGTTACGCATGGAGAGTAAACAATACCAGAATTCAGGAAACTGATGAATTTTATTACTTAAGTTTTCTGTTTTCCAACAAGCGTCCATTCACACAGAGGAAAAGGAGATTAGAGGAAAAATTATTAGTTACTCACCGTAGTGACTAACATACTCCTAGTCCCCTTTTCCTCCATACTGTATGTGCGTCCCTTGCTAGGGACGGGAGACTGAACTTTTTTCACCAGAAAAAACAGTTTTCCCCTTTAAATTTAGTGGCGTGCGGCCCTTGGAGCATGCGCTCCCCTTACTCCGCCCACCGGCGCCATTCCTCAGTCCCCATTGACGCGTCGACAATATTACCATTGACTAATGACACCAGTTTTATTATGGGGTTGGGGGGAGGATGGTGGGACGTATGGAGGAAAGGGGTCTATGGACTAGGAGTACGTTAGTCACTACAGTGAGTAACTTGTAATTACTCCTATGTCTCCGTCCCCTTTCCTCCATACTTTATGGGCTATTGCAACTGAATGTAGCCTCAGGCTGGTGAGGTGACCCTCCTTAAGAAACCAAGTTCCTAAGTACTGCCTGTCCAAATGCCGCGTCTGACCTGGAGCCGTCATCCAAACAGTAGTATTTGCAGAAGGCTGAAGGGGTGGCCCATGAGGCCGCCCTGCTGATGACCTGCCACGGAACATGCCTCTGGAACGCGACTGCTGTGACCTTGGCTCTAACAGCATGTGCATGCATGTTTGCCGGAAGCGGCTTGTTCTGCCCTTCATAGGCTTCCTTCAAGGCCGTGACCATCCACCTTGCCATAGAGGCCATAGATGCCTGATATCCTGGCCTTGACCCCCCCCCCCAAAGGTGATGAAGAGAGCCTCCAATTTGCAGAAGCTCTTGGTCCTGTCCAGATAGAATTTCAGGGTGCACCTGCCATCCAGACAGTGCAAAACCCTCTGAGCATTGTCCTTATGGTCCGCAAAGAAGGTAGGTAACACTATCTCCTCATTTAGATGGAACGAAGAGACCACGTTAGGCAAGAATGTGGGGTGCGTTCTAATGACCACTTTGTCTCTGTGAAAAGTAGTGTAAGGTTCTGAAGCGACTAGTGCCCGAATTTCGCTGACCCTTTGTGCAGACGCAAGACCCACCAGGAGGGCCGTCTTGATGGTGACCAGCCTGAAGTCCGCGAACGCGACTGGTTCGAAAGGTATGTGCGCCAAGGCGCCCAAGACTACATAAAGGTCCCACACAGGGTGTGGCTTCTTGATAGGAGGGTGGAGCCTGGTGAGGCCCGCCAAATGTCTTTTCACCACCATGTTGGAGGTTGAAAATAACTACCTCCGAGTTCCGGTAGGCTCCAATGGCCGCCAAATAGGTGCAGAATGTGTCGATTTGCACACCCAAGTGTGCAAGGTGTGCAGAGAAGGATAGTACGTCGTCCAATGAGCATGTAAGAGGATCGACCTCCTTGGACTCTGCCCAGTGGCAAAACCTAGTCCATTTGCTTTTGTTATGGCTCCTGGTAGCATCACTCCTAGCACCCTGTATGATGTACAGGTTAGCCTGGGAAAGACGCAGATGCTTTAATGTGACCTATTCAGGAACCACGCTGCAAGCGCCAACTTCTGTGGGACGGGGTTTATGACCCCCGTGCCTCCCTGCTGGGACAGATGAGCTGGGCCCAGTGGAAGGTGAATCAGAGGTTGGTCCGACAAGCTGAACAGCTCTGAGAAACATGGCCTCGCTGGCCACCAAGGAGCTACCAGAATGACTCTGATGTGCCGGGACTTCCTTATCTTGCAGATCACCCTGTGTACCAGGGGAGTGGGAGGGAACACATATGCATTCATGCTGTTCCACTGTATCTGTAACACATCTCCCAGGAAATCGGGACCCTGCCAGGATGCAAACTGAGGGCACTTCCTGTTGTATCATATGGCGAAGAGGTCCAGCTGTGGATGACCCCATCTGTTAACCCTTTAAGTGCCATGGGTATTTCTCCCCAGTGCCAGAGACTTTTTTGGTGATTTTGGTATGTGGCCATTCAATGGCTTGTAACTTTTTCGTTACATGAGATAACTCGGCCAAATTTGGCTCCTTTTTTTCCCATATGTAGGCGGTCGTAACGCCACCCAGGAATCCCAGGTTGCTGTAGAGGGGTGAGAGAAAATAAGGAAAATGTGCGAAAATTTTGGGTTTTTACAAAAAATGCCAATAAAATGATGTACAAAGAAGCCTGTGTTTTTTTCCTTGTAAGAGCTAGGAACAAATGGTTTGCTGTGCTGAGTTCCCCAATGTGTTGGCTTTCAGGAACAGGTTGAGTGGAAATGGAAAAAAAATTATTTTGATGGGGTTATCAACCGTTTGGTGAGAGGTAGGCGATTTTTGCCATTTTTGCCAATTGGACATGCATGGACGGAATGGAAGAAAAGGGCAGGAAAGCCAAATTGGAGGACAGAAAGGCATATATTTCTGAAAAGTAGACAAAATTCCAAGTTTAGGAAGGGGTGATTTGCATAGGTCAGCCAACAACTAGGTAGGGGAAACTGCCATCGAATGGGGGAAAAGCGGGAAAATGACTGAAAATAAAGGTATGTGTTGGACATGGTTGGCTTGGTACGGCAATGGCTTCTATGAATTTTGAGAAAAGCAATGCTCCGCTACATTCCCCCGACTCTTGCAGTTAGGAGAGCATACCATTTTTGTAGTGTTTGTACAAAACAAGCAATACCACAAGCCAAACACTGAGCCATGGTACACAGGAGTTTTACGCTCACGGCCTGACCAGACGCACTTAGCATGTGTAAATTGGGAAAACCAATGTGGTGAGGAACGGCAGCCATACATTTTTTGAAAGAGCACAGGCAGACCTTTTCAAGGGTAGGTGACTTGTGCAGGTTACAAAAGTGTATGGTGGCTAAAGCAGCGACTAAATGTAGGTCACATTTGGGAAAAGAAAGGGTTGTGAGACAAAGGGCTCCAGCAAATGGGTCAAAACGTTATGAAAACCACACAAACACAACACATGGCCTACCGTCCCGCGTTCCCACAGGTGTCCCGATGAAAACGGTACCTCACATGTGTGGGTGCACCTACCTGGCCGCCAAGGGGAAAGCCTAAAACACAAGTAACCCCAAGTCTGTTTTCACACCGGAAATGTCACACTCTCACATCATACAGATATGGGCCTCGGGTGTCCAAGCCACCGAGGAAAACAGGGAACCCCATGCATTTCCGAAAAGAGGACACCCGTGGGAATCCGCAGAGGTATGATATGCCCAAATCGCCCCAGAATTTATTACCCAGACACCCCTGCAAAGTCCGAAATGTGGGGAAAAAAACGCTTTTTCCGCACATTTCGCTCGACGCACCCATCGAAACACGCCCCCAACAACACATGGCCTACCGTCACGCGTTCCCACAGGTGTCCCGATGAAAACGGTACCTCACATGTGTGGGTGCACCTACCTGGCCGCCAAGGGGAAAGCCTAAAACACAAGTAACCCCAAGTCTGTTTTCACACCGGAAATGTCACACTCTCACATCATACAGATATGGGCCTCGGGTGTCCAAGCCACCAAGGAAAACAGGGAACCCCATGCATTTCCGAAAAGAGGACACCCGTGGGAATCCGCAGAGGTATGATATGCCCAAATCGCCCCAGAATTTATTACCCAGACATCCCCGCAAAGTCCGAAATGTGGGAAAAAATACGCATTTTCCTCACATTTCGCTCGACTCACCCATCGAAACACGCCCCCAACTACACATGGCATACTGTCCCGCGTTCCCACAGGTGTCCCGATGAAAACGGTACCTCACATATGTGGGTGCACCTACCTGGCCGCCAAGGGGAAAGCCTAAAACACAAGTAACCCCAAGTCTGTTTTCAGAGGGAAATCTCAGACATTCTGCCGACCGGCACAATGTACAGATATGGGCCTCGGGTGTCCAAGCCACCAAGGAAAACAGGGAACCCCATGCATTTCCGGAAAGAGGACACCCGTGGGAATCCGCAGAGGTATGATATGCCCAAATTGCCCCAGAATTTATTACCCAGACACCCCCGCAAAGTCCGAAATGTGGGGAAAAAAACGCTTTTTCCGCACATTTCGCTCGACGCACCCATCGAAACACGCCCCCAACAACACATGGCATACCGTCACGCGTTCCCACAGGTGTCCCGATGAAAACGGTACCTCACATGTGTGGGTGCACCTACCTGGCCGCCAAGGGGAAAGCCTAAAACACAAGTAACCCCAACTCTGTTTTCACACCGGAAATGTCACACTCTCACATCATACAGATATGGGCCTTGGGTGTCCAAGCCACCAAGGAAAACAGGGAACCCCATGCATTTCCGAAAAGAGGACACCCGTGGGAATCCGCAGAGGTATGATATGCCCAAATCGCCCCAGAATGTATTACCCAGACACCCCCGCAAAGTCCGAAATGTGGGAAAAAATATGCATTTTCCTCACATTTCGCTCGACTCACCCATCAAAACACGCCCCCAACAACACATGGCCTACTGTCACGCGTTCCCACAGGTGTCCCGATGAAAACGGTACCTCACATGTGTGGGTGCACCTACCTGGCCGCCAAGGGGAAAGCCGAAAACACAAGTAACCCCAAGTCTCTTTTCAGAGGGAAATCTCAGACATTCTGCCGACCGGCACAATGTACAGATATGGGCCTCGGGTGTCCAAGCCACCGAGGAAAACAGGGAACCCCATGCATTTCCGGAAAGAGGACATCCGTGGGAATCCGCAGAGGTATGATATGCCCAAATCGCCCCAGAATTTATTACCCAGAAACCCCTGCAAAGTCCGAAATGTGGGAAAAAATACGCATTTTCCTCATATTTCGCTCGACGCACCCATCGAAACACGCCCCCAACAACACATGGCCTACCGTCCCGCATTCCCACAGGTGTCCCGATGAAAACGGTACCTCACATGTGTGGGTGCACCTACCTGGCCGCCAAGGGGAAAGCCTAAAACACAAGTAACCCCAAGTCTGTTTTCAGAGGTAAATCTCAGACATTCTGCCGACCGGCACAATGTACAGATATGGGCCTCGGGTGTCCAAGCCCCCGAGGAAAACAGGGAACCCCATGCATTTCCGAAAAGAGGACACCCGTGGGAATCCGCAGAGGTGTGATTTGCGCACATCGCCCCAGGTTTTTTTACCCAGACACCCCTGCAAAGTCCGAAATGTGGGGGAAAAAACGCTTTTTCCGCACATTTCGCTCGACGCACCCATCGAAACACGCCCCCAACAACACATGGCCTACCGTCCCGCGTTCCCACAGGTGTCCCGATGAAAACGGTACCTCACATGTGTGGGTGCACCTACCTGGCCGGCAAGGGGCAAGCCGAAAACGCAAGCAACCCCCAGTCTGTTTGCAGAGGGGAATCTCAGCCATTCTGCCGACCGGCACAACATACAGATATGGGCCTCGGGTGTCCAAGCCACCGAGGAAAACAGGGAGCCCCATGCATTTCCGAAAAGAGGACACCCGTGGGAATCCGCAGAGGTGTGATTTGCGCACATCGCCCCAGGTTTTTTTACCCAGACACCCCTGCAAAGTCCGAAATGTGGGGGAAAAAACGCTTTTTCCGCACATTTCGCTCGACGCACCCTTCGAAACACGCCCCCAACAACACAGGGCCTACCGTCCCGCGTTCCCACAGGTGTCCCGATGAAAACGGTACCTCACATGCGTGGGTGCACCTACCTGGCCGGCAAGGGGCAAGCGAAAACGCAAGCAACCCCCAGTCTGTTTGCAGAGGGGAATCTCAGCCATTCTGCCGACCGGCACAACATACAGATATGGGCCTCGGGTGTCCAAGCCACCGAGGAAAACAGGGAGCCCCATGCATTTCCGAAAAGAGGACACCCGTGGGAATCCGCAGAGGTGTGATTTGCGCACATCGCCCCAGGTTTTTTTACCCAGACACCCCTGCAAAGTCCGAAATGTGGGGGAAAAAACGCCTTTTCCGCACATTTCGCTCGACGCACCCATCGAAACACGCCCCCAACAACACAGGGCCTACCGTCCCGCGTTCCCACAGGTGTCCCGATGAAAATGGTACCTCACATGCGTGGGTGCACCTACCTGGCCGGCAAGCGAAAACGCAAGCAACCCCCAGTCTGTTTGCAGAGGGGAATCTCAGCCATTCTGCCGACCGGCACAACATACAGATATGGGCCTCGGGTGTCCAAGCCACCGAGGAAAACAGGGAGCCCCATGCATTTCCGAAAAGAGGACACCCGTGGGAATCCGCAGAGGTGTGATTTGCGCACATCGCCCAAGGTTTTTTTACCCAGACACCCCTGCAAAGTCCGAAATGTGGGGGAAAAAACGCTTTTTCCGCACATTTCGCTCGACGCACCCATCGAAACACGCCCCCAACAACATATGGCCTACCGTCCCGCGTTCCCACAGGTGTCCCGATGAAAACGGTACCTCACATGCGTGGGTGCACCTACCTGGCCGGCAAGGGGCAAGCCGAAAACGCAAGCAACCCCCAGTCTGTTTGCAGAGGGGAATCTCAGCCATTCTGCCGACCGGCACAACATACAGATATGGGCCTCGGGTGTCCAAGCCACCGAGGAAAACAGGGAGCCCCATGCATTTCCGAAAAGAGGACACCCGTGGGAATCCGCAGAGGTGTGATTTGCGCACATCGCCCCAGGTTTTTTTACCCAGACACCCCTGCAAAGTCCGAAATGTGGGGGGAAAAACGCTTTTTCCGCACATTTCGCTCGACGCACCCATCGAAACACGCCCCCAACAACACATGGCCTACCGTCCCGCGTTCCCACAGGTGTCCCGATGAAAACGGTACCTCACATGCGTGGGTGCACCTACCTGGCCGGCAAGGGGCAAGCCGAAAACGCAAGCAACCCCCAGTCTGTTTGCAGAGGGGAATCTCAGCCATTCTGCCGACCGGCACAACATACAGATATGGGCCTCGGGTGTCCAAGCCACCGAGGAAAACAGGGAGCCCCATGCATTTCCGAAAAGAGGACACCCGTGGGAATCCGCAGAGGTGTGATTTGCGCACATCGCCCCAGGTTTTTTTACCCAGACACCCCTGCAAAGTCCGAAATGTGGGGGAAAAAAACGCTTTTTCCGCACATTTCGCTCGACGCACCCATCGAAACACGCCCCCAACAACACATGGCCTACCGTCCCGCGTTCCCACAGGTGTCCCGATGAAAACGGTACCTCACGTGCGTGGGTGCACCTACCTGGCCGGCAAGGGGCAAGCCGAAAACGCAAGCAACCCCCAGTCTGTTTGCAGAGGGGAATCTCAGCCATTCTGCCGACCGGCACAACATACAGATATGGGCCTCGGGTGTCCAAGCCACCAAGGAAAACAGGGAGCCCCATGCATTTCCGAAAAGAGGACACCCGTGGGAATCCGCAGAGGTGTGATTTGCGCACATCGCCCCAGAATTTATTACCCAGACACCCCCGCAAAGTCTGAAATGTGCCCCGGACTTTGCGGGGGTGTCTGGGTAAAAAAACCTGGGGCGATGTGCGCAAATCACACCTCTGCGGATTCCCACGGGTGTCCTCTTTTCGGAAATGCATGGGGCTCCCTGTTTTCCTTGGTGGCTTGGACACCCGAGGCCCATATCTGTATGTTGTGCCGGTCGGCAGAATGGCTGAGATTCCCCTCTGCAAACAGACTGGGGGATGCTTGCGTTTTCGGCTTGCCCCTTGCCGGCCAGGTAGGTGCACCCACGCATGTGAGGTACCGTTTTCATCGGGACACCTGTGGGAACACGAGAAGGTATGACATCTGCTGTTGGCGATGTGTTTCGGTGAGTGGACACAGGGAAATGTCTCTGAAATTGGCCGGAAATGAAGACAATTCTCAGACATTTCGCTCTGGCCACCCACCGAAACACACCGCCAACAACACGTGGCCTACCTTCCCGTGTCCCCACACGTGTCCCGATGAAACGGTACCTCACATGTGTGGGTGCACCTACCGGGGGCACAAAAGGAAAAAGGTAACCGACTGGGAACCCCAAGCCATTCGCCACTGCCCATTTTGTTCATGTGGGCAACCTACAGATTTGGGCCTAGGGTGTCGCAGCCAGCAAGGGAAACAGGGAACCCCATGCATTTCCCAAAAGAGGACACCCGTGGGAATCCACAGAGGTCTGCCTTGCGCAAAATGCCCCAGTTTTTATTAGCCACAATCCCCGACAAAGTGTGATATTTGGTGGGGAAAAAACACAATGTTCACTTTGTCTGGGGTTCTGGGTAATAAATTCTGGCCCGCTTCGCGCAAATCAGACCTCTGTGCTTTCCCACGGGTGTCCTCTTTTGGGAAATGCATGGGGTTCCCCGTTTTCCTTGCTGGCTTGGACACCCCAGGCCCAAATCTGTAGATTGCCCACATGAACAAATTGTGCTGTGGCGAAAGGCTTGGGGTTACCAGCGGGTTACCCTTTTCCTTTTGCGCCCCCGGTAGGTGCACCCACACATGCGAGGTACCTTTTTCGTCGGGACACCTGTGGGAACACAAGAAGGTATGACATCTGCTGTTGGCGACGTGTTTCGGTGAGTGGACACGGGGAAATGTCTCTGAAATTGGCCGGAAATGAAGACAATTCTCAGACATTTCGCTCTGGCCACCCACCGAAACACACCGCCAACAACACTTGGCCTACCTTCCCGTGTCCACACACGTGTCCCGATGAAAACGGTACCTCACATGTGTGGGTGCACCTACCTGGCCGCCAAGGGGAAAGCCTAAAACACAAGTAACCCCAAGTCTGTTTTCACACCGGAAATGTCACACTCTCACATCATACAGATATGGGCCTCGGGTGTCCAAGCCACCAAGGAAAACAGGGAACCCCATGCATTTCCGAAAAGAGGACACCCGTGGGAATCCGCAGAGGTATGATATGCCCAAATCGCCCCAGAATTTATTACCCAGACACCCCGGCAAAGTCCGAAATGTGGGAAAAAATACGCATTTTCCTCACATTTCGCTCGACTCACCCATCGAAACACGCCCCCAACAACACATGGCCTACCGTCTCGCGTTCCCACAGGTGTCCCGATGAAAACGGTACCTCACATGTGTGGGTGCACCTACCTGGCCGCCAAGGGGAAAGCCTAAAACACAAGTAACCCCAAGTCTGTTTTCAGAGCGAAATCTCAGACATTCTGCCGACCGGCACAATGTACAGATATGGGCCTCGGGTGTCCAAGCCACCGAGGAAAACAGGGAACCCCATGCATTTCCGAAAAGAGGACACCCGTGGGAATCCGCAGAGGTATGATATGCCCAAATCGCCCCAGAATTTATTACCCAGACACCCCAGCAAAGTCCGAAATGTGGGGAAAAAAACGCTTTTTCCGCACATTTCGCTCGACGCACCCATCGAAACACGCCCCCAACAACACATGGCCTACCGTCACGCGTTCCCACAGGTGTCCCGATGAAAACGGTACCTCACATGTGTGGGTGCACCTACCTGGCCGCCAAGGGGAAAGCCTAAAACACAAGTAACCCCAAGTCTGTTTTCACACCGGAAATGTCACACTCTCACATCATACAGATATGGGCCTCGGGTGTCCAAGCCACCAAGGAAAACAGGAAACCCCATGCATTTCCGAAAAGAGGACATCCGTGGGAATCCGCAGAGGTATGATATGCCCAAATCGCCCCAGAATTTATTACCCAGACACCCCCGCAAAGTCCGAAATGTGGGAAAAAATATGCATTTTCCTCACATTTCGCTCGACTCACCCATCGAAACACACCCCCAACAACACATGGCCTACTGTCCCGAGTTCCCGCAGGTGTCCCGATGAAAACGGTACCGCACATGTGTGGGTGCACCTACCTGGCCGCCAAGGGGAAAGCCTAAAACACAAGTAACCCCAAGTCTCTTTTCAGAGGGAAATCTCAGACATTCTGCCGACCGGCACAATGTACAGATATGGGCCTCGGGTGTCCAAGCCACCGAGGAAAACAGGGAACCCCATGCATTTCCGTAAAGAGGACATCCGTGGGAATCCGCAGAGGTATGATATGCCCAAATCGCCCCAGAATTTATTACCCAGACACCCCCGCAAAGTCCGAAATGTGGGAAAAAATACGCATTTTCCTCACATTTCGCTCGACTCACCCATCGAAACACGCCCCCAACAACACATGGCCTACCGTCCCGCGTTCCCACAGGTGTCCCGATGAAAACGGTACCTCACATGTGTGGGTGCACCTACCTGGCCGCCAAGGGGAAAGCCTAAAACACAAGTAACCCCAAGTCTGTTTTCAGAGCGAAATCTCAGACATTCTGCCGACCGGCACAATGTACAGATATGGGCCTCGGGTGTCCAAGCCACCGAGGAAAACAGGGAACCCCATGCATTTCCAAAAAGAGGACACCCGTGGGAATCCGCAGAGGTATGATATGCCCAAATTGCCCCAGAATTTATTACCCAGACACCCCTGCAAAGTCCGAAATGTGGGGAAAAAAACGCTTTTTCCGCACATTTCGCTCGACGCACCCATCGAAACACGCCCCCAACAACACAAGGCCTACCGTCCCGCGTTCCCACAGGTGTCCCGATGAAAACGGTACCTCACATGCGTGGGTGCACCTAGCTGGCCGGCAAGGGGCAAGCCGAAAACGCAAGCAACCCCCAGTCTGTTTGCAGAGGGGAATCTCAGCCATTCTGCCGACCGGCACAACATACAGATATGGGCCTCGGGTGTCCAAGCCACCGAGGAAAACAGGGAGCCCCATGCATTTCCGAAAAGAGGACACCCGTGGGAATCCGCAGAGGTGTGATTTGCGCACATCGCCCCAGGTTTTTTTACCCAGACACCCCTGCAAAGTCCGAAATGTGGGGGAAAAAACGCTTTTTCCGCACATTTCGCTCGACGCACCCATCGAAACACGCCCCCAACAACACATGGCCTACCGTCCCGCGTTCCCACAGGTGTCCCGATGAAAACGGTACCTCACATGCGTGGGTGCACCTACCTGGCCGGCAAGGGGCAAGCCGAAAACGCAAGCAACCCCCAGTCTGTTTGCAGAGGGGAATCTCAGCCATTCTGCCGACCGGCACAACATACAGATATGGGCCTCGGGTGTCCAAGCCACTGAGGAAAACAGGGAGCCCCATGCATTTCCGAAAAGAGGACACCCGTGGGAGTCCGCAGAGGTGTGATTTGGGCACATCGCCCCAGGTTTTTTTACCCAGACACCCATTCCCCGTTTTCGGCTTGCCCCTTGCCGGCCAGGTAGGTGCACCCACGCATGTGAGGTACCGTTTTCATCGGGACACCTGTGGGAACACGAGAAGGTATGACATCTGCTGTTGGCGATGTGTTTCGGTGAGTGGACACAGGGAAATGTCTCTGAAATTGGCCGGAAATGAAGACAATTCTCAGACATTTCGCTCTGGCCACCCACCGAAACACACCGCCAACAACACGTGGCCTACCTTCCCGTGTCCCCCCACGTGTCCCGATGAAAACGGTACCTCACATGTGTGGGTGCACCTACCGGGGGCACAAAAGGAAAAAGGTAACCGACTGGGAACCCCAAGCCATTCGCCACTGCCCATTTTGTTCATGTGGGCAACCTACAGATTTGGGCCTAGGGTGTCGCAGCCAGCAAGGGAAACAGGGAACCCCATGCATTTCCCAAAAGAGGACACCCGTGGGAATCCACAGAGGTCTGCCTTGCGCAAATTGCCCCAGTTTTTATTAGCCACAATCCCCGACAAAGTGTGATATTTGGTGGGGAAAAAACACAATGTTCACTTTGTCTGGGGTTCTGGGTAATAAATTCTGGCCCGCTTTGCGCAAATCAGACCTCTGTGCTTTCCCACGGGTGTCCTCTTTTGGGAAATGCATGGGGTTCCCCGTTTTCCTTGCTGGCTCGGACACCCCAGGCCCAAATCTGTAGGTTGCCCACATGAACAAATTGTGCTGTGGCGAAAGGCTTGGGGTTACCAGCGGGTTACCCTTTTCCTTTTGCGCCCCCGGTAGGTGCACCCACACATGCGAGGTACCTTTTTCGAAGGGACACCTGTGGGAACACAAGAAGGTATGACATCTGCTGTTGGCGACGTGTTTCGGTGAGTGGACACGGGGAAATGTCTCTGAAATTGGCCGGAAATGAAGACAATTCTCAGACATTTCGCTCTGGCCACCCACCGAAACACACCGCCAACAACACGTGGCCTACCTTCAACGCCCCATCCCATTAGAAAATTCCCTGACCCTTTGGGGTGCCCCACCGCCCCCCCTAAAAAGCGTTCCACCATTTTCATTTTTTTCCTTTGGTAACCCAACTCCCCTTGGTGCAGAGGGTCACATTGGTGTGCCAATCTGGCGCGGGGTGCCCAAACCTTACTGCCCCACCCACTGGGGGGGGCCTGTCCCACCATTTTTGGGGGCCCTCTCCCCCCTCACCCCAAATGGCTGGGGGACACACCTCATGCAGGCCTCCCTGGGCCTCCTCCAAACGGCTGCGTGAGGTACACCCCACCTCCATTTGGGGTGAGGGGGGAGAGGGCCACCCCAAAAGGTGGGGCAGGACCCCCAATAGATGGGGCAGTAGGGTTTGGGCACCCTGGGGGCAGATAGCCACACTAATGTGGCCATCTGCACCAAGCAAAGTTGGGTAAACAAAAAATGTAATAAAAATATACAAAACCACAGGCTGTTTTTAGGGGGGGCTGAGGGCCACCCTAAATTGGCAGCGCATGATGTACCGCAACGGGGGGTGGCCCTCAACCCCCCCCACCCCAAATGGAGGGCCCCACCTCATGCATCCCTCCCTGGGCGCAGATAGGGGGGGCCTCACCTCATGCATCCCTCCCTGGGGTCAGATGCCCCTTCCTAGGAACAGATATCTGCCCCAAGGGAGGGTTACAAGGGGTGCCCCCTTTCTACTTCGGTTGGGGTGGCACTCCCCCCCATGGGGGGACACCCCCCCCTTTCATTCAGTAAAAAATCCATGGTGGCTAGTGGCCCCCACCCCTTCCCCCAACCCTGTTTCCCATCATTTCATTTTTATTTTTTATTTTACATTCCCTTGGGGCAGATGGTCAGCCATCTGCCCCAGGGTTCACATGCACGTGCCCCCATGCTTTGGGGTCGGGAGGGGGGAGAGGGCTGCTTACTTGAAGCAGCCCCCTCCCCCCCTCCACCTCACAAAGAGATCCATGGTGGTCTAGTGGGTTGCTGGTCACGGATCGAGCGCTCTGCGCCGATCCGTGACCAGCAATGCCTCATATGTGGTGTCCTTGGAAAGGGGAGAAAGTCCCCTTTCCAGGGACATCACTTTCTGCTCAATCCCTGGTGGCCTAGTGGGCCCCAGGACCCCAAACCCCCTCCCACCTCCCCCCATCCCTCGGATTATTATTTTTTTTTCTTTTATATATTTCCCTGGGGGCAGATGGTCAGCCATCTGCCCCCAGGGTTCATTTTCATGTGTCCCCATGCTTTGGGGGCTGGGGGGGGGGGAGAGGGCTGCTTACCTGAAGCAGCCCCCCTGCCCCCCCAACTCACAAACAGATCCATGGTGGTTCAGTGGGTTGCTGGTCACGGATCAGCGCTCTGCGCTGATCCGTGACCAGCAATGCGGCATATGAGTGGTGTCCCTGGAAAGGGGAGAAAGTCCCCTTTCCAGGGACACCACTTTTAGGTCAATCCCTGGTGGCCCAGTGGGCCCCAGGGCCCAAAACCCCCACCCACCACCCTCCTTCCCTCGACATTTTTTTTTCCCCCACCCCTGGGGGCAGTGATCATCTGCCCCCAGGGGTCCCTGGCGCTGTGGCCCCATGCTTTGGGGCCACGGGGGAAGGGGGCCGCTTACCTAGTAAGCAGCTCCCCCTCCCCCACGCGTCACAAAAGGATCTTCGTTTGATCCGTGACGTTGCTGCCCGCGGATCGAGGCGCCCTGAGCCCGATCCGCGCGCAGCAAAGCCACACAATGGGTACCGTTGGAAAGGGGAAGATCTCCCCTTTCCAACGATACCCGCCTCGATCTCCGGCTTCAAATACAGCCGGAGATCGAGGCGGAACAAGAAGGGCACTCACCTTCTCTCTCCAACGCAGCAGCCGAAAATGGCTGCTGCGGTGGAATTACTTTCCGTTTCACGCCGACGTGCGTCACGCACGTCGGCGTGAAACTGAAGGAAATCCAACCCCCGGGCAGTGAGGGGGGACCTCCCCCTCACATAGCCCGGGGGTTGGATTACAGTTTTGAGCGATCCCTGCTTTGCAGGGATCGCTCAAAACAAGGTGCCGAAAAGGACGAGCTATCTCGTCCTTGGCACTGCGTGTGCACTTCCAAGGACGAGATACCTCGTCCTTGGCACTTAAAGGGTTAAAGATCCCATGGAGGACCTGATCGTTCAATTGCCATTCGTAATTGTCTGTGCCCAATCTGCTGAGCCTGTACGCCTCCAGGTTCAATTCCCCAGGGAGGTGGATTGCCATCAAGTGTATGTCGTTCGCCAGGGCCCATTCCCACATGTTGCCCGCCAGGGTGCATAGAGGAGATGACCTGGTGCCACCCTGCTTGTTGATATAATACATGCTGGTGGAATTGTCCGTCTGAATGTGGATCATTTAGCCACTGATGAGAGGTAGAAGGGCCTTGAGAGCCAACCAGATGGCCTTCAGCTCCAGCCAGTTAATATGTGCCTCCTGTGCCTGAATGGACCAAACATTGTGGATGCTGTGGTTGTCCAGGGTAGCTCCCCAGCCCTCCAGGAAAGAGTCCACGGTGATGGTAACCTGTGGGGCTGGTTGACAGAATGGTATGCCTATCCTCAGGTTGCAGTCCATGCCCCACCAGACGAGTGCAACTGCAATCTCCTCATGTTGAGCCTTGTGTAAGGTACTGCCAGAAGAAATGCCACCATGAGGCCCAGCAGGTGCTGGTACCACAAAGCGGAGGTCACCTCCCTGGTGAGAAAATGGCTTGTGGCCTTCTTGATGGCTACAGTTTTTTCTTGCGAGGGAAAAACTCTCGGAGCTTATATTCCAGATGAGGCCCAGGAAGGCCATGCTCTGGTTGGCTCCAACTGTGATTTCTTGAAATTGATGGAAAATCCCAATTCGTGTAGCATAGTCATGGGGGCAGAGGTGTGCTGGACCGCCTCCGGAGATCTTGACCTGATGAGCCAGTCGTCTAGGTATGCATATACATGGTGCCCTTGGGTCATGAAAAGGGCTGCCACTGCATTCATAAGCCTGGTAAAGACCCTGGGGGCTGAATTGAGGCCAAAGGGTAGAACAATGTATTGGAAATGAAAGCCGATGATCCGGAACCTCAGGAAGGATCGATGGGGCTGCCAAATCGGGACGTGCAGGTATGTGTACTTCAGATCCAGGGAGCACATCCAGTCTCCCTTGCACAGTGTCTCTGCAATATGCGCTGGGGTAACCATCTTGAACTTTTGAAGCGGAAGGGAAAGGTACAGGGTGGAAAGGTCCAATACAACTCCCAGGCCAGCCTGGTGGTTCTTCTGTATGGTGAAAATTAATGAGTAGAAGCCCATGCCCCACTGGGAGGCTGCGACTTCTTCCACTGTTCGACTCTGTACGAGCGATCGAATCTCCGCCAATAGAGTTGTCGTCTCAATCGGTAGGAGTGGAAGAGAGGAGGGTGCGGAAGGAACAAGTTACTTACCTGTAACTGTTGTTCTCCAGCATGGGTCTGGCATGGATTCACATGCTCATGAATATTCCCCGTCGTCAGGCTGGGAATCCTCGGTAAAGAAAAAACCAGTATCAGTTTCGTTTCTGATCTGTCTTTCGTAGTAATAACCAATCACTGGTCTCTGCGTCATACTGACCACAGCCAATGACTGCCCTCTACCTAAGCACCGCCTCTGGCAGCCATCTTCAGATTTGGAAGCACGTGAAGTGGCAGTATGACCAAGTGAAGAGCCGCAGAGGGGTAGGCGGGAGGGTTCGCATGTGAATCCATGCCAGACCCATGCTGGAGAACAACAGTTACAGGTAAGTAACTTGTTCCTTCTCCAGCATGGGGTCTGGCATGGATTCACATGCTCATGAATAAAGAATACATAGCAGTACACACATGCACAACCACGGGAGGTGGCAAAGGCTCAACATTAAGCATCACATCAACTCAACATTAAGCATCTTACCTCCTCACCAGGCTCACCTCAGGCGAACAGGTTGCGCAGCACTGCTTGGCCGACCCCGGACTCCTCCCTGGAATCCCGGTCGACGCAGTAGAATTTCGTGAAGGTGTGCGTCGACCTCCACGTAGCAGCCCTGCATATGTCCAGCAGGGGCACACCAGATAGGAACGCCGTGGTAGCTGCGATCGCTCTGGTGGAATGGGCTCTCGGACGGCCAGGCAGCGGTCGGTTTGCCAACCGGTGACAGCACATGATACAGCCGGAGAGCCATCTGGAGATGGAAGCCTTCGAGAGAGCCTTCCCCTGATTGACAGGTCCAAAGTTCACAAAGAGTTGTGACGTCTTCCGAAAACCCTTCGTGCGGTCTACGTAGAACTTCAGCGCTCTAGCTACATCCAGCGAGTGCAAAGTCCTCTCAGCCGGCGACGAAGGCGACGGGAAGAACACAGGTAACACCAAGGGTTCGTTGAGATGGAAGTCCGACGGTACCTTGGGCATGAAGGAGGGGTGCGTCCTGAGCACTACCCTCGTGTCGTGGAAAGTCAAGTACGGGGCCTTGCAGGAAAGGGCCTGGATCTCTCCCACTCGTCGTGCGGAGGTGATGGCCACAAGAAACGCTGTTTTCCACGATAGAAACTTCAACGGGGCCGAGTGCAGAGGCTCGAACGGAGGTCCCATGAGCTTGGTCAGCACCACGTTGAGCTCCCACGCCGGGGCCGGAGCCTTCACCGGCGGGAACGATCTGAACAGTCCCTTCATGAACTCTTTCACCAGACGATGAGACCACAAGGACGTCCGGCCCGTGGTTCTGGTGTATCGGGAGATCGCAGCAAGATGAATCTTGATGGACGCATGTGCCAGACCAGCTTTGGCCAGCGTCAGCAGGTACGGCAGTACTTGGGGAGCCGTAATCCGTAGAGGGTTAATCTTCTGTGCGTGGCACCAGACAGAGAACCTCTTCCATTTGTGTCCGTAGCATTTAAGAGTCGAGGACGCCCTGGCCTTTGCAAGAACCTCTCTGCAATCGGCCGGTATGTCGTATCCTCCAAACTCTAGTGCTGCAGGAGCCAGGCCTGCAAGTTCAGCGACTTCGGGTCGTGGTGGAGGATGGCGCCTCCTTCCCTGGAGAGTAGATCCGCGTCCGCCGGCAGCTTGATCGGCGGGGACGCTGACAAGTCCAGAAGGTCCGGGAACCATATCTGCCTCGGCCACGCAGGTGCGACGAGGATCATCCTGCACCGTGACCTCTTGAGCTGGTTGACGAGCCGGATTAGCAGAGGCAAGGGAGGGAACGCGTAGAGGAACAGGCCCTCCCAGGGGAACGAGAAAGCATCGCCCATGCTCCTCGCCTGGGGAAACCTGCTGGCGAACCTCCGGCACTTGGTGTTCGTCGCCGTCGCGAACAGGTCGATCTGGGGTGTGCCCCACCGTCGGAAGAGGCGATCCACCAGATCCTGCCGTAGTTCCCACTCGTGGCACGAGCGCAGCTCCCTGCTGAGTGAGTCGGCGATGGTGTTTTTTATCCCTGCCAGATGAAACGGCACCAGAAAAATCCCTTGGGCGACGGCCCAATGCCACAGGTCCTGCGCCTCCTTGGACAGCGCTGGGGACCTGGTTCCGCCCTGTTTCCTGATGTAAAACATGGTGGTGGTGTTGTCGGTGAAGATCCTCACCACCTTGCCCTTGAGGGACGGAAGGAAGGACCTGAGGGCCCAAAACACTGCACGGAGCTCCAGGACGTTGATATGTAGGGACTTCTCCGTCGGGAGCCAGAGTCCCCTTGCGTGCAGATTTTCGGTGTGCGCTCCCCACCCTTCCAGGGAGGCATCCGTGGTCACAGTCTCCTGGTGGGCTGGGGTCTGGAAGTCCATGCCCGCCGTCAGATGCGCGCGGGTGCCCCACCACCGTATCGCTCGTCGGAAACTCTCGTCGAGCTTGATCCTTTCCTCGAAGCTGCCCGTCGTCTGGATCCAGCGCGCATCCAGGAATTCTTGCAACGGGCGCATCCGGAGCCTGCACATGGGAATGAGGTAGATGCAGGAAGACATCATCCCGAGGAGGAACTTGATGGACCTCACTTTGGCCGCGTCGGCCACCAACATCCGTTGCACCTTGCCCAAGATGGACCTGGTCCTCTCCTCCGACGGGGAGGCCAGAAGGGACACTGTGTCGAGCCTCGCTCCCAGAAACAGTGCGACTTGCGCGGGCACCAGGTGGGATTTGGCGTAGTTCACGGAGAATCCCAGGTCCGTGAGGAGTTGGACGGTCCTTGCCGTGTGGACCACGGCGAGCTCCCTCGTCTTGGCGCGGATGAGCCAGTCGTCCAGGTAGGGGTAGACGTGGATCCCCTCGCGGAGCAGCTGCGCTGCCACCGGTGCAAGGCACTTGGTGAATACCCTGGGTGCCGACCGTAGTCCGAAGGGAAGGGCTTTGAACTGGTAATGACGCCCTTGGACCACGAATCTGAGGAATTTGCGGTGCCCCTTTAGGATGGGAATGTGGAAGTAGGCATCCTCCAAATCCAACGACGATAGGAAGTCTCCTTCCTCCAGCTGACCCAGGACATGCTGGAGGGTGACCATCCGGAACTTCTGCGCCTTGATGAACTTGTTCAGACGTCGCAGGTCCAGGATGGGGCGCCATCCTCCCGTCTTCTTCTTCACGAGGAAGTATCTCGAGTAGACTCCGGAGCCCCGAAGCCTCTTTGGGACGAGTTCGATGGCGCCCTTTCTGAGCATCGCCTTTACCTCCAGGAGAAGTTGAGGGACGTGAAGTTCTTTCCTGGCCACGGGGGGGGACGCGCTGGCACCTTCTTTGAAATTCGAGCGCGTGGCCCCGGGCCAGGGCGTCCAGCACCCAACGGTCGGTGGAGATGGACTCCCACACGCTGACGAAGCCCGCCAGCCGGCCTCCCACCGGGGTGCTTCGGTGGGGGCCCGACCCCACGGCCGGTTCAATCCTGCTTGGACGCGGCCTTGCCGCCTTGACCTCCTTGGCGACGACGGCGGGGTCCGCTAGACTTGCCTCGTCCTCTGTAGGCCTCTTGCGACGACGAGCGGGCCGCTTGACGGTAGGAAGCGAAACCGCCGCCGGAACCTTTGGAGGCGCCCTGGCCTCCGCCGCTCCGAAAGGGCGTCCGTCGTTGCAGGACTCCAAGGGCCCGGGCCGTCTCAGTATCCGCCTTGATGGCCTGAAGGGAATCGTCCACTGTCTTGCCAAACAAGACTCTGGTCTGGACGTCCTGCCGGAAGTCCGTAGCTTTGAGCCATCCACGACGTCGAAGGCAAACACCGTTGCCCAGCTGGCGGAATCCAGTGTCGGCGATGTCCGTCGCCACGGTGATGGCGTGGTCCGAGGCCACCTCACCTTCCTGCAGGATCTCAAGGGCCTCCGCCCTCTTGTCGTCCGGCAGAAAATCCAGCAGGGGAGCCATCTTGTACCAGAGCTCCCTGTCGTAGCGGGCCACGATAGCCAAGGCGTTGGCCGCTTTAATCGTCGTCGCTGCCGACGAGATGACTCTACGCCCCATAGTATCCAATTTCTTTCCCTCGCCGTCCGGCGGGGAAGTCGATGTGGAGGCCGCACCCCCCCCCGCTTTCTTCCTGGCTGCCGCGGAGACGACGGAGTCCGGGGTAGGCTGCGCCCGGAGGCATAGGGGGGCCGTGTCCGGGACCCGGTACTTTTTCTCGTACCGGTCTCTTCTAGCTGGCGTCGTGGAAGGGTTCTTGAGGAGGGAAAGGCCCTCATCCCAAATGTCGTCCAACAGAGGCACTGCGAGGACCGTCTTCCTCTTGGCCTCGCGCCGCTGATAAAGGAAGCCTTCCTTTTTCTTCTCCTCAGGGCAGAGTTGGAAAAGCTCGGAAGCCCTGGAGATCATGGAGTGGAAAGATCCGATCTCGTCGGGCGGAGAGGCCCTGGTGGGAGGCGACGACGGAAAGTCCTCGTCGTATGCCTCGTCGTCCGTACCCGTCGCTGCCGTGTCAGTCCCCGTATCATCCCCTCGGGTGGACGGGGAGGAGGGCTGGAAGGGGCGCGACGGTTGAAAAGGAGGTGGTGGATGGATCCTTCTTTTCTTGGTAGGGGGAACACCAGAAGGTCCCGGTTCTGGATCCCCCGACGGGAGAGGTTCCTCCGTCGGTAACGGTAGCCTCGTCCTTATCTCGGAGCATAAGGACTGTATGGCCAACAAAATGGCCGCCGAGTTGTCTTGCGGCGCTGGCAGAGGGGAACCCGACGGGAGAGCAGGGGCCCCGTCGGTATCCTCGACGATGTCGTCGTCGTCACCTGCGTCGGGGTCCATTCCGACGGGCTGGCCTTCTTCCACGCCTAGGCCGTGGCTTAAGACCTCGATCAGCTCCTCTTCTGAGGTTGAGGCCGACTCTACGACGACGCCCTGCCCCCCCTTCTTCTTCCCCACGGAGGGTTTCACGGGGGTCCTATCGATGGGCACAAAGGAAGACTCCCTCCGAGGAGGCAGGGAGATTCTGGGCCCTGAGGTCGCCACCACTGGTGCAGCCACCACAGGCTGAGCCAGGGCCGCCGCGACCGTTTCGATAGAGGGCTTGGTCGGATGGATCAAGGCCTTCACCACCTTAGGTGCGCTCACCGCCTTATCCTTGAGGGAGGGGGCACTGCCACGCTCCTCCTCTGCCTTAGAGCTCGACCGGGGCCTCTCCAGGAGCTTCGCCGGGTGCTCGGCCTTCCTCTTACCCGACCCAGAGCGTTGGCTCGTGGTTGATGGTGCCGGGGAGGGTGCGCCCTGCCTGGCGCCCGTAGAGCCCGACCGTTCGGCGCTCCCGGTGCCAGCGGACTCGCGGTGCTTGGCCTTATGTTGGGCCCCCGTCGCCGGGGCGCCCTCAAAGGTCTTAGAAGACCGCTCGGATTTCTTCTTCTTCTCGCCAGACGGGCTCTTACCCTCCAGCCAGTTGGCGAGACGTTGATGGCGGTCCTTCATGGTCCGTTCCGACATGTTGCCGCAAAACGCACAGTCCTTCTCCACGTGCGTCTTGTCCTCATGAAGGCAGTAAAGGCAGAAAGAGTGTTCGTCCTCCTTGAAGACGTTCTGCAGCTGGCATCCAGGGCAGACCCTGAACAGCTTTCCGGGCGTCGAGCTTCCCTTCTCCTGGGCCATCTCCGAGACAGGGCCTGAGAAGCTTCTGGAGTCCTCCGAAGTGTAGCTCGACGAAATCTTCACCCTTGAGGGGCACAGATGAATCCGACACGGGTCCCCGTTGATCGGATGTAGGATCGGTGGAGCTTGAGGCTCTTTTGACCGAAAGAATCGAAGTTTTTGTAAAAAGCGCGAAAAAAAATAGCACTAACGCTCGAGAGCAATAGCACGAGGATCCCAACACATGAACGTGCGGTAAAAATCTGAAGATGGCTGCCAGAGGCGGTGCTTAGGTAGAGGGCAGTCATTGGCTGTGGTCAGTATGACGCAGAGACCAGTGATTGGTTATTACTACGAAAGACAGATCAGAAACGAAACTGATACTGGTTTTTTCTTTACCGAGGATTCCCAGCCTGACGACGGGGAATATTCATGAGCATGTGAATCCATGCCAGACCCCATGCTGGAGAAGGAGGTACGAGTAGGCGGTAACCCGAGGATACTACTGATAGGATCCAGGGGTCTGCAAACCTTACGCACCAATGCTGCGTGTGAAGGGCAAGCTTGCCCCCCACCAGAGACACTTGGACCCAGAGGGGAGCATCATGCCTTATTTCCCTCTGAGCCTGGGGCTGAGGAGGGGGACTGAAAGAAGCCCTTATTCCCCAGCTTGTGCTGCTTGCGGCGGTGTTGACTCGGAGATCGATCCGACTGCCTGGACCGTCGTTCCTGGAAGCCTCAGAACCCGCTGAAGGCCTGCCATTTGTTGGAACACTGGTGCGTTTGACTGTAGGTCTTGGGCGTGGATTTCGTAAGAATGAATAAGGATTTGGCAGTCTGGGAACTGTTCTTAACAAGTTCCTCATCAGTGGTGGAATTAAAGAGGTCGCTACCCTTGAATTGAAGGTCCAATATCTGCTGCTGGACGTCCGGTTTGAACTTGGTAGCCCAGAGCCAGGCGGACCTTCTCATGTCTGTGGCGATGCAGATGGCCCGGCATGAGGTGTCAATATGCACCACAGTTGACTCCATGATGTCTTGAGCCACCAACTTTGCTTCTGTCAGCCCGCCTTGAAGAGTGCCTGACTGTGTACTGGAAGTTCCGGAAGGAAGTCGGCTATTTCCCGCCAAAGCCTCTGGTTAACAGCTGCGAGCATTGCATCTGCGTTAGACTGAAGAAGGTGCAGTGAGGCATTAGAATAAACCACCTTTCCATACGCCTCCAAGAACTTCTACTCCTTGCCTAGCAGAGCCTAGGACGAGGTGGCCGAGGAAGACTGCAGCTTCCAGTAGATAGAGGCCGCGCAATCACTGAGGAGTGTGGAAGAGGGTGTGCCGACAACAAGAGTGTATCCTCCTCCAATTGCCTGTACTTGGCCTCGAGGCACCTGTTGGTAGGCAGAGCTGAATGGGGTGTCAGCCATCCCTTTATGGCCAGGACGACAAGGTCCTTCTGCATCGGGTTCGCCGTTCTAGCCGCAGGGCGGAGAGCGAGGACCTCGGCCCGAACCCCCGCCTCAGGTGGTCACACCTCAGGCTGTGGAAGCCCCAAATATTCTGCCAAACCTGCAAGTTGTTCATGGAAGGCCTTGGCTGAAGATGGTGTGTCGGCGTCCTCCTCCACATCGGTGTCCACCAGGGTGTTCAGCTGGTCTGGCGCCGGGGATGAGTGCTGGGAGCCGAAGGCTGAGGTGTGGAGACTGGAGCCGGAGCCAGAGGCTGCTGTGGAAGCTTGTGTGGAACCGCCTGAACTGCAGGTGGCAGGGGAGCCGGAATTGAACCAACCAGCATGTGCAGTTGGGGCAGCACTGGGTCCTGAGGGACCAGAGCTAAAGTTGGAATGACTATGGGCACTGGTGGGGGGGGAGGCTGGTGGGAGCATGTCCCTGATTACATCCTGAAGGATGGAGACCTCATCAGCGTGAGGAATTTCTCAAAAAACCTGTCCTCACAGGCTGGTGGGGTGGCAGGTGGTATTGACAAAGTAGCGGGTGGCTACTGGGGCCTGTGCATACTCTGCCTTGCTGGTTGCATGAGATATCTGCCCTGCGACGCTGAAGGATAAGCCGTAGGCCACCTACCTGGTGAAGACCAGTCCCGCCTGGACACTCTTATCTCCTACCTGCTCCCCGAACAGGGATGGTGTCGGACGAGCAGCCATCCAGTCTGGCGCGGCGGCCATTTTGTCGAGCTGCATACCACATGCCTGCGTCGTGGTCCTCGCTCACTGGGACCTGCATCCTCCTGAACTCTTGGCTGTGGAGCTTCAGGCCTACCCTGCACCTCAGGTCAAGGCCTGGTAGGCGTGGTGCCCTCGGCTGAGTCACAGGTAGTGCTGCGTGCAGGCACCCCCTCAGACATTTTGCCGGTAGGACGCAGCCCCTCGGGTAGACATCCGGGAAAAGAATCTTGCGGTCCCTCAGCACTGTCTCCAGAAGGATCTAGTGACCCATGGGCCTGGCGGCCAGTAGCTGGATGAGCCTCGCTACCTGTGCTGGTGTGAGAACCTGAACGGTCCCTCCCGTTCAAACGTTTCCTAGGAAAGGAGTTGCCCTTGCGGGGTGCGATGGAAAAAAGCGGCCCTATCTTGGGCCTTTACTTGTGTCTGACAAAGTTCTTCAAGTCCTCTGGAGGTGACTTCTCGAAGAGCTCCCCCAACAAGAGCGTGTGGAATTACAAGGCCGAAGCCAAAACAAGGAGCACTGGTGAAAGCAGTCCGTTCCAGTCGACGCAGAAAAGAGGACTGGGGAGTGGCGCCGGTGGCCGGAGTCAGGGGAAGAAGATTTATTCTGGTGAAAAACGTTCTGTCCCCCGTCCCTAGTGAGGGACGCCCATACAGAATGGAGGAAAGAGGACGGGACGTAGGAGTAAATAAGAACGTGCACCTCTATGATTAGGATTATATATAGACTGTTTTGTGCGTATTCTCTAGTCCCCTTCATTGAATAGGTTAAAGGTGACCCAAATAGTAACGTATGAAATAAAACTAACATCGTTTAAAAACAGAAAAGCCTAACACATATTGGAGGGTCGAGTTCTAAAAGAAGCCCTCTGTATACCAAAATATGTTTCCATAACCGTGATTAGATTGGAGTTGGGACTCCAATCATGGTGGTTCATATACAAATATAGGAGCCTGTCTTTATATTTTAAAATATGTGAAGCCACGGGGGCGTGGCTTGGAGCGCCATCGATGTGGCTGCTCCCCTGAGGCCCGCCGTGCGAAGCCCGCCGCTTCTGGGCCCCTAATGCGGCTCCACACCTCGATACCGGAGCCCAGCTGATCCCAAGGACGTCGGAGGACCTGGGGCCCATGCAGGCTGAAGCGGGGACCATGACGCCCGACGGGGACGAAGTTATCCGCTCCGGTTCCCCGAGCCGTCCTCAGCGACGACTCCCCAAGATGGCGGCCCTGCTCGTCTCTCGGCCCAGGAGGGCGGGGAGAGCTTCCTGAAGCCGCATCCAGACGCGGCTCAGCTCCTCGAGTGCCCGGGGCGCGGCGGAGCGACACCAGTCCCCCGGACTTCTCCTCCGGTGGTCTCCCCGAGGCTTCCCGCACTACCAGCCCAAACCGGCACGCGACTGCCTGACGAGGGACGGCACGGACGGTGCCCATCAGGTAGGGGCTGCTGGGGGTGGGGACCCGGGTGGGGGGCTGGCCTCCCACCCCTTCGAGGCCACACAGGAGAGGCCCTCCGGACCTGCCACAGCGCCTGGGGTGGGGGCCGCGCCATCACCACCCCCCCTCCTCCGCCCTCCGGCGGGCTCCTGCCTCCGCCCCTCGCTGCCCAGGACCCGGAGATCCGGACCCCATACGCCGCACTCCTGGGGCGCCCCTGCCCATACCATCATCTGGGGCCTCCGCCCAGGCCCGAGACCTGGAGGCCCCCTCCCACTACCAGCCCCACCAGGGGATCCAAGCCTGGGTCCACGGAGGAGGAGCGGTTTATGCCGGGCCACGTTGAGTGACCCACAGCTGCAAGCCCCGATAAGAGCCTGATCAACGCTGCCCGCCTGGAGCCCCGGCCCGGGGCCCTCTCTGACGCCCCCCGAAGCGCCTAGGCTAACCCCCGGAGGGGTAGCCCCCGCTGGCCTCAGAAGCGACCCGACTGCGTATCTCCTGGGGCGCCCCGGCCCACTGCATCACCCGCTCTGCTCTCTCTGGCCTAGTCCCAAGTGGGCGCACATCAATCTATCTGCCCACCGTAACCTACGCCCCACACATTTGCCCACCACCAAGATTTGGAGAGCTCACCCCCTTATCTGAAGCCACTGTGCACCGGCCAAGCTTGGAACCAGCATTCCCTTTCCTCAATCAAGAGCCTTGACGCTCATCCACAGGGTGGGCCTTCCAAACCATCTCCCCACCCACGATTCGCCAATATGTCGAGACAGTCGAAAGCCATTAAAAACGTGGACATTGCTACCATGCTCACCGCTCCTGACAGGGGAAAGAAACCGGACTCAGTTACTCCCACCCCAATGATCTCCCAGGAGGAGGGTGACACCCCAGCTACCAGAGGTGATCTACTGGCGTTTATGGCAGACATCAAAGCCGAGTTTCGGTCCTGCATGTCGGAACTCACCTCCAAATTGGAACAAACGGACCACAGGGTGACCGAAGTGGAGCAAAGACTGAGTGAGATCGAGGACCGCTCCCAAGACCAAACAGCTGCCATGGGAGATATTCAGCAAACAGTAAGAGCCCTCCAAGACAGGTGCGAAATCCTCGAATACAAACAAGAGGACCTGGAAAACAGAGCTCGTCGGAATAACCTCCGAATCCGGGGAGTTCCGTCCTCAGTCCCCGACCAAAATCTTGCAGGCTACATAGGAGACCTCTTCCAAATCCTCCTCCCACAACTAGATAAATCCCAACTGCTGCTGGATCGGACTCACAGACTGCGTCCGCGTCGGGGAGTAGACTCCGACCAGTCCCCGGATGTCATAACGAGAGTTCACTATTTCTCCACAAAAGAAGCTATCTCCGCTATCAGTCGGTCCGGAGATGATCTCTCCTTTCAAGGTCACCCTCTTCAAATTTATCAGGATCTCTCCCTCTCAACCCTTCAGAAAAGAAGGGCTCTCCGACCTTTAACCCTCTTCCTCCAAGAGCGTAAAGTCAAATACAGATGGCTCTTCCCCACAGCACTGCAATTTTCTTATAATGGCTCCCTCCGGAGAATATCCCATTTAGAAGATGCCGCTAAAATCATGCAGACATCCTCCTCCCCGGAGGGAACTACCGCCCCAGACTTGGAAGCCTCGGGGAGCCCTTCGTCAGCCCTCCCTCCCCAACCCAGGCGTCCTCCATGGTCCAAGGCCTCCCGAAACAGAAGAAGATAACCCGAGTTCGAGCGGCCCTAGATGTCCTCCGCTCCTCCGGCGTCCCGGACACCCAACGCCCTTTCAGCTAAATTCAGAAACAGTAACTCCGGCCCAACACAGTCCTACGTTCGCCCGGCGCGGCGGGCTTCCTTCACGGCCTATGCCCCCCTCCAAGGTCCGCTTCATCTTAGAGCCCTTGGATGCAAACGTTACTTTGCCAGACACAATTGGCCCCGTTGGCCTGGGGTGGGGTTACACCCACAATGTTTCCCACCCCGCTAGTTAAAAAGTTGGCCTCCCGTTGGGGGCCTCTGTTAAAACTGCAAGTGCGGTACAGATCACCTCTACACCCTCTTCACGATGGCAGCTAATGGACAACCTGGAGTCCCCCCTCCATCCCCCAAGCAAGGATCCTCTGGCTCCCCGATCACCAGACGCTGAGATGCCTTTCCTGGAATGTTAACGGACTCAACTCTCCCCCCAAGCGCAAATCGATTCTTCAGAAGCTACAAGATGAGGAGGCCGGTGTGGTGTTCCTTCAAGAGACTCATCTCCTCCCGGCAGACTTTGGCCGGCTCCGATCTAGCATGTATCCATGCCAGTTCTTCGCCTCAGGGAACTCCAAAAAGGGGGGCACAGCAATTATGTTTCGGAAAGACCTGCGCCCCCAGATCTTGGACTCCATGATGTGCCCGGAGGGCCGCTTCGTGGCCATCAAGTGCCTCCTGCTGGGGGACCTCTACACCTTGGTATCGGCATATGCACCCAACTCGGGACAGGCAACTTTCTATGATTCCCTGGGCTCCTCCCTCTCAAGCTTTGCGGATGGCCAGACAATAATCGGAGGGGACTTCAATGGGGTTCCAGACCCCACTAAGGACAAATCCAACCCCCCTGCTCTTGGCGAGTTCGGTCAGGCCCTCAGTCTGCTGCGGCTCTTCAGAACCCTGGAGGTGGTGGATACATGGCGGGTGCTTCACCCCACCGAGAAAGACTACTCTTTCTTCTCGGGCGTTCACCGAACTTATTCCAGAATCGACCTCCTTCTATCTTCCCCCCAAACTCTCGCCCTCGCTAATGAGGTGTCGATAGGCCAGCGAATTCTATCGGACCATGCTCCGATAATAATGGAACTAAGCATCCAGAACACCCATGCCAAGGCGACACGCAGATGGGCGCTCTATGACCCAATCCTCAATGATATGTCAATCAGAGACAATATAACCACCACCATCAAGAACTTCTTTGAGGAGAACCCAGCCGCAGACACCTCCCTAGCCAATAACTGGGATACAATGAAAGCTGTAGTTAGGGGATCCTTGATAGCCCAAGGCGTAGCTTACCATCGAAACCGGAAACAAGTCCGTCTATCCCTGGAGGAGGACTTGCGAGCCGCTGAGGAAGCCCAGAAAAAGAGTGGCTGGTCTCCCAAGACACAGAGAGCGCTTCGCTCGGCCAGGAAGAAACTGGAGGCCCACTATGCAGAACACACTGCGCAACTTCTGGCGAAGACCAAACAATTTTACTATGCCAAAAGCAACAAGGCCAACAAGTTGCTGGTGGCCAAGCTAGCCAAAACAAGACGGACCAACACAATTATAGGGCTCCGGGACCCACAGGGGGTGATACATCACTCCGAACAGACGAAACTACAACTAGCTTCGGACCACTTAACCCAGGTCATGACAGCACCCCCCCGAGATCGGTCAAAGCAGGAGGCATACCTGCGGAACGCAGCCCTGACGCGTCTCCCGGACTCCACACGAGAGCAGTTGGAAGCCCCAATAACAGATGAAGAAGTTGACGGAGCCATCAACGCCCTCAAATCGCGGGCCCCGGGCCCAGACGGATTCTCCCCGAGGTTCTATAAGATATTCAAGCTCCAGCTTATCCCCCACATGGTGGCCCTTTTCAACTCTTTCCAGGTCTCGGGATCTGTAACCCCCACAATGCAAGAGTCAGTGACGGTCCTCCTTCCTAAGCCGGGGAAAGACCCGAGAGATCCGGCGTCATACAGACCCATCGCCTTACTGAATATCGACGCCAACTTATACTCGAAGATTTTGGCCAACCGCCTGGCACTTATCCTCCCGGAAATAATCCACCCCGACCAAACAGGCTTCATTCTTCACCAAGCAGCAGGGGACAACATCCGGCGGACTCTGAACCTAGTGAACATCGCCCACCGCGACTCCCAAGGCCTTGCCTTAATGGCCCTGGACGCAACCAAAGCCTTTGACAGAGTCGATTGGTCCTATCTGGAATGCACCCTGGAAGCATTTGGGTTCGGCCCCACAGCCCGAGCCATGATCCTGGCGAACTACAAGCAGCCTAAAACCATCCTCAGGATCAATGGCGCCCACTCAGCCCCGATACCTCTGTCTTGTGGGACAAGGCAGGGCTGCCCGCTGTCACCCCTACTCTTCGCCCTCACAATGGAGCCCTTCGCCCAGAAGATCAGGCGGAATGAATCCATTAAGGGACTTCAGGTGGGCCCGTCCCACCACAAAATCGCTCTTTACGCGGACGATGTACTATTGACACTCACGGAAGCCAGTACCTCAGCGAAACACGCCCTGGCCGAAATAAAGGAATTGGGGGAGGTCACCGGCTTTACTGTCAACTTCGCCAAATCAGTGGCCCTAGGAATCGGCCTCCGCCCAGAGGAAAAAGAGGCGTTAACGGGTCTGTGCCCGATTGAATGGCGGGACCACTCGTTCCCCTACCTAGGAGTTCTCATCCCAGCAAACCCAAAGGAGACCTATCAGGCCAACTTTCCCAAACTGATCAAGGAGCTGGAGGGAGACCTGAAGCGCTGGACCACGCAAGAGATCTCACTAATGGGCCGGATCACAGCCGTCAAAATGAACCTGCTCCCTAGGTTCCTCTATGCCTGCTCATCTCTATCGGTGCCCTTCCCGACCCAGACCCTCCACGACTTACAGAGGAAGATATCGAAATTCATATGGAAAGGCAAAAAGGCCAGGATCCCCCACAAGACCCTGATTGGTAACGCCAGGCTGGGAGGCCTAGGGGTCCCGGACCTGCAGGCCTATAGGGCAGCGGCGCAACTGTCACACCTACACGCCTGGCAGTCGAGCACAGCCCGCCCCAGATGGGTGGAACTGGAGCAAGCCCAGCTCCCGCTCCCCCTCCGGTTCCTCCCTCACATCCAACCCTCTCTCAGGGCGCGCTGGAAGGACATCCTACTGACAACGAAGCAGACCCTAAGCTCCTGGGACTGGGCCCTAAAGCAGAAAGGAATCCCGAGGGGCCGAGGCCCCCTTTCGCTGATCTTTCACAATCCCGACTTCTCCCCGGGATCTCTCCCCCGCAACTTCCAGAATTGGATAGACGGGGGCCTTGAAACCCTGGGGCAGATGTACTCCGAAAACAGACCCCGGACCTTCGAACAGTGCAAGGAGACTTTTCGGCTTCGAGAGAGGGACAGATTCACATACTGCCAGCTCCGCCACTGGTGTTCACACCCCCAGACCCTCCAGGCGGCAACTCGCCCCCCGACTCCACTGGAGCTAACCCTCGCGGATCTGCCAGTTAGAGGAAGAACCTCAGCCATATACAGATGCTTCTCGGGGGACTTTCTGGCGGAAAAAACTCGATCCATGGCTCAGTGGGAGGCGGACCTAGGCCATCCGTTCGATGACCAAACTTGGGTAGACATATGGTCCCGCACCCACTCCTCCTCCACCTGCGTCACCAACAAAGAATGTGCATACAAACTCACCCTGCGCTGGTATTACCCCCCTCTCAGACTCCACCACATGAATCCACAAGTGGACCCCGCCTGCTGGAGAGGCTGCAGTCAACCAGGCTCTTACTTTCACATGTGGTGGACATGCCCCAAGATCCAGCAATTCTGGACCAGGTGTCTCTCAACCATTGAACAAGTCACCGGCTCCGCCCTCCCACTGGACCCTGAGACAATTCTACTGGGGATCCCGGTCCCCGGAATCTACCCCCGCTCCGGCAACAGGGCTAAGCTCCTCACACAATGCCTCTTGGCGGGCAAGACAGTTCTGGCCCGTTTCTGGAAGTCGCAAGACGGCCCCTGCCTAGCCCACTGGTGGGGAAAATTGTGGGACATTTTAATAGCGGAAAAGGTCACCGCTGCGAGAGCGGGGACTCTGCACCGCTTCCAGAATGTATGGGCTCCAGTGCTGGACTATGATCAGCGATTTCCTGCAATGACGTTCAAGCCAATCAACGCCCGTTGGGCCCTGGGGGACCTGGAGAGTACGCACCAGGCGGGGGTGATAGACTGAATCTCTGGCCCGGGAAAACCGGAATGATGGGGGGAAAGGGACACAAAGCCAGAATCTTTTCTTTGCAATGTTATACTGCCACCCGATACTGTTTGTAACCTATACTGCCTTGCTATAAATAAACATATTTAAAAAAAAAAAAAATATATGTGAAGCCACTGATTTTGGTACAACCAGCATTTTTTAAAACAAATGGTGGGTGCTGACACAAATGATTTTATTAAATGTTTTAGAAAAGTGTGCCTACATTTTAAGTTATCAATTAGCACAAATAAATTGCTATCTCAATTAGAGCTGCAAAATACGGTTAGAAAACGGGATAGAATTTGGACATTGCAGATTTGCAAAGAGTGAAAAGATACAAAACTCAAAGTCTGATGTATGCCCAAGCGGAAAATTTAGGATTATAATTGGAAAAAATGTCCCTCTGCAGTGGCTCGTCAATGGTACATGAAATTCAGATCGCATTGTCTCCCAAAGCTTGAAATGACAGGACCTCATCTGAACACTCCTAATGAAATTAGATCTTGCAGACTTTGCGCAGAACAATGCACAGAGTCACTTAGTAATTGAGTGCACCAAATTAAGTAAGGCTAGAATCAAAATATTTAAATCACGTGAAATCGATTGAAAGTGTGAATTGACATTTTTTATAGATGAGAAACATGACAAGTACACAAATGTCCTTGCTTTTAGCTCTTGTTAATTTTTTAAAACAAATATTTGAATAACTATCACAAGTAGCAATTCAGGGAGAAGGGTTTTAAGTACAGTTCAGTTCGTCCGTCCTCGTCTCCCCGTCTTCGCGCCTCCACCTCCTGGCTCATTTTCCGTCTTTTTGTTTTCTCGTGTTTTCATTACGTATTTTAGTTCGTATTTTGTCATAAATACATCAACATTTGTTTTGTGACATTTTTAACTGTATTTATGAAATGTTAAATTAGTTGATTAATGTTGTGTAAGGTATTGTTTTTAACATAAATGCAACAATAATAATAAAAAAGTTAAATTAAAGTATGACATGCTCAGTATCCAGTTCTTCAGGAAATGGCTGGAATTTCGCCTCACTTTTCCCCAAATGTCTCCGTTTATGTTGGTCTAGTGTAATATGTGGTCACATTTTAATCAACGTCTTTCAATTAATAGTTAATTGTATGCAGTGATCTAAGGGGTGAGTGTGTTAAAAAACGTGTAAGCAGGTTTTCACTTTTAGCAAATCGGCTAAGGTTAGGTGGAGAGGACAGGGTATACAATCCTCGTACATCCCTACAAGCGAGTCACTAACCGCGATAGACTTTTTTTGTCGGCGATAACATTTATTCCTGTGTCTCTTTGCAAGCTAGCACATATTTCTAAAAGATAATTATTTTCAATCTCCTGAAAGGCCTGCTCATGTAACTAGGCATTAAGAGGCTTTCTGTTTTTTTTTTTATGCCAAGTTGTAGCATTCAGGGGTTCAACCGTCCTTCTTTTAATTTTCAGCAGGCTGAAACTGAAGTATCAAATGCCACATCAGCTAGTACCCGCTCTTTATCGACAGAAGATATAACAACCAGTTCTTGTCACTGAGAAAGTTCTACTTCATCTATTGGCGAGGCAGCCATTTGAATGCACTTCTCAAATTATATGTCATATAAATTAATGGCATGTGTAAGGGTAATCCAGATAATTGCTTTATAGTTAACTACTATGGCCCAATTATTCAGTGCATTTATGAGCCTCACCTTTATTTTCCATTGATATATGCTTCAGCATTGTTGCAAGTCGTGTTTTGTATCTCTGTATCTCTTTCAGCAGGCAAAGTGCAGACTGCAGACTTAGCACACACTGCACGTATGCAGGTTGCACTGCGAGGGTGTATTCGTGTTTTCCAAGAGGCTAATGGGAGAGCAAGGAGCCGGTCAGGCAAAAACAGGTCGTGAAAGCCAAACACTTTCAACAATACGTTTCCACTGCAGACTGCACACTGAGGGCATGATTCACATACGCGTTTTACAATGGCGCAATACCATAGGAAATCTCTCTGTGAATCGGGCCCATTGTATACTCTGCACGGCAGAAATGTATCAGTGCTTTCCAAGAGGCTAACGAAGGAGGATCAGGGAGACAGTCGGGCAAAAACAGGTAATCAACGCTAAACACCTTCAACGATGTGTCTGCTGCCGACTGCACACGTCATGTCGCATGGAGTTTGAATATTTCTATGTAGTCACTCATAAAAAATAATTGCACCCAATTTCCCCAAGCTCAACAAAGGCCACAAAGAATGGTAGAACGCAGTTAAGGGTGGAAGTAATCACAGCATCAACAAGCACTGGTAATGCCAACCGTTTGTGCTTTTGAGTAGGCATGGGAAAGGCACTTGTCAGGCACATCAGTAATGGTATTAACTGCCCATTGATGATAGCAGGTGCAAAATGGTTCGAGTACTTGGCATTTAATAGCAGTGCTTGGCAAATGCCCAATACTTATACACAAGCCAAAACTGTTGGCTTTGCCAATGCTTGTTTTTCACAGGTCTTCAGTGAAGGACACAGAGTGTTTATAAATCGAGTGGCTAAAGACAGACCTGGTGAGACATTTGTATTACACCAGTAGCGGGTTTACAACTCCAATTAAGTAATTAACTCTCAAAAGACTGCTTTGAAAAAACACTAGCATGCACTTCAAGTGCAAAGTTTGATGTTAATGCTTGAATAAAGCGAGCTCAAAGAGTTCCCACGAGGAGGGGTTTTTGGTGGGTAGGGGCAGGAGCTGGGTGGGAATGGCCACAGTGATTAGCATGGCCAAGGGCAGTGCATGGGTGATCACGTAACCAAAAACACCTACAGGCTGAGCGCCATTCCTCCCCATCTGTAATCCAAGGCAATAGTTTCGGCTCATAGGTGTTGCTTGCCCAAACTAAAAAGGTCAATCTACAGTTAGGTTTGCACAGTCAATTTCATCAGTCTACCACCCAATTTGGTAGACTTGGGGACACTGCTTCAATAGTCTGCAGACACTACAGGGGGGTCCCACCAACCAGGGATTGCGGAGGCAATGATGGAAGCCTCAAGCCCCCAATGCCTTGCGACCACCAAAAGTAGCTCAAAAGTTCTATCCTTTGTGAGGAGCACATGCTGCAGCTACACACACCCCTCCACAGTCTCCTTGAACAAAGCAGGCTTCCTTGGGTGTTTGGCATTGCAAGCGCTTCTGCACTTACTTCGATGGCCGCCTGCCATGGGTTCTTTTACACAGAAATGTTTTCATCATGCAGAAGCTCTAGCACCTCAAGCCCTGAAAGAACATCATACCCCAGGCAACTCTCTGCAAAGGGTAACATGGATTGTGCACACAGACTGCACATGTGCAGGGTGAACATTTAGGCGGGGCTCAAGGTCTACTTATACATACGAACGTACTTGCAGCAATACATTTCACACAAATGGCTAGTGGAAATGTGACGCCCTTTGCTGCACAATGCTTAAAAAACCTTGAATAATGGAAGTGTTTATATCTTTGTCCAAAGCACCACACAGGTTGCCCTGCATTCTCCTACAGCAAACTGAAAAATGTGTGCCACCGTAAAGCAAAGTTAAACTACATACATCATGGTTGGATAGCTTTTTAATTTGAGGTTTCAGTTGAAGATCCAATCTGACCTAATAGGGATTCGTATTAGGGTTACCTGAACCTTCCGAGATGCATCCAGCGCAAAACCATTACTAACTATAGAGCCAGTCAAAAGTCGTGATTTACTAACCCTGACTTGACATATGAGCCCAGACCGCAGGCAAGTGTGCATATATGTGGCAAGTAAAAATGTCAAATATCACCAACAATGTCAACATTGCTATTGGCACATACATTTCCAACCACTGACACATCCTACTGCCCCCATGCTCTCTGTCCACACATTGCCATTACATTTATGTTACAGCCCAACCTAGCATGATCCTGTCATAGAAAAGCACCTCACTGGACTTGGCAGTTAAGAAGGGAGAAAGTGTGCTAGAACTCCTGCGTGACTTGCATTCCAGTTACAATTAGACGTTTCTAGACGACCAATTGGTATGGTCGCCGTGTGGCCGAAATGAGTGGGAGCGGTGCTCCTCCATTTTGTTCTTTGATTCGTCACAGTTCCCATATTATTTTTTAAAAAGAAATCATTCCAGGATGGTTTCTATAAAAAAATAAATAAAAAAAATTTGGAAATCACTCATGAAACATGCCCAGTGGGAGTACTGGACTGCACAGTGTTTGCGCCATTCCTGACTCGTCCATCATGTCACATCATGTGACATTATTCCCTCAGGCCTAGGCAAGGACTTCAATGCACATACAGCCTGAACAGTCATTGCCACTGGCATACTGCAAAGAGGAACATCTAGTTTCTGTTTGCAGGTCCCACAGAGGTATTTGCAATAACACGTGCTGTTGTGCACCAACCGAATAGCCCAGCACTGACAGTTGCACTTACAAGTGCAAAGGTGACATTTCGCACTTGCTGGATTGTGGAAATGCGTGTACCAAATACTTCAGCAATAGTGCAAAATTCCAAAGCTCCACTACTATTTTTTTCACTTCGAACTTTGATCATCGCAAATGGTTTTCAAAATCTTTTTACGAACCCACAAAGCGCATAATCCCTGGACGTCCTCTATTGGTCACAGCCTTCTTTATTCTCTAGACATGAACCAATGTCATGAAACCGGCACGGTTTAAATCAAACTGGTTATTGGCAATGCTCTCTAAAAACAAAACTATCTACAGGATTAACCCAGGAGATAAACAATCTGTGGATTGGCAGAAAAGAATGTGATATGGCAGAAAGTCAATGTATTCTATGAAAGGCCCAACAGTATATGTGATGAAGATTTTTCATGGGTATATATCTTTTTATAAGACTCAAATGGAAAAGCGCACTTTCAAAAATGATTTATGCAGCTGGCTGGAAAGGTGCCAGTAGTAAAAGTTACATGTTAGGTGACCTCACAAACGATTATCAGTTTATGTGCCCAAAAACTATTCCAGGTAGGAACGTCGCTTTAGTAAATGGACAACTACTGCAGCACAAACATTTTCACACCAAAAGAATAGTACATTGCACGGCCCGCTGTAGCGGCCGTGTGTAGTTATGGTTAAGTTGCTAAACTCATAGGAAGAGCACTTTTTCGGTGGCTTGTAATTTCGCTCTCCCTGGACGACTCACCTAACTTTGCAAATAAAGTATATGGGAGGCTCTGAATTTTTTCGCCAAGTACGGCGAGGTTTTCGTGGGGTAGGGGTACGTTTAGGGGGTGTCCCACTTTATTTTCCCCATAGTCTCCACACAGCTACAGGTCGAACGGCTGGATGGATTTTCACCAAACTTGGGCCAGGAGCGGGGGCTTGGGCCAGAAAGCGTACTTTTGTATGTTCGGTGGAAATCGGACTGGTAAATTTGTTACAAAACACTGAAATGTACGTGCCAAAAAATTAGTGATATATTAGTGATTCCCTGTTCGCTCCGCGGACAGAAGTGTCATTGGATCGCGGTACGGCGCTGCAGATGGATGAGGTAGTTGGGCACATGGAGGTATGCATGGGTGAATGAAGGTGTGGTGGGTCTGTGGAAGGATTACACTATTGGGTGCATGGGCAAAGCCTGTAGGCTGTAGGGCATGCACTGAGGAGCGTAGGGCTGCATCATACACACCGCAGGAAGGCATGTTTCAGTCTGCATCCGGTACAGGGTGGTGCTTGCAAAGTGTGGTGTGTGCCAATTGGTTGTAGTAGCGTTAGTGCTGCAAACAGATTGTGGGTAGGTTGACAGTGACACAGTACTTTGTGAATAGCTGTGGGCAGAGGTGGATGAGAATGCGGTATGTTTGTGTATTCTGGTAAGTGCAATCTGTGTTCGTGATTGGGTGTTTTATGGTGTGGGGGAGTTGGGGTGAAGTGCTGCTACCTACGTGTGGTACATTTGTGCAAAATGGTAGCTGCCCACATGGCCAGCATGTTAACTGTTGGCATTTGCTGCTGCGTAGCGCCATGGCTTGGGTGGGAGTGTTGGTGGCAGTGGTGTCTATGTGAATTGTCGCAGAGGCTGACATGGAGACATGCATGGTGGCATTACATTACAGTGAGTGCGTTCAATGCCTAGACTATTGGATGCATGGCCGAAGGCCCTAGGCAATGCATTCAAGAGCCTAGGCCTTGAGGACATGCACGCCAGTAATGCATTTTTCAATGTGCATGAGTAAGAGGGTGGTGAGATGTAAGGAATGGGTGTGGAGCCCATTTCAACAGTTACAGGCCCCTGTTGCAAGTAGATTGTGGGTAGGTTGGGAGTGGTACAATACTTAGTAAGTACATAGTATGTGATTGAAAGCGCACAGGGATGCAGGAGAGTGTCTTGTTTGTACATTATGGTAACTGTTGCAATTTGTTACTGCATACCTCCATGGCGGTGCTCTGTGGTTGGAGTTGCTGCAGAGAAAAGTCACGATGTGTGGGCACTGGGTGCGATGCTTGTGCCAGTGGTGCATATGTGCATAGTGGTAGTTGGCGATATTCTGACATGTATTCTTCAATTACGGCGGGGGGAATGAGTATAAGGAGCAGCCCCACTGGAGCAATGCAGGGTGGCGATCTTTGGGAAATGCGTGTGGAGGACATTGTCGACGTGCAACAGCAGGACAAGTGACTTGCAAAACGTGAATTGCGCATTCTTTGGTTGTGGTGATAGTTGGAACATGCCACAGTATTTGGTGTGCGGCAGAAGATGGTGCAGTGAGAAGTTGGGTATTGTGGCCACAGGGTGCAGAGCGTATGTAATGTGACTATGGAAGTGGGCATGGTTGAAGGGTAGCTTATATGTGGTTGGTTACTCTGCTGTGTGCACATTTATTGAAGTAGGCCCAATGTTGTGTAGGTGGTGTGCATAGGTTGGCAGTGACACAATAGCGTGTGATTGGTAGTGCACAGGGCTGGTGCAGGCTGCACTATGGTTGTGGCTTCTGCTAAGTGTGACACGTTTTCGTGAATGGGTGTTTTGAGGGAGATGGGTAGAACTGGCGCTATGTATGTAATGTTTGTGCATAATGTTAGGTGCCCACATGGTCGCTTGCTTGGATGTGCAGTGTTGCAGTGGGTGTGGAAAGGGTTGCAATGATGTCTGCATACTAAAGGTGTGTTGGGGGCGTGTTAGGATATTTGTGGATGCTGCAATACTGCCTTCTTTAGCAGAAATTTCTGGTGGAGGGGCTTTGGAAACAAACGGAACGTGTACTGAGAGTGTTTAACGCTAAAAAAGAAGCAGTGTATAGAAATGACAGTATGCAATGCAGAGGTTTTGTAAGCCATTGGTGCATGCATGTTTTGAAATGTGACAGCACCCAATTTGGGGAGTGCTGCAAAAAGTGACCGTGAAAAGGGAAGAAGTATTGTCACTGCTTTATTGGGCCATAGCCCTCACTGTAGATGAGAAATCGCACCTGCACATCCTCCCATTATGAGCAGCGTGGAAATGGAAATGGAATTGTGGGAAATTGACAATTAGGAGTTTAGGGCATGGTTCATAGGAAGGGGCGTTACCATTTCGTCACAATACTGTGTCGTGAGGGTGGTCGACATGGGGCGATACACCATGCTTATCGTCGGTGATATCTTTGTGTGCCATCTGCAAAGGTGTTGCGTGCAGAGAGGTGTTGCTGGTAATTTCGGGTTGGAAGGAGTGGACGCTTTCTGGGTCTGTCAGGGTGACTGCAGTTTCGGCGGGATGGTTCGCCTTTGCAAATATGTGGCGTCCGTCACGAACGTGGACTGTGTCGTGGTGCACTATGGAAGTGCACATTTGGCTTACATGTCGTGTGGACGATTAATCCGTCTACTGATGAGGTTGCTGACCGCAGTGATGCATATTTTCCCTACTGCCAAGGTGGTTTTCTCAAGCATCACACCAGGGGCAATGTGGGTCCATGACGTTGTAATTTGTCCCCAGCCAGTGGTCGGAAGGTGTGTTATAAACAGATTTATGCGTCGGTTTATGCAGATTGCTGACATGTTCTCCACCCACTATAATCATGAGGTCGCAAAATATGCAGTGGCTCATTAGAAATGGCATTTATTTGAGCGCCATTGGCAATGGCGTTTTCTTTCACACTGTGCAAGAAGCATTGACCAGAATGTTGTAAAAATGTGAGGACAGGGAAACAGAAACTCGTAGAAAGAAAATACAGAAAAAATGTGCTTGCATGCAAGTAAAAAAAAAAATAATAACAACACCTTCATACATATACGCTGGAAGACTGAATCCCCTGCCTATTTTCATATTGTTTACCAACCACCACACCCCCCACCCCACCTTCACTATCACGAAAAGGTAGTGGATTATGCAGTACTTTCAGGATGGCACCTATCACATCCACGGTGGCCATGTGGATGTATGCGGATGGAGCAATCGTACATACTTTCATTGAACTTTGCAGTGGATGTGCTTTGGAGTAGCATGACATTTGTACTGTGAATGTGTAACGGTACATTTCAAGTGTTGCACAGCAGTGACACTGTTCGATGATGGCGGCTTTAATGCAATAGGTGGATGCGTGTGTGCCTATTGTCATCTGCCTCATCCAATGTTTCCTTGATCAGAAAAACCGGAAATTCCTGGAGAAGATGCATCCTATCACACCAGTGATATACATTCTTCCCAAAATACATAAAAGGCTGGTGGACCCACCCGGACGACCAATCATAGCGGCGACAGAGTTTACTGGAACCACTTACAAGGTATTTTGATAAGATCCTACAGCCCCTTATACAAGAAACTCCAACATATATTAAGGATACAACGCATTTTCTTCAAAAGCTCAGAGAGGTGCATTTTGTGAATGGAAGAGATATCCTATTCACGATGGACGTCACTTCTCTGTACATGAACATTGTACATGAAGCGGTCCTTGAGGCAGTTGAATGGCTGTTGTTGAGGTCAGACAACTGCCAAGGAGACAAGATCTTTGTGTTAACATTACTCAAGTTGGTGCTCATGAACAATTTCTTTAGATTTCAAGATCAATATTACCTACAACCTTCAGGCACTAGCATGGGGGCAGCCATGGCTCCGGCCTATGCTAATACATATATGTACTACTTAGAAAATGAACATGTGTTGACCTCAGCGAGATGGCTCCGTCACCTTACCATATTCGTTAGATACATCGACAATGTATTTGGTATATGGTCTGGTCGAGGATGAGTTGACAGATTTCTTTAAAATGAAGGACAGCATGCATCCACGGATCAAGTTACCACACAGACCAGTAAACTAAGGATCAATTTTGTGGATGTGGAAATTTACATCAAAGGAGTTAATCTTGAAACCAGGATTTTTACTAAGCCAACAGACAGGAACAGTCTCCTATTAGCGACAAGTTTTCATCCACACCGGACAATTGAGAGTGTTCCATTAAGCCAATTCTTAAGCTATCGGAGGAACATCTCAGAGTCGTCAGAATATGCGAGACAATCAGTGACCTTGCGTCACAAATTCAGAAACAGGGGATACAATTCAGCTTCTATCTCCAGAATTGAGGAAAGGGTGGCGAATATTGAAAGAGATACCCTGCTTACGCCCAAGGTCAAGAATAAGGATGACTGTATGGTATACGTGACCACGCATTCCAACCAAAGTAGAAAGATCAGGAGTATTATTCTGAAGAACTGGCCTATGCTGCAAATGGACACTGAAACACAAGCTCTTTTTCAACAAACACCTATCTTTGCTTATAGGAATAGCGGGGCTCTCAGAAACAGCCGGATTCGAGCCTAGACACCAATAGACCAGGGAATGACATTACGGCATAAAGGTACACAACCTTGTTACAACTGCCAGCATTGCAGTAACATTTTGCTAGGCAATACAATCTCACATCCACATACAGGGAAGCCTATTGCACTCAAACATTCTTGCACCTGTGATTCGACTAATGTGGTTTATGCCCTTAAATGCCCCTGTGGGCTCTACTATGTGGGGATTACCATGAGGAAAGCAAAATTAAGATGGACGGAGCACAAGTCGAACATTCAGACTAAAACCTTGAAATCACCCGTGTCGATGCACTTTGTGGAAGCAAGACATTCGGTTGCTCAATTGAGATGCATTATTCTAGAACAAGTGCAAGTGGGTCCTAGAGGGGAGATGTGCATAAATGATTGTTACAAAGGGAAATTTTTTGGATCGACCTATTGGATTGCTTGAGCCCAAGAGGCATGAACTGCGAGTTTGATCTCATGTGCTTTGTTTCAATGTCAACTGTTCTGTTATTTTCTAACTGCAATGCCTTAGTCAAGTGAGGGTACTGTCCATTGATTGAGGCTCTTCTGCATTATTGAAGCTTTATTGACAAGATAAAGTCACAATGCGGGACCCGAGCCATACCTTGACTTGGGTTTATGTGTACCACTGAGCTTCTGTATATTTAGTCGGTAAATGTGACAACGTAACATTATATTGATGATGCTTCTGACTGTTAGAAGTTAGATTCTGCTGCCATGATTCCTTATATGTAATCAACTGTCTATTATACCATTCGGGTAATCATTCACACATCAACCGATAAGAGTTGGTAAAAGCATCCCCATTGTCAAATGGCTGTGGGCACTATCTATGGACACTGTCCAATTAACACGGTTAAGTTATAAATCATTAGGTAGTTGAGATACACGATAGCACCTAATCACTTTCATATACAGATTAAACCTATGTTATACTGTATCGGTCAGGACACAAGGGTTTTTCCCTGTGGGATTCCTGGTCTGGTTATAGTTGACATATTGAATGGTTAGTGTGAGGTCGCAGTCTTTGGCTGCTTGGGTGCCCCGCCTCACACTTCATTACAAGTCTTACTCACAATATTCCTTTGACCGTGACTAGAGATGTGCCATTCTGTCCTTCAACAGCTGACAGGGAGTGGCGTGACACGAGCAGGGCTTCCCATGACTCCTGCATATTTTTAAGAGTACTCAGTTTATTTACTGAGCATATATATCGCATATATATAGCATCTATTTAAATGGATGCCCACACTAATATGGCGACTAACGGCGCAGCGCGCCGCCGCCTTGGCAACACAATAACATTTCACAGTTACGAGCCGCGCGTCTGACTGACGGGCGTCCCGAGGGCTGCATTCTGCTGAGGAGATCCAGGTACGTGTTTACAGCAGCTTTGGCTTGCTGGCGAGAACTAATGAACTGTAAGCAACAGTATAGTTATTCGCGAGCAGTGTGCTCGAACCTGGCTGCATGCTCGAGTCTTCGTACATATATATGTGATCAGCACTCATCCTCCTCTTCACTAGTACAAACGTTGAGGAATTCACTCGCGGGTGGCGCCGCCATTCTTGGCCGCATGCTTATGTGCCCGCTTTTGTAGATGTGGCACATTTTTAACAGCTATTGCCTTGTCACTATTACTCATTGTCTCCGATTTCATTTAACCTTTTGAACTATAAACTTAGTACCATCTCTGTTATTAACCCTTACAGTGCTTACCCATTGTGATTGACCTCCCAACAGCCTACTCAGACCCGGGGCGTTGAATTTGCCCCTGGACAGGGTGAGTTGTTTAACAAGTATAATATGGACCGTTAAGAGTGTAGAATCTAATGTACCTATGATGACATGTTATTTTTGTTCTCAATGCAGGTTGAGGTGTTTCCGTTATTGCGACTACTATAAGGTTAGTCACTCATATTAATATTTACCATCCCTAATTACCAGCACACATCTCAGAGTTAGTTTATCTTTGTTATTTTTAGGAAAACCCCTTATCAACCCATGAAACTTTACACATCCTGCCCTGAAGATGGGTTCATCGGAATCCAAAACGTGTTGGCACCTTTAGGAGTGTTTAGGACAAAGTATAGAGCAGAAGGAACTGCACTGCTCATACTGATATACACATTGTGTTGTCAAATTGTAAATTGATTAATTTGTTCAATGCTCAATCTTAACTGAATATGTTCTTGGAGTATGTAACAGTACAGCTCTGATTTCTGGTTTTGGTTTGTTGAATCTGTTTTTTTAATCCGTTTTTTGAATCTGGCTTTGATCTTTTAATTTATATCCAATTGTATTCATGTATATTGATTTGTTTTGTACACACTGGGGCTTTTACAGTGCTACTCAAATATATATATTGTCTACCCACACTGTGTATGGTCCTGGTGGCTCTTGATTGTACTGGATCAGGTGGACATTACTATTAGTTTTATGCACAAATGTGCATCCAATGAACAAGAAAGAACTATATATGCTTACTTTTTCTACATAACCAAGACGACGAGATACACCGAAGTGGGCTGTGTTTTCTATTTTTGGAGACCCCTCTTCACTTTTGGGTATAAATACACTTGAGACTGTGTCCCAATTGGAGTGCAGCATAGGGCTATCGAGTGGCAACACCGGTGTATGTTCTGTGTTTGTTTTGTATTGGACCTCGATTGGCCTCGAGGTTAACCCTGCTGCACCTGAAATACAACTAACGGATTAATTTGATCATCCAGAAAGAGACGTTTTGACTCTATATTGACCAGTTACCCACTGTTGTGCACCCCATCCCCCCTCTCCTTTCCCTGTCTCTGCAAAGCCATAGTGAACCGGGAAGAGGGAGGCTGACATTTGAAAGGGATCCGAGCCCGAAGGAGGGAGATCCAGGGGTGGAAAGTCACCACAAAAAGTTCATTACAAAACTGTTGAAAAGGACATTAAGATTTGTGAAAGCAAGAAGTATTGCAGAACAAGGGGAAGGAATGTGTCCCCTTTGTCATTTAGGATCTGAGCCCGGCCAAGGGAGATCCAGGGGTGAAAAGCTAGCACGCAAAGTTCACTGAGAAGGGAAATTCTGTTTGTTGTTTTGTTTTGTTACTTTTTGAACTATCAGACCCTCGGAAGCAGGTATCACAACCTTTGGTGGCCTAGCCACCGAAGGTTCTGATACCCATGAAGAACTGTTTGCGGGGCCTACGCCCGGAAGAGGGGGACCCAGGGGTGGAGACATCACCCAACCTGAACTTTTTGTTTGTTAGATACATCAGGCCCTGAATGCAAGAGACTTTTTAACGAAAAGAGACTTTTGCCGTCAAAGAACCTGATAGCTGGAACGGAACTGTCGGCTCGTGCTAAGGAAGCTCGAGCGTGTACTGTGCTAGTTGGATCGGAGCTGTCGGTTCGTGCTGAGAAAGCTTGAGTGTGTGCTGCGCTCCAAGGTCCCACCTTGTCCTGTGCTGTAAACATGGGGAAGGGAGACCCTGGCAATCACATCCTGATTTATTATTTGGAACACTTCTTTTCTTTATTGAAACCCTATCCCACACTCTTTCTATAATTAGTTGTAAGGAATTGGCAATAGGTTTTCGTAGTTTAGGCCCTTTTATTTACTCTACGCCACTAGGACTGCCTTATTTTTCAGTTGATGGTCGACGCTTGCTCCCATCTTAAATTTAGGTTTAGCTTAGGCTTTTTTCCACCCTGCATTCATTGTTCAATAAACACCCTTGAACTGTGATCACTTGTGTTTGTCTTTACTGTTGCCACAATGAGTTCCTTACAATGGCCAATGTGTTGTCAAGACCAGCCCGGCGACTACCCCCGGATGAGCCAGTTGTCCAGGTACGGGAATACAATGACCCTGGATCTCCTGAGGTGAGCCGCGACTACCGCCATGAGCGTGGTGAAGACCCTTGCAGCGGAGGTCAACCCAAAGGGAAGCACTTTAAGCTGTGTTTGTCCTCTATGAGGAACCGTAGAAACTTCATGTGCTCCCATCTTAAATTTAGGTTTAGCTTAGGCTTTTTTCCACCCTGCATTCATTGTTCAATAAACACCCTTGAACTGTGATCACTTGTGTTTGTCTTTACTGTTGCCACAATGAGTTCCTTACAATGGCCAATGTGTTGTCAAGACCAGCCCGGCGACTACCCCCGGATGAGCCAGTCGTCCAGGTACGGGACATTTGTACTGGACCCTGGATCTCCTGAGGTGAGCCGCGACTACCGCCATGAGCGTGGTGAAGACCCTTGCAGCGGAGGTCAACCCAAAGGGAAGCACTTTAAGCTGTGTTTGTCCTCTATGAGGAACCTTAGAAACTTCATGTGCTTTCGATGTATCGGTACATGGAAATAGGCATTTTACAGATCTATTGACACCATTCAGTCCTGAAGTTCGAAAGCATGGATAATTTCTTACCTATCTGAATGTGTCTTTCCTCAGAAACTTGTTCAAGGCCGAGAGGTCCAGAATTCGACGGACACCTCTTCCTTTCATGGGCACCTGGAAATAGCGGGAACATCAACCTTTGATCGGGAGGTACCCTCTTCCACAGCACCCTTCAATAAAAGGGCTTGCAGTTATTCCTGGAGCTCCTGTCCCAGTTAAATTGGAGGCGGTGGGGGTCTGTCCGGTGGCTTTCTTAACATGGGCAGACAATAGCCCCACCGAACGAGCTGGAGGGGTTGGAGGTAATATCTTGCCACTGGTGCCAATGTTCTGCCAACTGTCCACCAACCGGCAAGTCGTGGGAGGGGAAATCGAAGCGGCTTAGAGGGCGGTGCCACCCCGCCGCTGTTTGTTGGCCTCTAGATGCCCTTTCGTAATGCGAGAACCGCCTCTGCCTGGCTTGTGGGAGCTGCACTTTTCTGCCTGTAGCCTCTGCCCCTTGAGGCAAAACTGAAGGCAGGTTTGGCCGGCTGCGCAGCTAGGCCCAGCATTTTTGTGGCTATTCTAGACTCTTTGAACTTTGCCAGAGTCCTCAGCATTCTGACCAAAAAGAAATTGTCCCTCGAAAGGCATGTCCAGTAGTATATTCGGGACGTCCGATGAGAAGCCAAAGGTTTTTAGATAGGCTTGCCGTCTTAGTACTATCGCCGACCCCACTTAACGGCCAACGCAGTCGGCCGTATCCAGGTAGACTGCTTGGCTACCTCCTTACCATCTTCCACCAGCCGTGATGCGAGACCCATGCTGGAGAACAACAGTTACAGATAAGTAACTTGTCCCTTCTCCAGCATGGGGTCTTGCATGGATTCACATGCTCATGAATACGATTACACAGCAGTACATGTACACAACCACTGGAGGTGGCAAGGCTCACAGAAGCAATACATTTACCCCTGGAACAGACTCACCTCAAACAAACAGGTTGCGTAGTACCGTTTGGCCGACCAGGGACTCCTCCCTGTCGACAAAGTAAAATCTAGTGAAGGTGCGGGTAGACCTCCATGTAGCAGCCCTGCAGATGATGACCAGGGGAACACCAGAGAGAAACGCTGTTGTTGCTTCGATGGCTCTGGGGGAATGGGCTCACTGCTGGCCTGGTAGAGGTCTGTTGGCCTGACAATGACAGTTCATGATACAGCTGGAGAGCCACTTGGATATGGAAGCCTTAGACAGGGCCTTCAGGTTCAAAATGATCGAAAAGCTGAGATGTCTTCCGAAAATCTTTTGTGCGTGCCAGAGAATTTAAATGCACAAGCAACGTCCAGAAAATGCAACGCCCTTTGAGCAGCCGTAGAAGGGTCAGAAAGAAAACTGGCAAAACCAAAAGGCTTGTTGAGATGAAAGTTCGAAGGAGCCTTTGACATGAAAGTGGGATGACTGCAGCACCACCTTTGTAGCATTGAAGGCCAAGTACGGCTGCTTGCAGGAGGGGGCCTGGATTTCCCCGACCCATCTGGCCAGGGTGATTGGCACCAGGAAAGCAGTCTTCCACGAGAAACTTCAGAGGGGCATGATGCATTGGTTCAAATGGAGGCCCCATGAGCTTAGTAAAGACAACGTTCAGTTCCCAAACCGGGGCAGGAGACTTCATTGACGGAAACGTCCTGAAGAGGCCTTTGAGGAACTCCTTGACAAGACTTTGCGGCCACAGGGAGAGCTTGCGCGGCACCCGTGTGTACCGGGATATGGTCGCCAGAGGAACCTTAATGGAAGCATGAGTCAGCCCAGCCTTAGCCAGCGAGAGCAGATATGGGAGGAGCTGCGGGTTATCCGCAGAGGCGTAATCTTCTGCACCCTGCAACACACTGTGAAGCGCTTCCATTTGTGTCAGTAACAAGACAACGTAGAGGGAGATCTGGCCTTGGCCAGGATCTTCTTGCACTCCAGCGGCTGAAATAGTGCCCAAACGCTAGGACTGCAGGAGCCAGAAAGTGAGGCTCAGTGACGCTGGGTTGTGATACAATATTGTTCCGTTTTCTCTGGTGAAAAGGTCAGGAAGTGGAGGCAGCTGGATGGGCGGAACCACTGACAGATGGAGAAGGGCCAGGTACCGGATCTGACGCAGCCACGCCGGTGCGATGATTATCATCTTGCAATGGAAACAGAGTGTGTTGATCACACGTAACATGAGCGCAATTGGAGGGAAGGCGTCCTGGCCTGTGGGCGAGGACTATGCTGGCATCCAACGCTGTAGGCCTGGGAGTGGCCCCTGTAGGCTTCCTGGGTGCAGGAGGGCTGACAGAGCGTGGAGTACCTCTTGAAAAACCCAGAAACTCTCCCCCAAGGGGAATGAAAGAACTACCTCCTTTGTTGTAGGGTCCCCAGAGAGCGTGAAGTCTCTGCATCGGTCTTTACAGCCAGGAGTTTATCATCCACTGTTTTCCCTAACAGGTTGTCCCCATCTAAAGACATGCCCACAACCTTGGACTGCATGTCCGCCCAGAGGTTTGTGGCTTTCAGCAAGCCCAGGCTCCGAAGGGGCACACCATTCCCCATCTGGCAGAATCTGGAGTCTGCTATGTCAAGCGCGACTGTAATGGCATGATCCAAAACCACCTCTCCTACAGGATATAGGGCTAGCGACTCGGCCTTCTTGTCATCAGTAAGAAAGTCCAGGATAGGTCTGAGCTTGTACCAAAGCTTCCTGCCGTGAAGGAACAGGATGGGGAGTATGTTGGCGGCCTTGATGGTAGAAGCGGCTGTGTAGAGGACACGTTTGCTTGCCGCATCCAGCTTCTTGCCCTTTTGGTCGGGAGGCACTATGGACACACGGGTGGCTGGACATACTTTTCCTGGGTGCGGCACACACTACAGAGTCTGGAGAAGACTGATCTGAGAAACCTGGAAGCTCAATCCGGGACCCAGTATTTCTTCTACAGTCTGTCCCGCTTCGATGGCGTGGTACTTGGAGCCTTCAAAATGGCCAAACCGTCCTCCCAGACGTCACCTAACAACGGGACCGACACAACGGTATTCCTGGAGGACTCACGTCATTGAAAAAGGAAACATTTCTTCTTTTTCTCCTCTGGCACAGATGGAAGAGTTTTTTTTAAAAATACTTTATTTAAGCTTGGCAGTCAAGAAGTACAATACTCTGAACAGGAGAAATTAATAGATCACGCTTTCAACAGCAATGTATGGAAAACCAAGATAACAATCATTAGTACCTAGATGCTTCCTGTTAGGTTAATTTCTGTACATTTCAGCCTCCACCCCATTGAGCAGATGTTCTCACCCAAACCCCCCTCCGATTGCACACTTAGCACCTATGCCTCGGCTTCAGTCTGGAGGTCGATTAGCCAGCTCTGCACGGAATTCCGCTGATATGTCTTTAGACCTGGATTTAATCTGCAGTGTCCCAATATAAGATTCCTCACAGTTCTCAGCCCACGTTAGGTCTGCCAACCACTCCTTGGCTCGTGGCATGGTCTTGTCTATCCACTTATGCAAAATACATTGTTTGGCCACCATACATCCCGTATTAATAAAGGTCCTCAACTGCTTTGTTGGAATGTCTGACCACAGGCCAAATAGCACCCCCATAGGCGCGCAAGCAACAGGTACCCCTACCACCTCAGGCAGTGTATTAAGTATAGGCTTCCAAAAAGCACCCAGAAGTTTGCAGCTCCAGAGCATGTGCAGGTGGTCAGCGCCATCAAAGCAGCACTTCGGGCATGCACTGTCTGCTGGTTCATTTTACCAATCCAGCTCAGTGTGTAATACAGTCTATTAAGGATCTTATACTGCACTAGTTTAAATCTGGAATTTAGGAATACAGTTTCGGTATGAGAGCATCCGATATGTCCATAACCATGTCTGCAGCCCATCAGCACCTGTCTCTGGGGTTAAGTAACTATTTTGCCAATTATCAATTTATATATTGTGGCCAACAGCCTGTGCCCTCCCTAGGAATTGGCAATATATACAATTAGGTCATCCTCACGGGGCTCCGCAGGCAATCCCCCCACCAAGTGGAGACTGCTGCATGTATTCTATAATATTGTTCCATTTCGGTGTGATAAATTTCCCATCTGGGAAGCTGTCACTCAATAACCTATATCCCAATCGCTCCCAATGTGAAATAACAGATCTATCCCAGGTGGGGTCGATGCCGGGGAATCTCTACAACGGGAGCCACTTATAGTATGGACGCATCACACCAAGTTTTGCATAAATAGCCCACCATGCGGACACTGTTCCGAGGACTCGATCAAAGGGGCAGTCCTTATATTTTACATTGAGTAATAGTGTCCAAGTCTCAGATACACCTGCCACTAATCTCTCCAGCTTAAAATGTGGCGGCCCTGCCCATTCCCGTACCAATATGTGGCAAACTGTGCCTGTGCTTCCAACCAATATATTTCAAAAAGCAGCACTGTAAAGCCACCCCTGTCGCATGGCAGTGTCATTTCTGACCATTTGTTCTGGACGGACTCATGTGTCAGAAAAATTGTACGAGGCATCCATGGATCTTTGCGAAAAAGGTCTTTTAGGATCTAAAATGTGAGCTGTGCATGGGTTCTTCTTGAGGGCTAGGCCTTCCTCCCAAATGTCGTGGAATCAAGGTACTGCCTTGATAGTCTTCCTCTTGGACTCTCGTCACTGATACACGAAGCCCCCTTTCTTGGTTTCTTCGTGCACCAGCTGGAACAGCTCGGAAGCCCTGGAGATCATCCAGTGAAATGATCCCACCTCATCTGGTGGAGTGACTATGAGGGGCGTCCAGGTGCAGTGACAGGTCTGTCGGGACGAAGTCCTCATCTTCGTTGGTTTCCGTGGCTGCCTCCGTACCAGTGTCAGTGTGTGTATCCGGGTCCGCTGGTGGAGTCGGGACCCGACGTGGTGGAGGAGGCTGATGTGGAGGCATCGGATGACGCTTTCTCTTTTAACGCGGAGGCTGATCAGGGGCCTGCAGCACCACAGGTGCTGGCCGGTCCTGGGTGAGGCATTACCCTGCTCGGAGCACGGGTCAGAGGCCTTCCCCGAATCAAGCCATGCCTGCTATGCCTGTCTTTCTTTTTCTTCTTCGAGAAGGCCCAGGCACATCTCACACCCATCCTCGTTGTGGTCCGGATGCAGGCAGCAAAGACATTGTAGATGTCTGTTCTCCACAAAGACGTTCTGTAGCCCGCATTGGGTGCAGGGTCTGAAAAGGGTCCTTCCCTCCCTTTTCTCCTCTGTCATGGACAGAGGGAACAAAGTAGGGCAAAGACGGCCTTCCTGAAACTTCGACAAACAACCGCCCTTGAGGGGCGCACAACTTAACTGACAACGGATCCCTGTTGTCGGCCGATGGAGATAGGAGCACACCGGTTCTGATGAAACAAAAATAGAACTTTTCTGCAGAAAAAACATGGAAAAAAGTACAAAATAGCTCAGAGAGCAACTCGAGGACTCCCAACACTGAAGTGTGCAGTAAAAATCTGAAGATGGCAGGGATTAGGGAGAGGACTGTCATTGGATGGGGGTAGTATGGCCCACAGGACAGTGATTGGTTTAGAGGAGAAATATAGTTTTAAAGTGAAACTTTTTTTCTTTTACCGAGGATTCCCAGCCTGAAGGGGGAATATTCATCAGCAAGTAAATACATGCCAGACCCCATGCTGGAGAATAATTAATTCTCATTGATCTTGATCATAACCATCAGAGCATCTTACCAAAGTCAACTCAAAGCATTGATCCAATAATTCACAAACCAATATCATTAACTGTGTATGATGTTTGTAATGTGATCGAAACTACTGCTTAGGGCCTAGAGAAAACAGCTAAAGAACCTTTGCTTTCACAATGAGTCTATCATGTGGCCACAGGCTAAAACCAATCGACTTATTGCTTAAACTAGCTGAAATGTATCTTGTTGATGCATGCGGTTTTCTGCTCTGAGCAAGCGTATTAATATGTGTGGTAGGTTTGAAGGAGACAGACTGAGTGAGTTTTATTAACGGAAAGGAATAATGCCCATCTTTCCCTATTCTACAAGGAGCCCCTACCTAACAAATAGCTACGGTGCCCATCAGTCAGTGAATGCCCATGAATGAAATCCATCCACTGTCCGACTAACCTATCTGACCCTACCATTATTTGTACCAACTCAACTTTCTTGATTTCTCTTTCAAACACTTGTAAATATACGATTTTCAGATAGTCTCTGGTATTTACCAGAGACTATCTGAAAATCATATATTTAGATCATAAAGTAATCAGTTTTATCAGTTCATACATTTCATTGATTGTTTTAGATTTTTCTCTGATCTTCTATAGGGATTGAACCATTTCTCCTCCCCTGGTCAATGCATTCCAGGGTAATATGTTCCTTCTGTGCTATTTCCTATTTTCTTGAATATTTCATTTTCTTTCTTTTGTACTTCATCTGGTTCTCTTTTTACAAGTTCCCACTTGTTCTCAGGTTTGCTGTTTATAACAAGTTTGTTTAACTCACTTCGGACTTCCGGTTATGAATCTTTATGATTGGGGATCATTCGGTGAAATATTCTCTTTCACTTCTCTTTGTGTTGACCGTACAACCAAAAATGGTTTTTAATCACTCTGGCTATAATGTCTCTCACTTGAATGCGACTAATATAAGCATCCCAGTAATGATTCTCATACACTCTTGTTATATTCTCTCTCCCGTGATTGTGACTAGTATGACATCCAATAGCACTGGTTGTCATTCACTTCCCCGGGACTCCCGTTATCCCTATTACCTCCTGTTCTTCTTAGGGCTAATGTCACCAGGGTTTTGGTTAGATGAGGATCAGCTTCTCCAATCTGGTGTATTTTTCTCTTTCTCCAGCCTCTCTCCCCTCTGCTTTTCGTGGGTGGGGATCTGGTATCTCGGGTATTAGCTTGTCCCGAGCCGGTCTTGACAGGACAGTTTTAGTGTAGTTACTTCTACCTCTTGTCCATCCCAGTGTTCCTGTGGTCACGTCACCTTTCTCCGCTTCTTTTTCGCTCTTCACTTCGGCATGCCACGCGTCTAGCTTCAACTCTGCTGGCTTCCTCTGTTACCTACGGTAACACACCTGGCCCCTCTCTGACTCTGTCTGCAGGATGCTGCATGTGTTGCCTCACCTTCTCTCTCAAGCCTGTGTCTCTGCCCTTTTTAAACTTGCGTGCTCTTCCTTCATTTACCCATGCTCCTCCCCCTTCCGGACTGATGTAGCCATGGGGCTTCCCCCGTGTAAAGGTTTGTTCCTTTTAATCTTGACCTCAAAGGTTTAAAGGGGTTATTTTACAAGCTCCCCTAGGGAGTTATTTCTGTGAACTGTAGTCCTTGTTCCCAGGGGGAGGGTGGAGTCTTTCCCGATAAGGTCCCACTTACCTCTAGCCCTAGGGAGGGTATTACGCAACACCTCCCTAGCCTCACAGGGGGGGGAGAAGGGAAGGATTCTTGTAATTCATCACATATAAGGTAAGCAATTCTAACAGGTTCCAACCCATTAATTCTAAAGATGATTCAACGTGAAACTAAGCCTCATAACCTTTGACTCTCAAATGCTATCTTCGCCTACTCAATGAAGATCCCTGGGGCTCCCAGTATCAAAGCCAAAAACATCAAAATCGCAGCATGCTCTTTCCCCCTAAGTCCTATAGAATTGGAGACAGCTTTCTGTAACCTGTTTGCTAAAGAAAACTGAATTAACTTCGCTATCTTTCAACTGTATGCAAGATGATCATTTCTTTTAAGACTGGACCTCAAGTTTCTCTTCTCTTGACCACTTGCAATCTGCTTCACTACTACAACTGGCTCTTCATTTCCTCTCCCACAACCTCCCTGTCCTTTTCTCGCGTCCATCTGCTCTCTCCAAGCGTGCCGGTCGCCATCTATATATGTCCAAGCCTTGTCAGTATATTTAAAATCCTATGTTTGGCTCAGATAGAACAATTATGAACGGAAAAGCAAATCCATTTAATGTCTGAGATTATAAAGCTTTGTACTCTTTGGAGTGAGCACATTATTAATGTTTCTTGAATTAAAGACAATTATGACATTTTGAAGCTGCACACATTAAATCTGGCACTGGGCCCGGAAACTGGTCGCAGGTTTTTTGTATACAAGACAATTTGACTTCCCCAAAGTAGCTTATTAACTTTGGCACTGTATCCAGGAGACAGGACAGGCTTGTCAGACATAATTAGCTTTGATTTCATAATGGAAAACCTTGTTATTCACTTAAGCTCTGTTTTTTATCCGGTCTGCCATTATGCATACAACATTGTAATGACCTGCGTCTGCTTATACCATTTTTATAACGCAAGCGTACTTTATTATTCTATAACTCCTCATATGAGTTACTTTGTATTTGCTGCAGCCTGGGAACGTAATTAAGTTAATCTGTTAGAAAGTAAACCTTGCCTTCCCTCAGCACTAACTAAATCAATGTCTTTGTATGCTTGACTGTACATATTTGCTTTCTGTCAAAACTCCCAATTATACAAAACATCCTTTTAATAGTATGCTATTCTGTACCCATGATACAATGTGCGTTTTATAGAAACGTTTTATAGTTCATGTTCACCAAAATGCTATCCTGGTGCAAACTGTTTCAATTGCTATCTAGATGTCTAAATGCAGTGTTTTGCTGTTTGTATGAGCTGTTTATGGCAGGCAGATTAGCATCTTTTGCTCAGTGCCTATATAATTTGTAACCATGGATGCCAACGGAAAGTCATTCTGCACCCCCTGGGGCATGAACAAAAGATAGGTGGTGCTGGAGAACGTATATCTAAGATGAGTATGAGTTATCAGTGTGGGGAAAGAATGAATTAGAAATATAGAGTAAAATTTAAAGATACAACATGGCAAGGGAGTAGTTTCTTACCTGTAACTCCATTTCTCCAGCGTTGGTATCTTTCATGGATTCACATGCGGTGAATATTTCCCTTCATCAAATATTCACAGCATGTGAATCCACGAAAGATCCAATGCTGGAGAAGTAGCAGAAAAACCAATGGTCACACCATTCTCCATATATAAAGTAAACAAATAATCTGTCAACAAAAAGCTGTTATTGTGAAACTATTGAATAATCTGCCTGCAGTACGAATTAATGCATGTACATTGAGAAATAATTGTTTAACCACTTACTCGTCCTTAGCACTAAAGGGGTAAAGACAATGCAATGCCTATGTGCAAGCAGCTGTTCAGCAAGTTTCATATTAACCTTTACTGCTCAGCACTAATTACAATGCTATATTTTCATTTACCTCATTATAAACCTGCAGTGCCCTCTGAAGTGCATCATGAAGATCCTGCACAATCAGCTCACAGCTTTTAATGCTGACTTGCCCTAAACAAAAGCACACATATTATCCATTTAGATGCATATAAAAGGAACATGTGGAAACATATTAACTACAACATTCGTAAAGTGCCTTTTTTGGGCAGGAAGAGACAAGGGTTACTAAAAAATAAAAGAAAAAAAGAGTCAGGCATTGTATATTCTCAGGTAAATCAAAACAAATAAAAACACATTTTAAAAATTGAAATTTTGCCAATAAAAATATTGCGTAAACTTTAACAGCCAAAATAATGACATAATAAATAGATGAGGCATGTGCTGAAAGATGGTGTAACTAGTAGCAACTGTGAAATATCTTAATCAGTCATTCCATATTTCAGAAATATAGTCTCAATGTAGTGAAACTATTTAATAAACCCAATCTAGACACCAACACATGTGAAACATGAAACTACTATATCTGTGTCCACAGGCTCATGAAGAGATTTGCAGGAAATCATTTTTTTAAAAAATCATATGTTTATTTAATCAAAACACAAATGTACAATACAAGCTGTGCACAATTACTATAAGCATTGTGAAAGGAGGATTACAAGGGTGAAACATCGAACACCACCTATTGATCAACTGTATTAACCTCCATCGGTGCCCCTCTAGGGAGACGCTCTGCCAACCTTGAAAAAAGTCAGTTTGACTTCAGTGGGTGAAGTTCTTGATTGAAGCCGGTCGCCTTATGATATCAGTTTGACTGGATGGGCCATGGCGGAATTCAATTGCTCCTATGTCTGAGTCCCAAATCAGTGCTTAGTGGAACCCCTCCGGGCTGAGGTTTGAATCGGGAGCACAGAAAAAGGAGTGTGAAGACCTCCATTTTGTCCTTGCAGAGGTGCAAGTTCATTACCTACAGATCAAGGATGGGACACATATCCACCCTTGTACGCATCCTGTATTTAAAAACAAGTGGAATACCGCCTCCCCAGCCCCCCGCACCGCTCTCCGAGAAGGCACACGTTTGCTTGTGGCCTTTACTAGGAGTTGCAAGATTCCCTCCAACCCAAAGTCATCAAGGAAGGGGAGAGCAATTAGAGGGGTTTGGCATTTGCATGGAGGCAAGGGAGGCAGTAGTACTGGGAAATTACCTTCAAGGCCCAGGAATCCAAGATGGTGTTTAGCTACTCTGGGACAAACGGGAACAGACCCTCCCCACTGGGGAAGAATGGAGAAAGCCAAAATGAAATGAGTTTTGGACCAGCTGATGAAGGAGACTGCAGAGGCACACCGTGGCTTTCCACTGTTTGAAACCTCAAGTGACTTCTCTGGCTTGTAACCAAAAAGAATGGACCCAACAAAGAGAACAACAAGGTCGGCAATTGCTGTATTTGAGAGGGGCATGCTCAAACATAGCTGTATTGTTCCATTGCCTTGTTTGCATTAAGTTCAAGAGAGGAATCAAGGCTGCTGGCATTCTGGAGGTTGAACACAAAGCTGACCAGACCATCATCCTGACGGTATAGTTCCTTAAGGAGGTCCTCCACTTCACCTTCTTCCATGGATTCCTGACAATAAGGAATGGGAACACCAAATTTGGTAAAGAAATACCCAAACTTCGACAAGGAACTTGACCTAGTGGTTGGTGCAAACCTATGGAATTTCTGCGCCTTTCAGAGGCTGCTGCCAAGTCATGCTGAGGTTTGTGCCATGGCTACTAAGTTGGAATGGAAAGGATCAGTCTACATGATAGGGGTCTGCACCAGCTCAGGGGCATGCAGTGACAGATCAAAGAGGTGCCTCTACAGGCACGAAAAGGCACAGTGGTCCAACGCTCCATAACTGGCACCTTGGCAAAAATCTCCCAAAAATGTTTGGCGCACTACTACCACTGCTATGAAGTCATATCCGGAGCCACAGGTGCCAAAGACGCTGTGCAGAGCCAACACACAGCTGCAGTGGGCTTGCTGCTGACTGACAAATGTTCTAAAGCCAGACTAACCCCTGGAGGATATTTTAGTATTATAAATCTGTAGGAAGGCATCCATTAGAAATAAAGATAAAATACTATCTTGCAACTCTACGGCTTGGAGGATCTGAACAAGGATCACCATCTTCAAGTTGCTCTTCAGAGGGAACCTGGTTACAGAGCCTCAGGTAAAAGCTGGGTCTGAGGACCACGTCAATTTTAGGGATCTGCAAGTAGTGGGAATACCTGCCTCTATAGACATCAGCAGATGGAAACTACACTGCTCCCTTCAGCAGCAGCGGAAAGGCACCTTTTCTGAGAGTTTCTGAGTAGCAGGCGAAGGGAAGAGAAGGGGTTGGCTTGTACAGGAATGGATGATAATGCAGCCATGAGCCATTATCTAGAGGACCCAGTAGTCCGATGCAATGACTTCCCATATGTGTAAAAAAGCTTTATCCTATTTACCACAGGACACAAATCTCTGGATGAGATTATATTAAAAGATGCTTTGTGGCCAGGATGCTAGAGGGCACAGAAGCTGTGGACTTAACCCTGCCACCCTCCCAGCCACTGGCGAAAGAGATGGGATGACAGTGACCTCTCCCTGTAGAAAAAGGATGGTGAGAGCCCAGAGGACTTGGCTGTTGCAATTATCTCAAGGTTGTTGTCCATTTGACTGCGAAACAAATTAGAAGCATCAAATGACATGACCAGCAGTTTAACAAGGACATCCTGGGTGAAACTGGGCACTCTTGTCCACGAGTGGTGATATAAAATGATATCAGTTCAAATGGATGTTCAGATGGATTTCTGAAATCTGATTTGGTGGGCAGAGGTTCAGAAGGCCAGCCTAGTTTCTTGGAACAGGATAACCTTCTGGACAAGCCAGCCCAATCAAGATAGCATGGGCGGCGGTCAAGACTTGGTCTCAGGAGGGGTGAGAGTGATCAAAAGCCCACAATGAGCACACACAGTAAACAGCACTACAAATGACTCTCAGTCAGGTGTATATAATAAAAATGTATATATATTTATTAAGGGCTATTTAAATCAAACAAAGCAAATATCAGCAGTAATAACTAAACCAACACAACACTACTAATAAACCTATATACAGTTACCAATGGCCTAAAGGAATAGTGCACAGTAAGGGTCCACAACCTGTAAAGAAAGGGATCATACACTGTGAATATTATTTAGGCAGTCCTTCACTTTTCAAATCCTGAGAGGCAGTCCAATCCCTAAAATGAGAGGAGCCTTGTGCTCAAAAGTACTTTCGGTGCTGATGCACGCGATCGTGCGGTTGGGCCAAACAGGGGGCCCTTGCACGGGCTGTAGAAGCTCAGGAAGGCGGGTAGGCAGTGAGGAATAAGTTCCCACTATTCTAGGGTTGTCTCCCAAAGAGGGCAGAACAGGATCCAAGAGTTGGGAATAGCTCAGTAGCACAGGCTACCTCGATAAAGCAGAGTGGCCCTCGGGATACTCGTGCGTACAAATGATGGAAGCGCCAGGGGCCACCGGTAAGGGTTGCAAGTACTCACCGACCCTCAGCGCACACCAGACCAAATTTCGTCAATAGCGTCCACTTCGGTTGAGGGTTCAAATCCTACAGTTATGCGGTTCTGTGGCTTTCAGGGCTCATTCTGTGGCGGGACAGTGGCGATTTCTCCGCTCCTGATGAAGGGATTAGGCCAATTCCACTGCAGCAGGTCTGAGGGCACAGCAGCAAGGCACCCACAAATGTCACCACAGCTGGGCGACATGGCAACCACGTATGCTCGGGTACATGCATACTCTCCTAATTCCAGACCTAGGAATGCTAGGTGTACGTAACTCAGCAGAAGAGCGCCTTATACCCAGAGCTTACAGACCCCAAATGCTCAAGTGGCAACTCGAGATGGCGGCGGTTCCAGAGCAAAGGTCCCGTACCCCCCCACACCCTCTCTGCCCCATGTGATGCTGTGTTGTACCCCCATCCCCTCTCTACCCCCGTGATTCTGTGTTGTACCCCACAACCCCACCTTTGTCCCTGATGAAGGCTTGTTCCCCGTACCCCTTTCCTGATACCCCATGATGTCCACTGTGCCCCCCACCCCTTCCCTGGTCCCCAGTAATGTCTGTTGCCCAGCCCCCCCCTCATCCTGCTTGCCCCCTGTTAGGGAGAATTCTCTGTTTAGGCTGAATTTCCCTACCTAGTGAGTCCCCCAGCAGCTTTGCTGGATTTCTAGGGTTTCTTTTTTTCTCCTGCCAAGAGTGAGACTCTTTTACCCTCACTCTTGGGCATGTTGAAGTGTGTTTCCTTGGTTAAACCTTGTGTTGGATGGGCTATGGGGTCGTTTACTCCATAGGGCCTCATGTATTTTTTGGATGTGGGTTACACAGCACCCTCTGTGCCGTAACCCAGGGGTGTCCTAGGGACTCCCCAACATAGACTCCATACCCTGGGACTGACTACTGTCTCCCAGGGCATGTAAAGTCACCAAAGACTTTACTAGTCTTAAATCCTGAACAGAACCAGTACAAACCATCATATTGTGGACGTACTGGCTGGGGCAATTCGATTGCCCCAGGGTCTGTTAGTCGCGGGGGCACGTCTCCGTCCCCCCTGATCGAGTTTTGGCTGGTGGCAGTGGAAACTACTTTTTATATTCGACCGCGAATATTTTCCTATGGGATTTCCCATTGTTTTAGGCTAACACATTTAATTATTTATTTACGGTAGCCTTAAACATACCGCCGGTTTATATATTTATTATTATAACTCCGGTTGGGATTTTTTGCCAAAACTTGATACTAAAATGGCGGTGGCGTTAGCCTCTGTAACTCTGACCCAAAGTGGAGCCCTTTGTCCCACTTTTGGCGGGCTTCTCCACAGAAGCCCTCCAAAGTGGTGCCACTCTGTCTGGGGTACTTAGGAGGGGTGGAGGGGGATTTAGGCACCCTGGACTGAGTTACCTTGGTAACTCAAGTCGCACTCCATCCTGATTGGCCCAAGTGGTGAGCCGGCCGGCTCACCACTTAGCATGTTTGAGTGACAGCTAGGCTGGGTGAATGGGGGTTTGCTGCATAAAAGCAGGGCTTTGGGGACTGGAACTTCAGAAGGCGCCACAGGACCTAAGAATCCAACGAGGGACGAGCTGAGCTGATCTGCTACGACGACACCGCCGGTGGAGCCCTGCTGAACCATCTCACCACTTTTCCCGACGACCGAGGAGAACTCTTAACGGAGTGGCTCCTTCCCTTGACTGGTGGGGACAACCAGTTTTCACCTTCTTTCCGTTCTTCGAGGTATCCCGTGGCCGCCTTGCCAGTGCCAAGCACCCCGGCAACCGGAACCCCACCACTTTTACCCCAACCGCGAAAGTCGGTACAACCCTTTAACCGGAGGACTCCGCGGCTGGTTTCTTCCCGGGCAGTGCAACGACCTTCTTCTTCTGCTCTTCAGCGAGATCTTCTTCTCCCCTGACCGACGTCGAGCCTTGCTGCCACTGCCTGGAACAACTGCCCCCGCTGGAGGATCCTTTCCGTTAAGGTACCGTGTTCCGCCTGGCTTCCCTTGCCACCGACTGTACGAGGTAGTTTTAGCCCTCGGCTTTCGATCCTGGGATTGCCTGGGACACTTTGGCTAAACTTTCTGAGCCTCTCTAACTCTTTTCCGAACTCTTTTGCAAGACTCTGAATCCCTACCAACTGTGTGATCTTGGGCACGTTTTCGCTCTGTCTGCTCTAAGAGTGGGCCCTGCTTAGTGACTTTTGCTCACCTGTGACTTTGTGCTTCTTTGAGCTTACCAAAAGCGTTCTTGACCTTAGAGTGGTGTGTTTATCCTAATTCTGCTCTTTTTCCCTCCCTTCGTTAACCTACTAGAGTGTCATCTAACGTTAAGCGCTCACCTCTGTTTTAATTATGTGGTGTTAACCTAGAGTTGTCTAGATAGGAATAAGGATTGGGACTGCTTTCCATATAACTGTGTTTGGAGTGTTTTATTATATTTTGCTAGAGTGTTTTCAATTTGTGTGTTCTAAACAATAAATAACTATATACTTTTGAAACCAAGCTCTGGTCAGTGTTTGCTTGTGCTATTGTGCCTGAGTACATATTGTGTATACTTTGCATACTGCCCAACTCTTCTTGAGGGAAGTCTGACTGCTCAGCCACAGCTACCAGGTAAATCTGGGTGGTGCGGACTGCTACCAAGTGGGTTTACTGCTATACCTGTAGTCTTAAATCTTTTGCAGTGTTCCCCAAGGGAACTGCACAGGTTTCTGCCTAACACCCCCCACCCTGCTTTACCTGATCCCTTCTCTCCTGCCTTCCCCTTTCCCCCTATCCCTACCCCACTTTCCATAACCACCGTTGCAGTTGTCTTGATTCACTATGGTTTCACTATCACCTACCTGTTGCCATCGCTTGGATTTGACTTTGTTGTTGCTTCACCTTCTCAACTCTCATGCTTGACCTTCCTTGGATCTCGTACTCAGGTTGGCCCTGTGCCATGCTGTGCCCATCATCATCTTGTATTCTGCTCACATTTTCTGTTCCCTGCAACATTATGTGTTTTTACTGACCTCTGCAACAGTTATTTTCAACCTCCCCTCTGGCTCTCCGCTCTTTCACTGTTTATCCTCTGCTCTTTCCTCCTCTCCCTTCTCCTTCCATCCCTTATTTTTCTATGCACTTACTCTATCAGAATTGTCCCTGACGTAGTACGATAGAGCAAATGTTTGTCTCCTCTCCCTTCCCCCCCTCCCCCCCGAACCCCTGCAGCACTATCTGAAATTGTAACGCTCACCTGATTCCCGTAGAGGCGCCGGTCGTGACTGGGCGTATACCGTATCTTCAAAGGTGATGTGTAACACACGGCTGGCTCTTTGGGCTGGACCTCTGTGCACTGTATGTCTGACTTGAAGGGTAAGATGTCTGCAGATAGAAAATATGGGATTAAGGAACTGGGTTATTGAATGTCTCTCTCTTCTTCCCTTTCTCTTCTCCTGTAGAACCCCAAAGGTTAACGCTCTCACCTTAGGTAAGTGAACGCCGTGCTCTCCATCTGCCTCGGGGCAGGGTGCTGTAACCAGTTTCTTCACTGGATAAGGGGAGCAGGCCTCTTGACTTCAGAGGACTGCTGTCCGTCGTTTACTGCACGAACGGTAAGTTTCGAGTAATTCTAATGTCTTTAAAGTCTTTAGTAATGATGTTTCTTGTTTTGCAGGGTTCCGGCGATGGCGGATGACGGGCTGAAGTGAGTTGAAGATGGAGCCCGTGTGATGAATAGAAGCGCCTGGAAGCACGTAAGTAAGCGCTTGTTGCCTGCTTCACGATGTGCTCTAACTGTCTTTTTATTTTGCAGGTACAAGTTCGGAGCGGCTGCAGGGTGCCGGAATACCCACTGGGTTAGATGTGAAAAGGAGTAATGGCACGTGAGTATTAAAGTTCCCCAATGTCTTTAAACGCACCTTGTTTTGTCTTTCAGATGCGGGATGAGGCGCCGAAGGCCTCCGGAGCGTGCGAAGAGTTGGTAAGCATTTGTCTTTCAGATGCCGGAATGCAGTGTGAAGACCTCCGGAGCGCACGAAGAGTAGGTAAGCCTTTGTCTTTCAGATGCCGGAATGCAGCGCGAGGCGTTGGTGACAGCCGATGGACCAGGTAAGTGAAGAGCTGTCACTGAAGCCCATAATGCTAACCTGTTCTTTCTTGTCTTTATAGGTGTTGCTGAAGACTGGATTCAGGATGGTAAGCCTTTTTCCTTAGGCCCAGGATCAGATGCAGAAGACACGATGAGCGTTCTGCTGCAGAGGATGCAGAATAACGCAAAGCAAGATTCATCCATCGGGTGTGGTTTAAATAGCCTCCTGTAGTGCATAGGTGTCTCCTTCCACAGCCACGCCTAGGTAAGAAAAGAGTTCCTGCTTTCCAGAAGAGTTCCAGTGTTCTGAATCTAGGGAGTGGCTCCTGCCCCACCCAACAGGAAAAGTAGTTCCAAACAGAAGAGGATCAGAGGCTCAACTGGCAGGCAAGTAAGCAGCATGGTCTGCTGCAGGTAAATCCACCCAAGCATTATGAGCCCGGCGCTTCCAGCACTGGGACTGGGCATATTTATGAGCCTGGTGCCACTGGCGCCAGGACTGGGTCCAAAAGGTCCCAATTGGGACTGGTTGGCACTCGGAACCTGGGTTATGGATCTGCTTCAAAGGGAGTTGGGAAAACCCTGACCTTTTGGAAGCAGAGATCATGACAGAAATGTTGTCAGGCCTAGCGTGATAGTTGTTTGTTTTTGTTCTTCTCCTTCTCCCTTTACTCCAACCTCCCTCAGCCCACCTTTTGTTAAATTTCGGCACTACCTCAATTGTCGTCAGGCATAGTAATGCAGCCGCTTGTCTGTCTCATTTTTCTTCCTACCGCCCTTCCCCTCCTTATCTTTGTCATAAGCACTTGCACTATATAAGGGTTTTCCCGGGTCTGCTCGACCTGGGTAAGGCAAAGGGACAAGATGGCCAAAGGACAGAACAAAATACCTTGTTGCATGGCCATTTTGGGGCCAGGTCACTGCCCTGGGCCAAACGCGGTAAACGCAGTATGGACAACACGAAAGGGTTAAAATTACATGAAAAATAACAGCTGCCACCAGCTCTGTCCAAGGCACATCAGTACATCTACCGAGAAATCCTTTAAGGGCGTTAAAAATTAAAGGAAGACCCCAGTGCACTTGTACTATAAGGCACTTGGTGCACTGGTAAAATATTGCTAAGAACTAGCAACAAAGTGAAAGACTAAGGGAAACAAAGTCTCCTAATACTGACTGTCTTTAAGGTCATGTCAGTTTTCACCATAACAAAGTGAGCGAAAACCCAGCGGAGTACAGCATAAGGCTGGGTTCCACTGGAAAAAGTCAAGCTAGGATGGTCAGACAACAGCAACAAGTTGGGGGGTTCACATCTGAAGGGAAAATTACACATAAATGGAAATCTTTCCTAATAATGGACAGTCTCTGGTGTTAAACCCTGCTATACACAGGGAGATAATTTCCTGCTTCACTGGCAGCATCAACCTCTACAGGGTTTTCTCTTTATTGAGGCCAATAAACCGTGACCACTCACTCTCTTCAATGCCTGGGGATGCATTGATGACATTTTTTTTTATGTTGTTACCTTAACATTATGACCTCTTTTGTTTGTAGACTATGTTTTTGCTGGTTGAACCTTAACTCTTTTGTAAAAAAATAAACTTGTATTTTTTAAAGGTTTTGTAATTGTTTGTAAAATGTTTTTCAGCACTATTTCATTTTTATAAATGTGTTGTAGTGTATTTAATTGAAATATATCAATGTTTGTTTCAACTGTTTTTATGTAGTTTACATTTATATTTGTGAAAACGCAAATGTAATTGGTGTGACGCCTCCACATCACCCCTCAAAGCAGTCCCTTACTTGCAATGTCAATGAGAACCTATGAACAAAAGTCAAATTAAAAATGCCAAATTTAACATTGGACAAATTCAAGTTAGATTTTATTTCTGTATAATAGCTATTTGAAAAATACCAATTAAAGGTTCTATAAGATATAATATGAATACTTCTATGTACTTGTTCAATTTTTCTTGCTATCATTATGAACATTGACAGAAATTGAGAAGTATGTAAATGTAGACTTATGTTATTAATATAAGAAAATATATATTTTGAATTTTATTTTATTGATGTTGGTTTTTAATTTTTTTTAATTCTCTCACTGTTGAATTAATTACTTCTCAGTGATGTTCTTTCTGATGGATCTTCCTGCCACAATTCCTCATCTACGTTACCCATTTCCCATCACAGTTCTTCTGAAACATTACCACCGCCAGGGGACAACATGCGTCTGCGCGCCGGGTCCATCGAATGCCTCCATGCGTCCCCCACTGGAAGTGATGTCGGGATCAGCATAAGCAGCTGCACCGTGCCCAGTGACCCCAGAGCCACCCTTTTTCCCTAGCAATCTGAAGGAACGTAGAACCAATAGTGTACTAGCCTCCTACAAAGAGGGGAATGTAGGGAGGGCTGAGGAATTTGTGGCAGGAACATCCATCGGAAAAACCATTACAGAGAGGTAAATGATTTGTTCTTCTAATGGATTCTATCCCGCCACGGATTCCTCATCTATGATAGACTCCCAAAGCAGTATGTAAACCTGGAAGAGGTAGGAAGCAAGAACACCACCTAAACCAGAACACTCTGGAGGACTGCCCTACCGAAACAGGCATTCTGGCTGCAAGGGAATCTAAGCAGTAATGCTTAGCAAACATGTGCAAGGATGCCCAGGACAGGGACTCCCCTCTGGAAGGCAGAATTGGAGGCCACTCCCTCTGGTAGAATGAGCTCTGAGACCTTTAGGCACATCCTTCCCAGCCAGATCGTAGCATTCTGAAAAGCATAGAATGATCCACCTGGATAGGGTCTCCTTGGTTACAGCCCTGCCAGCATGAGCACCAGTGTAAACAACAAAAAGCTGCTAATCTTTTCTCGTCTCTCTAGTACGGGAGATGTAGAATTTAAGGGCCCATAATGGGTCCAGTCAATGAAATCGTTCCACTGCCTTTGAAGGGTGAGGTGGAGGGAAGAATACAGGAAGATGGATCTTCTAAGAGAGATGGAATTCCGAGACCACCTTTGGCAGAAAGGAGGGGCTCACTCTCAAAGTCACATTTTCTTTGGAAAAAAACAAATAAGGAGGTAAAACAGACAACGCTTGGAGCTCACTCACCAATCTTGCGGAAGTGATGGCAACCAGGAAAATCACCTTATGGGTGAGCAATCTAAGGGTACAGGAATGAAGGGGATCAGCAGCGCCCATCAGAAATGTAAAATCTAAATTCAAATCCCACGCCGGAACCACAAACGGGCAGGGAGGAAATTGGTTACACAAACCCTACTTATTAGAGTGCTCGTAGTCCATTCCCCTTTCCTCTATACGTCACACCCACCTTCCCACGTTTGTATGCCAGAGTTTAATATGTAACAAGAGTAGGCAGGTATCTAAGTGGGCGGTGGAACACAGGTGCTGGCAGGGTCCCCCTAGGTCCGGAGCCGAAGACAGGTGCAACGGCTGTTGAGGGAGAGGCGTTGGTGGTACAAGCAGAGGAGGGATCTGAACAACCGGTAGGGCCTGGACCGGAGGAACAGGCGGAGGCCCCAGAGGAGAAGGCCGGGGAGGCACCACCTGCGAGATCACTGCCTTCACTATATCCTTTAGGAGCCCCATCCTTTGAGGGGAACGAAGAGGAGGAAGCACTCGAAGAAGCGGTCCTCGCTAGTCGCCGGATCCGTAGGAGCCCGGCCCTCTGAAGCGCTGGGTCTCCACTCTTAGTCAAAGCACTGAGGCGCCTGAGGTGTGTATCCATAAGGCTGCGATGGGTAGATACACCCCTAAGATCAGCTGCCTGTACCATACAGTCTGCTGCCGCTCCCAGAGGGAAGGGGACTGGAACCTTCTTGCAAGGCCCATTCAATGGGGGAAAGCACGGCGGGCCCTGAGCCGAATACAAAATGGCCACCAGCCTAGCAGGCTCTGCCACATGCCTATCCACCATTTAGGAACTTTGCGCCATGCCTTGGGCGGGTGGGCGCAAAGGCCCCAAGCCACGAGAGGGCTCAGACATTGGAGGACACAGCTTGACCCGAAGCATTGACCTCAGAGATCACTCTGGTAGGCACAGAGCCCTCGGCTGGCTGGCTGGCAGTTGTTATGCCCTGACTCACGACCACAGAGCAAGCTCTGGTAGGCTGCGTGCCATCGGCACCTGCGCCGGTAGTCGTACTGGATCGTATAGAGGACTGAATCAGAGTTGTCACCCGATGATCCTTTACCCCTTGGGGTCGAAGAAGAGGATTAACTTGATCGCCCTTCTGAGGACATCCCAGTAGAGCCCCTCGGCTCGGGAGCCGATAGCCTTGACGGCCTCAGGTCTGCCACAGCCTGAATCTGAGGAACCCTAGCCTGTGGAAATCCCCGGGAAGGAGTCGCTGCTTTGAGGAGCCTACCTTGTCTTGACAAGAGGTCCTGGAGACAAAGTCCTTAGGTGCGCCGGAAGAGAAGTGTGGAATATCTCGCTCCAACGCGACTACTGATTCTTCAATGCCCTGTGAGAGAGTGCTGCAAGCCCCACACGAGTCCCAGCGGTGGTCTGACCTTAGCCACTCAAGACAGAGTGCATGAGGGACAGAGTGCATGAGGGTCCGAGGCCGTGAACGAGTGGTGGCGGGAAGCACACATGAATCCTCCTGCAGCCGACATGCGCCAGGGGAGCGAGGCACTGAAGGGAGGTTAAATAAGATTGAAAAACAAAGAAGGGGAGCACGCAGAAGTTAAAAAAGTCTCTGCACCTAGCTGCCAGATCCGACACTTCCGTGCTGAAAAAGGGACTGAGGTGAGGCACCGGAGGGTGCGTTCTCAGGGGGCGTTCCCATGCCCAGGGTCACACCCCCACATTTACTAAATTTAAAGGGGAAGCTCAATTATTTGCTGACAAGTTCTGTCCCCATGTTGGGTGACGCCCACAAGGAAAGGAGACGGGACGTATTAGGTCTGACACCCTCAGGCACATCCTTCCCAGCCATATCGTAGCATTCTGAGATGCAGGGAATGATCCACCTGGACAGGGTCCGTTTGATCACATCCCCGCCAGCAGGAGCACCAGTGTAACCAACAAAAAGCTGGTAATCTTTTCGGCCTCCCTAGTACGAGACACTAAGAACTTACGAGCCTGTATTGGGTCCATTCGATGAAATTGCTCTGATGCCTTGGAAGAGTGAGTCGGAGGGAAGAACACAGGAAGATGGAAATCCGAGACCACCTTCGGCAGAAAGGAGGGTCTCACTCTCAAAGTCACCTTCTCTTTGGAAAAAACAAATAAGGAAGTAAAACGTGAAAGTGATGGCAATCGAGAACATCACCTTAAGGGTGAGCAATCTAATAAAACAGGAATGAAGGGGCTCAAACTGAGCACCCATCAGAAATGCCAAAACGACATTCAAATCCCACGCCAAAACCACAAACTGGTGGGGAGGAAACTTGTTGCACAAACCCTGCAAGAAAAGCATAATTGTGGGGATTGTGAAAAGCAAGCCCTGTTCCAGGGACCTCTTGAACAAAGAAAAAGCAGCGGGTTAACCCTTTACAGTGCCAATCTGCAGGTGCGGCTTGGGCCAAGGAAAGCAGATAATGCAACACAAGTGACAGGATAAAGGATCCATGTCCCCCCTCCCAGCACGAAATCAAAAATGTACGCCATCTGCAGGCCTAAATGGATTTAGTAGAGGGCCTCTGAGCTGAAAGGAGCACATCGAGGACATCATATGACAGGTCCCACTGCTTGCATCTCAGCCTCTCAGTAGCCATGCATGAAGGTTCAGGCTGCTGAGGTTGGAGTGGACACCCGGCCCTTCAACTGGGAGGGCAAACTGACATGTCCAGCAGTTCCAGATACTCAGTTTGGGGCGATCAGGATCAGTGTGGTTCCAAAAAGATGTAGTCTCCTGATGACCAGCGGAATGACAGAGATCAACAGGAACTCAAAGGAGGTTGAAAGTCCACTCGACTGTCAAGGCGTCCTCTAAAGCTCCCTGTCAAGGAAATTCCTTGGAGCACAACCATTTGTATTTCCTGTTGACACTAGAAGTGAAGAGGTCCTCTTGAGGAGTCCCACAAAGAGAGAAGATCTCCAGAACTTCTGGACAGAGCACCCACTTGTGGGAGGCTGAGGTCTGTTTGGTCAATGCATTTGCTGTGAATTTCTCCCGTCCGACCAGATGACATGCCGTCAGGGAGACGCTGTTCTGCAGAGCTAAGAACTACAGTCTCATTGCTTCTCTGCACAGAGACAAGGGCCCCACTCCACCTCACTTGTTGAGGTAGTGCATGGCCCCTGTGTTGTCAGTCAGGATCTGCAGTCTTGCATTTTGCAGAGGGGATGAAAGGGACCGGGCCAGCCTGATTGTTCTCTGCTACAGCAAGCTGATGTGTTCCAGAAACTCCGCGGGAGACCACAGGCAGCTCACTTTAAGATCCGACAAATGAGCATCCGAACCAGTCAGAGATACGTCTGTGACCATCGTCACCTGGGGCCAAGCTTGTCGAAACAATGTGCCTCTCAGCAAGTTGTCCTGCTAGGCCCACCACACTAGATCCAGTGCCACTTGACTGCAGACCTCCAGAAGGTCTGATGTCTGGCCCTGAAATTGCAACCATTGGCAATGGAGAAGCCACTTAAGTGATCTTACGCACAGCCTTGTCACCGGGACCACTAGAATGCAGGCGGCCATGAGCACCAATAGGAGCAGGAAGGCTGAGGCTCGGACTTTGTTTGTGACTGCAAGACAGACTATCTGTGAAATGTTCACCACTTGAATCTCGGGCAGATAAACCCTGCCCAGCTGAGTGTTCAGGACTGCTCCGACGAACCTGAGACTTTTTGAAGATATGGGAAAAGCCCAAACTGTGCAAAAGAGTGTTCCTACGGCATAGATGCTCCGACACTAGCTCCGGTGGGTGAGCTCAGACGAGCTAGTCATTCAGGTAGGGAAAGCCGTGAACACCCTCTTTCCCGAATCGAGCTGCTACCACTGCCAGCAGTTTGGTGAAAAACCATGGGTGCCGACGAAATACCGAACTGCAGGACCTTGAATTGGTCATGTTGTTGGCACACAGTGAACTGGCACATGGAAGTAAGCATTCTGAAGGTCCAGGGAAACCAACCAATCCTGCAGATTGGCCCGGATCCTGCAAGCCCTAAGAGTGGCCATCTCAAATGTGTCCTTGCGAAGGAACACATTCAGTAGCTGCAGATACAGAATGGGGTGCAAGCCTCCATCCTTCTTGGACAACTGAAAGTAGGTGGAGTACCACCCCCTCCCTCGCTCTGAGCTCGGAACTAGTTCAACAGTGTTCTTCCTAAGAAGCTGAAGGATAGGGTCCGGAGAAACGGGGGTGGAACAAGGACAGTGGTCCGGTGAGCGTTGTAGAAACAGGAGGCAATACCCTTTATTGATGACCTGCAAGGCCCCAGCATCGGTAGTGGTCCCTGACGAACAAGGATAGTCGTCCACCCACCAGTGATGGGTGTTGGAGCCTGTCACTGAGGTTTGGTGCCCTGGGAGATCGGAGGGGACAGCAGCTGCTGCAATTTCGCCTTTCTGCACACCTCTCCCTCTACCCCTTGGGAGGTACCTGCCTTGGCCTCTTCTCAGGGTGCTTTGCCCATGGCTCCTCTGGGTAAATGATGGAAAGCGGCAAAAACCCCTGCCTCGTGAGGAGGATTGTGTGGTAGGCTGCTGGTCCCAAGGACTTGACATTAGCTTTAGATGACTGGACCTTCTGGAGGGTGTCTGATGGCCAAAACATGCTTGGAGCCAAGGCAAACTGCATATCAGGCAACTTTGTCTCGACATCAGGCGCAAACCCTGTCGTCCTAAGCCGAGAATGGCGCCTGACTACAGTGCCAGTACACATGGATCTGCCCATGCAGTCTGCAGTGTCTAAGCTGGATTTCAGCATCCGTTGCGTCGCTTCCTTACCATCTGAGACGAGGGACAGAAAACCATCTCTCATCTCCCCTTCTGGAACATGCTCAGCCGTACCGGCTACAGCAGGCCAGACGTCAAAAGAAAACTTCGCCATGGCGCAAGACACATTCAGGGCACGCAGTGAAAGACTGCCTCACACAAACAGCTTCTTGCTCCACGCGTCCAGCGTCTTGCTCCCTGTGTCCGGTAGAAGGGACGGGAAGGTCGAGTGTTAGGCAGAATCCTGTGTAGTGCCCTTAGGGACCACTACACACAATTAAGACTACAAGTGGTAAGGTAATACAGGTTCACCTTTGGTACAAGCCTGTACTACACTGTTAAAGTGGTAGCAGTAGCGGAGCAGCCAGACTTATCTCAAGAGCAAATGAGCAGTATTAGAGATTACACCAAGGACCACAATTACTGTGACTCAAGCAAACACTGACTCAAGGTTTTTGGTTGAAAAGTAAAAGTACATTTATTTCTAGACCATCTGTTCGTAAAACACTTCACTTCTATTAATGTAAAATACACTACACACAAACAATTCACTTTGTGCAGCACAATTCAAGGTAAGTACCTTTGGTTTTGACAGACCGGTGTTGTGAAACAAAGACGTTACCGGGGGGACAGATGCGATCACTTTTTAACAGTAATGACAGTTCGGTCTTACTAAAGATACGTGTACCCACGGGAAGAAATGTTACCGGAGTTAAAACACACTTAGCACATGAATCAACACAAGAGAGTTGGCGATAAAAATCATAGGCAATACCTTTGTCAAAGCAGATAGAATCAGAGGACACTTTCCTACAAGTGAATAAAAGTCAATAGGCCTGTGCCAGTGTCAAGTGGAACAGGGTTACTGTTGTCGAGGATCACACGGTTAGTACAGTTCGAGATTGCCAGGAGTACTTGGATATTGTCACAAGAGGAAGCAAAAGTTATAAGAGGAAGGAAGATAAGGACAAGACTTTGGTGAGGAAGAAAGGGATTCACCCTAGTTCCTCGAAGTCGGAAACAGTACCTGATTCAAGTGAAGAAAAGCTGGTGCCACGGCAGTTGTTCCTGGTAGTTCCTGCAGACTCCCGGTTCCTGTGACGTCAGTCGTGGGGACAAGAAGGAGGACATCTGGAGCGATCAGCATTACCCAGGGATGAGGCTAACAGCAGCAAAAGCAACGGTGAATAAAAGGTGCGCTTCTTTGAAACAAGAGAGGCTCTTCAGGTGGCTATCCGGACCACTACAGCTGTGTGCAGTGATTTCGACCAAGAAGAGGATTCTCTGCCTGTGGAAGATGAGCTGGTTAATCCGACTAAGCTCAAAGGAAGAAGACTCCGGACTGGATCTTCTCTTGTCGTCGAAGGGTAGATCGCTCAGGACTGCAGCAGGGCTCCACCGGGACTCGGTAGTTGCAGCAGCCGTCTTCTTCTCTGCTTCTCTTCGGTTCCTTGCAGTTCCAGTGGCGACTGACTTCCAGCCCAAGAGTCCTGCCTTTTATGCGAAAATCCCCCATTCATACAGTCTGGCTTTCAATCAGCCAGCAGGGGGGTTGTCCGGCCAGGACAACCACCTTAGCCAATCATGACAAAGTGCAACTCGGGTTTCCAAGGATACCCTGTGCAGGGGGTGACTACACCCCTCCCTCATATTCAGCCTACCTAGACACCCTGGTGCCAAAAGGAGGGCTTCTTGAGAGAAGCCCACCAAAAGACGGTGAACAAAGAAAGCAAACCTGGTTTGCCACGCAAAGTTAAACACAAGAAGGACTTTAACAAAAAGAAATGGCGAATAAACCCGACCGGAGCCAAAAGAAAGAGTATTTGGTCAAGAGGGTTTATGTTCGAGACTACTATGATAGCCTGGAACAGTACCACATTTATATTATATAATCGCGGTAGAAAAGTTAGGGTAGATACCACTGCCACCAGCCAAATCTAAATGTTAAAAGAGCAAAACAAAGCTCAGAGAAGCACAGACAAAAAGGGATAGGAGTTAACCCTTTCCAGTACTCCATGTAAGATGGGATGTACTGGGTCTGTAGTTTTCAAATGACTATGTAAAGTAAATGGCAACTTTACCTGTTTTCTGGGAGACAGTCAGCCCCAGAAAATGGAGTCAGGGGGAAGTCTCAAATACAACCCTGTGTTACTGCACGGAAGGTGCTGTGTAACACACATGAAAAGTGGGGTTCATGGAGTGGGGTCCTCCAGAACCCACTATCACACAAACAGTAAGAATACACATGGCAAAACACATGTAAGAGTGGGACAAAAGCTCACACTCTTACCAAGTGGAAAAAATAAACTCCAGAAATCCAGCAAAGCTGGGGGACCCACTAGGTGAGAGAAATTAGCCATAGAATGAGAATTCTCCCTAACACTGAGGTCTTCAGGCTTGCTGTTGCAGCCTGCACTGCCAGGCTATTGGGGGAAAAGTGGGCAGAGGAAAGCAGTGTCCGAAGGCGCAGGCATCTTCCTCCTTGGCAGCTCACTGTCCACTTGGCCCACAAAGGCAGACTTCTCCCACACTTCCTACACTGGGGCCTCAACCGCCACGTTGAAAGACAGCAGAGTATCCTTGTTTGTGGGCATCGTCCATAATGTTGCAGAACTCATATTGCGCTCTGGACCTAGAGTATCTGCTACCTTCAGGCACTGAAAAGCGGTCTTAGACATTCGGCCACCCCCTACTCCAGGCTGACCTAACACCAGGGATGTGCCAAAACTACTGACTCCTTGCAGTTAGGAAGCCAGGTCAAGCACTTCATCACCCCCAAAAAAACTCTTCAGGGAAATCCCTCACTTCCCTAGGGCATTTGTTTGGTTCTAGACCAAAAGGGACACGCTCACACTCCTCATTATAAATGTTGTACATTTTGTACATGAAGGCGTCTCCGGGACGCTGGACAAAATCCAGCGAAGTCTATGGCAGTGACCAGCCCAACCATGTCGCAGCCAGAGCTAAATTGACTCTGCTTCAGAGAGGGCCAGACTCAGACCCGAAGGTGCGTGGGGATGGTCCCTCGAGGGTACCCTGCCGGTCGCAGAAGATGCAGTGGGACCCTTCAGTGACTAAGCCGTGGTGGACATAACTGCGCCACAGTGCCGGAGCCTAGGCGAAGATGTCAAGCATCTTCAGGCAAAAGCTTTCCCATTCCTCCTTCGTTGAGGATTGGGTTGGGAAGGGTACCTGCGCTGACTGATCCGGAGAACTCTTGGAGCAGTAGCTCTTTTCTTGGAGGAAGAAGAATAGTGGCGATGAGGACTCACTCGGCGAACGTGACCCAGTGTTTCTTCTTCTCCTTCTCCACGCGCAGGGCCGTTCGGTCTTTGGGAACGACGAGCCGCGTCACATGACCTCGATCAAGACCACAGAACCTTCTCCTTCTGGAAAAATGACGACAATTGCACCTAGCGCTTCCTAAAGGCATCTAGGTGCATAGACCGACACAGGCCACAATCCTGGGGGTCATGTTCCTCACCCTGGCAGTACAAATGCACACAGTACGGATCGGAGACCAACATCGTTCTACCGCAATGTGTGCAGGGCTTGAAGCCAGAGGCCTTCGACTGAGTCAGTATAACACGATTATTTGGTTTTGTTCAACGAGCATGTTCCCAATAAGCAAACTCAGTGCGCCTAAAAAAGTAAGTGAGGACATGACCTGTGGCGCAGCTACTTATACTGATCCCAATGTCACTTTCGGCACATGCCGCATGCAGCTGTCGGACGGTCCAGACACAGACCTGGGCGGTGACCCCTGGCGGCAGAAAAGTTTCCAAAGAAGAGCTGTGTTCGGTTATTAATATCATAGATTAGGAATTCATGGCAGGAAATAATCCACTAGAAAGATGGGCGAGTCTGAAGTTACATATTTTTCTATCAGTAAAGAAATGTTAAGTGCCTGATTAACTGTTCCAAGACCAGCACTTTCATTAATGCCAAAAGCATAGTGTACACCTGTGCCCTGCTGCATCAGTGCCTTGCCTGATCTGCAGGGCCTGCTCCTCAGTGGCACGGAGCAGGGTCAGGGGACATAGATGCCTATCTGACAGCTGCAGTGACAACCAAGTGCCTCCAGTGGAGGGGGCATTCAAGACATGCACCACTATACAAACACCCTATAATTATGAGCTACTGTCCGGGTGACACAGACTTCCTTAATAGAATCCATACCAGATGATATGGTGAATTGAATTCTCATAATTATTACAGACACAACATTTTATATCACAAGTGTCACGTGAACCGAGCAGCTTAGCTGTGAAGGACCTTTGTGCATTCTTCCCAGACAGGGCTTTCTCTGGTACTGCTAGCAAGAATGTAGCCCTGGAGAGTACCTCTCCGATTCCTTTCAGAGAGCTGTAACCCCCTCCCCAGATAGACAGCCACTAAACAGGTAGCTGGCCTTTGATTATATCGATATGGGAAGAGGAAGGTTCCACAATCATGTTTCGCTCTGCCGCTAGCTTTCTTTCCTGTCCCCCAACTTCCTATAGCACATTGCCTTATGACATCACAACCAAAGTGCTAAGTAAACTGTTTCAAAGGCCAGGGAGTGTACCCCTAAAGCAGCAGAGCTTTAGTCCAAACACCTAGAGGTTTTTGTCTTTAAGAGAAGGGTTCTCCTATCACTTTTCAGATTCACTTTGGAACAAAAACCTGAAAAGAATTTTATTTGGACCTCTATTGGGAGACTGACTTTCCAGAGCCATCCATCAGTGAGGTGAAGACTTGAGTGTCCAAGGCAAACGCAAGCTATGTTCCCTACCCAACCGCAGGGCACATTGGGGGTGACCCTGCTGCTGGAACAAGACCTGCATCTCTGCCACTCACACTGCTGCCAGGGCCTCAACTTAGTAAAGGACACCCTGAAGGTTTGCAACTGCCTCTCCCTTTCTTGGAGCTAGAGAACAAGGATCAAACTTGTCCCTGAGACCCCAAAGTGGGACTCGCAGCATCCAGAGAGCCAAGAGCCATGCGTTTCCCACCTCAGAACAGAAGAACTGTTGTTGAACCGCGTTCACTGCATTTCGAACCAGCAGGACCCTCTGGAGCTGCCTTTAGCATGCAGCAAGCTCTTCGAACTCTAACTGCACATTCAAACCTGTTTGCCGTTGCACCGTGCCAGCTGAGCATGTTTCTGACTCGGCTCGAACAACAAGCTCTTTGTTGCATCTGCCGCTGTTTACATGCTGCTCATCCTGCTAGCATCTTTGCTGCCAATAGTCATCGCCAGTTTGAACTGACTCAAGCCTCGACCATCGGACGCTGCATCAAAATGCTCGAATCAAACCTGCTCATCCAGTCGCCAGCGTACTCGATGTTAGGGAGAATTCTCATTTATGGCTAATTTCCCTCACCTAGTGAGTCCCCCAGTAGCTTTGCTGGACTTCTGGAGTTTATTTTTCCCACTTGGTAAGAGTGAGAGCTTTTCCCGCACCTGAGACAAGGTGGGCAACAATAGAAAGAGAATGCTTTGCTATTGTGTGAGCACTGAAGAAGTTTAGACCATAATTGTATGGATCTACCTTCACCATTCAGACTGACCATCAACCCTTGAGATGGCTGATGCAAATGAAAGGGGAAACCCAAAGTTACTCAGATGGTCAATCTGCCTACAAGGATTTGATTTTTCCATTGAGCACAGAGCAGGAAGTCACCACCAAAATGCTGATGGTCTCTCTAGGATGTTTGTAACCGACTAGGAGTGGATTAAATCCTCCTGTCCCTTATTCTGGGGGGTGGTGGAGGGGGGAGTGTTAGGGAGAATTCTCATTTATGGCTAATTTCCCTCACCTAGTGAGTCCCTCAGCAGCTTTGCTGGACTTCTGGAGTTTATTTTTTTCCACTTGGTAAGAGAGAGCTTTTCCCCCTGTGTTTTGCTATGTGTTTCCATCTGTTTTTGTGAGTGTGGACTCTGGAGTACACCACTTCAGTAGCCCCCCTTCTTTGTGTGTGTCACACAGCACCTTCAGTGCCGTGGCACAGGGTTGTCTTTGAGACTTCCCTTGACTCCATTTCTGAGGCGACTACTGTCCCCGAGAAAAGGGTAAAGTTACCATTAACTTTACTTAGTCAATCTACCACAGATCCAGTACACCCCATCTTCCATGGAGTACTGGAAAGGGTTAACTCGTTTCCCTTTTTATCTGTTCCTCCTAGAGCATTGTTTCGCTCTTTTAACATTTAGACTTGGCTGGTTGCAGTGGTATCTACCCTAACTTTTCTACCGCGATTATATTAGATAAACGTGGTACTGTTCTTGGCTATTATATTAGCCTCAAACATAAACTTGTTGGACCAAATAGTCTTTCTTTTGGCTCCGGTTGGGTTTATTCGCCATTTCATTTTGTTAAAGTCCTTCTTGTCTTTTACTTTGCGCGGCAAACCAGGTTTGCCTTCTTTGTTTACTCTCTTTTGGCAGGCTTCTGCTCAGAAGCCCGCCTCAAGGCGCCTGGGTGCCTAGGTGGGCTGAATGTGAGGGAGGGCTGTAGTCACCCCCTGCACAGGGTATCCTAGGAAACCCAAGTCGCACTTTGTCATGATTGGCCAGGGTAGTTGTCCGGGCTGGACAACCCCCCTACTGGGTGATTGACAGACAGGCTGCATGAATGGGGGTTTTTTGCATAAAAGGCAGGTCTTTTGGGCTAGAAGTCAGAGAGTCGCCACTGGAAATACAAGGAACCGAAGAGAAGCGGAGAGAACGACGGCTGCTGCAACTACCCCGTCCCGGTGAAGCCCTGCTGCAGTCCTGAGCTATCTGCCCTTCAACGACTCAGAGAAGATCCAGTCCGGAGTCTTCTTCCCTTGAGCTTGGTGGGGATAACCAGCTCATCTTCTTCAGCCAGAGGATCCTCTTCCATGGTCGAAATCGCTGCACACTGCTGTAGTGGTCCGGATAGCCACCTGAAGAGCCTCTCCTGTTTTTTTTAAGGAGCGCACCTTTTATTCCGTGTCGCTGCTGCCGGCCTCATCCCTGTGTGGTGCAGACGTCCTTCCTTGGCGGAGCAGCTAGGCTTATCTCAAGAGTATATGAGCAGTAGCAGAGATTACACAAAGGGACCACAATAACTGTGACTCAAGCAAACACTGACTCAAGGTTTCAGGTAAAAAATATAAGTACATTTATTTTTAAACCATTTGTTATCAACACAACACTTCTATAAATTCAAAAACCACACGTAAAATATACTACAACTAACCAATTCACTTTGTACAGTATTACTCAAGTTAAGTACCCTGTGTTTGAATGGACTGGTGTTAAGAAACAGAACACTTTACCGTGAATACAACTGCAATCACTTTTTAACAGTTCGGTCTACTAGATACACGCATATCCGTGACAAGAAATGCTACTGGGGCAAAAACACTTAGCACCCGAGATACCCAGAGCGAGTTGAGGGCAAAAATCACAGGCAATATGATGGTTAGGCAGACAGAATCGAAGAACACACAGAGAGGAATTCAAGAGTCAAAGGGCCGGAGCCAAAGTCAAGTGACACCGGGTGTCTGTTGTCGAGGATCACACAGTCGGACAGTTCAAGATTCAACGTTGCCAAGAGTACTTTGATATTGTCAATGTTCGGAAGCAAAAGTTATAAGAAGGAGGGAAAAGTAAGGACAAGCCTTAAAGTAGAGAAATAGGGATTTCGCCCAAAATTCCTCAAACAGGACACAGTACCTTTCTCAAAGAACAAAGCTGGTGCCACAGCAGTTGTTCCTGTTGGTTTCCCGCAGACCCACGCTCTCCTGCCGCTTCAGCTCAAAGAAGGACGATGAGGGGGTCCGCACCACACAGGGATGAGGCCGGCAGCAGCGACAATGAATAAAAGGTGTGCTCCTTAAAAACAGGAGAGGTTCTTCAGGTGGCTATCCGGACCACTAAAGCAGTGTGCAGCGATTTCGACCACGAAGGCGACTTCTTGCTGAAGAAGATGAGCTGGTTATCCCCACCAGGCTCAAGGGAAGAAGACTCTGGACTGGATCTCCTCTTAGTCGTTGAAGGGTAGATAGCTCAGGACTGCAGCAGGGCTTCACCGGTACGGTAGTTGCAGCAGTCGACCTCTCCTCCACTTCTCGTCGGTTCCTTGTAGTTCCAGTGGCGACTCTCTGACTTCCAACTCAAGAGACCTGCCTTTTATGCGAAAAACCCCCACTCACACAGCCTGGCTGTCAATCACCCAGCAGGGGGGTTGTCCAGACCGGACAACCACCTTGGCCAATCATGACAAAGTACGACTTGGGTTTCCCAGGATACCCTGTGCAGGGGGTGGCTACACCCCTCCCTCACATTCAGCCCACCTAGCACCCAGGCGCCTTGAGGAGGGCTTCTAGGTAGAAGCCCGCCAAAAGACAGTGAACAAAGAAGGCAAACCTAGTTTGCTGTGCAAAGTAAAACACAAGAAGGAGTTTAACAAAAAGGAATGGCGAATAAACTGCACCAGAGCCAAACTAAAAAGGATTTGGTCAAGCGGGTTTAAGTTTGAGGCTAACACAATAGCCTACAATATAACCACGGTTATAGAAGATAAGGAACAAGTTAATTACCTGTAACTGTTGTTCTCCAGCATGGGTCTGGCATGGATTCACATGCTCATGAATATTCCCTGTCGTCAGGCTGGGAATCCTCGGTAAAGAAAAAACCAGTATCAGTTTTGTTTCTGATCTGTCTTTCGTAGTAGTAACCAATCACTGGTCTCTGCGTCATACTGACCACAGCCAATGACTGCCCTCTACCTAAGCACCGCCTCTGGCAGCCATCTTCAGATTTGGAAGCACGTGAAGTGGCAGTATGACCAAGTGAAGAGCCGCAGAGGGGTAGGCGGGAGGGTTCGCATGTGAATCCATGCCAGACCCATGCTGGAGAACAACAGTTACAGGTAAGTAACTTGTTCCTTCTCCAGCATGGGGTCTGGCATGGATTCACATGCTCATGAATAAAGAATACATAGCAGTACACACATGCACAACCACGGGAGGTGGCAAAGGCTCAACATTAAGCATCACATCAAACTCAACATTAAGCATCTTACCTCCTCACCAGGCTCACCTCAGGCGAACAGGTTGCGCAGCACTGCTTGGCCGACCCTGGACTCCTCCCTGGAATCCCGATCGACGCAGTAGAATTTCGTGAAGGTGTGCGTCGACCTCCACGTAGCAGCCCTACATATGTCCAGCAGGGGCACACCAGAAAGGAACGCCGTGGTAGCTGCGATCGCTCTGGTGGAATGGGCTCTCGGACGGCCGGGCAGCGGTCGGTTTGCCAACCGATGACAGTACATGATACAGCCGGAGAGCCATCTGGAAATGGAAGCCTTCGAGAGAGCCTTCCCCTGATTGACAGGTCCAAAGTTCACAAAGAGTTGTGACGTCTTCCGAAAACACTTTGTGCGGTCCACGTAGAACTTCAGCGCTCTAGCCACATCCAGCGAGTGCAAAGTCCTCTCAGCCGACGACGAAGGCGACGGGAAGAACACAGGCAACACCAAGGGTTCGTTGAGATGGAAGTCCGACGGTACCTTGGGCATGAAGGAGGGGTGCGTCCTGAGCACTACCCTCGTGTCGTGAAAAGTCAAGTACAGGGCCTTGCAGGAAAGGGCCTGGATCTCTCCCACCCGTCGTGCGGAGGTGATGGCCACAAGAAACGCTGTTTTCCACGACAGAAACTTCAACGGGGCCGAGTGCAGAGGCTCGAACGGAGGTCCCATGAGCTTGGTCAGCACCACGTTGAGCTCCCACGCCGGGGCCGGAGCCTTCACCGGCGGGAACGATCTGAACAGTCCCTTCATGAACTCTTTCACCAGACGATGAGACCACTAGGACGTCCGCCCCGTGGTTCTGGTGTATCGGGAGATCGCAGCAAGATGAATCTTGATGGACGCGTGTGCCAGTCCAGCTTTGGCCAGCGTCAGCAGGTACGGCAGTACCTGGGGAGCCGTAATCCGTAGAGGGTTAATCTTCTGTGCGTGGCACCAGGCAGATAACCTCTTCCATTTGTGTCCGTAGCATTTAAGAGTCGAGGACGCCCTGGCCTTTGCAAGAACCTCTCTGCAGTCGGCCGGTATGTCGTATCCTCCAAACTCTAGCGCTGCAGGAGCCAGGCCTGCAAGTTCAGCGATTTCAGGTCGTGGTGGAGGATGGCGCCTCCTTCCCTGGAGAGTAGATCCGCGTCCACTGGCAGCTTGATTGGCGTTGACGTTGACAAGTCCAGAAGGTCCGGGAACCATATCTGCCTCGGCCACGCAGGTGCGACGAGGATCATCCTGCACCGTGACCTCTTGAGCTGGTTGACGAGCCGGATTAGCAGTGGCAAAGGAGGGAACGCGTAGAGGAACAGGCCCTCCCAGGGGAACGAGAAAGCATTGCCCATGCTCCTCGCCTGGGGAAACCTGCTGGCGAACCTCCGGCACTTGGAGTTCGTCGCCGTCGCGAACAGGTCGATCTGGGGTGTGCCCCACCGTCGGAAGAGGCGATCCACTAGATCCTGCCATAGTTCCCACTCGTGGCACGAGCGCAGCTCCCTGCTGAGTGAGTCGGCGATGGTGTTTTTTATCCCTGCCAGATGAAACGGCACCAGAAACATCCTTTGGGCGACGGCCCAATGCCACAGGTCCTGCGCCTCCTTGGACAGTGCTGGGGACCTGGTTCCGCCCTGTTTCCTGATGTAAAACATGGTGGTGGTGTTGTCGGTGAAGATCCTCACCACCTTGCCCTTGAGGGACGGAAGGAAGGACCTGAGGGCCCAGAACACTGCACGGAGCTCCAGGACGTTGATATGGAGGGACTTCTCCGTCGGGAGCCAAAGGCCTCTCGTGTGCAGATTTTCGGTGTGCGCTCCCCACCCTTCCAGGGAGGCATCCGTGGTCACTGTCTCCTGGTGGTCTGGGGTCTGGAAGTCCATGCCCGCCGTCAGATGCGCGCGGGTGCCCCACCACCGGACCGCTCGGCGGAAACTCTCGTCGAGTGTGATCCTCTCCTCGAAGCCGCCCGTCGTTTGGATCCAGCGCGCGTCCAGGAACTCCTGCAACGGGCGCATCCGGAGCCTGCACATGGGAATGAGGTAGATGCAAGAAGACATCATTCCGAGGAGGGACTTGATGGACCTCACCTTGGCCGCGTCGGAAGCCAACATCCGCTGTACCTTGCCCAGGATGGACCTGGTCCTTTCCTCCGACGGGGAGGCCAGAAGGGACACTGTGTCGAGCTTCGCTCCCAGAAACAGTGCGTTTTGCGCGGGTACCAGGTGGGACTTGGCGTAGTTCACGGAGAATCCCAGGTCTGTGAGAAGTTGGACGGTCCTTGCCGTGTGCTCCACGGCGAGCTCCCTCGTCTTGGCTCGGATGAGCCAGTAGTCCAGGTAGGGGTAGACGTGGATCCCCTCGCGGCGCAGCTGCGCCGCCACCGGTGCAAGGCACTTGGTGAATACCCTGGGTGCCGACCGTAGTCCGAAGGGGAGGGCTTTGAACTGGTAGTGACGCCCTTGGATCACAAACCTGAGGAATTTTCGGTGCCCCTTTAGGATGGGAATATGAAAGTAGGCATCCTCCAAATCCAAAGACGACAGGAAGTCTCCTTCCTCCAGCTGACCCAGGACGTGCTGGAGGGTGACCATCCGGAACTTCTGCGCCTTGATGAATTTGTTCAGACGTCGCAGGTCTAGGATGGGGCGCCATCCTCCCGTCTTCTTCTTCACGAGGAAGTATCTCGAGTAAACTCCGGAGCCCCGAAGCCTCTTTGGGACGAGTTCGATGGCGCCCTTCCTGAGCATCGCCCTTACCTCCAGGAGAAGCTGAGGGACGTGAAGCTCTTTCCTGGCCACAGGGGGGACGTGCGGGCACCTTCTTTGTCCGCTTTAATGGCCTGAAGGGAATCGTCCAGTGTTTTCCCAAACAGGTTGTTCCCATCGAACGGCATGTCCAGGACTCTGGTCTGTACGTCTTGACGGAAGTCCGTAGCCTTGAGCCATCCACGCCGCCTAAGGCACACGCCGTTGCCCAACTGGCGAAACCCAGTGTCGGCGATGTCCGTCGCAATAGTGATGGCGTGGTCCGACGCCACCTCACCTTCCTGTAGGATCTCCAGGGCATCCGCCCTCTTGTCGTCCGGTAGGAAGTCCAGCAGGGGAGCCAGTTTGTACCATAGCTCCCTTTCGTAGCGGGCCACGATAGCCAAGGCGTTGGCCACTTTAATCGTCGTCGCTGCAGACGAGATGACCCTGCGTCCCATAGTGTCCAATTTCTTTCCCTCGCCGTCCGGTGGGGAAGTCGATGTGGAGGCCGCACCCCCCCCCCCGCTTTCTTCCTGGCCGCCGCGGAGACGACGGAGTCCGGGGTAGGCTGCGCCCAGAGGCACAGGGGGGCCGCGTCCGGGACCCGGTACTTCTTCTCGTACCGGTCTCTTCTAGCTGGCGTAGTGGAAGGGTTCTTGAGGAGGGCGAGGCCCTCATCCCAAATGTCGTCCAGTAGAGGCACTGCGAGGACCGTCTTCCTCTTGGCCTCGCGCCGTTGATAAAGGAATCCTTCCTTTTTCTTCTCCTCAGGGCAGAGTTGGAAAAGCTCGGATGCCCTGGCGATCATGGAGTGGAACGAACCAATCTCGTCGGGCGGAGAAGCCCTGGTGGGAGGCGACGACAGTAGATCCTCGTCGTATACCTCGTCGTCCGTACCAGTCGCTGCTGTGTCAGTCCCCGTATCATCCCCTCGGGTGGACGGGGAGGAGGGCTGGACGGTGCGCGACGGCTGAAAAGGAGGTGGAGGGTGAATCCTTCTTTTCTTGGGCGGGGGAACGCCAGAAGGTCCCGGTTCAGGATCCCCCGACGGGAGAGGTTCCTCCGTCGGCAACGGTAGTCTCGTCCTTATCTCTGAGCATAAGGACTGTATAGCCAACAAAATGGCCGCTGAGTTGTCTTTCGGCGCTGGCAGAGGGGAATCCGACGGGCGATCAGGGGCCCCGTCGGCACCCTCGACGATGTCGTCGTCACCTGCGTCGGGATCCATCCCGACGGGCCGGTCTTCTTCCACGCCAAGGCCGTGGCTTAAGACCTCGATCAGTTCTTCCTCCGAGGTTGAAGCCGAATCTACGACGACGCCCTGCCCCCCCTTTTTCTTCCCCGCCGGGGATTTCACGGGGGTCCTATCGATGGGCACAAAAGAGGACTCCCTCCGAGGTGGCAGGGAGACTCTGAGCCCCGAGGTCGCCACCACTGGTGTAGCCTCCACAGGCTGAGCCAGGGTCCCCGCGACAGTATCGATAGAGGGCTTGGCCGGATGGATTAAGGCCTTCACCACCTTATCCTTGAGGGGGGGGACACTGCCTCGCTCCCCCTACGATGGGGCCTTCGAGCTCGACCGGGGCCTCTCCAGGAGCTTTGCCGGGTGCTCGCCCTTCCTCTTACCCGACCCAGAGCGTTGGCTCGTGGTGATGGTGCCGGGGAGGCTGCGCCCTGCCTGGCGCCCATAGAGCCCGACCGTTCGGCACTCGCGGTGCTTGGCCTTGTGCTGGACCCCCGTCGCCGGGGCGTCCTCAAAGGTTTTAGAAGACCGCTCGGATTTCTTCCTCTTCTTCTCGCCTGACGGGCTCTTCCCTTCCAGCCAGTTGGCGAGACGTTGATGGCGGTCCTTCATGGTCCGCTCCGACATATTGCCGCAAAACGCACAGTCCTTCTCCACGTGCGTCTTGTCCTCATGTAAGCAGTAGAGACAAAAGGAGTGCTCGTCCTCCTTAAAGACATTCTGCAGCTGGCATCCAGGGCAGACCCTGAACAGCTTTCCGGGCGTCGAGCTTCCCTTCTCCTGGGCCATGTCCGGGCCTGAGAAGCTTCTGGAGTCCTCCAAAGCGTAGCTCGACGAAATCTTCACCCTTGAGGGGCGCAGACGAATCCGACATGGGTCCCCGTTGATCGGATGGAGAGTCGGTGGAGCTTGAGGCTCTTTTGACCGAAAAAAATTTTTGAGCAAAAAACGTGAAAAAATAGCACTAACGCTCGAGAGCAATAGCACGAGGATCCCAACACATGAACGTGCGGTAAAAATCTGAAGATGGCTGCCAGAGGCGGTGCTTGGGTAGAGGGCAGTCATTGGCTGTGGTCAGTATGACGCAGAGACCAGTGATTGGTTACTACTACGAAAGACAGATCAGAAACGAAACGGATACTTGTTTTTTCTTTACCGAGGATTCCCAGCCTGACGACGGGGAATATTCATGAGCATGTGAATCCATGCCAGACCCCATGCTGGAGAACCGCGGTAGAAATTTAGGGTAGATACCACTGCCACCAGACATGTCTAAATGTAAAAAGAGCAAAAAAATGCTCTAGGAGGTACAGATAAAAAGAGTTAAGAGTTAACCCTTCCAGCAAGCCATGTAAGATGGTGTATACTGGATCTGTGGTTAAATTTGACTAAGTAAAGTTAATGGTAACTTTACCCTTTTCTGTGGGACAGTAGTCACCTCAGAAAATTAGTCAGTGAGAAGTCTGAACGACAACCCTGTGTCACGGCACTGAAGGTGCTGTGTGGCACACACAAAGAAGGGGTCTACTGAAGTGGGGTACTCCAGAGCTCACAATCTTCAAAACAGGTGACAGACACATATCAAAATAGGTGTAAGAGTGGGGGAAAAGCTCACACTCTTACCAAGTGGAAAGAAATAACTCCAGAGATCCAGCAAAGCTGCTGAGGGACTCACTAGGTAAGGGAAATTAGCCATAGAATAAGAATTCTCCCTAACAGGCTGCTCTTCACAACTGCTGCTTAAGGGCCCTCCCCTCTGCATCTTCTGCAAAGTGTTCCAGGATCTTCACTCTGTCCAACTAGTCTGCCACCTGAGTCTGAGCACTGGCAATGTTTTCTGTATTGTCCTGTACTTCTTTGTTCCTCCGTGGCCAGGTGGTCTGCCATTGTACGCACATCTTGGCGGAGTAACCCCACATCCACGATGACTGCATTGATCTTGAACTCCAGCGCCGTTTTTAACTATTTGGCCTCAGTCTTGCACAGCCACATGTGGCGCTGGAGCAGCCTTCGCCCCCTCGCCCTGTTGCGGCAGCCTGCTTCCGTCCTTCTGCACGTAGGCCTCCATGACAGTCTGCCCGGCTTTCCCCTTCCGGCACTTGTCTGGCACCTGGCAGCAGTGTCTCTGCCAGGCATGCGACAGGGTGTTTGCCTGGTCCCCGCTCTACGGTGACACAGAGGGGGTACCCGCAGTCCTGTGCAGTCGACAGCCTGGCCACCGCTTTCACGCGGTTTTCTTTCGTGGTGTCCACACGCACCACAGTCTGTTCGGGGTCCAGCAGGCCATGCCGCACCACCAAGGCACGAGGTGCAGAGCTCTGTTTCACAGAGTTCAGTCAAGTATTCTTAAGCATCCCCTCACTACGTTACTGGGCTTAGATTCGGACTTTGTGTCTCAGCAGTGTTCACAAAGAAGCAGTGCCTCAGTTGCCTTCCCCATGTCCAACCAACTGCTGAGGTGCAGGCTTACTCCTATTCGTGCCTGCCTCTCCTTCTATCCTCCCTGTCTTCGGCCACCCCTGGTCTGCTACTCAACTGTGGGATTGCGCGCTTTAGTTCTACTCGCAATTCGCCGCAGCTAGACCCGGGCACAGAGTAGCAGGGAGGCAGTACCTCTGCTCGCCCCCCAGGCCCACATTAGTCTCCACTCCCTTATGGCAGTATCTGAAATGTATTTGTCCAGTACCTTCTCCCCTTTCAGTGATCCTGTCTCAGGTGATTGGACACATCAGTATTGGTATCCGCACTGCCTCATGGCGCCTCAGTATAGGAATCGGGCCCATCTCATTCTCCTCTCCAGGAAGGGGCATCTCCGCGGCCTGCTCAGAGAGCCTTCATTTGCTACGCTCAGTCCCAGGGGGGGGCTTCACTGATTTCCCTGCCGCAGTCCCTACACAGCAGTCCGCACACTCAGAAATCTCAACCCCGGCTTGTGGGTGCTCCGATAGATCGCACCTCGGTATTCCCAGAGGCAAGTGCAGCCCCTGGCGTGTAGGAGAGATTGGGGTCATGCACTCATCGTGTCGGGGCCACAGGTTGTGAGCCCTCATGTTGGCACCCTGACTCCGCCAGTGTTCAGAGGCTGCCACCCGAGCCACCACCAAGCCGATGTCCAGGGATCTGTTCTCCTACTTCGGCAGCCCTTTTGCCTGCCACTTGCGCGCACACAGCAGGTGGTCCTCTGGCTCCCGATGGGCTCTGAGTGGTTGAATGTTGACCAGCTTCGTCAGGGGGGTGGGGGGTTGATGTGGGGGGGACCCGCGCCATCTCTGCATTTCGGTTCTCTCGCTCCCCCTTGTCTCACCGGGAAGGTGCTCCGGCCTGCCTCCGTCTCCCGGCCGAGAGGGGTGCCTAGCTGTCAATCAAATATGCTAAGTGGTGAGCCGGCCGGCTCACCACTCGGGCCAATCACACAAGAGTGCGACTTCAGTTGCCAAGGCAACTCAGTACAGGGTGCCTAAACCCCCACCCCACACCCCCTGTGGTACCCAGACAGGGTGGCACCACTTTTGGAGGCCTCTGTGGAGCAGCCTGCCAAAAAGTGGAACAAAGGGCTCGACTTGGGTTGGAGTCACAGAAGAGAACACAAACGCCATTTTAGAATCAAGTCCTGGCAAAAAATACCAACCGGCGAATTAATATTAAATAAATAAACCGGCGGTATGTTCGAGGCTATGAGAATTAAATAATTAAAGTTGGTAGCCTCGAACAATGGGAAAATCCCATAGGGAAATATTTGCGGTCGATTATAAAAAGTAGTATCCACTGCCACCAGCCTAAACTCGATCGGGGGGGGGGGGGGCGGAGACGGGCCTCCTCGACTAACAGACCCCGGGGCAATCGAATTGCCCCGACCAGTACGTCCACAATATGATGGTTTGTACTGGTTTCTGTTAATAATTTGGGACTAGTAAAGCCAATGGTGACTTTACATGCCCTGGGAGACAGTAGTCAGTCCCAGGCTATGGAGTCTATGGTGGGGTGTTACTATGACACCCCTGTGTTACGGCACGGAGGGTGCTGTCTAACACACATAGTAACACATGAGACCCTATGGAGTAAAGGACCCCATAGCCCATAAAACACATTACCAATCAAAGGAATACCATTAATCATGTCCAAGAGTGGGAGAAAAAGAGTCTCACTCTTGGCAGGAGGAAAAAAACAAACTCCAGAAATCCAGCAAAGCTGCTGGGGTTCTCACTAGGTTAGGAAATTCAGCCTAAAGGGAGAATTCTCCCTAACACCATTCAGTGAGCACCCACTTTAGGATCAATTAGTAGGATCAAAGTGTAAGCTCAGACAAGTTGCGTCCTTATCGCATGAGCCTAGGCCACACCCCATGCTTTTTATTAAGCATTCATTTCGGTTTCCTCACAGCCCGCAGGAGCGCCCCGGCTCGAGTGATTTTCCCTCTTCACTCACCGGTCCCTGGCGTCTCCTTCAGGTAGCTGTGCTTTCCCTTTTAGCTCTGCCTGCACGTTTTCTTTCAACCGCAAGTGCTGCTCATACTTCGGTTTCTGTCTCCTGCCGGCAGCTCCACTTTCTTACCGCGGACGCTGTTGGTCACCTTGTTTCTTTTATTCTTCTGCGTTGGCCGTTTCGGCTGTAAACTTCTGACCATTGAGGCTCTCACACCTGTTGCCTTCTCGCGGCCCGCCTGGCCCGGGGCTCCACAGTTCCTTGGGGTTGTCTGCCGTCGTCCTGACTCTCCTGCAGGACCCACGTCAGCTGCCACCTCGCAAACCGGCTTCCCTGCTGGTCTGAATGCTGCTGGTCTCCTCCCTTTTGATACACCTACAACCAATTGACAGATTGCAGGTGTAAGTTCCAAATGGTAATTTCCTGGTCACAATTAGTGGAGCACTTGGGACATGCCTGACCTTTACAACACGCTGCAGGTCTCTTCCTCGTCTTAGTAATAGAGTGCTGAAAACACTTACTAGTGTTCACTACTCCTAGTCACCTCTTCCTTGTCCCAGTACTATAGTGGGTTGAATAAAGGGAATGAGGGGAGATGTTTTGCAATAGCCCATACAGGCTGGGGGAGGGTTAGGTTGGTTCTCACAAGGAAAAGGGGGTTACCATGTCTCACCTGTGGATACCCTCTTACCAATCCCCAAGGACCCTCCACCCAGGTGATCCTCCCTTGCTTCATGACCCCCAGGGTGAGGATCCAAAATCGATGGCCTTTCCCTGGCCACCTGAGAAGAGGATCCAAGGGGAGTAGGTGTGACGATACCTTTAGGCTTCTTACATTTAGCATATCCCCAATTCATGCAGATTGCTTGCATGCCTAGTCACAGAATTCAGCTAAGGCAAGTAAGTCAAAGCATATTTTGTTGACTACCCTTAAATATTCTTGTGTCAGAATAATTGGCAAGATTGAAAAAAATAACATGTGGGAACCATGTGATCAAGGTATACACAAAAAAATTGTGAATTCAAAGGGCTAAAATAACAAAATATTACAGCTATGACTTGAAATTGGCATGAATCATTTAACAACCCAACCAGATAATATATGAATCATTACATTAACATTTTGAGCAAAGAGTATGTTTGTAGCGAGGGGACGCTTATTCAAAATGGAAGGAGACCGTATCACAGAACAGTTCACAGGATTTCTGCATCTACCTGCAGGAATCATGCAGGTCATTCTGATGCATGACCAATAGGCCATGCCTGGCTTGCACGCACAGCTCTGACATATTGAAGGATCCAGCATCACCAAAATGGTTTAAAATGACAATTTTGACATTGTTTGCAATGGCATCAACATGTGTTGTACAGTGGCAGTGCTGGCATATCCCTCGTACTGTTGGTGACCAGACATTATAGGAATTCCGGATGTGTTCGAGAATTACTTGTAAAATGTATGTTTTGCCCAAATAGTAAAAGCAGTGCTCACAAATTGCACCATTTCAACCCAGTATTGAAAGGTTGAACATGCCCTGCCAGAATTTGAACATATGCATACAGGTTCCCAACTGATGTCTGTAGAGCTCCAGCTCCCGTTTGTGTACAGAGGCAAAGGGTATCAACCCTATTAATTGTTCTCCAATCCAATGGCTCTCCTCAGTGTTCAAAAGTTTTTAAGCTATACTGACTTATATGTATAAAACAGAAAATCTGAATGTTTGTTCCTCATACAATTCCATGTCAATGACACCAGTCTGCACCAAATTGTGCACAGTTGCCTGTTAAGGCCCTACAGAAGTCACTACATGACATTTGGACATCCTACCCCTTTCCCTGCATTTCAGCCCCTGCACACATGAGATAGTTGCCTGAAAGCAGCAAAACATCAAGGTGGTTGTAGAAAGACCAGAGTTACTTTCAAGCATCTCAACGCGAGGAACACAACTCAAGGTCCCTATTGTACATTGAAAACCTTGTTTCAAGGCCCTAGAATGCACCATTTTCACTGTAACATTTTGTTCCTTATACAATTCCACACCGTTACACCAATCTGCACAGTTACCCGCTGGGACCCTCTGGACGTCACTGGCTACATGACATTCAGACACGCCACCGCTTTCATCGGATTCCGGCTCCAACAGTGCTCATTTTAAGCCAATCAACATGAGGAACAAAACTCAAGGCCCCTTGAAAAGGCCCTAGGATGCACCACTTCTAAGACATTTGCACCACAACACACCACTCTCACCTCCCCTTCACGTCTGCTCTGGGGTATGTAAGCCATGATTCAAGGTCCAAAGATGCATTGTTTCCGAGATAGTTGCACTGCAATGCAATGCACCGCAACACACTGCACCGTGCCAGGGGGAAGCAACAGGTGGGGAGAGCGCAAAGAAGGTCCCAGTATGCTGCAGCATGCCAACTCTCGCCTCCTTTCCCTTTCTGCTCTGGGATATGTAAGCCAGTCACACCCACCCATTCTCAGTGCAGTTTACTCCAGAGTGCAAAGCACAAACAAGCGATAAGCGACTTGTTTCAGCGACCTACAGGATCATTGATTTTCAACAATTGATAGGAGTGTTATGTCAGTCTACCGAACCCGTGCAGAGTATGGGTACTTTTTGCTATTCTGTATAGATAAAATGGAAAATCTATTAGTTTGTTCATACCCTCAAACGTGGAGACCTTATAGCCTTCAACCCAGCCAGTGAAGTTCTTCAAAGAATCAGTCACATATGACACCAAGTATGTACTTCTTTCTTTTTGTACTCTCTAAACCTCAAAGTATTGGGCAGGAGTCTTCCCAAACTTCAAGATGAGAGTCTGCTTCAACATTGAAAATTCTACTCTTTCAGCTTTTGACATTTCCATAATAGCACTGCAGCCAGAATGGGGTAGTCTGCTGAGCAACCATGCAATCTTATCAGCATTTACTACCTCTTGAACTTCACATGCATACTCAAAAGCATTCAACCAGTCCATAATGTCATTCTTCTCATCAGACAGACTGAGCAGATCTTTAGGAAATCTTGGATGAGAGGAGGACCCAGGCCCATGTCCAGATCCCTTGGATCCATTTGAAGCTTGGTCTGTTCAAAATGGTGACCCTGTCCTTCTGTTTTCTGCCTGCTCTATCTTCAGTTTAGCTATGTGAAATTCAAGCTCCTTCTGCCTAAACAGCAGCTCTTGTTTCTTGAATTCCAGCATGGCCTCATTATCAGAGCTTGCAGAGGAAACATTGGACATTGCATCCTCCCAGCCTTCATGGGCACCATGGATGAGGGCAGCAACAGAACTGTTAGTTCTGTCAGTGGAAGCAGCTCCACCTCCTTCTGCACTCTTATCAGAGGCTACGGCACCGAGTTGCAACTCTTGCCATTCCATGATTCTCGGAATCATTTCCACTTTTGTACCTTGAGCAAGTAAACCTCTCTCGGTACACATCTTTCTCAATGTTTCTGATCTAGAAGCATTTAAGGTTATAAAGGTACTTGTTTCCATTATTTTAGATAGGTCTATGGCCTTTACAGTTATTATTACTAGGTCACTATGTGTCCTGGGTAGGGGTAATCTGAAATGCCTTCACTAGTGTGCAAACACTGGATACCTTCAGTCCTATCCCACCGCTGCCACCAATTTGTAAAGACGGATGTCTGAACTCTGACCTGGTGGGAAGAGGTTCAGAAGGCCAGCCTAGTTTCTTGGAATAGGGTAACCTTCTGGACAAGCCAGCCCAATCAAGGTAGCATTGGCAGCGGTTAAGACTAGGTCTCAGGAGGGGTTAGGGTGACTGAAAGACCATAATGAGCACACAGAGTAAAGGACACTTACAAATCACTCCCAGTCAGGTGTAAATATATTAAAAATACAAATGCATTTATTTCAAGGCCTTTGAGTTTCAACACAATAGTTATTAACAGTAACACTTTTAAACCAACACAAACATACTAAAATACTTTACTCATCGACCCCCGGAGCACTCCAGACCAAACTTCGGCAGTCGAGTCCACTTCAGTTGCAGGTTCAAATGCAGGAATCTTGCGGTTCTGCAGTGTTCAGCGACGAAGTTACAGGGTTAATTCCCAAACGGGACAGTGGGGATTTCTCTGCTCCTGGTGGACAGATCAGGACAGTTCCACTATAGCAGGCTTCAAGGCACAGAAGAGCACAGCTGCAATGAACTTGCAAAGTTATTCACCACAGCAGGCGTCACACTAACTGCGTGTACTCTGGTTCAGGCGCTCTCTCTTTACTCCATACCTGGGAAGGCAAAGTGTATGAAATTCAGTGTGAGAGTGCCGTGAACACAGAGCTTGCAATTTTCCAAGTTTCAAGGGCCTCCTTGAAACGGCGGCGGTTTTAAAGCAAAGGTCCTGTGCAAGCTGGTTAGCCCACTGGTTGGCCCAGGGACACTTCCAAGAAGGCTTACTTGCAGAGTTTGATAAAGGTGCCGAGAATAGTTGGTCCCACTATTCCAATGGGTCAAAGAGCCTTCGCAGAACTTCTAGGATGACCAGATGCAGAGGGGTCCAGCGGGCTGAGGGTGCCAAACCTTCCAGCGGGTCACCAGCAGGTCTTCGACTCGGCTTCTTAAGTTTCAGTATACTTGGATCCTATCCTTCGTTCAGTGAGAACTCCAGAGATCGACATGGTATGGGTGTTTGGAGCCTTCTCTTATCCAAAATATCTTTCGCGCCAAAACAAAGAGGACCCAATGGGAGATCTGCTCACATACAGGCATACCATACATGGACCAATCATGGACCACGGTGGTCCCAGGCATTCACAGCACACCAGACTTCTCTGGCACCCAGGATGTGTATTGGAACCAGACAGTCCAGCCCACATCCTGGAAGCACACACACGAGGCATGCAGAAGCCTGCGAAAGTTTGGCGTTTCGTGGGAAAAGGCAAGCCCAAATAAGGACTGACCCGGGTCGGCTCGACCTAGGGAAGGGGCAAGATGGCCAAAGGACAGGACAAAGAACCTTGTGTCATGGTCATTTTGTAGCCTGGCCACCTATTTGTGCCAAACGCGGTAACTGCGGTTTACCTGGCAGTAAAAGGGTTAAAAATACATGAAAAGATAAGCTGCCACCAGCCCTGTCCAAGGTACATCTGCACTTCTCCTAAATAAATCCTTCCAGAGTATCTAGGGCCTTTAGAAATAACAGGAAGACCCAAGTGCACTGTACTGTAAGTTACATTGTGCACTTGCAACATGCTGCAGAAAAGTTGCAACATGGACAATGACTAAGGGAAACAGTCTCCCAGTACTGACTGTCTTTAAGGGCATGTCCGTTTCCCCATAACAAAGGGAGCGAAAGCACATGGGAGTGCAGCAGAAGACTGTCAGACTATGGTGTTTAACATCAGCAAAAGGTTGGGGGCTACACAACTGGAGGGAAAGGAACAAGTTACTTACCTGTAACTGTTGTTCTCCAGCATGGGTCTGGCATGGATTCACATGCTCATGAATATTCCCCGTCGTAAGGCTGGGAATTCTCGGTAAAGAAAAAAATCAGTATCAGTTTTGTTTCTGATCTGTCTTTCGTAGTAGTAACCAATCACTGATCTCTGCGTCATACTGACCACAGCCAATGACTGCCCTCTACCTAAGCCCCGCCTCTGGCAGCCATCTTCAGATTTGGTAGCACGTGAAGTGGCAGTATGACCAAGTGAAGAGCCGCAGAGGGGTAGGCGGGAGGGTTCGCATGTGAATCCATGCCAGACCCATGCTGGAGAACAACAGTTACAGGTAAGTAACTTGTTCCTTCTCCAGCATGGGGTCTGGCATGGATTCACATGCTCATGAATAAAGAATACATAGCAGTACACACATGCACAACCACGGGAGGTGGCAAAGGCTCAACATTAAGCATTACATCAAACTCAACATTAAGCAATTCTTACCTCCTCACCAGGCTCACCTTAGGCGAACAGGTTGCGCAGCACTGCTTGGCCGACCCTAGACTCCTCCCTGGAATCCCGATTGACGCAGTAGAATTTCGTGAAGGTGTGCGTCGACCTCCACGTAGCAGCCCTGCAGATGTCCAGCAAGGGCACACCAGATAGGAACGCCGTGGTAGCTGCGATCGCTCTGGTGGAATGGGCTCTCGGACGGCCAGGCAGCGGTCGGTTTGCCAACCGATGACAGTACATGATACCGCCGGAGAGCCACCTGGAAATGGAGGCCTTTGAGAGAGCCTTCCCCTGATTGACAGGTCAAAAGTTCACAAAAAGTTGTGACGTCTTCCGAAAACTCTTCGTGCGGTCCACGTAGAACTTCAGCGCTCTAGCCACATCCAGCGAGTGCAAAGTCCTTTCGGCCGGCGACGAAGGCGACGGGAAGGGTTCGTTGAGGTGGAAGTCCGACGGCACCTTGGGCATGAAGGAGGGGTGCGTCCTGAGCACTACCCTTGTGTCGTGAAAAGTCAAGTACGGGGCCTTGCAGGAAAGGGTCTAGATCTCTCCCACTCTTCGCGCGGAGGTGATGGCCACAAGAAACGCTGTTTTCCACGACAACAACTTAAACGGAGCCGAGTGCAGAGGCTCGAACGGAGGTCCCATGAGCTTGGTCAGCACCACGTTGAGCTCCCACGCCGGGGCCGGAGCCTTCACCGGCGGGAACGATCTAAACAGTCCCTTCATGAATTCTTTCACCAGACGATGAGACCACAAAGACGTCCGCCCCGTGGTTCTGGTGTATCGGGAGATTGCAGCAAGATGAATCTTGATGGACGCGTGTGCCAGTCCAGCCTTGGCCAGCGTCAGAAGGTACGGCAGTACCTGGGGAGCCGTAATCCGTAGAGGGTTAATCTTCTGTGCGTGGCACCAGACAGAGAACCTCTTCCATTTGTGTCCATAACATTTAAGAGTTGAGGACGCCCTGGCCTTTGCAAGAACCTCTCTGCAGTCGGCCGGTATGTCGTATCCTCCAAACTCTAACGCTGCAGGAGCCAGGCCTGCAAGTTCAGCGACTTCGGGTCGTGATGGAGGATGGCGCCTCCTTCCCTGGAGAGAAGATCCGCGTCCACTGGCAGCTTGATTGACGGGGACGCTGACAAGTCCAGAAGGTCCGGGAACCATATCTGCCTCGGCCACGCAGGTGCGACGAGGATCATCCTGCACCGTGACCTCTTGAGCTGGTTGATGAGCCGGATCAGCAATGGCAATGGAGGGAACGCGTATAGAAACAGGCCCTCCCAGGGGAACGAGAAAGCATCGCCCATGCTCCTCGGCTGGGGAAACCTGCTGGCGAACCTCTGGCACTTGGAGTTCGTCGCCGTCGCAAACAGATCGATCTGGGGTGTGCCCCACCGTTGGAAGAGGCGGTCCACTGGATCCTGTCATAGTTCCCACTTGTGGCAAGAGCGCAGCTCTCTGCTGAGCAAATCGGCAATGGTGTTTTTTATCCCTGCTAGATGAAACGGCACCAGAAACATCCCTTGGGCGACGGCCCAATGCCACAGATCTTGCGCCTCCTTGGACAGGGCTGGGGATCTGGTCCCGCCCTGCTTCCTGATGTAGAACATGGTGGTGGTGTTGTCGGTGAAGATCCTCACCACCTTGCCCTTGAGGGACGGAAGAAAGGACCTGAGGGCCCAAAACACTGCACGGAGCTCCAGGACGTTGATATGGATGGACTTCTCCGTCGGAAGCCAAAGGCCTCTCGCGTGCAGATTTTCGGTGTGCGCTCCCCACCCTTCCAGGGAGGCATCCGTGGTCACTGTCTCCTGGTGGCCGGGGGTCTGGAAGTCCATGCCCGCCGTCAGATGCGTGCGGGCGGGTGCCCCACCACCGGATCGCTCGTCAGAAACTCTCGTCGAGTGTGATCCTCTCCTCGAAGCTGCCCGTCGTCTGGATCCAACGCACGTCCAGGAACTCCTGCAACGGGCGCATCCGGAGCCTGCACAGGCGGATGAGATAAATGCAAGAAGACATCATTCCGAGGAGGGACTTGATGGACCTCACCCTGGCCGCGTCCACAGCCAGCATCCGCTGCACCTTGCCCAATTTGGCCCTCGTCCTTTCCTCCGACGGAGAGGCCAGAAGCGACACTGTGTCGAGCTTCGCTCCCAGAAACAGTGCGTCTTGCGCGGGCACCAGGTGGGACTTGGCGTAGTTTATGGAGAATCCCAGGTCCGTGAGTAGTTGGACGGTCCTTGCCGTGTGCTCCACGGCAAGCTCCTTCGTCTTTGCTCGGATGAGCCAGTCATCCAGGTAGGGGTAGATGTGGATCCCCTCTCGGCGCAGCTGTGCAGCCACCGGTGCGAGGCACTTGGTGAACACCCTGGGTGCCGACCTCAATCCGAAGGGAAGGGCTTTGAACTGGTAGTGATGCCCTTGGACCACGAACCTGAGAAACTTTCAGTGTCCCTTTAGGATGGGAATATGGAAGTAGGCATCCTCCAAATCCAACGACGACAGGAAATCGCCCTCCTTCAGTTGACCCAGGACGTGTTGGAGGGTGACCATCCGGAACTTCTGTGCCTTGATGAATTTGTTCAGTCGTCGTAGGTCCAGGATGGGACGCCATCCTCCCGTCTTCTTCTTCACGAGGAAGTATCTTGAGTAAACTCCGGAGCCCCGAAGCCTCTTTGGGACGAGCTTGATGGCGCCCTTCTTGAGCATCGCCTTTACCTCCAAGAGAAGTTGAGGGACGTGATGTTCTTTCCTGGCCACAGGGGGAACGCGCGGGCACTTCTTTAGAAACTCGAGCGCGTGATCATGAGCTAGGGCGTCCAGCACCCAACGGTCGGTGTAGATGGACTCCCACACGCTGACGAAGCTCGCCAGCCAGCCTCCCACCGGGGTGATTCGGTGGGGGCCCGACCCCACGGCCGGTTCAGTCCTGCTTCAACGAGGCTTTGCCGCCTTGTGCTCCTTGGCGACGACGGCGGGGTCCGCCTGACTTGCCTCGTCCCCTGTAAGCTTCCTGTGACGACGAACAGGCGTGTCCGCCTTGATGGCTTGAAGGGAATCGTCCACTGTTTTCCCAAACAGGTTGTTTCCGTCGAACGGCATGTCGAAGACTCTGGTCTGCACGTCCTGACGGAAGTCAGTAGCCTTGAGCCATCCACGCCGCCTAAGGCACACGCCGTTGCCCAACTGGCGAAATCCAGTGTCAGTGATGTTCGTCGCAATCGTAATGGCGTGGTCCGACGCCACCTCTCCTTCCTGCAAGATCTCTAGGGCTTCCGCACTCTTGTCGTCTGGTAGGAAGTCCAGCAGGAGGGCCAGTTTGTACCACAACTCCCTGTCGTAGCGGGCTACGATAGCCAAGGCGTTGGGCGCCTTAATCGTCGTCGCTGCCGACGAGATGACTCTGTGTCCCATCGTGTCTAATTTCTTTCCCTCGCCGTCCAGCGGGGAGGTCGACGTAGAGGCCGCGCCCCCCCGCTTTCTTTCTGGCCGCCGCGGAGACGACCAAGTCCAGGGTCGGCTGTGCCCGAAGGGACCCGGTACTTCTTCTCGTACCGATCCCTTCTAGCCGGCGTCGTTGATGGGTTCTTGAGGAGGGCGAGGCCCTCATCCCAAATATCTTCTAGTAGAGGTACAGCGAGGACCGTCTTCCTCTTGGCCTCGCGCCGTTGATGAAGGAAACCCTTCCTTCTTCTTCTCTTCCGGGCAGAGCTGGAAAAGCTTGGATGCCCTGGCGATCATGGAGTGAAACGATCCAATCTCGTCGGGCGGGGAAGCCCGGGTGGGAGGTGACGATGGGAGATCCTCGTCGTAAACCTCGTCGTCTGTACCCGTCGCGGCCGTGTCAGTCCCCGTATCATCCCCACGTGTCGTGGACGGGGAGGAGGGCTGAACAGGGCGCGATGGCTGAAAAGGAGGTGGAGGATGAATCCTTCTTCTCTTAGGGGGAGGGCTCCCAGAAGGGCCTGGCTCCGGGTCCCCCGTCGGGAGCGGTTCCTCCGTTGGTGGTAACGGCAGTCTCGTCCGTATCTCCGAGCATAAGGACTGTATTGCCAACAAAATGGCCGCCTAGTTGTCTTGCGGCACTGGTTGAGGGGAGTCCGACGGGCGGTCAGGAGCCCCGTCGGCACCCTCAGCATTCTCGTCGTCTCCTACGTCGGGGTCCCTCCCGACGGGCTGGTCTTCTTCCACGCCAAGGCTTAAAACTTCGATCAGCTCCTCCTCAGAGGTTGAGGCCGAATCCACGACGACCTCCTGCACCCTCTTTTTCTTCTCCGTCGGAGGTTTCATGGGGTCCTGTCGATGGGCATGAAAGAGGACTCCCTCCGCGGTGGCAGGGAGACTCTGGGCCCCGAGGTCGCCACCACTTGTGTAGCCTCCACAGGCTGAGCCAGGGCCGCCGCGACTGTCTCGATAGAGGCCTTGGCCGGATGGATCAAGGCTTTCACCACCTTAGGTGCGCTCACCGCCTTCTCCTTGGGGGGAGGGTCACCACCTCGCTCCCCCTCCGATGGGGCCTTCGAGCTCGACCGGGGTCTCTCCAGGAGCTTCGCCGGGTGCTCGGCTTTCCTCTTACCCAAGCCAGAGCGTTGGCTCGTGGTTGATGGCGCCGGGGAGGATGCGCCCTGCCTGGCGCCCGTAGAGCCCGACCGTTCGGCGCTCCCGGTGCTTGGCCTTCTGTTGGACCCCCGTCGCCGGGGCGCCCTCAAAGGTCTTAGAAGACCGCTTGGACTTCTTCTTCTTCTTCTTTCCTTCCAGCCAGTTGGCGAGACGTTGATGGCGGTCCTTCATGGTCCGCTCCGACATATTGCCGCAAAACGCACAGTCCTTCTCCACGTGCATCTTGTCCTCATGTAGGCAGTAAAATCAAAGGGAGTGTTCGTCCTCCTTAAAGACATTCTGAAGCTGGCATCCAGGGCAGACCCTGAACAGCTTTCCGGGCGTCGAGCTTCCCTTCTCCTGGGCCATGTCTGAGATGGGCCTGAGAAACTTCTGGAGTCCTCCAAAAGCGTGGCTCGACGAAATCTTCACCCTTGAGGGGCGTAGACGAATCCGACACGGGTCCCCGTTAATCGGATGAAGAAACGGTGGAGCTTGAGGCTCTTTTGACCGAAAAAGAGACATTTTTCTGAGAAAACACGTGAAAAAAAGTACTAACGCTCGAGAGCAATAGCACGAGGATCCCAACACTTGAACGTGCGGTAAAAATCTGAAGATGGCTGCCAGAGGCAGGGCTTAGGCAGAGGGCAGTCATTGGCTGTGGTCAGTATGACGCAGAGATCAGTGATTGGTTACTACTACGAAAGACAGATCAGAAACAAAACTGATACTGATTTTTTCCTTTAACGAGGATTCCCAGCCTGACGACGGGGAATATTCATGAGCATGTGAATCCATGCCAGACCCCATGCTGGAGAAATTACACATGAAATGGAAATCTTTCCTAACGCAGGGCAAGCCTCGTGGATCGGGATAACCTTGTCACAACTTTTTTCCATCTGGGGCTGGTGCCTGGGAGGGGTCTGAAAAAACCACTTATGCAAGGATTTGTGTTGCTAGGAGACCGGTCTGGTTGTCTGGTGCATTGCTTCTGAAAGCCCCTGAAACCACCCAATGTCTATGGTCTGTCCAAGCGCTGGCGAGTCTGGGTATGTGCCTTGGGTGCTGCCTTTGTCAGAATTGACAAGAATTTAGGTATCGGAGAGCTATTCTTTTTGTCAAGTTCCTCGTCTGTGGTTGAGTGAAATAAGTCCCCCTTCCCCACCCCCCACTCAAATGGCAGGTCTAGAATGCATTCCTGCACATCAGGGTTAAACTTGGTTGCCTTGAGCCAAGCAGTCTGCCTCATATCGGTGGCGCTACAGATTGCTCTACCTGCTGTGTCTATGTGAGCAACTGTAGACTCCATATCATCTTGGGCCACAATTTTGGCCTCTGCCAATCCGGCCCTGAAGCGCGCCTAACGCGGGGAGCTCCAAGAGGAAGTCCGCAATCTCCCTCCACAGCTTTTGATTCACTGCTGTCAGCATAGCGTCGGGGAGTGCGGCATTGGAGTAGATCATTTTGCCGTAGGATCCCAACAGCTTTTCCTCCTTCCCTAGGGGTGCTGAGGTTGGAGCAGCTGACAAAGACTGTGGCTTGGAGTAAAGGCAGGCTGCAGCTATAACTGATGAATGGGGTTGAGAGTGCACTGACAGAATGAAGGAGTCCCCCTCTGCCTGCCTATACTTGGCATCCAGGCATTTATTGGTAGGCTGCGTTGAGTGCAGCTTCACCCCTCCCTTCTTGGCAAGGGATTCTACATCCTGTTCTTGTGGCAGGGCGAATGGTCAGCACTTCAGCTAGAACTCCTGCCTCAGGTTGCTCGACTTGAGGCTGTGGATTCCCCAGGTATTCTGCTACACTCACCAGCCTCTCATGGAAAGCCTTAGCTGACGAGGGAGTATCCTGGTCCTCCTCCTCGTCCGTGTCGCCTGCTGTGTCCTGCAGTTCCGGAGCTGTCGGAGGCGTGCTGGGTGCGGGCAGCTGTTGCGTGCTAATTGGCAGTGCCGGGGCTGCTGCAGAGGCTGTGCCTGAGGCAGAGCCTGCATGACAGGCATGAGCGTGGGAAGCAAGGGTTGAACCGGTACCAGGGGCTGCAACACCAGCGGCGGAGCTTGAGGTAGTGCCGGGGGTAGCCTGTCCTTGATAACCCCCCTGAGGATGGTGCCCACCTGCAGTGACTTCATGAGGGTAAGGAACTATTCAATGAACCTATCCTTGCATGCAGGGGAAGGGCCTGTAGGCGTGGGAGCTGTGTCATGAGGTTGCTGAGGACTTGGCGGTCCTTGCTGCACCCCGACGGGAGCTGAGTACCTCCTCTGTGCAGATGTGGTCAGGTATGACGTGGACCAGTTCCCAGAGTGGTCCAGTCCCACCTAGACGTGCGTTCCCATGCCTGCTCTCCCGAAGGAGGCGCCTACGGGTGAGCCGCCATATTGTCTGGCCTGGCAGTCATTTTGTCAAGCCCCGCACCTGCTGCGTGGTGCTTGAAGAGCCAGGCCCAGTCACCGCCTGTACGCTTACATGCAAAGGCTCGGACCTTCCCTGCACCTCATGTAGGGACCTGGGAGGCTGAGAGCCCTCGGCCATGACTCTGGTAGTGCTGTGTGCAGACGCCACCTCAGGTGCGTTCCCTGTAGTAGAGCAAAGCCCCTTCTGGAATGTCCCCAGTAAAAGAGACTTGCCGCCCATCAGTGGTGGGACCGGGAGAGTCTTGATACCCCTCGGCCTGTAGGCCGCTAGCTCTGGGAGCCTCGGTCTCCTTGCTGGTCTTAGGACTCGGAAGGCCCCTCTCGCTCTTGCCGGGTGTAGAGAAGAACAGGGCACCTACCTTGGACCTGGTCCTCCTCACGCAAGTCTTGAGGTCCTCTGGAGGTGATCTCTCTAACAGCTCCCTCCACGTGGCCTGGTGATTCTTGAGAGCTTGCAGGGTAAACACGTCTCACACAGAACAGCAGTCCCAGCCGTGGTCGGGGCGAAGGCACCGGAGGCAGAGCGTGTGGTGATCTGATGTGGGGAAGGAACCCTCGCAGGCCGGACACTTGCTGAAACCCACCGTCGTCATGTGCCGGGGAGGAGCGTGGCACCATAGGACAGAGTCTTCTCTGACAATCTAGGAGAAAACCGAGCGAGAAGAAAAATGTGAAGTTTTTGGGGTAGAGTACGTGGAATTAAAAGGAAGAGTCTAAACCCGGGAGCGCTGGTAAAATGGTCCATTCACGTCGACGTGGAAAAAAGTACTAAGGAGTGGTGCTGGTGGGCACAGTCAGGGGAGCGCATTTTCCCAGCGCGCATCTAAATTTAAAGGGGAAGTCAATTTTCTTCTGGTGGAAAAGGCTCTTTTTCCCATCCTACTGAGGGACGCCGATACAGTATGGAGGAAAGGGGACGGGATGTAGGAGTACATGTGGCATGACAGAAAACGGCCACTGAGCACCATAACTAAGTCATGGTTAAAGAGGAGATGCGCACCAACCACTGATTAACTGAGCGGGGATGGATGGGAGGGGAGATGAGGAATCTGTGGGAGAAGAATCCATAGAAAGCACATTACAGGAAGTAATTTCTCCTTCAATGGATTACCTTTCTTCTTGCAGATTCTTCATCTGATAACTCCCAAAGCAGTAGATGAAGGAGGCAGGCAGAAAGTTAGACTAAGTCATTTTGCAGTACTGCCCTGCCAAAACGTGCATCGGCTGTACAAGCCACATCTAGATTATAGTGCTTAGCAAAGGTATGAAGGGATGACCATGGTGCAGCTTGACAAATATCCCTAACAGGGACTCCCCTCTGTAATGCTGTTGATCCTGGGACGCCCCTAGTCGAATGAGCCCTGATGCCTGCTGGTAATTCCTTTCCAGGGGACTGTAGCATTCCGCTATACAGAAAATGATCCAGCAGGACAAAGTTTGCTTAGTTATGGCCAGGCCCTTACGGGCTAAAGAAAAAGTTACGAAGAGCTGGTCAGCTCTTCTAAAGTCCGATGTCCTCACAATGTAATAACTTAACGTACTTTTGGGATATAGGTGATGAAATCACTCCTCCACCTGCGGGGGTGGATAGAAGACCAGAAGGTCAATGGACTGCGATAAGTGGAACACAGACAACTTTGGGAAGGAAGCCAGGCCTTACCCTGAGCAAGACTTTCTCCTTGAAAAATCGCAGGAAAGGCGGTTTACAGCATAAGGGCTGTAGCTCACTCACCTGGCTCACGGATGTAATAGCCACCAAAACAACTGTTTTAAAGGAGAGAAGTCTTAAAGGATAAGTATGCAGAGGCTCAAAAGTAGCCGCCATCAGATAGGTCAGTAACAGATTAAGGTCGCAATTCGGGACAACACATGGGAGCTGGCGGGAATTTATTTACAAGGCCTTTCAGGAATTGAGGTATCACTTGGATCATAAAAAATTAACCTTGATCCTGTGATCTCTTAAACACAGACAAGGCCACCAAATTGACCTGAAGGCCTGCTGAGGCCAGTGACGGAAGATAATCCATCATTGTAGTGGTGGGGCAAAAGATAGGGTCAATCGCACGTTCCCTGCACCACGCCTCATCAAATCTTCTCCACCTGCACACGTCCAAAGATCTTGTAGACGTTCTGCGAGCAGCCAGCAACACTTCAAGCACTTCCTCAGAGAGGTCCCAGTCATCATACCTCATCCCCTCAAGAGCCACACACGTAGGTTGAGGGAATATAGAGTTGGGTGGAGCATCCATCCGTCCAACTGGGTCAGGCGATCCGTATGTTGAGGCAACCGGTGTGGTGGAAAGATAGTCAGATCCAAGAGATCGGAGTACTACGTTCTCCTTGCTCAATCCGGGGTGATCAAGATCGTGATCGCTTGAAATCTCTTCAACCCCCTGACAACCCAAAGGATGACGGGAATCGGGGGTATGGCGTATTGGAGAGGGAAGGTCCAACCTACCAGAAACACGTCCCCCAGTCCATTGATCGCTGGGAATTCCCTTGAGCAAAACTGTTCACACTTCCTGTTGGACTCTGTGGCAAACAAATCCACTGCTGGGATACCCCAGAGAGCAAAGACCTCCTCTAGGACTTCCTGGCACACTTCCCACTCGTGTGACAGTGCTCTGCCTGCTCAGAGCATCCGCCAAGGTGTTCTCCGTTCCAACCAGATGAACTGCTGAGACAGAGATTTGGTTTCCTGTAACCAGAACCACAGCTGTATCGCCTCTGTTCAAAGGGTGCGGGAGTACACACCACCCTGCTTGTTTAGGTAGTGCATGGCCACTGTGTTGTCCATCAGGACGGGGACATGCTTCCCTTTGAGAGACTGGGCAAAAGCCCTCAGGTCTAACCTGATGGCTCACCAGCCTGTTGATGTGCCACCTGGCTTCTGATGGAAACCAGAGGCCGATCACCTGCAAATCCTCGCAGTGAGCACCCCAACCCTTCAGAAACAAATCTTTGACCACTGAGGCCAGAAGGGTTCCTCCGCCATGAGAATGCTGCACGTGTTCCACCAGCCAAGTTTGCAGACTACCTGGATGGACACTGATACTGGGTGGCTCCCAGATACTGAGACCACTGGTCCCTCAGGAGCCACTTAAGGGATCTCATGCACAGCCTGGCCTCTGGCACTAGAAAAATACAGGAGGCCTTGAGACCCAAAAGGCAGAGGAAGGAAGCCTCTGGTAGAGTGGTGTGGTTCTGAAACAATTGCACCATATGGGCTATGTTGCTGACTCTCTTTTTAGGAGGAAATGCCTTCCTTACCAGAGTGTCTAGGTTTGCACAGATGAACTGGAGCCGCTGGAGTGGTGTTAAATGAGACTTCTTCAAGTTGCGGTAGAAACACAGCCTGTGTAGTAGTAGGCAGGCGTCTTCCAAATGAGACAAAACTTGCCCTGCCGACTTCCCCCGGATCAGCCAGTCATTCAGGTACATGAATACATGGACCTCCGTATCTCCTGAGGTGAGCTGTAACTACCGCCATGAGCTTGGCGAAGACACTTGGAGCAGAGGTCTTCCCAAAAGGGCCGCAGCTTGAACTGATAGTGCCTGTACCCTATATGGAACCTTAGGCACTTCCTGTGCTTTTGGTGCTTTGGCACCTGAAAATAAGCACCCTGCATTTCTATTGACACCATCCAGTCCTGAAATTCGAGAGTGTGGAGAATCCCTCTCAACGTCACCATCCTGAATTTGTCTTTCCTCAGGAACTTGTTTAGAGCCCTGAGGTCCAGAATGGGACAGAGACCTCCACCCTTCTTGGGTACCAGGAAATACCAGCCCGATCTCCTCTGTTCTGGAGGTACCTCTTCCACGGCACCCTTTGACAACAGGGCTCTCAGTTCTTCCTGGAGCTGCTGTCCTGGTTGGATTGGTGGCTGTGGGGTCTGCCGGGTGGTCGTTTTAGAAAGGGCAAACAATAAACCCACCAAATTAACTGCAGGGCCCAGGCGTCCAAGGTTATCTCTTGCCACTGGGGCCAATGCTCTGTGAACCGTCCACCAACCGGTGCATCGTAGGATGAGAAATCAAAGTGGCTTAGAGGGTGCGGGCGCCCCCGCTGTTGTTGCTGCTTATTGGCCTCCAGAAGCCCCTCTGCCCCTTCCGGGATGCGAGAAGTGCCTGTGCCCCTGCCATAGGGTAAGTAACAGCTATAGCACCTACCTCTGGAGGCAAAGCTGAAGGCAGGTTTGGCCAGCTGCACCGCTACGTCCAGTGATTTAGCAGTCAACTAGGATTCTTTAACCTTTTCCAAGGATTCGTCAGCTTTCTGACCAAAAAGCATGTCTCCCTCAAAAGGCATGTCTAGCAGCCAGTTCTGAACATTCGGAGAGAAGCAAGAGGTTTTCAGGTAGGCCTGCCGCCTCATTACCACTGCTGAACCCATTGATCGGCCAGCGGAGTCTGCTACGTCCAGGCCCGCTTGCAATGTGCTTGGCTACCTCCTTCCAACCCTCCACCAGCAGTTAAAATCCCTCCCGCATGGCACGCTCAAGGACGTATTCAGCAGCATGTTCTAGAGCTTTCCACAAGCCGGAGTATTTTTTTAATTTTTTTATACAGTTTATTACAAACTTTAAATTAAAAAAAAAGACACAAAGAAAAAGGTCACCACAGAACAGAAGGAAGCATTTGAAAGCAAACTAGACAACAGGTAGCAGCTATCAGATTGTCCATTCGATCACGTTCCTGTCACTCAACCAGATGATTTCAACATTTGGATACCTAATGTCTTGGGCCCAATGTAAGCTACCCTTTTCACAACCTCTACTGTTTCTATTATGTAAGAGTTCATTGTTAGTGGTGCTGGGATTTCCTTCAGATTGTAGACATGACATTTTTTGCAGAAAGAAGATGAAAGCAAACGCTAGTTTGTTGTTAGAATCCTGAAAAATGGCAGTCCACCAGTGTTCACTGCTACACGTGGACCGTTTCTCAATTTCTGTTCCCAGGAATAACGTCCGTAGATCCCGTAAAGAGGGGCAGAAAAGTACCAAATGTTTCAGATTTGCTTCCGTCGAGTTACAAGTCTGCATGTGATGTCATTCCCTTCAGTTTGGTTTCTTAGGTTTAGAATTTCTTTGGTTTCCAATTGATTTAATCTAAATCTCAAAAAGACATCACACATAATTTTGTTTGGGCATTTTGTCAAGAATTTGGCTGGAGAGTTGTATGGTTTGGCTTCGAGAGGAACCAACTTCATACATTTGTGCAAACTTCTTTGCTGTAGCGTTTCAAGCCAGTCCCATTGCCATACATTTTTTCTTTACTTTGTTCGGATTTGTCCTTAGGGTTTCTTTTGTTGTGTTTAGCGTTTGGATTATTCCTAAACAATTTTGCTCCCACATACCTTGGATAGATCGCTCTTCTTTTTCATGAGCTTTTTCTAGGATCTTAACTACGCTATGTTATCCGTACCATAGACTTTTCTGTATAGGGAAAGTGAATTCCATATAATTTCAGCTGTTATAGATGTCAATCCAAGCTCAAATCCAATACATGCCATTGGGGTTCCATTTGGTAAGTGGAGTATTTATTTCCAGAATATGTATTCACACACTTCCCAGACCCTATATGTACATCTGAGCATTGCCTATGCTCCATGGATTAGAGCCGGGACCACTTTAATCTTGTAAAAATTAAAGACTGGTTTTAGGCTAAATTTCCCATATTTGTTATTTATCAGTGCGCCCTGTAAGGCGAGTTGTTTGTTTTTCGATTTTATTGCGTCTGCCATTGGGGCGTCATTGATATTTGCACTTATCATTACACCAAGATATCCTATCTGGGTCATGCACATAACATTCTCACCACCAATTTTTAGTTGAATTTTTTTCCCCATCTTTTTTTAGGTTCTTCATGACTAGGATCTATGTTTTTAAAATGTTGATTTTAAGCCTGTTTTTGTCAATGAATTCCTGCAAGGCTGTACGTTTTCGTTGGGAGTCCTATTGGGGTGTGATCAGCGAGGACAATATCGTTAGCATATAGCATCCAATCGATCCAGTTACCGTTAATTTTTGGGGGAAATGAGTTTACTTCTTTCAGGGCGGAGCCCACATCTGACAAAGTAGTTAAACAGGACCGCACAAAGGGGGCAGCTGTTTCACACCCCTTCAGTTGTTATGGATTTAGACAGGGTGCCATTGCGATCCAGATGTATTTTTATGTTGGTACTGGACAATTTCGCTCTCTAAGTTTTTTCCACGTCGAAAGCGTGTGCTAGGTCCACAAATGCTAGATAAATGGGTTTCTTATTTTTGAAGGCTTCCATTTTGAGTAAGTTGATGATCAGTAGATTCAGATTACATCCAACACCTTTTATAAGCCCAGTTTGTCTCACGTCGTAGCTTCCCGACTCCTTGATCCACGCTGTTAATTGGATTTGGAGCTGGGTCGCAAAGATCTTTCCGACTACGTTAAGTAACGCAATCCGTCTAAAGTTTTTTGGCTCAGACCATGTTCCTTTTTTAAACATGGGAACAATTATAGCGGATTTCCAGGAAGTTGGTAATTTTTTCTCACCAAGTACAATATAAAACAGTACTTCACAGAAGGCTAACCATTCATCTGGGTTCTGTTTAAGTATGTAGGTTGTCGGCCCATCCGGGCCAGGAGCCCTCGACGAATTTAATCGTTTGATGTTGTCTGCGATGTCTTCACGCGTGATGTTGATGTTCCAGGCATCAGTTGTGTCGAAGTTTTCTTTAGCGTGTACACCCTGTTTTTTTAATAGATCGGTGTAATGCTATATCCATTGCGTTTCACTAACCATGACGCTGGTTATGGCTTGTTGCTGTGTTTCTGCGTTGTTTATTATAACTCAGAAATCTTTAGAGGTTTTATTTATCATGCTTATTTGCATGATTTCAGCGTCTTTTTGCCTCAGGATTGCTTTTTGAGATTTTATCCAGTTGTTGTAGGTGTTTCTCAGTTTCCTCACCATTTCTTTGTTACAGGTGTTCTTCTGTGATTTCACAAATCGCATGTTTTTGTGTAATTCGCGTCTCTTGGTTGCAATTTCCAAGTCGAAACTATGCAATGGCTTAAAGTGAGACTTGCCCATGTTAGAACAGGATTCTTTATATTGCTCTGGTAATGGGATGCAATTCATGTCATAGTTTTCTTCGACGTTCTTTGTGATGTCAGAATTGTTTTTTGCGTTTAATCTCAATCGGTTCCGGCCGGCCAGGTCCTACCTCAACAGCATGGGGAAGATTTCTCTACTGTTTGTAAGCAATGTAGTTCTGACCATGTTATGGTCGCTCCGTGTCATTTTGATTACTTTTAGTTCTGTTGTGTTATCCGCTATCCCACTTGAGGTGAAAAAGTAATCCAGCACAGAATGTTGTTTATCTCGAGATCATGTTGGTTTAGGAGGGATATCGCCTTTGATATTCCCGTTTAGTGTTCTTAAATCTCTCAAACATGTTTCTCGTTGCCAATGATCAGCAATTTTCTCTAAGTTGTCTTGTTTGTTTTTTGATTCGATTTATTGAGATGGCTTCTTTTGGGAGTCATGTTCACAACGTTCATCAACGTTCCAGTCATCACATATGATGATGTTCGGTCGTTGATATTATGTTGTCAATTATCTTGCATAGCTCGTCAATAAAAGCCCAGGTCCCCGTAGCTTTATGCTGCCAATATAAGTTTATTATATGCAGCTTTAGTTGTAGAACCGATCGGGTAGTGTCATGACTTATTGTTAAGGTTTGTGTGTATGGAGAGTCTAGGATTTGGTACCCACTGCTTTTTTTGACTAGAATTAACATCCCAGATTTAGGACGACCCTTGATTGGTTTGATTGCGGGATTAATTACAATGTCATAATCTGCTGAAATATGTATTTTCGACAGCCATGTTTCCTGGAGACACAGAATATCCATTTCCATTAGCTCCTTTGGTTGGTTTTGATAAAAGTGAGTGTGTCCTCTAGTGTTCCAAGACCCAATTTTTGTGCCTTCAACATGCTTACTCCTTAGGCACTAGTTTGATTTGTTTGCATTTTGGGCTCCAGCTAACCAGTTCGTTTTCACAGGGTTCATCAGTTTCACAGTTTGTTGTTTCGCTTACGTTAGTGTATGCGTTATGGTCTTGCGGTATTGTAATTTCTATTTTCGATGCTAACATCAGTTCATCTTTTCATTCGTCCATAGGGTCATTTATCGCTTTAGAGTTAATTCTCAAATATGAACAAAGTTTTTCTTTTTGTGTTGGCTTTTTTAAGTCACTCTCAATTGGCCATTTTTAACCAAGGTCGCCGGTGTTAGAATTCGAGCGGCCCCGCAAAAGATCCTCATCTGTCGATATTTCAGTGATTACAAAGCCCAGTTGGTTCAAGACTGTTCCATTCTCCATGAGCTTTTCCTTGATGGCCACTCAGTGGATATGTAATAAAACTCGATCTGTTTCAGTTTCGTTCACAGATTCCACAGTTTTTATGTCTTTGGAAGCCACTGGTCTCAGTTGACTTATATGATGAAATAGTTCCATGACGTTATTTCTGCTCAGGATTAGGCCATCCTCATTATATGGTGACTACCCTCCAACATAATGCAATAGTAAGAGGCAATCTTTTTTTCATAGCTCTTTTCTTGATTTTTTGTTTGTTTGTTGTGTGTTGTTACTTCATCTCTCCAGTTCACATCTGATGTGATCTGAACGTTCCTTGACTTGTTGGCCTGATTATGTAAAAGATTTTTGAGAATCCTTTCTGATTCAAGTTCTCCTTTTTTATCGTAAATCACTTGTACTTCGTCGTCTGATGGGTTCCTTGATGTTAAGGCTCTCTCTTGCATTACATTTCTCTTTTCTTCCATAGTCATGAATTTTACAGAAGCTTTTTGATGTTTTTCGTTGACACTTCTTTTTTCTCCACATTTGTCTCGGGTGAGGTCTCCATTTCAACCAAGGAGTATTTTGCCAATCCGCATGCTAGGTTTGTGGCTTTGAGTGCCATGCTGCCAGAGGTTAACACCTTTCTGGCTAATTACTTCCGACTTCTTTCCCTCTCGGTCCGGAGGCAGAATGTAAGTGGATGCCGCTGGTCTGGAGGAAATAGTGGCAGCCTGTATATCAGCCCTTGCGGGGAAGGGCGTGTGGCGAGGAAAGAAGGGTCTCCTCTTGCCGGCATATACTTTCCTGTAAAATTTGCCTTTAAAGGGGAATAGTGCCAGGTTGCTGCTATAAGGAGTATAAAGGGTCCGCAATAACTGAGTTAAATGGCATGTTATGCTCAACTGTGACATCCTCATCCAAGATATCTGTGAGCTCATACTCTTGAAGAGGTGTGGTAGAAGCCTTCATTCCAAGGGCGTCAGCAACCCTGTCAACCAGAGCCCTGAACTTGGAATTAGCATGAGTATAGGGCTGGTTTTGCTGCAACTCAAGGTCTGGGGAAGTATCTAGGCCACAAGCATCCTGTAGACCTTGAGCCAGGGCCAATAAATCTGCCTCGTCATAGAAATAATTGACGCTGTCGGGTCCCGTGTAAACAGGGTCGACTTGATCTTCGGGGTCATCAATGCCGAGAATGGACTGCATCAAGTCAAAGAACCCCACTCTTGACAGTGGTACAAACGAACCATCGTTGACTGTCGGCGCTGAGGGCTTGACCACCAATGGTATAGGCTTCGAAGCCGAGATGCCCTTCAATGCCGATGGTTCTTTCGCGCCGAGGGACACTCAGATGACCGATGGACGCTGTGGGCCTCAGCCTTCCAGCGATTTATGCTTAGAAGGCGTTTTTGACGGCATTGATGGAGTGGCTGGCTTGGGGTTGGGAGCACCGAACGCCGCCAAAGCTTGGTCGGGGGCCAGAGCAGCACCTACAGCAGCTTGTGTATAAACATTTCAAGCATAGAAGTTTTAAAACGTTCCTACTCTTCCCAATTGGTCGGCCCCGCCGAGGCTTTACCTCGTACTGACGATGAGCTTCTTCCGTGAGGAAGACGAGGAATGGCTCCTGGAATGCAACCATTTCTTGGTCTTTTCAAATTGTTTTTCTTTCCCCTTTTCGAGGGTGGGATCCTCTGTCTCAGCCTCGGATGATCAGACTAGAGAACACACCAGAAATTTTGCAGATTGTCGACCCAAGGCCAGTTTCCCGGCCTTCTTCTGTGACCAACAACAGACACACGTCAGGGGTGTCGGTTACGGTCATTTTGGCCTCACAATCGCAGTATCACATAAAGTCCGTAACTCAGTGAGACGACATTGCGCGAGGTTGACAATTCGTTTAAAAAAATAAAATGTTGAGAAATCTCAAAGTCGTGTTGCCGATGCAGCGTGCAAGCGCGCAGAAAAAAGGAACTGAAGCATGGGGCGTAGTGACGTGCTATATATACGATACGTGACGTCACTTCCAGAGCCGACGATCGAGAGCCGGGCAAGACGGATCGATCGATGGCCGAGTTGAGGTCCACTATGCCCCCTGGCAAAATGTTTCCGAGCAGCAGAGCTGGAATATGGAGATCTATCAAGATGAGGAAACTGCTGGAGAAAGGCAATCCATAGAAAGAGGATTCTTTTTGGAAGGGACCTGGGGGATACCGTGTCTCGCCAGAGGGTACCCTAACTCCCAATACTCAAGGACCCTCCACCCAGGTGATCCTCCCTCACTTCTACGCCCCCAGAGGCAGGATTCAACAGCGATGGCCTTTCCCTGGCCACTTGTGCAGAGGATCCCAGTTGAGTAGGATTGAGAATACCCTCAGGTTTCTCACACCTGCCAGGAGTAAAAGCTTCCAACTCTTCTGCAAGTACTTCTTTGGTAAAGTTCACTTCAAACAATTTAGCAAAGAATACTTCTTCTGAAAACACATTAAAACACAATGGTGCTCTTTATTCCACAGGCAGTGCAGGTTACGCTCCTCTCCTCCTGAATGCTGTTTATCAGGAGTGCTTCTCTGCTGCCACAACAAAATCTTTTGACTTTCAACAATAGCAGTTTGTTCTCAAGGTTCTTAATCTGCCACTTTAGTCACTTTATATCAGATTGGTATATCTTAGTCTGCCACATTAGCCTCTACATTAGTTTGGTATTCAACATTCCCAATATTGGCCAGCAGCTGATTATAGAGCATTCCGGGGTCATACACCAGTAGTGAACTCACTGGGTATTGCATACACGTCCGCTTGCTCCACTGCTGCGTCTGCTTCCTCCGCTCCATGCTGAAAGATGAGCTGCTTCACTCTGCTTCTCGCAGTCTACGCTGGTCGGTAGAGGAGAGTTCCTCGCTCAACGAGCACTCCAGTGCTTGCTTGGAGTACACGTTACGGTGGGGAAAGCTTCTTGGATTAACGCTTCCTGCGGTGCAACTGCTGCATACATGGTCATTAAGGGTAGAGACCCTAACAAAACAGACATCTGCAGCACAAATAGCGGCGGCTCCGTCTCCTTTCAACTTCTGCTGTCACTGCAATTTGGAACATTACTCTACCTTCCATTTCTCCTCCTGGCCTGCACCTGAGGGGGGACTTTATACTCACTAGACCCTCTCAGGTGTGGGTCATTAGAATCACGAGACTTCACCTTGCAGTCTAGTGCCTTCAAATCCCTCTTCCTCGTCCCAGTACTTTGGGCTTGTACTGTAGTTTGGGTCTGGATGGAGCCGACAGCCCCAAGGTCTCAAACTTTGGTCATCATCTGCTGGAAAGCAGCATGGGGGCCTGCAAGATATCCATCTTTGGTGACATGTCCAAGCCACTGGCAACCCACAAGTCCTCAGCTAGTCTGAACACATCCTCACCTTCCCTGTAAAAACCTTCAGGGAAGTCCCTCTCTTCCCTGGAAACTATGGGCTCCAACCCAAATGGTACCTGATAATTTTCCTCATCATAAATGGAATACATCTTTGACATATAGGCTTCTCTCGGAAGAGGAGTGTACTCCCGGGAGGCTTCGAACACACCGATCAGTGCCGAGGATGTTGATGCCGGACCTGACACCAGGCTGTGGCGTCCGCCAGTTGAGTCGTTCGGCACCTCGATCCTTTGATCATTAATGGAACCAGGCGCGACCCCAAAGGAATACAGGAGTGGACTCTGCGGGATCCCTGCTGGTCTCAACAGATGCGGTGGGACCAGTCAGCGCTGTGGCAAATGTCCATCATCTTTAGGCAAAATGCCACCAATTCCTCTTTAGTGGAGGACTGGGTGGCGTAAGGAAGGCATGGTATCAACAGTAAGACAGACACAAGTGACCACAGCTCAAGGGTATTTATTGAACTTCAAAAGGGGTTTGGAATTAGAAGTTACTCAACATAGTGACTAACCTACTTCTAGTCCATAGTCCTTTCCTCCATACTGTATGTGCGTCCCTCGCTAGGGCCAGGAAACAGAACCTTTTTCACCAGAAAAAATGTTCTTCCCCTTTAAATTGAGATGCGCGTAGCCTTGGGAGCATGCGCTCCCCTGACTCTGCCCACCGGAGCCACTCCTCAGTCCCCTTTGATGCGTCAACAATATTACAATTGCCTAATGACAGAGGTTTATCACAGGGGAGGATGGTGGGACATATGGAGGACTAGGAGTATGTTAGTCACTACGGGGAGTAATTTAAAATTACTCCTACGTCCCATCCCCTTTCCACCATACTGTATGGGTGATTACAACTGACTGCAGCCCTGGGGAGGAGAGTTGCCCCTCTAAGAAAACAAGTTCTTCAAAACGGTCTGGTCAAATGCTGCATCCGAGCTGGCATCTAAGCAGTAGTGTTTGCAAAAGGTTGATGGGGAAGAAGAACCGCTTTGATGCTCATCTGCCATCGGACATTTCTTTGGAAAGCCACAGCCATAGCCTTGGCTCTGCTGGTGTGGGTGTGCATGTTTGCTGGCAAAGGCTTGTGCTGCCCCTCATACGCCTCCTTGATGGCCATCACCATCCACCTTGCTATGGAAGCCTTGGAGGCTGGACAACCTGGTTTTGACCCACCAAAAGTGATGAACAAGGTATCAGATTTATGGAAGCTCTTTGTCCTGTCCAGTTAAAATCTTAGCGCACAAGTGGCATCCAGACAGTGCAATACTTTCAGAGCCTCATCCTTTGGATCTGTAAAGGACGTTTGGAGTACCATCTCCTCGTTAAGGTGAGAGGAGGAAATGACCTTAGGGAGAAAGGCAGGGTGCGTCTTAAGCACCACCTTGTTCCGTTGAAATGTGGTATAGGGCTCTGCAGTCACCAGGGCCTGAATTTCTGATCCGGCGTGCAGATGTAACGCCAACCAGTAGGGCTGTCTTAATGGTAACCAGCCTGATGTCTTCTAACGCCATGGGTTCAAAGGGTTTGTGCGCCAGGGTGCCTAGCACCACATTAAGGTCTCAGACCAGATTTGGAAGTTTGACAGGCGGATGTGATCTGGTCAGACCAGCCAAGTGTTTCTTAACCACCGGATTAGAGGATGAAAAGTTGTCGTCACTGGAGTTCTTGTAGGCCCCAATCACCGCCAGATACGTACGGCAGGTGTCTACTTGCACACCTGAGTGAGACAGATGTGCAGAGAAAGATGATACATCGTCCAGTGAGCATGTCAGCGGATCAATCTGGTTTGTCTTGGCCCAGTGACAGAACCTGGTCCACTTGCTCCTGTACGGACCCCTGGTGGAGTCGCTTCTAGCCCCTTGTATGATAGCCAGGTTGTCCTGTGACAGGTTTAGATGTTTCAGGGTAACCTGTTCAGGAACCAAGCTGCGTGGGCCAACTTCTGCAGAGCAGGGTGAACCACTGTGCCCCCTTGCTGGGAGAGTAAGTTGGCTGGACCCAACGGGCGGTGAACCGGGGGCTGATAAGACCGAGAACCAAGGTCTTGTCGGCCACCATGGCGCTACCAAGATGAGTCGAATGTTCCAGACTCCCTGACCTTGCAGATGACCCTGTGAATCAGAGGAGTGGGGGGGAAAGCGTATGCATTCATGTTGTTCCACTGAATCTGCAATGCGTACCTCAGAAATCCCCTGCCCTGCCTCAGCCAGGAAGCGAATTGGTGGCATCGCCTGTTGCTCATGGTGGAGAATAGGTCTACCTGCGGGTGGCCCCGCCTGTCGAAGATCCCCATGAGGACCTCTTCGTTCAACTGCCGCTCTTAGTTGTATATCCCCAGCCTGCTGATTCTGTCCGCCTCCAAGTTGGATTCCCCCGGAAGGTGGACCGCTGACAAGTAAATGTTGTTCGACAGAGGCCAAGCACAAATGTGAATGGACAGCTTGCAGAGTGCAGGGGACCTGGTACATGCCTGCTTGTTGATGTAATACATGCAAGTGGAGCTGTCTGTCTGGATGCAGACAGATGTGCTGTTGACAATGGTGAGGAATGCTCTGAGGGCCAGCCAGATGGCCATCATCTCTAGCCAGCTGATGTGTTCCAGCTGTTCCGGTCATGACCATACTCCATGGACGTCCAGTATAGTCCCCCCCGCATTCCCCTAGGGACGGGTCTGTGGTAATGGTGATCTCCGGAGAGGGCTGGCTGAATTGTCTGCCCTCTAGCAGGTTGTTTTCTGCACTCCACCACTCCAGGTCCGGGTGTAGGTGCTGTGGTATGCTGATTAGAGCAGCCTGGGAGGCCGAGTCCTGATTGCAAGAGGCTGATCAATGCAGCTGCAGCCTCCTCATTTTGAGTCTTGTGTGTGGCACAGCCAGGAGACAAGCCGCCATTATTCCAAGCAAGTGCTGGTACCACCATGCTGAGGCCACTGGTCTGTTGAGAAAATGCTCGGTGGCCTTCCTGATTGCTGTGATCTTGTCTGCCGAGAGGAAGATCCTATCCACCCTCATATCCCAAATTAGTCCAGGGAATGTTAAGGACTGAGTGGGGAATAACTGCGACTTTTTTGAGGTTGATAGAGAACCCCAGATCGTATAGCATGTGCATAAGTGCTGAGGTTGTGCGCTGTACAGCACTGGGTGACTTTGCTCGGACTAGCCAGTCGTTGAGGTATGGATAAAGGTGGTGGCCTGCCCTGAGCAGGGCCGCTACCGAGTTCATTAACCTTGTAAAGACCCTCGCCCGATTTGAGGCCAAAAGGGAGGACTTTGTATTGAAAATGAAAACCCATGATCCTGAACCTCAGATCTAGGGAGCACATCCAGTCTCCCCCACACAGAGTCTCCGCAATGAGTGCTGGAGTAACCATCTTGAACTTTTGAAGGGGTAGGGAAAGGTTCAAGGAAGAGAGGTCGAGAACAACTCTCAGGCCAGCCTGGTTCTTTTTTTGAATGGCGAATATCCGGGACTACAAGCCCATGCCTCGCTGTGAAGCTGCAACCTCCTCCACCGCCTGACTCGCAATGCGTGAGCGGCTTTCCGCCAGAAGAGTTGCCATCCCAATCTGTGGGAGTGGAGGCAAGGAAAGAGGAAATGGAGGTATTGGCAGACGGAAGCTTGTGGAAATTACAGAGGATCATGGGTCCACGAACCTTGCCTGTCATGAATGAAAATGACGGGTAAGTCTGCCCCCCCACCCGACACTCGTGGTTCTGGATGACATCTTCACAATTTTTTTTCTCTCCAAGGCTGGTGCCTGGGAGGGAACTGGAAAAATCGCTTGTGGGAGGATTTGTGCTGCTTGCGCCTGTGCTGGCTAGGAGACCGGACGGGCTGTCTAGCATTGTCAAGTTCCTCATCCGTGGTCGAGTGGAACAATTCCCACCTTGCTCCCAAATGGTAGGTCTAGAATGCACTCCTTCACATCAGGGTTAAACTTGGTCGCCCTGAGCCAAGCTGTCTTCCTCATATCTGTGGCGATACAAATTGCTCTACCTGCAGTGTCGATGTGAGCGACTATGGATGCCATGTTATCTTGGGCCACGATTTTGGCTTCTGCAAATCCAGCCGTGAAGTGAACCTGGCTATACGCGGGGAGCTCTGGGAGTCCTCATTCTCCCTCCACAGCTTTTGATTCACTACTTCCAGCATAGCATCAGCATTGGCCTGGCGCAGGTGGAGAGCGGTATTAGAGTAAATCTTTTAGCCATAGGTTTCCAGCAGCTTTTCTTCTTTTCCTAGGAGTGCTGAGGTAGGTACAGATGACGAAGACGGTGTCTTGAAATAAAGGGAGGCTACAGCTATAACTGACTAATGCGGTTGAGGGTGCACCAACAGAATGAGGGAGTCAACCTCCGCCTGCCTATACTCGGCATTGAGGTGCTTGTTGGCAGGTTGCCCCGAGTGCGGTTTCACCTATCCCCATTTGGCCAGGGCTTCTACGTCCTTTTGCAGAGAGATGCTAGTTCTTGTGACTGGGTGAATGGTCAGTACCACAGCTAGAACCCCTGTCTCAGAAGGCTCAACTTCTGGCTGCGGAATACCCAAGTATTCTGCTACACCCGCCAGCCTCTCGTGGATGGCCTTAGCTGACCAGGGAGTATCCTGATACTCGTCCATGTCGCCCGCTGTGTCATGCAGGTTGGGAGCTGTCGGAGGCGTGCTGGGTGCAGCAGCTGTGGCATGCTGAATGGCAGTCCCGGAGGCAGAGCCACCATGACTGGTGTGAGCGAGGGGACCAAGGGCTGAACTGGGACCGGCGTCTGCATCACGATCGGAGCCTGAGGTGGTCCCGGAGGGAGCATGTGCTTGATGACCCCACCCGAGGATGGGGCCCATCTGTGGTGATTTCATAAGGGTAAGGAACTTCTCCAAGAACCTATCCTCGCATGCAGGGGAAGGGCCTGGGGGTTTGGGAGCCATTCCCTGTGGCTGCTGAGGTCTTGGTCCTTGCTGCACCACTCTAGGAGCTGCATACTGCCCCAGTGATGATGTGGTCAGGTATGACGTGGACTAGATCACTGGAGTGTTCCGTCCCATCTACACGTGCGTTCCCATGCCTGCTCTCCAGAAGAGGGCGGCCTAGGGCGAGCAGCCATCTTGTCTGGCCTGGTGGCCATTTTACCATGCCCCGCGATATGTGCCTGCTGCGCGGTGCCTGAAGTCCCGGGCCCAGTCTCCGCCTGCACGCTTAAAAGCAAAGGCTCGGACCTTCCCTGCACCTCAGGAAGCGACCTGGAAGGTGGAGTGCCCTCAGCCATGATGTAAGTAGTGCTGTGTATAGGCGCCCCCTTGGGTGTGAGCCCGGTAGTAGAGCAAAGCCCCCCAGGGATGTCCCTGGTACCAGAGCCTTGCGGCCCCTCAGCGGTGGAACCGGGATGGCCTTGCGACCCCTTGGGCCTGTTGGCCGGTAGCTCAGAGCCTTGGTCTCTTTGCTCGTCTTAGGACCTGGAAAGGCCCCTCCCACTTGGGCGCTTCCATGGGAAGGAGTCGCCTTTGCAGGGTGTGGAGGAGAACAGTGCACCTACCTTGGGCCTGGTCTTCCTCCTCACGCAAGTCTTGAAGTCCTCTGGAGGTGATCTCTCGAACAGCTCCCTCCACCTTGCCAAACGATTCTAGAGAGCTTGTGGGGTCAACGCATTGCATGCAGAATAACCGTCCCAGCCGTGGTAGGGGCCCAGGCACCGGAGGCAGATTTAGTGGGGATTCGTCACGGGGAAGGAAACCTTGCAGGCCGGACACCTGCTGAAACCCGCTGTCGTCGACAAGCGCCGGGGAGGAGTGTGGCGCCAGAGGACAGAGTCTTCTCTGACAATTGCTATAAGAAAAGACAAGAGAAAAAATAGAAAGCCTTTTCGGGCAAGAGCATGTGGAATTACAAGTCCAGAGGCCTAATCCAGGAGCGCTGGTGAAGCGGTCCGTTCCCATCAACGCGGAAAAGAGGAATGAGTGGCGCGGGTGGGCGGAGTCAGGGGAGCGCATTAATCGAATAGCTCTTAGTTTCTGTCGAAAGAAGTTACAGGTTTGGCCTACTCTTTTAACTCGTCCCTCTTTTATGGATATAAAGGTAGCTCCTTGGGCAAGGTTAAGTAGCTGGTAGGTGGTCTGTGGCTCGCCTTTCAATAGGGGTCCCAAATAAAAAAAAATATATTTTCTTCCCACCCCAATTGCTCAGCTAATCGCTCGAAATTCCATAAGAAATTCCCTAGATCTTCACCCTTCTGATAAGGCTGTAGTATCACTTGAGTTAGTATGGGTCTGGCCTGTAACTCAACCAACTGAGTTAAATTCTCTTGAAGAGTGGTTGAGGCCTGCATCTGATGGGCGGTTGTTGGGCTATGACATCTTCAAGGTAGGCAATATCTTCCGGGGGAGTAACGGTCGGTCTGTGAAACTTACTGAATTAAAATAAAAAAAAAAAAAAAAAAGGGTCTCAGACTCGACTCGGAAAGGGTTTTGAAGTCGTCTGACTCCTCTGTACTGGATCCTGATTGAGGAGAAGAGCTGGGTGGGTGGATCTCTACACCTGATGGGCCAGGAGCTGAAACTAGTCCGGTACCAAAGAAAAAAAGATTCAGGGAAAGGCAGATTGAGGGCATTAGGTCTAATGAAGATGTGCACAGGCCTTATTTTTAAGACTATTCAATTCCATTGTTGGATATTAAAGTGGGAGAGTAGAAGGGTATGTAACAATATCTGGGTTTTGAAAAACAAATCTTGTTGGCCAATTGGGATCTGAAGCTGGGAGAAGGAGAAATTACATTACAATAATGTTCTTTCTATGGATTCGTCTCTCGCAGATTACTCATCTTTATAGATATCCATTATCCCGCTCTGCCGACCGGAAATGTTGTGGACAGGGGGCGTAGTGAACCTCGACTCGGCCATTGATCGTCGATACGTCTTGCGCAGTGGTCGATCATTGGCTCCGGAAGTGACATCAGGCGCCATACATATACCAGGTCACTACGCCCCATGCTTCAGTGCTCAAACACAGCATAGGAAAGCAGAAGGAGGCTAACCAGCCTTAAAAAGCATCTATGGTAAGGTAATTTCTCCTTCAATGGATTGCTTTTCTCCCACAGATTCCTCATTTTGATAGACTCCCAAAGCAGTAAGTTAAAGGAGGACAGAACGGATTACACAAGCAGGTTCTTCCGAACTGCTCTCCCAAAACGTGCATCAGCCCCGCGTACAACGTCCAAAGCATAATGCTTTATAAAAGTATGTAATGAAGACCATGTGGCAGCACTGCTAAGGTCCCGAACAGGTACACCCCTTTTGAAGGGATGTGGAAGCAGAGACTCCCTTTTCCCGGCAACTGATAGCACTCAGAGATGCATAAAATGATCCAGCGTGAGATGGTTTGTTTAGAATTTGCATGACTTTTGTAGGAAAGAGAATGGGTGACGAACAACTGTGCAGGCAACATACAAACTCAAGGCTCTTATCGGATCGAGACAGTGAAAGCACTTTTCCTCCTTTGAGGGGTGAGGAGGAGGGTAGAACACTGGCAAGTCAATAGACTGTGAAAGGTGGAATTCCGAAACAACCTTCGGAAGAAACCCTGGTCTGACCTTAAGAGCTACCTTTTCTCTGAAGAAACGCAAAAAGGGGGGCTTGCAGCATAAGGCATGCAGCTCGCCAACCCTCCTGGCCAATGTGATGGCAATCAAAAAGACCATCTTAAGGTACAACAACCAAAGTGAACAAGAATGCATAGGCTCAAACGGAGCCACTATAATAAAAGTGAGTACTAGGTTAAGGTCATAATCCGGAAAAACAAAGCGAGTTGGCAGGAATTTGTTGAGAAGGCCCTTCAGGAATTGGGCCATGACCGGTATGGTGAAAAAGGAACCTTGATCCGGGGACCATTTAAACACAGAGAGGGCCGCCAAATACCCCTTGACCATTGCAACCTGAAGGCCTGTGGAGGCTAGTGACAGAAGGAACTCCATCACTGTTGTGGTGGGGCAAGAGATGGGCTCAACCTCGCGCTCCCTACACAACGCCTCAAATCTTCTCCACCTGCACGCATTCGGAGATCTTGTAGAACGTCTGTGTGCAACCAGCAACAACTCAAGAACTTCCTCAGAGAGGTCCCAGTCATCATGCCTCATCCCCTCAATAGCCACGCATGTAGGTTGTGGGAATCCAGGGTCAGGAGCAGTATCAGATACTCCGACTGGGTGAGGAGATCCAGCCGCCAAGGCAACCGGTGAGGTGGACAGATGGACAGATCGAAGAGGTTGGAGTACCACGTCCTCGTCACCCAATCCGGGGTGATCAAGATCATGGTAGCTCAAAACCTCTTAAACCTCCTGAGAATCAACAGAATTACGGGATCGGAGGGAACGCGTAATGGGGAGGGAATGTCCAATCCACAAACGTTTCCCCCAGTGCACCGTTTGCTGGAAATTCCCTCAAGCAAAACTGTTTGCACATGCTGTTGGCTTCCGTGGCAAACACATCCACTGCTGGGGTACCCCAGAGAGGCACACTTCGCACTCATGTGAGACCGTGCTCTACCTGTTCAGAGCATCCGCCAAAGTGCTGTCTGTCCCCGCCAGATGAACTGCTCAGACCGAGATTTGATTCTCTATCAACCAGAACCACTGTTGCATCGCTTCTGTGCAGAGGGGACGGGAATGCACTCCACCTTGCTTGTTCAGGTAGTGCATGGCCACTGTGTTGTCCGTTACAATCATGACATGCTTCCCCTTGAGCAATGGGGCAAATGCCTTCAGGGCTAGCCGGAAGGCTCGCAATTCCAGCCTGTTCATATGCCACCTGGCTTCCGACGCAGTGCAGAAGGTGCTCACCTGCAATCCTCGCAGTGAGCGCCCCAACCCTTCAAGGACGCATCCGTGACCACTCAGGTCTGAGGCCAAGGCAGCCAGAAGGGTTCTCGCACCATAAGAATCCTGCACGTGCCCCACCAGCCGAGTCCGTCAACTACCTGGCTGGACACCCTGAGAGGTTCTGAGAGAGCTCCCTGATACTGAAACCACTGGTCTCGTAGGAGCCACTGAAGGGATCTCACGTGCATTCTGGACTCTGGCACCAGGAAAATGCAGGAGGCCATAAGGCCCAAAAGGTGGAGAAAGGAAGCCACTCGAAAGGTGGCGTGGTCCCCGGAACAACTGGACCATCTGTTGTATGTTATCGGCTCTCTCCTCGGGAGGGAAGGCCTTCCCTGCCAGTGTGTCTAGTACTGCCCCGATGAACTGGAACCTTTGGACCAGTGTCATGTGGGACTTCTTTAAGTTCAGGAAGAAGCCCAGCCTGTGCAGTAGTAGACCGGTGTCTTCCAGGTGAGTCAAAACCCTTACTGCTGACTTCCCCGGAACAGGCAGTCGTCCAGGTACGGGAATACGTGGACTCCGGATCTCCTGAGATGAACTGAGACTACCGCCATGAGCTTAGTGAAGACCCTTGGAGCAGTGGGCAACCCAAAAGGGCAGCACTTTGAACTGATAGTGTTCGTCCCTAATGAGGAACCGCAGGAAGTTTGTGTGCTTTGGATGTATGGGCACATGGAAACAGGCATCCTGTAGGTCTATGTACACCAGCCAGTCCTGAAGCTCGAGAGCGTGGAGAATTTCTCTCAACATCACCAGAATGTGTGTTTTCTCAGGAACTTTTTTTTAGAGTAGTGAGGTCCAGAATGGGACGGAGACCCCCTCCTTTTTTGGGTACCAGGAAATACCAGGAATACCAGCCCAACCCTCTCTGATCGGGAGGCACCTCTTCAACAGCACCCTTCGACAAAAGGGCTCTCAATTCTTCGTGCAGCTCCTGTCCCGGTTTGATCAGTGAAGATGGGGGTCTGTCTGGAGGTTTTCTTAAAAAGGGGAGACAATCCCACCAAATTAACTGCAGGGCCCAGGCATCAGAGGTTATCTCCTGCCACTGAGACCAATTCCGTGCCAAACGTCCACCAACCAGTACGTTGTGGGAGGGGAAAATAAGCAGCTTCGAAGGCGCCATCGATCCAGCTGCTGCCCCTTAGAAGCACCTCTGCCACTTCCGCGACACGAGAAACGCCTCTACCCCTCCTGGCTTGTGGGAGCTGTGCTTTCCTGCCATAAGGCACATAGCGCCTACAGCCTCTGCCTCTAGAGGCAAAGCTGAAAGCAGGCTTAGCCGGCTGCGCAGCCAGACCCAGCGACTTAGCAGCAATTTTAGACTCCTTAAATTTCTCTAAAAGAGTCATCCGTCTTCTGTCTGAAGAGCATCTCCCCCTCAAAAGGCATGTCTAGGTGGCGGCTTTGTACACTGGGGGAAAAGCTGAAAGTTTGCAAATAGGGCTGATGCCTCATAACTGCTGTCAACCCCATGGAGCGACCAACACAGTCAGCAATGTCCAGGCCTGTTAGCAAGGAATGCTTGGCAGTTTCCATCCCATCCTCCAGCAGCTGTATACACCCGTCCCGCAAATGCCCTTCCGGGATGTTTTCTGCTGTATGCTCTACAGCCTTCCACAAACCGTAGGAAAACCTAGCGAAACGGCAAGCTACCTTTGTGGCCTTAAGAGCCATGCTGCTGGAGGTGAAAACCTTCTTGGCCAAAGCGTCTATCCTGTTCCCTTCCCCGTCTGTAGGGAGATTTGATGTGGATGCCGTGGGCCTGGAGGATATAGTCACAGCCTGAACCACCAGACCTTCCGGGGTAGGGTGTGTTGAAAGGAAGGCAGGAAGGGTCCCCTCTTGCCGGCCTGTACTTCCCTGTGACATTGTTACTTGCGGGGGGCAAAGTGCATGGGTTCCGCCAAAGGGTCAGCTATGGCATGATTGAAGGGCATGTTGTGTTCAATAGCCGGGCCCTCGTCCAGGATGTCTGTAAGGTCATACCCTTGATGGGGAATGGTGGACGACTTGAGGCCGAGTGGGTCAACCACTTTCTCTACTGATGTCTGAAATTTGACATGAGAGTGATGGTAGGGTTGCTTATGTTGCATCTCAAGGTCTGGAGCTTTGTCCAACCCACTGGCATCTTGAAGGCCCTGAGCAAGAGCCATCAAAAGTTGTCTCGGTCCTCGAAATAGTCGACGCCGCCGAAACTGACAAAGATTGGGTCGACCTGCTCAAATTCCTCGGCTTGATTGGTGCCGAAAATAGACCTCATGGAGTTGAAAAAGCTGGTCTGAGACAGCGGTTGAAAGGCATTGATGGCTTATCCTTCGGAACCGTAGGTCTTGATGCTGAGGGGTTAGCTTGCAGTGGAGCCCTAGAGGCCGATGGATTAGGTATCAGTGCCGATAGCTCAGACAGTCGCCGTTGTAGAGGCTTCAAGAGGGCGATTTTCCGGCTTCGTGGGGCACAGAGCTCGAAATCTCAGTTGGTGCCGAAGGCATCGACTTCTTGGCAAGCATGGGGTCGGGGTTCCGAGAGCTGCTTTTGCTGCCGAGGCCTCCTGGTCGGGGGTGGGAGCCGCGCCAACGAGTGGTTGGTCCTTTAGAGGGCTTACCCTGCTGTGAGGGAGAATCTGATTCCTGTCGAGGAAGAGGAGGAATTACTTCTGGAGTGGGACCTCCTTTTGTTTTCTTGCGGTGCCAGCCCTCGTTGTGACGAGTGGGCTCCTCAGTATCGGTCTCAGACGAACGGACGAAAGACTGTGCCAGAGACTTTGGCGATGGTCGGCCCAGGGCCAGTTTACTTGCTCTGTCTCGCAGGGACTTGGGTTGCATCTTGGCGCACGACGCGCAGGCCTCCGTGTCTTGAGTGAAACCCAAACAGCACAGACGTTGGGCGGGTCCGCCACTGCCATTTTGGCCTCGCAATCAGAGCACTGCTTGAAACCCGAGATCCGGTGCGAAGACATCGTCGAGGTAAATTGAAAAACGTTTGTTTGTGCAAGACGGATCGACGGACGAGTCGAGGTCCACTACACACCCTGTGAAAAATGTTCTGAGCAGCAGAGCTGGAGAAGGATATCTATCAAGAAGAGGATTAAGGGCCCAGCCCCGCACCACGAAAAGGGTTGGTGGACAAATATTTATGAGCCCTTTCAGGAACTGCATCATCAACACTCAACTAGAACACAGCAATACTAGGACACATTCGGTATAGCTGTTCTCATACTGAACACCCGCCGCATACTCCACATCATCCTAACTAAACATCAGCTGAGCACACCGCTAGCTTAAGGGTCTCCTCAGGCCTAAACAGCCACAAATCAGTATGGGCGTCATCCCTCCAGAATGAACACATATGCCCAACCTCCCAACCGCTACACCTAGCGCTAAAAAGCAGCTATCATGCAACTGCCACACCGGCTCCACACATATCCGGTGCACACACGCACCTTATGACTCTTTCGCTCTCTACTGACTTCCCGAGGGCGGTCAACCTACCATCGCTTTGAGATCATACCAATGATACATAAGGCGCTATATAAATGCCAAGTAACATAACATAACATAATAGAAATCGTGAAGATGGATCCTTGTTCATGCATGCGACTGAAGATGGAGTGCCGCCAGATATCCTTTGACCATCGCGACCAGTAGACCTTGATTGACAAGATGCAGAAGGAACAGCATGACCTTTGAAGTCTCCCAAAGAAAAGAATCAATACCTTTAACTCTGCGCCTGCTGCAAAATCTTTTCCAACAGCAGCGTAACAGTGCCTTTGTTGGCAGAAAGCAACAGCTCCATAAAGTCTTCTGCGAGATCCCTAAACCTTAAACTTACAGAAGCTAGGAATGCATGTTGGACAAGCCCACTCCCAGGTGAAGGACCAGACCTCCCTCTTGCGGGAGTAGATCATTCTCTGGGGAAGACGCAGTGGCGGACAGATGGTCGTATACAGAAGAGTACCACGTCCTTTGGCCCACTTCGGAGAAATTAGGATCATGGGGTCTCGGTGACTCCTCAGCCTCCTGATCTCTTTAGGAACAATGGTAGATCGTTGGGAACGCATACAGCAGTTGAAAGTTTCAATCAGTGACAAAGGCATCCCCCAGTGCTGCTCTATGAGGAAATTGGCTGGAGCGGAACAGTCTGCACTTCCTGTTGGTACTGCAAACAAATCTACCCGAGGGGTGACAATCTCAAAATAACTTTCTGGCACAAATCCCACATATGAGAGACTGAGCCATGCTTGCTCTGCGCATCTGGCAGCGTGTTCTTCATCCCGGTTAAGTGAACTGACAAGAACATCTTCACCCAAGACCAGAGATGCATTGCATCCCTTTACAGAGGGAATGACCCTACACTGCCTCTCGTGTTGAAATAATGCATGGCTACTGTGTTCTCAGTCATGAGCAGGACAGTCTTCCCCTGACAATAAGGCTGAAAGTTTATCAGCGCCCGTCAGATTGCCCTCAGCTATAACAGGTTTATGTGGAGTCTCGACTCCACTAGGGACCGAAGCCTGTTCACCCCTAACTTGTCTAGGTGAGTGCTCCAGCCCTTCAAAGAGGCGTCCGTGACCATGGCCGGTTCAAGCCACGATTGCCAAAAAGGTTCTTCTGCCATCAAATTCTCTTTGCCGGTCCACCACAGAAGTCCTGCTTGACTCTGTTTGGGACCTGAAGTATGTCCATCATGATGCCTGAGAACTGTAACCATTGAGATCTGACGGCCCACTGAAGTGACCCCATTCATAATTTGGCCTCGGCATCAGAAAAATGCAGGATGCCATAAGACCCAACTACCGTAGATGTGCGGAGCTGTCAAGAAAGACGTTTTGAAATTTGGTGGCCATCTTTTGTATATGCAGATCCCTATCCTCGGGAGGAAAAGCCTTTCCGAGGAAGATTCCAGGGCCGCTCCAATGAAACATTTGAGAGGGTGGTAACTAATGAAGTTGAGGGAGAAACCCAGTCTGTGCACGAGGTGGCACGTACATCTGAGATGGTCCAGCGCTTTTTGCGGGGAGTGAGCTCTGATCGCCATTCATCCAAGATGTGAACACCACTTCCGCCTCAGACTGACCACCACCACTGCAAACAGCTTTGTGAAAACTATTGGGGCAGAGGTGAGCTCAAAAGGCAGCCATAGAAACTGGAAGCAAGGGCTTCTGAAGACAAACCTCATTTACTTTCTGTGCTGCGGGTTAACCAGCATGTGAAAGTAAGCCTCAGGGAGGTTGAGACACAAACCAATCCTTGAGCTCCAGGGCCTGGAGATTCTGCTAAAGTGTTAACATCTTGAACTTGTCCTTCCCGAGGAACTTGTTAAAGTATCTCAGGCCCAAGATGGGTCACAGTCCTCTGTCCTTCTTCGGCACTAGGAAGTTGTGGGAGTACCATCCCCCATCGTCGTCCTTTTGCAGCAAAAAGCAAAAGGACCCCGGTTTCCTTTCTGCTTGAGGTACCATTCCTATTGCAACCTTCTCCAGTACAGAGGTTATCTTCTGTTGGAGTAACAGGTCAGAAACACGAGGTGGCTGAATGAACGGGGGACAGTCTTGTGGGCACTGAAGGAAAGCCAAGCAGTACTCTTGGGTGACCATTGTCATGCCCATGGCCCATACACCCAAGGTAATACTGCATCATTCTCTGGTAATTATGCAGCAGACGTCCCCAATCAGCTGTAGATTGAGGAAAGTTTTCAAAGCGGTTTTGGGGACGCTGCAGTGCTAGAGGGGACTAAAGTGGGGGCGGACTGATTCTTAATGGTCTGGTACATTTTATCTGGTACGACGTCCTTTCATTACAGGATGTTTTTTCACAGGGTTTTTTGACGCGAATTTATTTTCGGAAAAATCCATCTAATTTTTTAGGGGGTGGGGGGGATTAGTAAATTATATATATTGGGGTGTGGGTGTTTGGGAATAAATACATATTAAAGAAAACGGTGGATTTGGGGAGGAACCCCCCCCTACAAAAATGTTAAAAAATTAGATGGGTTAAAGATATTACAGGTGTGGACCTTCCGATGTCCCCGAAAACTATCCTATTAGGTGTCCCGATTGAGGGCAAATATGCAATGTCCGGGGCGACCGCCACTCTCATTAATCATCTGCTAACGGCTGCAAGGATGATCTTAGCGCAAAACTGGAAAAATGAGGAGGGCCCCATAGTGGCATGGTGGTGGGTCAAGATCTGGGGAGTGATGGCCATGGAGAAAATCTGTGCACTTACGGCTGGAAAATATCAAAATTTCTGGCGACCTGGTCCCCGTTCCACTAGTGTGTGAGCGATAGAGAGGCCCTCTTTTTTAAACCTCGGCTTCTCAGGAGTATACATGTCATATGAGGGATAACAACAGCACAGAGGAATGAACTCAGGACTAACCCTAAACGGAACCCTTTCATATGTTCATCTCTGTAATGTATTATGGTATTTTGAAGTGTTAGTTAAAGCAGGGTGGGGGGAGGGAAGGGGAAGGGGAATACAGAAGGGTAAAGAGGTTGGGGAATTACAAAATGGAAAATTAACTTTCAGAGGTTAAGATGCTTTGTCTATTGTTGGTTAGCATCAGAAAGAGAGGGAGGTTTATTAAGAATGTTAATTTACTGTTTCTGAACTGTTTTGATATACTTGTATGACTCTGATCCAAAAAGAAAGTGTTTTAAAAAAAAATGAGATGGGTTTTTTCGCAAAAGAAACCGCGGCAAAAAAAAACCTGCGAAAAAACATCCCGCGATGAAATGACATGGAACCTTTTATCTGCCCTTATCTGGCAGATGTTTCACCTTTTCCTCTTTGGCTGCGACAGCTGTAATGACAAAAAGATTTTCCTTTTCAGGATCAAGTTGCGGATTGAGTGAATTGGCATACAGCCGCCTCTATCGACTTAGAAACCGCATTTGAAGCTTGAAACTTTTCCGTACTTGTCTGGTTGATTTTGAACTCCTGAGAGCTCATTTGTTTGCCCTCTTTCAAAGACTTCGGTGTCATTGTTTGGCAAGAATTGCACTCAGCTACAATGTGTTTGGAACAGAGGCACCGAAGACAAACCTTGTGATGGTCCGTTAATGACCTCCTCGTGTCACAGTGCTGGCATTTTTTAAAACCAGAAGGTTTAGGTGTCAACATTCTGAGAAACTTTTGATTGTGTCAGAAAGGTTTTCCTGAGGCATCAGAGATAGTTCCCGAGAAGTGTGCTGAGCATGCAGAAAAAAATAAATGAGGTCATGGGGCACAGTGCAGGCTGTGTCCAGCCTCGAGTGCTAAGGGACCTTGACGCTAACGCTGCACAGTGCCCTGTGCTTGTTATGCTCACCTGGTATCCACAGGGACGCCACCCAGCCGGGTTACTCACTGGTATGCTTCTCAGCTTTGCCCTGATGTGGTCTGCGGGGAAGGTTCTGCCTGAAAATACAGGAGGTCTGTGTTCAAGACTGCCCGACTGGGGTAAGTATCCGCCCTCCACCCCTGTATGATTTCAGTCCCTCTGGCGCCCTCTCCTCACCTTGTGGTAGAATTAGGCATGCTCTCCGTCCTGCCTTCTTTGCAGGGGCGCGTTGTCTTTCATGGGCGAGTGCGGTCCAGTTACTTCACTGACGCCGGCCCGTTTGATATTGTTCAGGTAGGTCTTATTGCTATTCTTTAGTTTTGTTGCTATCCTGCATGCCTTTCTTTGTTTAAAATGTCTCTTTTTTTCTCCCTTAGGTATGCAGAGATACAGTGCGGCAAACTGGCTTGGTTGAGCCCCACTGGTAAATGATGGCGCATTAAGAGCGCTATGATGCAGTAAGTAAGCGCTATGCGCAGCGCTGTGAAGTCTTGCCTTTGCTAACCTGTCTTTTCCTGCCTTGTAGGTCGCAGTGTTCTTCAGCGCGACTGGAATGTCCGGAGTGGTGCCAGCCGAGAGGCGTCAGCCAGGTAAGCCTTTTGAGCAGTTTGTAATTTGTAAATGTCTCTACTGCTTTCTTTAATGTTGCCCCTATCTTCCTCTTTCAGGACGTTCATTCCGGGAGGCGTGCAGATTCGAGGAAGCTGTTACCAGTAGCTGCGAGTGTTTAAAGATGAAGACTGCAGGTAAGATGCTGCTGCTAATGATGTTCCTTTTGTCTCCTTGCAGGTTCTGCTTCTCCGAGGTTCGAGGGAATAGCTGGACACGGTGAGCGTCACGTTGCAAGCTGCAAAGTAACGCGGAGCGTGTTGTTTTGCTCGGGTGTGGTTTATGTTGGGGAGAATTCTCTGTATAGGCTAATTTCCCAAACCTAGTGAGTCCCCCAGCGGCTTTGCTGGATTTTTGGGGTTTCATTTTTTCTCCTGCTAAGAGTGAGACTCTTTTTCTCCCACTCTTAGGCATGATTTGAGAATGTCCTTTGACTTTGTAATGTGTTTTATGGGCTATGGGGTATTTTAATCCATAGAGCTTCATGTGTTTTTGGTATGTGTGTTACACACCCTCAGTGCAGTAACACAGGGGCGTCATAGTGGCCCCCATACCTAGACTCCATACCTACTGTCTCCCAGGGCATGTAAAGTCACCATTGACTTTACTAGTCTTAAATTGTGAACAGAATCAGTAGAAACCATCATATTGTGGAAGTACTGGTAGGGGTAATTCGATTGCCCCTGGGTCTGTCTCCCCTTGTCGAGTTTCTAGCTGGTGGCACTGGTTACCACGCGAAATATTCCACCAGAATATTTCTTATGGGATTTTCCCAATCATTTTAAACGCACCACTTTTCTGGTGCAATGTTAAAGATACTGCCGGGTTATTTATTTAATATTTATTCCCGGGTTGGGTCTTTTTGCCAGGACTCTGTTTTAAAATGGCGTTTGTGTTCGCCTCTGTAACTCCAACCCAAGTCGAGCCCTTTGTTCCACTTTTGGCGGGCTTCTGCACAGAAGCCTCCAAAAGTGGTGCCACTCTGTCTGGGTCTACAGGGTGTGTGGGAGGGGGGGGGGGGGAATAGGCACCCTGGACTGAGTTGCCTCGGCAACTCAAGTCGCACTCTTGTGTGATTGGACCACTTAGCATGTTTGAGTGACAGCTAGAACTGATGAATGGGGGTTTTCTGCATAAAATCAGGGCTTTGGGGACTGGAACTTCAGAAGTCGCCACAGGACCTAAAGTATCCGGAGAGGGAGAAGCTGAGCCGACCTGCAACGATGACACCACCGGTGGAGCCCTGCTGAACCAAACTCACCACTTCCCAACGACAGAGAAGATCTTCTTCCAGGAGTCTTCTTCCTTTAAGCTGGTGGGGTTAACCAGTTCGCCTTTTTTCGCCTTCCTGGATCGTCTCGTGGTCGAATCGCCCGTGCCAAGCACCCCCGCGGCCGGATAGCCACACTTCACCACTACCGCGAATAAAAGGGTAGTACCTTTTAACCGGGAAACTTCACTGCTGGTTTCTTCCCTGGCAGTGCAACGACCTCCAGCTTTCCTCCACGTCGAAATCTTCTCTTCCCCTGGACGAAGCACCAACTTGCACCCGCTGCCAGGAACAACTGCCCCCGCTGGAGCTTTCTCGCCATTTCAGGTACTGTGTCCCGCCTGGTCTCCCTTGCAACAGACTGTTCAAGGTGTCCCGTAAATCCTTGACTCTCTATCCTGAGGTGACCTCAGACCTGTTAACTAACTTTTCTGAACTGATCCAACTCCTTTTTGAACTATCTGCAAAGACTTTTAAAGTGTACTTCAACTGTGTGATCTTGGGCACATTCCGCCTTCCTCTCTACAAGAGTGGGCCTGGCCTATTAACTTTTTGCTCTACAGTAGACCCTGCCTTTCTTGACTTGTTGTGGTTCTGTAAAAGTGTTGGTATTGTGCGTTTTTCATATTTCTGCCTTTTCTCTCCCTTTTTAAATAATTATTGGAGTGCCATCTAGGGTTACACGCTCACCTCTGTTTTGCTAAACAAGTGGTGTACTAACCTAGACTTGTCAAATAATTAATTAGGGAGGTGTATATATTTCTAGTGACTGTGTTTGAACTTGCTTGACATATTAGTGCCAGTGTATTTTTACAAGTGTGTTTTTAAATAAATAATGATATACTTTTATACCAAAGCTCTGATCAGTGTTTGCTTGTGCTACTGTATTCTTGGCTCTATTGTGTATACTCTACGTGTATACTCTATAGACTGCCTAACTCTTCTTGAGAGAAGTCTGACTGCTCAGCCACAGCTACCAGGTAAATCTGGGTGGTACAGACTGCTACCAATTGGGTTTACTGCTAACACCTGTAGTCTTAAACTTTTTGCAGTGGTCCCTTAGGGAACTGCACAGGTTTCTGCCTAACTGTTTAAATAGCCCCAACAAAATAGTCCATGTAAAGTAGTCCCTAGGCTACCACACCCAAAACACTAGACCGCATAGCTTGGTTCTTAGGAACCAAGCTATGTGGATGCCTCCATGTTGGCTGACAATACAATAAAGTAGTTCCCAAGCACATTGTTTTTCATGGTGTAAGAGCCTGGCACCATAGGCGCCAGGACTGGCCCCGTGAGGGCTTTTGAAGAGGATGCCAGGCTCTGAAAGCCCGAGTCCTGACTCCACCTGGCCAATGGGTTTGCCAGAGGGGGTTTTGGGCGAGGGTCGTGACAGCACTCCCCCCTAAGGCCCCTCCCATGGTGTTCCGTAGTCTGGCCCAGGTTTGGTTGGGAGGTTCCGATGGAATTTCCTGATCAGACGTTGTGCGTGGATATTCTCACTGGGCTTCCAGGATCTAACTTGTGGTCCAAATCCTTTCCAATCGACGAGATAATATAGCTTGGTCCTAGAGTATTTAGAGTCCAAGCTATCTTTGCCTTCAAATTCTGGTTCTCCGTCAACAAGTATGGGCTTAGGTGGTTTCCCAATCCGTGTGCCGGGTTGCATTGGTTTCAGGAGGGACACATGGAATACCAGGTGGATGTGTAGATTAGGTGGTAAATCCAGTTTCACGGCTGCTGGGTTGATAATTGCCTTAATGGTATAGGGTCCTAAGAATCTGGGATGAAAGGTCCGGGTTCCCTTGATGGGTACGAATTTAGCGGCTAACCAAACTTTCTCTCCTACTAGATAATCGGGGGCCTTTTTCCGGTGTTGGTCTGCAAATCTCTTTTGTTTTTCTTTGGCATGAATAAGGTGTTCCTTTGCCCTTTTGAAAGCCCGAGTAATGGTTGTGTGTAGATCTTTACCGCTGGCATTTCCAAGCTGGCTGGAAGGTCTAATTCAGAGGTACGTGGATGTCTGCCATAAAGGGTACAGAAGGGCGTTTGTCCCGTGCTTGAATGCAAATATCTGTTATATGCATATTCGGCTATCCATAGTAGGTCTTCCCAATTCCTTTGTTCGTGGTGCAGCATGCACCATACATATTGCTCGAGTGTCTGATTGGTTCTCTCGGTTTGGCCGTCCGTTTGGGGATGGTGACTGGTAGATAGCCGAACGTCGATCTATGCCATTGCACAACATTTTTTCCAGAAGAATGAAACAAACGGACTGCCTCGATCAGAGACCAGAACCGAAGGGAAGCTATGCAGCTTAACCACGCCCTCCAGGAACACTTTTGCTAAAGTGGCTGCGTCTGGGAGGCCTTTGAGAGGAATAAAATGGGCCACCTGCGAAAATAAGTCCACAAATACAAGGATGGTGTTGAACCCTTGGCTTGGAGGTAGATCAGTGATGAAGTCAAGGGAAAGAGTGAGCCATCGAACTGGAGTAATGTCCAATGGTTTTAGGAGACCATCATGTTTCTGTGATTTATTTTGTGCGCAGACACCGCAGGACTGAATATACTGAATGATGCCCTTACGCCAGGTAGGCCACCACCGAAAGTTCTTTCACCTTAGCTCGGGTTTTGGCGATCCCAGGATGCCCTTCGATCAGTGAATCGTGATAGTTTGAAATAATATGCTGTTGTAATTCCTTCTTGGGTACATATAGGCGATCCCTAAAAAAGGGTAGATGGTCCTTGATGGTATATTGTTCTCCTTGAGTTTGCCATGCGAGGTAGGCATCAGGATTGTCCGTTGGATTTCTTTTCGTAGTTTTGCTTGTGTTAAGGCTGTCGTGATACCCAAGAGTTTGTCTTCAGGTATAATAGGTACTGGGTCTGCAGTTGTATATACTATTTCATCTCTGCCCATGGGCGATAAGGCATCCGCCTTTCCGTTTCTGACTCCTGGTTGAAATGTGATTACATAATCTTATTCGGCGAAGAAAAGGGCCCACCGTAATTGGCGCGAGGAATGGGCCTTGGCTGTTTTGAGATATTGCATGTTTTGGTGGTCTGTGATGACTGTAATGGTGTGTCTGGTCCCCAGAAGGAAGTGCCTCTGGGCTTTAAAGGCGGATTTGATAGCCAGGAGTTCCTTGTCCGTGATGGCATAATTAATCTCTGGAGGTGAGAACTTTTTCGACCAGAAGGCCACAGGATGTAGCTGGCCGGTTTCCGGGTCTCTCTGTGAAAGGAAAGCCCTCATTGCGAGAATGGACGCATCAGTTTCAACGACATAAGGGAGGTCTGGACGAGGATGTCACAGGATTGGAGAGGAGGTAAATCTTCGTTTAAGTTCCTGAAAGGCTTCTTCTGCTTCTTCGGTCCAAGCAAACGTTTTATTGTTTTTTATTAATAGTACTGTGATTGGGTGCACAACCTGAGAGAAGGCTGGGATGAACCTGCGGTAGAATATCGCAAAGCCCAGCATGCTTTGTACCCCTTTCAGAGACGTCGGTGAAGGCCATTTCAGAATGGCATCTACCTGGTGCACGTCCATTCTGATGCTTCCTGGAGTTAGGATAAAACCAAGAAATTCTACTTCGGTGACGTGAAAAAATAATTTTTCAAGCTTTGCAAACAAGCAATGTTGACGGAGCTTGTTGAGGACTGAACGAACGTGCCTGACATGATCTTGTTCCGAGGCTGAGTGTAACGCTCACCTGGTACCCAGGGGTACGTCACTCAGCCTATTCTGACCACTTACGACCTCGAACCCTTCCCTGGAGGCTATTCGACTGGAGACTGGGCCTGAAACACAGGATTGGTAGAGTTTAACTCCCTATTGTCTCTGTGTGATTGAACCCCTTCTTCCCGGGGTCCAACCCTTCCCTATGATCCAATGCTCACCTTGCTTTCTTGGATAGTGTGCTCTCCGTCCTGCTTTCAGCGCATCGATTGATGCGTGCTCATTGCTGCCAAGTTACTTCACTGTTCAGAGTGTGACAGGTAAGTATAATGAGTCTTTTGAACAATTCTCTAACTTCGTTCCTTTCCTTCATTAGATGATGGCCGGCGTCCGGGGATGGCGGCGTGCTGCTGAAAGTTGCGCTGAAGGTGAGTGAGAGCGCGATGCACGATGCACCCCTTTCGTATTTAGTATTGAACGGAGTTCTTTTCCTGTGTCTTTTAGGTGCCGCGACATTTTCAGCGTGGATGGCGGTTATGAAGAACAAATGCGGTGAGTAAGCGCGGTCTGCGGCGCCTCTAGATGTTTCCATGCTAACCTGGAGTGTCTTTTCCCTCTTGCAGATGGATGAGCAGTTCCGGAGACAGAGTTCCCCCAGAGCGGCTGGGATTCAGGTAAGCGTTTGAAGCTCGTACAGTATTTAAAAAATAAGCAAAGGTTTGCAGAATGCTTACTAATGCCTTTTTTCTGTTCTTTTCCTATTTCCTTAGGAAGCGGCGTGCCGAGTTGGGAATGACACCGCCGAAGACGCCCGCAGAACAGAAGGAGCGATGAATGATGGGCAGAAGCGCCGCAAGGTAAGGCTGTTCCTAATGGTGTTCTTGTAGGAGCTGAGCGCAGAAGAAAGATGCAGGCCTACTGGAGACCAATCCGAACACGGTTAGTGTCACGCTGCAGGTGCAGAAAACACAAAGCATGTTTCTCAGCCTGGGCGTGGCTTAAATAGTCTCTGGGTATCCCAGGTGTCTCTGGGCTGAACCACACCCAAAAGACTAGACTGCACATGCAGTTCTGGGAACCGAAATATGTGGGGGGCATCCATCTTGTCCCCATCAATGCACTACAAGCCCAATCCCCAATGTTATCCTATGGGAGTGAGTGAGTCTGGTACCACAAGCGCCAAGTCTGACTCCAAGTGGGTCTTTGGAGGGATGGAGAGGCCCTTGAGGGCCATGTAGGTGATCGTGGCCTGGCTCCAGCCTGACATCTTGGGAGGGCTGGGGACATGAGGGGCAGGAATCATGACACTGAGTATACCAAGATGTTGTCTATGTACATTAAGGCGCACACATCAATTAACTCCCTTAAGACGTCATTCATGAAATATTGGAATGCCGCAGGAGCGTTGCATAGCCAGAAGGGCATGACTTGATATTCGAACAAGCCGTACTTAGTAGGGAAGGCGGTTTTCCATTCATCTCCTTTTCTGACTCGGACCAGGTGGTACGCTCCTCGAAGGTCCAATTTGGTATAAATCTGGGCATCTTTAACTTGGTCTAGCATCTCAGGGATAAGCGGCAAGGGGTAGCGGTTCTTCACGGTGATCTGGCTCAATGCGCGGTAGTCAATACAGGTTCTCAAGGCTCCTTCCTTTTTCGGTACGAAGAACAAAGGACTGGCTGCGGGCGACTTCGAAGGACGGATAAATCCGTTTGCAAAGTACTGGTCTAAATAGGATTTCAAATGAAGCTTTTCTGGTTCTGTGAGAGCTTAGATCTTTCTGCAAGGGCTTTGTGCACCAGGAACAAGGTCGATCTGACAGTCATAGGGCCTGTGCGGCGGCAATGTATTGGCTTGGTCCTTTCGGAAAACATCCTGGAAATCATGGTATTCACTTGGCAAGGTATTAGTTGATACCTTGCCAAGTGAATACCATGGGTTGATACTGTCGCTCTGGGAGTCATGGGGATACAGACTTTGGGTTTCACCTCTTGGTAATAGCAGGCAGGGGAGCAGTCACCGGGGAAGGTTAATTTTCGTGCCCGCCAGTCTATCAAAGGGTTTTGAGCAACCAACCATGGCATCCCTAGTATTAGCCTGAACTGAGGTGCCTTGATGAGATCGAATGAAATAGACTCCCGATGTCCGTCCTGGCACAGCAAGGTTACCCTGGCTGTGCACTGGGTTACTGGTCCGGAAGCGATTTCTGTCCCATCCACGGTGGTTACCTTGTCCATAGTTGGCTTAGAACACAAAGGAAGCCCCATCTCTGCTGCCAGTTTTTGATCAATATAATTTCCAACTGCTCCGCTATCGATGTATGCTTCAATGGCATGCATTCTTGACGACTGTTGGTGGTTAAGTAAGATCACTGGTATTGCAAAGTGCGAGGTCAACAACTCTTTCTTCTCACTCGACAAACTGACCTCTACGTTTGTCGAGCTTGGTAGTTTTCCGATTCCTTAGCTTCATCCTTCTCTGTGGCCCCGACTGTTCTTCTTGGGGGTTTTACTGGACAGTCCTTCAGGAAATGTCCTGGTTTCCCACAATACAAAGAGAAGAACAACAGACACCACAAGCACACCCTTAGTTAAATATGAATTCGGTATAATTAATGGAAAGGAAAATAAGTGTAACTGAGGATGTGTTTTAAGGTGCAGGGGAGAAGGATGCAACCTTGACACCTAGGTTGCGTGATATGCAGCCAATACAAATAAGTTCCCTAGTCGGGAACTCGCGTCCCCTGCACACTATCCTTTGTCTGGAAAACCAAACCAATAATTAGTAGTATTCAATCATGCCGTTAAATCAATTATATATGTTTAGAAACAGAATATTCTTGAAAGAAAATTTCTCAATCAAACAATTTTAGTTCACAAGAAACTATCTTCTTTTTATTCATGATGTCGAAGTCAGGAGGGGCCCAACGCGTTTCGAGTGCTTCACACTCTTCATCAGGGGCAATAAGTTTTTTCATAAGTAGAAATTACAATTGTGCTTACATTAATGATGTGACATAATTTTTTGACAATATATGCTCAATACATTAGTACCATATATCTGCCTTTACATCATCTTTGTATTTGCGTAAGTACAGTGTTTGTGGCACTAGTGCTAGGTCGCTCCTCCTGAATTCTGCAGAGTCACTGGGTGTATCAACCACCTGGGCTAAGACGTCCTTTAATTCGCCTCGTAAGCGTCGATGGAATAACAGGGTTCTTTTGTTTTCTGGCCACTTAGCTTCGGCAACCAGTCTGTTGAAGGTAGCAATGTAGGTTAACAAGTCCCGATTCCCCTGTCGGAGGGAGAAGAGTTAATTGTCTACTGCTTGTTCCTGGGTATTGCGAGCAAAACGTTTTTCCATTTCTCTCTGGAACCCCCCAAAGTCAGGTAATAGAGGATCGTCATGGGTTACCAACGGCACCGACCAATCTGTTGCACTACCACTCAGGTATGATAAGACAAAAGCTACCCGAGCTTGGTTGTTTGGAAATGATCCAGGCCTACAAAGAAAATGAAGGCGGCACTGATTGATGAATGCCGCATACTTCCATGGGTCGCCTGAGAACCTTTCTGGTGGTGCCAGGGGCACTGTTCCAGGTAACGTGATCTGTACCGGGGTGGGTGGTATGGCAGGGTTTTGCATCATTGGATTGCTTCCAAGTAGAGGCGTCTGTCCTGCCTGTGATTGCAAGTATTGCCTGCTAATCTCTTCAGTGCGTTCTTTGGCCACTATTTAGGTCTCTCCGGAGGGCATTAGTCTCTTGTCGGGCAGAATGAACCTCAGCACGAAGATCTCCTAGTAATTGGGCCAATTGGTCCATTTCTGATGTCTCCATGGCGCCCAGGTGGATTGTTATGGTAGGCTTCGCATTCCGTTACGCTCACCTGGTATCCACAGGGACGCCACCCAGCTGGGTTACTCGCTGGTATGCTTCTCAGCTTTGCCCTGATGTGGTCTGCCGGGAAGGTTCTGCCTGAAAATACAGGAGGACTGTGTTCAAGACTGCCCGACTGGGGTAAGTATCCTCCCTCCACCCCCGTATGATTTCAGTCCCTCTGGTGCTCTCTCCTCACCTTGTGGTAGAATTAGGCGTGCTCTCCGTCCTGCCTTCTTTTCAGGGGCGTGTTGTCTTTCATGGGCGAGTGCAGTCCAGTTACTTCACTGACGCCGGCCCGTTTGATATTGTTCAGGTAGGTCTTATTGCTATTCTTTAGTTTTGTTGCTATCCTGCATGCCTTTCTTTGTTTAAAATGTCTCTTTTTTTCTCCCTTAGGTATGCAGAGATACAGTGCGGCAAACTGGCTTGGTTGAGCCCCACTGGTAAATGATGGCGCATTAAGAGCGCTATGATGCAGTAAGTAAGCGCTATGCGCAGCGCTGTGAAGTCTTGCCTTTGCTAACCTGTCTTTTCCTGCCTTGTAGGTCGCAGTGTTCTTCAGCGCGACTGGAATGTCCGGAGTGGTGCCAGCCGAGAGGCGTCAGCCAGGTAAGCCTTTTGAGCAGTTTGTAATTTGTAAATGTCTCTACTGCTTTCTTTAATGTTGCCCCTATCTTCCTCTTTCAGGACGTTCATTCCGGGAGGCGTGCAGATTCGAGGAAGCTGTTACCAGTAGCTGCGAGTGTTTAAAGATGAAGACTGCAGGTAAGATGCTGCTGCTAATGATGTTCCTTTTGTCTCCTTGCAGGTTCTGCTTCTCCGAGGTTCGAGGGAATAGCTGGACACGGTGAGCGTCACGTTGCAAGCTGCAAAGTAACGCGGAGCGTGTTGTTTTGCTCGGGTGTGGTTTATGTTGGGGAGAATTCTCTGTATAGGCTAATTTCCCAAACCTAGTGAGTCCCCCAGCGGCTTTGCTGGATTTTTGGGGTTTCATTTTTTCTCCTGCTAAGAGTGAGACTCTTTTTCTCCCACTCTTAGGCATGATTTGAGAATGTCCTTTGACTTTGTAATGTGTTTTATGGGCTATGGGGTATTTTAATCCATAGAGCTTCATGTGTTTTTGGTATGTGTGTTACACACCCTCAGTGCAGTAACACAGGGGCGTCATAGTGGCCCCCATACCTAGACTCCATACCTACTGTCTCCCAGGGCATGTAAAGTCACCATTGACTTTACTAGTCTTAAATTGTGAACAGAATCAGTAGAAACCATCATATTGTGGAAGTACTGGTAGGGGTAATTCGATTGCCCCTGGGTCTGTCTCCCCTTGTCGAGTTTCTAGCTGGTGGCACTGGTTACCACGCGAAATATTCCACCAGAATATTTCTTATGGGATTTTCCCAATCATTTTAAACGCACCACTTTTCTGGTGCAATGTTAAAGATACTGCCGGGTTATTTATTTAATATTTATTCCCGGGTTGGGTCTTTTTGCCAGGACTCTGTTTTAAAATGGCGTTTGTGTTCGCCTCTGTAACTCCAACCCAAGTCGAGCCCTTTGTTCCACTTTTGGCGGGCTTCTGCACAGAAGCCTCCAAAAGTGGTGCCACTCTGTCTGGGTCTACAGGGTGTGTGGGAGGGGGGGGGGGGGAATAGGCACCCTGGACTGAGTTGCCTCGGCAACTCAAGTCGCACTCTTGTGTGATTGGACCACTTAGCATGTTTGAGTGACAGCTAGAACTGATGAATGGGGGTTTTCTGCATAAAATCAGGGCTTTGGGGACTGGAACTTCAGAAGTCGCCACAGGACCTAAAGTATCCGGAGAGGGAGAAGCTGAGCCGACCTGCAACGATGACACCACCGGTGGAGCCCTGCTGAACCAAACTCACCACTTCCCAACGACAGAGAAGATCTTCTTCCAGGAGTCTTCTTCCTTTAAGCTGGTGGGGTTAACCAGTTCGCCTTTTTTCGCCTTCCTGGATCGTCTCGTGGTCGAATCGCCCGTGCCAAGCACCCCCGCGGCCGGATAGCCACACTTCACCACTACCGCGAATAAAAGGGTAGTACCTTTTAACCGGGAAACTTCACTGCTGGTTTCTTCCCTGGCAGTGCAACGACCTCCAGCTTTCCTCCACGTCGAAATCTTCTCTTCCCCTGGACGAAGCACCAACTTGCACCCGCTGCCAGGAACAACTGCCCCCGCTGGAGCTTTCTCGCCATTTCAGGTACTGTGTCCCGCCTGGTCTCCCTTGCAACAGACTGTTCAAGGTGTCCCGTAAATCCTTGACTCTCTATCCTGAGGTGACCTCAGACCTGTTAACTAACTTTTCTGAACTGATCCAACTCCTTTTTGAACTATCTGCAAAGACTTTTAAAGTGTACTTCAACTGTGTGATCTTGGGCACATTCCGCCTTCCTCTCTACAAGAGTGGGCCTGGCCTATTAACTTTTTGCTCTACAGTAGACCCTGCCTTTCTTGACTTGTTGTGGTTCTGTAAAAGTGTTGGTATTGTGCGTTTTTCATATTTCTGCCTTTTCTCTCCCTTTTTAAATAATTATTGGAGTGCCATCTAGGGTTACACGCTCACCTCTGTTTTGCTAAACAAGTGGTGTACTAACCTAGACTTGTCAAATAATTAATTAGGGAGGTGTATATATTTCTAGTGACTGTGTTTGAACTTGCTTGACATATTAGTGCCAGTGTATTTTTACAAGTGTGTTTTTAAATAAATAATGATATACTTTTATACCAAAGCTCTGATCAGTGTTTGCTTGTGCTACTGTATTCTTGGCTCTATTGTGTATACTCTACGTGTATACTCTATAGACTGCCTAACTCTTCTTGAGAGAAGTCTGACTGCTCAGCCACAGCTACCAGGTAAATCTGGGTGGTACAGACTGCTACCAATTGGGTTTACTGCTAACACCTGTAGTCTTAAACTTTTTGCAGTGGTCCCTTAGGGAACTGCACAGGTTTCTGCCTAACTGTTTAAATAGCCCCAACAAAATAGTCCATGTAAAGTAGTCCCTAGGCTACCACACCCAAAACACTAGACCGCATAGCTTGGTTCTTAGGAACCAAGCTATGTGGATGCCTCCATGTTGGCTGACAATACAATAAAGTAGTTCCCAAGCACATTGTTTTTCATGGTGTAAGAGCCTGGCACCATAGGCGCCAGGACTGGCCCCGTGAGGGCTTTTGAAGAGGATGCCAGGCTCTGAAAGCCCGAGTCCTGACTCCACCTGGCCAATGGGTTTGCCAGAGGGGGTTTTGGGCGAGGGTCGTGACAGCACTCCCCCCTAAGGCCCCTCCCATGGTGTTCCGTAGTCTGGCCCAGGTTTGGTTGGGAGGTTCCGATGGAATTTCCTGATCAGACGTTGTGCGTGGATATTCTCACTGGGCTTCCAGGATCTAACTTGTGGTCCAAATCCTTTCCAATCGACGAGATAATATAGCTTGGTCCTAGAGTATTTAGAGTCCAAGCTATCTTTGCCTTCAAATTCTGGTTCTCCGTCAACAAGTATGGGCTTAGGTGGTTTCCCAATCCGTGTGCCGGGTTGCATTGGTTTCAGGAGGGACACATGGAATACCAGGTGGATGTGTAGATTAGGTGGTAAATCCAGTTTCACGGCTGCTGGGTTGATAATTGCCTTAATGGTATAGGGTCCTAAGAATCTGGGATGAAAGGTCCGGGTTCCCTTGATGGGTACGAATTTAGCGGCTAACCAAACTTTCTCTCCTACTAGATAATCGGGGGCCTTTTTCCGGTGTTGGTCTGCAAATCTCTTTTGTTTTTCTTTGGCATGAATAAGGTGTTCCTTTGCCCTTTTGAAAGCCCGAGTAATGGTTGTGTGTAGATCTTTACCGCTGGCATTTCCAAGCTGGCTGGAAGGTCTAATTCAGAGGTACGTGGATGTCTGCCATAAAGGGTACAGAAGGGCGTTTGTCCCGTGCTTGAATGCAAATATCTGTTATATGCATATTCGGCTATCCATAGTAGGTCTTCCCAATTCCTTTGTTCGTGGTGCAGCATGCACCATACATATTGCTCGAGTGTCTGATTGGTTCTCTCGGTTTGGCCGTCCGTTTGGGGATGGTGACTGGTAGATAGCCGAACGTCGATCTATGCCATTGCACAACATTTTTTCCAGAAGAATGAAACAAACGGACTGCCTCGATCAGAGACCAGAACCGAAGGGAAGCTATGCAGCTTAACCACGCCCTCCAGGAACACTTTTGCTAAAGTGGCTGCGTCTGGGAGGCCTTTGAGAGGAATAAAATGGGCCACCTGCGAAAATAAGTCCACAAATACAAGGATGGTGTTGAACCCTTGGCTTGGAGGTAGATCAGTGATGAAGTCAAGGGAAAGAGTGAGCCATCGAACTGGAGTAATGTCCAATGGTTTTAGGAGACCATCATGTTTCTGTGATTTATTTTGTGCGCAGACACCGCAGGACTGAATATACTGAATGATGCCCTTACGCCAGGTAGGCCACCACCGAAAGTTCTTTCACCTTAGCTCGGGTTTTGGCGATCCCAGGATGCCCTTCGATCAGTGAATCGTGATAGTTTGAAATAATATGCTGTTGTAATTCCTTCTTGGGTACATATAGGCGATCCCTAAAAAAGGGTAGATGGTCCTTGATGGTATATTGTTCTCCTTGAGTTTGCCATGCGAGGTAGGCATCAGGATTGTCCGTTGGATTTCTTTTCGTAGTTTTGCTTGTGTTAAGGCTGTCGTGATACCCAAGAGTTTGTCTTCAGGTATAATAGGTACTGGGTCTGCAGTTGTATATACTATTTCATCTCTGCCCATGGGCGATAAGGCATCCGCCTTTCCGTTTCTGACTCCTGGTTGAAATGTGATTACATAATCTTATTCGGCGAAGAAAAGGGCCCACCGTAATTGGCGCGAGGAATGGGCCTTGGCTGTTTTGAGATATTGCATGTTTTGGTGGTCTGTGATGACTGTAATGGTGTGTCTGGTCCCCAGAAGGAAGTGCCTCTGGGCTTTAAAGGCGGATTTGATAGCCAGGAGTTCCTTGTCCGTGATGGCATAATTAATCTCTGGAGGTGAGAACTTTTTCGACCAGAAGGCCACAGGATGTAGCTGGCCGGTTTCCGGGTCTCTCTGTGAAAGGAAAGCCCTCATTGCGAGAATGGACGCATCAGTTTCAACGACATAAGGGAGGTCTGGACGAGGATGTCACAGGATTGGAGAGGAGGTAAATCTTCGTTTAAGTTCCTGAAAGGCTTCTTCTGCTTCTTCGGTCCAAGCAAACGTTTTATTGTTTTTTATTAATAGTACTGTGATTGGGTGCACAACCTGAGAGAAGGCTGGGATGAACCTGCGGTAGAATATCGCAAAGCCCAGCATGCTTTGTACCCCTTTCAGAGACGTCGGTGAAGGCCATTTCAGAATGGCATCTACCTGGTGCACGTCCATTCTGATGCTTCCTGGAGTTAGGATAAAACCAAGAAATTCTACTTCGGTGACGTGAAAAAATAATTTTTCAAGCTTTGCAAACAAGCAATGTTGACGGAGCTTGTTGAGGACTGAACGAACGTGCCTGACATGATCTTGTTCCGAGGCTGAGTGTAACGCTCACCTGGTACCCAGGGGTACGTCACTCAGCCTATTCTGACCACTTACGACCTCGAACCCTTCCCTGGAGGCTATTCGACTGGAGACTGGGCCTGAAACACAGGATTGGTAGAGTTTAACTCCCTATTGTCTCTGTGTGATTGAACCCCTTCTTCCCGGGGTCCAACCCTTCCCTATGATCCAATGCTCACCTTGCTTTCTTGGATAGTGTGCTCTCCGTCCTGCTTTCAGCGCATCGATTGATGCGTGCTCATTGCTGCCAAGTTACTTCACTGTTCAGAGTGTGACAGGTAAGTATAATGAGTCTTTTGAACAATTCTCTAACTTCGTTCCTTTCCTTCATTAGATGATGGCCGGCGTCCGGGGATGGCGGCGTGCTGCTGAAAGTTGCGCTGAAGGTGAGTGAGAGCGCGATGCACGATGCACCCCTTTCGTATTTAGTATTGAACGGAGTTCTTTTCCTGTGTCTTTTAGGTGCCGCGACATTTTCAGCGTGGATGGCGGTTATGAAGAACAAATGCGGTGAGTAAGCGCGGTCTGCGGCGCCTCTAGATGTTTCCATGCTAACCTGGAGTGTCTTTTCCCTCTTGCAGATGGATGAGCAGTTCCGGAGACAGAGTTCCCCCAGAGCGGCTGGGATTCAGGTAAGCGTTTGAAGCTCGTACAGTATTTAAAAAATAAGCAAAGGTTTGCAGAATGCTTACTAATGCCTTTTTTCTGTTCTTTTCCTATTTCCTTAGGAAGCGGCGTGCCGAGTTGGGAATGACACCGCCGAAGACGCCCGCAGAACAGAAGGAGCGATGAATGATGGGCAGAAGCGCCGCAAGGTAAGGCTGTTCCTAATGGTGTTCTTGTAGGAGCTGAGCGCAGAAGAAAGATGCAGGCCTACTGGAGACCAATCCGAACACGGTTAGTGTCACGCTGCAGGTGCAGAAAACACAAAGCATGTTTCTCAGCCTGGGCGTGGCTTAAATAGTCTCTGGGTATCCCAGGTGTCTCTGGGCTGAACCACACCCAAAAGACTAGACTGCACATGCAGTTCTGGGAACCGAAATATGTGGGGGGCATCCATCTTGTCCCCATCAATGCACTACAAGCCCAATCCCCAATGTTATCCTATGGGAGTGAGTGAGTCTGGTACCACAAGCGCCAAGTCTGACTCCAAGTGGGTCTTTGGAGGGATGGAGAGGCCCTTGAGGGCCATGTAGGTGATCGTGGCCTGGCTCCAGCCTGACATCTTGGGAGGGCTGGGGACATGAGGGGCAGGAATCATGACACTGAGTATACCAAGATGTTGTCTATGTACATTAAGGCGCACACATCAATTAACTCCCTTAAGACGTCATTCATGAAATATTGGAATGCCGCAGGAGCGTTGCATAGCCAGAAGGGCATGACTTGATATTCGAACAAGCCGTACTTAGTAGGGAAGGCGGTTTTCCATTCATCTCCTTTTCTGACTCGGACCAGGTGGTACGCTCCTCGAAGGTCCAATTTGGTATAAATCTGGGCATCTTTAACTTGGTCTAGCATCTCAGGGATAAGCGGCAAGGGGTAGCGGTTCTTCACGGTGATCTGGCTCAATGCGCGGTAGTCAATACAGGTTCTCAAGGCTCCTTCCTTTTTCGGTACGAAGAACAAAGGACTGGCTGCGGGCGACTTCGAAGGACGGATAAATCCGTTTGCAAAGTACTGGTCTAAATAGGATTTCAAATGAAGCTTTTCTGGTTCTGTGAGAGCTTAGATCTTTCTGCAAGGGCTTTGTGCACCAGGAACAAGGTCGATCTGACAGTCATAGGGCCTGTGCGGCGGCAATGTATTGGCTTGGTCCTTTCGGAAAACATCCTGGAAATCATGGTATTCACTTGGCAAGGTATTAGTTGATACCTTGCCAAGTGAATACCATGGGTTGATACTGTCGCTCTGGGAGTCATGGGGATACAGACTTTGGGTTTCACCTCTTGGTAATAGCAGGCAGGGGAGCAGTCACCGGGGAAGGTTAATTTTCGTGCCCGCCAGTCTATCAAAGGGTTTTGAGCAACCAACCATGGCATCCCTAGTATTAGCCTGAACTGAGGTGCCTTGATGAGATCGAATGAAATAGACTCCCGATGTCCGTCCTGGCACAGCAAGGTTACCCTGGCTGTGCACTGGGTTACTGGTCCGGAAGCGATTTCTGTCCCATCCACGGTGGTTACCTTGTCCATAGTTGGCTTAGAACACAAAGGAAGCCCCATCTCTGCTGCCAGTTTTTGATCAATATAATTTCCAACTGCTCCGCTATCGATGTATGCTTCAATGGCATGCATTCTTGACGACTGTTGGTGGTTAAGTAAGATCACTGGTATTGCAAAGTGCGAGGTCAACAACTCTTTCTTCTCACTCGACAAACTGACCTCTACGTTTGTCGAGCTTGGTAGTTTTCCGATTCCTTAGCTTCATCCTTCTCTGTGGCCCCGACTGTTCTTCTTGGGGGTTTTACTGGACAGTCCTTCAGGAAATGTCCTGGTTTCCCACAATACAAAGAGAAGAACAACAGACACCACAAGCACACCCTTAGTTAAATATGAATTCGGTATAATTAATGGAAAGGAAAATAAGTGTAACTGAGGATGTGTTTTAAGGTGCAGGGGAGAAGGATGCAACCTTGACACCTAGGTTGCGTGATATGCAGCCAATACAAATAAGTTCCCTAGTCGGGAACTCGCGTCCCCTGCACACTATCCTTTGTCTGGAAAACCAAACCAATAATTAGTAGTATTCAATCATGCCGTTAAATCAATTATATATGTTTAGAAACAGAATATTCTTGAAAGAAAATTTCTCAATCAAACAATTTTAGTTCACAAGAAACTATCTTCTTTTTATTCATGATGTCGAAGTCAGGAGGGGCCCAACGCGTTTCGAGTGCTTCACACTCTTCATCAGGGGCAATAAGTTTTTTCATAAGTAGAAATTACAATTGTGCTTACATTAATGATGTGACATAATTTTTTGACAATATATGCTCAATACATTAGTACCATATATCTGCCTTTACATCATCTTTGTATTTGCGTAAGTACAGTGTTTGTGGCACTAGTGCTAGGTCGCTCCTCCTGAATTCTGCAGAGTCACTGGGTGTATCAACCACCTGGGCTAAGACGTCCTTTAATTCGCCTCGTAAGCGTCGATGGAATAACAGGGTTCTTTTGTTTTCTGGCCACTTAGCTTCGGCAACCAGTCTGTTGAAGGTAGCAATGTAGGTTAACAAGTCCCGATTCCCCTGTCGGAGGGAGAAGAGTTAATTGTCTACTGCTTGTTCCTGGGTATTGCGAGCAAAACGTTTTTCCATTTCTCTCTGGAACCCCCCAAAGTCAGGTAATAGAGGATCGTCATGGGTTACCAACGGCACCGACCAATCTGTTGCACTACCACTCAGGTATGATAAGACAAAAGCTACCCGAGCTTGGTTGTTTGGAAATGATCCAGGCCTACAAAGAAAATGAAGGCGGCACTGATTGATGAATGCCGCATACTTCCATGGGTCGCCTGAGAACCTTTCTGGTGGTGCCAGGGGCACTGTTCCAGGTAACGTGATCTGTACCGGGGTGGGTGGTATGGCAGGGTTTTGCATCATTGGATTGCTTCCAAGTAGAGGCGTCTGTCCTGCCTGTGATTGCAAGTATTGCCTGCTAATCTCTTCAGTGCGTTCTTTGGCCACTATTTAGGTCTCTCCGGAGGGCATTAGTCTCTTGTCGGGCAGAATGAACCTCAGCACGAAGATCTCCTAGTAATTGGGCCAATTGGTCCATTTCTGATGTCTCCATGGCGCCCAGGTGGATTGTTATGGTAGGCTTCGCATTCCGTTACGCTCACCTGGTATCCACAGGGACGCCACCCAGCTGGGTTACTCGCTGGTATGCTTCTCAGCTTTGCCCTGATGTGGTCTGCCGGGAAGGTTCTGCCTGAAAATACAGGAGGACTGTGTTCAAGACTGCCCGACTGGGGTAAGTATCCTCCCTCCACCCCCGTATGATTTCAGTCCCTCTGGTGCTCTCTCCTCACCTTGTGGTAGAATTAGGCGTGCTCTCCGTCCTGCCTTCTTTTCAGGGGCGTGTTGTCTTTCATGGGCGAGTGCAGTCCAGTTACTTCACTGATGCCGGCCCGTTTGATATTGTTCAGGTAGGTCTTATTGCTGTTCTTTAGTTTTGTTGCTATCCTGCATGCCTTTCTTTGTGTAAAATGTCTTTTTTTCTCCCATAGGTATGCAGAGCTTCAGTGCGGCAAACTGGCTTGGTTGAGCCCCGCTGGCAAATGATGGCGCATTAAGAGCGCTATGATGCGGTAAGTAAGCGCTATGCGCAGCGCTGCGAAGTCTTGCCTTTGCTAACCTTTGTTTTCCTTCCTTGTAGGTCGCGGTGTTCTTCAGCGCGAGGGGAATGTCCAGAGTGGTGCCAGCCGAGAGGCGACCAGCCAGGTAAGCCTTTTGAGCAGTTCGGGATTTTTAAATGTCTCTACTGCTTTCTTTAATGTTGCCTCCATCTTCCTCTTTCAGGTCGTTCTGTCCGGGAGGCGTACAGATTCGAGGAAGCTGTTCTCAGTAGCTGCAAGTGTTTAAAGATGAAAACTGCAGGTAAGATGCTGCTGCTAACGATGTTCCTTTTGTCTCCTTGCAGGATCTGCTTCTCCGAGGTTCGAGGGAATAGCTGGACACGGTGAGCGTCACGTTGCAAGCTGCAAAGTAACGCAAAGCGTGTTGTCTTGCTCGGGTGTGGTTTAAATAGCCCCAACAAAATAGTCCAGGTAAAGTAGTCCCTTGGCTACCACACCCAAAACACTAGACCGCATAGCTTGGTTCTTAGGAACAAAGCTATGTGGATGCCTCCATGTTGGCTGACAATACAATAAAGTAGTTCCCAAGCACATTGTTTTTCATGGTGTATGAGCCTGGCGCCATAGGCGCCTGGATTGGCCCCATGAGGTCTTTTGAAGAGGATGCCAGGCTCTAGAGGCCCGAGTCCTGACTCCACCTGGCCAATGGGTTTGCCAGAGGGGGTTTTGGGCGAGCGTCGTGACACTGCTGGCCAAAAGAATTCCAAGTTCTGCTGGCGCAAGAAGATATATCTAAGATCATTAGAAACCAATTATCTATATAAGCTGTAATCATTCCCAAGGGAGAAGAACTGTCCCATAGTGGAATTCAAGTGTCTTGCCATAAAGAGGGCTGTGTTCAGTCTTGGATACTATTTCCTTGGTCGACAGTAAACTTGTAACAGACAACTCTCAATTAGTCTGGATGGTAATAACAAGGCCACAAACCCTTACATTTTGGGATGGGTCTTAGCCCTTTAAACAAAGGTGGAACCTCACTCTGCATCAAACAAGCTAAAGTGGATTTTTCTCTCCCTGCAACCCCCCAGTCCATTAGCAGGCAGGAAAAGGAGAACACCACAGAAGAAAGGGTCGAAGTCTGACCAGGCCAGTGACCTAAACCTGCCCTTGTCAAGAGGGGACGGGAACCCCTCTCAGTAGGGTGTGGGAGGCCTCAAAGGAAAGAAATCCAGAGCTCGCCCTTCCACTGAGGGGGATGGCGGCAGCTCAAAGGCCCCAGTTCCTGGCCCCCACCCGTTGTTGATAGTATGTTCTTGGATAGCACAAGCCTGTCTCATGCCATGACTTGCAACGCAATGCTCAAAAGATTTTTTCTATCTCTCATAGCATCAACCTACCAGGCCAAGAAAGTGGTGGGAACCAGCAGAGAGAGTTCACACATTATCACATGCCATTCACATGCACCAGCCATAGACTGAAACCCAGGAAAGCACAGACAACCCTCTGGTGACTCGCATAGTCATCTCGATGTTGAGAGTAACAGGGAAGAGCAAGAGGCCATGGGAGAAGAGCTATGCATATGCAGAAGAGAGTCCACGCTCCACGGCAGCAACAATAAACCGCCATGGGCAGCGGACAACACCGTAAACCACCAAGGACTGAATATAGGGCCCTAAATCCCTGCACAGGCGGTTTCTACCAAGACCCTGCCCTAACACGAACATGGACGAGCCTCCATTTCTATTCTGTGGTGGCAGAAGGTGGGGTTAAGCCCATTATTTATTTATAGTTTTTATAAAGCGCCATTTGCCCATAGGCCTCAAAGCCCACAAAAGACAGAAAAAGACATACAGAACAAATTATAGGACAGAGTACAGAGGACCCTGATCTAGGCTATTATGATGAATTGCCTTGGGACCTAATCTGGATCAAGGTTGAACAGATGGGTGTAAAGGCTTTTCTTGAACTCAAGGCAAGAATTAGATTGCCTGAGTTCTAGCAGGAGTTTGTTCCTGGATAAAAAGGAGTCTGAACATCAAAAGTAGAGCCATCAAAGGTTTTGAGGTTATACACTGGCTGGATGAGTTTCAGGGGGTCATAAGACCGCAGATTCCGACCTAATGGGAGGGTAGTAAGGCGGTTCATCAAATATTGAGGAACTTCATTGTGACAACATTTATAAGTCAAGGAAAGTAACTTATTCATGACATGTTGTTTAACAGGTAGTCAGTGGAGACTGCGTCTGGCACTTGTGACGTGTTCCCTTCGAGAGAGCCCATGGATGGCTCTAACTGCTCAGTTCTGTGCGACTTGCAAGGCCTGAAGATTTTCCTTGGATGTGCCGACAAATAGGCCGTTGCAAAAATCAAGGCGTGAACTAATTAGGGCAGTGGCTAGGATGGATCTGTTTATCAATTAAATATACGGACGTATATGATTCAATAGTTTCGAAACATATCTACATGAGGCCCGGACAGTGGCAGCATGGGGTTTCATGGAGAGTTCTGCATCCAGTACCACACCCAATGTTTGTACCTTCCTGGAGACTTGAATTTGATTTTCAGCTATGGGAAAGCTCTTATACTCTGGAGACACATTTTTTAGTCTTTGTCCTGATGTTAATATGAGTTCAGTCTTTTTGGGATGGAGTGCAAGAGAATCATCCAATCGTGAATGGCTTTGTAGATGCAATTAATAGCATCGGAATCCATACTATAACAGCCAGTTAGCTTAATGATGATTTGTGTATCATCTGCATAATTCGCAAACTAAACACCTAGGCCATCCAATAGAGCAAGCAGTGATAGGATGTAAACAATGAATTGTAGCGGGGAGATACACGACCCCTGCTGGACACCGCAGGTGGTACGCTTGGGTACTCAGCTGGCATTCTGTACTGCAACTCTGGCACTCCTCTGGCCGAGTGTTAGGGAGAATTCTCTTATAAGGCTAATTTCCCAAACCTAGTGAGTCCCCCAGCAGCTTTGCTGGATTTTTTTTTTTTCTCCTGCTAAGAGTGAGACTCTTTCCTTCCCACTCTTCGGCATGATTTGAGGTATGTCTTTGACTTGGTATGTGCTTATGGGCTATGGGGTCTTTACTACATAGGGTATCATCTGTTTTGGTATATGTGTTACACAGCACCCTCAGTGCAGTAACACAGGGGTGTCATAGTGACCCCCAAACAGACTGCATACCCTGGGATTGACTACTGTCTCCCAGGGCATGTAAAGTCACAATTAGCTTTGTTAGTCCAAAATTGTGAACAGAACCAGTACAAACCATCATATTGTGGAAGTACTGGAAGGGGTTAATTAGATTACCCCTGGGTCTGTTTCCAAGGGGGCACTGTCCAGTCCGCCCTGGTTCTCCACAGAAGCCCTCCAACTGGTGGCACTCTGTCTGGGATTCAGAGGATGTGTGGGTGGGGGAATTGGCACCCTGGACTGCATTGCCTTAGCAACCCAAGTCGCACTCTGTCTTGATTGGCCCAGTGGTGAGCCGCCCGGCTCACCACTTAGCATGTATGAGTGACAGCTAGGCTGTTGAATGGGGGTTTTTCTGCATAAAAGCAGGGCTTTTGGGACTGGAACTGCAGAAGTCGCCACAGGACCTAAGAAATCCAAAGAGGGGAGAAGCTGAGCCATCTGCAATGACGATACCACCGGTGGAGCCCTGCTGCAACGACCTCACCATTTCCCCGGCGACAAGAGAAGATCTTCTGCTGCAAGAGTCTTCTCCCTCTGAGCTGGTGGGGACAACCAGTTCGACATTCGCCTTCGAGGGCGCCCCTTGGTCGAATCGCCAGTGCCAAGCACCCCGGCGGCCAGATAGCCAAGCTTCAGTCCACTGGGACCGCAAATAAAAGGAGCGCACCTTTTAACCGAACGAACTCCGTGGCTGGTTTAATCCCTGGGCAGTGCAACGACTCCAAGTTTCCTCCTCGAAGAGATCTTCTCTTCCCCTGGTCGAAACCACGAACGGCACCCGCTGCCAGGAACAACTGCTACCGCTGGAGCTTCCTCACTTTTAAAGGTACTGTGTTCTTCCTGGTCTCCCTTTCTTCAGATCGCTAAAGGTGACCCTTAAATCCTGGGCTTTCCAACTGGGTTGGCCCCCAGACCTTCTAACTTTATCTTTCGCATGAAACCAACCTCTTCTGAACATTTTTGCAAAGACTTGAGTGCATTTTTAAACTGTGTGATCTTGGGCACATTTTGCCTTTCTCCATTTAAAGTGGCCCCGGCCTATGGACTTTGGCTCTACAGTAGACTCTGCCTTCACTAGCTTGCTCTGGCCTTAGAAAAGTGTTGGGAACTGTTTTATTTTCATGACCTGTCTTTTTCTCTCCCTTTAACTTAATTATTGGAGTGCCATCTAGTTTAAGCGCTCGCATCTGTTTTTACAAATAGTGGTGTTTTGACTTAGACTTGTCTAAATAATTATTAAGGGAGGTTTGTATACTTTTGCTGATTGTGTTTGAACTTGCTTTGCTCTATAGTGCTAGTGTATTTCCTAAAGTGTGTTTTAAATAAATAATTATATACTTTTGATACCAAGCTCTGGTCAGTGTTTGTTTGCTTCACTGTGTTTTTTGGCCCTATTGTGTATACTGCCCTATTCATCTTGAGAGAAGTCTGACTGCTCAGCCACAGCTACCAGGTAAATCTGGGTGGTACAGACTGCTACCAATTGGGTTTACTGCTTACTCCTGTAGTCTTAATCTTTTTGCAGTGTTCCCCAAGGGAACTGCACAGGATTCTGCCTAACACCGAGAAAGGAAAGAATCCACTGAGCAGCCATTTTGAGAGCAATACGCCTGTTCACTTAACCTGATGACCAACAGTTGAGTGATCAACCAGGTCAAAGGCCGCGGAAAGATCTAGCAGCAGGAGAAGAGCATGTATGCCTTTATATACGAAATTAGCAATATTGGTTTTAATTTAAGGCCAGTCAGTTCCGTTTTTGTTCCGTGCATGTGCCTAAAACCTGATTGCTGTTGGTTCAAGATGTTATTATTTTCAATAAATTCCTGGAGTTGTATATACGCAACACTATCCAGAATTTTTAAGAGAGAAGGCACATTTGTAATCGGTCGATAATGTGTGGATACATTAGGGTCCAAGATGTTTTTCTTAAGGAGAGGGGTGAGCCATGACTCCTTTAGTGTATGGTACACTCTAAAAAATAAATTGGAGATATGGTATCGGCCGGTACTTGCATGACTTTCAGACAATCAGGTGAATGACAGCTCTTACCCATTGATTCGTGAGAGGCAGAAAGAGGGGTAACTAGACAACTCGGACACAAACCAGCACTAACCGGCTTGCCGCTAACGCGCCTGAGGAAGTGAATGTGAAGTAAATGATACTGAGTGAAAGAAGAGTGTAGAAGGTGGCTGGAATTGCAGAAGTAGTGTAAAGGAGGGAGCGGTGGAGCAGTGTAGTAGTGAGGAGAAAGGAGTAGAAGTATAGAGGAGGGAATAGTAAGTGAAGGAAGTAGTGAAGCGTGGAGGACGGAGGAGTGGAGTAGAGGAGGTCAAATTAACATCAAAGGGTGGAGGAGGCAAGGCTTAGAAGGAACAAGAGACATTTGAGTGACAGGGGAGCAGTTGGAAGAGAGTCGTAACAGCTGGAGTTGGAAGAGGAGAGTAGCAGAGTAGTAAGGAGAGAGAGAGCGAGAGAACGATAGCATTGTAGCAGGAAGACTGAGTCAAGCAGGGTGTGTGCAAGGTCCAACCTCATACTCGTTCAGAACACTAACAACTAAATAGAGTGGGGACAATTTTAGAAAATCCCTGAGGGAGGATAGTTAGAGAAGGCATCCTGTCTTTAGGTCCCCATATCCATTACAAGGCAAATCTAAGAAAAATCTCAGACCGTAGGCGTCACTATTCACTATTCTGTAACCTGTGGTCCGGTATGCCTGGGATAGTGAGGAGGTGTGTTATTAGACAAGAGAGAGCAAGGGAGAGGCAAAGGGCACACTGAGAAACCAAAAAAACAAATAACGTTGAAAAGTCTCTGAGCTTGGTAGTGTCTATTGCGCCATCTGTGACAGCCATTATATGTGTACACATTTCGTTCGCAAAATTTCAGCAACATAAAATCATTCTAACCTTAAAGTACTCACTTGAATCATTGGATGGAACATGCTCAGTCTCGTTGATTTTTACAGGCGACTTGCATGCCAAAGAGCAATGTGCATCTGATTTGTTTACATTGATCTGGGCTTTTCCAATTACACTTTCAAGCCAAATGTCTTTTGAATCAGTGAAGAATTGGGTGTCTTCTTCGAGGCATGATGTTGGCGAGAGGCTCAGTTTGGAACAGATTGATTCTTCGAACTCAATTTCTTCTTTTGTGAACTCTTCATCTTTGCAAGAGTAAACAAATGCATCGCTTTGACTATGTTCTAGCCTTGTGGTTATGTTTTGCTCATCTCTCTGCAAAGATTTAATTTCAGTTGGTTTAACAGAAAGATATGATTTTTGAGTCACTTGGGATACTTCGTGGTGAGCCATGGATGGAGGGGGCATTAGGATCCGATCACAAATGGTGTTCGCAAGTTGTAGAGTTAAGTTTCCTCTTGTCTCATGGTTAGCAAAAGAAGGTGTGGTGGGCTGTGTATGCTTTGAAGGAAGAGCTCCTCTGCATTCGCTGATGAAGGCAATCCCATTCTTTGGAAGTCTTTCCTTTCCAAGGAAAGACAGGTCAGTAGAAGATGAGGGTCTAATTATACCCGTTTCCTGCATGTATTCATTCATACAAGTACCTTTTTTGTTCAGGTTTTCTCCCACTGAATGACTGCGCCATATTTTTGCTTTCGAGCTTTCAGTTGCTAACATGTAAGAACTCCCTGTGCTTGCTCTGCCTGTAGGGAGATCTTTAGGTGCAGACAGAGGCTGAAGGGATGATCGTCTAGTTATTGTCTCACTGTCATGTCTTCTTGGTAACAATGGCAGTACCCTAAATGTCCCAAGAGAGCTGGATATTTCTGTTTAAAAAAAATAGAATGAATCAATGTTATTTTCATGCAGACAAGGAAATGCAACAAGGAAATCTGTGACAAAAAGCATTCTACTGGAACTTCACAATATAGAGTTTAGATTCTGTACGCATAGGAAATAAGAAAAGGACAACTTACTTATCTTCAGTAGAACAAATTACTTTCCTCTGGTAGTGTTCTTTCGGATGGATTCTCCTCCAGGAGATTCCACTCCTTGACACAGGATTGGCAGTGACACCTGGCTTCAGCAAAACTTTTCACAGCTGTGCCTCATCACCAGCCCACTCCGACAGTCCAGGTATAGAGCACATTACGCCCCATGACTTAAGTTCCCTTGTTGCTATGTGCTCAGCACGCTGCTTCAAAATAACTTCTTTCTATCTGAGAGAATATTTGACTGCATCACGATACCCAGTACTGCGAATGCCTCAGGTTTTTATTACTGCATCAACTGCACATAGAAGGTTCATATACGGATTCTCACAAGAGCTACCTTTAGTGTTTGGCCAGCGATCATGACCTGGTGGATTGCTGTTCTTGCCAGGCTATTAACCTGAAAGCCTAAAGATAATCTGTGGTGAAGTTGACCCTTTGGCTAGCCCCCTGCCTACCTCACAGGATACTGCTTCAAAAAAAGTTGAGGCTAGGGCCATACGCCAGCCCAAACCAGAAAAAGAACCCTCATCTGAGAGGGTACAGAAAAAGATTCAAGTAACAGCATCAAATATGACATTCAAGGAGTACATCACATCACTCATCATCTAACTCTCACAAGAAAAAAAAAATTCTACGAGGGGTGTTAGAGGGGAGCAAAAGGGTTTATATGAAGAGACTAGATGCCAAGGTCAGCGTTCTCACCAACATTTGAATTTCTATAAGGTAAGAGGACTGGCACTCTGTTGATTTATATTGGCTTTCTTCATTGACACAGACAGTAGATAAGTTAGCCATAGAAACTTGGGGAGAGTATACCAGGTGTGGCTTGTGTACATGAGATTTATTGTTTTTCCCATACAGCTACTGTGTTATAAAGCCATGTGTGTTTTAGTGCGGGTGCCTGTAAAAGGAAACCCATGCCTGGTGAGAATATGGGCTTCACAAACTACATTTAAAAGTTGGGAAGCGTATACACGCAAGATGTTTTGGTGTGTATCTCCCTGATTCACGAGATCTCTTTGCACCTTGCTCTGCCACAATCTCACATAACGCATTCAGAATGTCGAGTCCTAAGAAATATTGTAGTGAGAGCCAAGTTCAAGTTAGGGCCACGGAGGGAAGAACCTAACCAACCTCTTCAGAAACTGAATGACAGCTGGAATCCTAAAGCAAGAACCTCGTCAAAGGGTCCCTCTTGGACACGGATATAGTGGGTGTACAAATTCCTTGCCTCTCTGTAATATTAATTCTGATGGACATTCCCCCCCACAGATTCCTCATCGATGAAATCCCATCCACAGTGTAGCTGTTCTTTGGAAAGTTTTCTGCTGCCAGGGGGTGCAGCGTGGTTCCGCATCGGCTCCTTCTGAAACCTCCACGCGTCCGCGCCGGACAGGACGTCGGGCCAGTATATACTGAGGTGCCGCGCTCCACAGTTCCAGTTCCACACTTTTTTCCTAGCAGTCTGAAGCCGAGGGACCACAGAAGCGTTGGTGTTCAGATTATCTGCCAAGATGGGCAGGTAGGGAGGGCATGACTAATCCGTCAGAGGAACATCCATCAAAAGGAGAAATTACTTACCGTAATGTTCTATCTATGGATTCTTTTCCCGCAGATTCTTTATCTTATAGATATTCCCTTCAACTTCGCTGCTTTGGAAAACTTTTGACAGGGGCGTAGTGGACCTCGACCTGGCCGCCGAACCGTCTTGTTCAACATCTGGTCGTCGGCTTCGGACGTGATGTCAGGCGTCATATAAATACCATGTCACTACGCTCCAACCTCAGTCCCCCCCCCACCACCCCCACCCCCGAGCATCACACGCTGTACAGGAAAACAGAGAACAAACGGCTAATGAGCCCTTAAAAAGAAGTAACTATAGACCTCCGAACAATTGAACAAACCCTACAAGCAGCGTTAGAAGAATCTTTGTTTTAAAAACTGTGGCAGGAAGACAGGAAACGGACACAGAGGACCATCACCAAGTCAATGTGAAAGAAGATGTGCGCCAACCACAGACTTTCTGAGCGGGGATGGATGGGAGGGGAGATGAGGAATCTGCGGGAGAAGAATCCATAGAAAGAACATTACGGTAAGTAATTTCTCCTTCAAAAGATTGCCTTTCTCCTGCAGATTCCTCATCAAATAGACTCCCAAAGCAGTAAATGAACAAGGCGTGCAGAAGGTTATACCAAGAAATTTTGCAGCAGCCCTTCCAAAACATGCATCAGTAGTACAAGCCTACTCCAGACTGTAGTGCTTTGCGGAGGTATGCATGGATGACCATGTCGCAGCACGACAAATCTCCCACACAGGGCCTCCCCTCTGCAAAGCTGTTGATGCTGAGACTCCCCTTGTCAAATGGGCCCCGATGCCTGCTGGTAATTCCTTCCCAGCGGACTGGCAGCATTCATCTATCAAGAACATTATCCATCGGGATAAAGTCTGCTTCGTTATGGGCAGGCCCTTATGGGCTAAGGAAAAGGCCACGAAGAGCTGGTCAGCTCTCCTGAAATCAGCTGTCCTGGCGATATAATAACTCAACGCCCTCTTCGGGTCTAGGCGATGTAACCGTTCCTCCTGCTTAGAAGGGTGCAGAGGAGGGTAGAACAGGAATGTCAATGGATTGAGACAGGTCGAATTCTGAGACAACCTTGAGGAGGAAGCCAGGCCTTACCCTGAGTGAAACTTTCTCCCAGAAAAAACGCAGGAAGGGTAGCTTACAGCATAAGGCTTGTAGTTCACTCCCCCGCCTAGCGGATGTGATAGCCACCAAGAAGGCTGTTTTCAAAGAGAGAAGGGGTAAGGGACAAGAATGCATAGGATCAAAGGGAGCCACCATCAGAAAAGTCATATTAAGGTCCCAATCCGGGACAACAAAGGGAGTTGGCGGAAACTTATTTTCAAGGCCTTTCAGGAATTGTGCCATTACCGGGATCGTAACAAAATTAACCTTGATCCGGGGATCGTTTAAACACAGACGAGGCGGCCAAATATCCTTTGACTGTGGTGACCTGAAGGCCTGCAGAGGCCAGTGACAGAAGGAACTCCATCACTGTAGTGTTGGGGCAAGAGATGGGGTTGATCTCACATTCCCTGCACCACGCCCGAAATCTCCATCTGCACTTGTACAAAGATCTTGTGGATGGTCTGCGTGTGTTAGGCAGAAACCTGTGCAGTTCCCTTAGGGACCACTGCAAAAGATTTAAGACTACAGGTGTTGGCAGTAAATCCACTTGGTAGCAGTCTGTACCACCCAGATTTACCTGGTAGCTGTGGCTGAGCAGTCAGACTTCTCTCAAGAAGAGTTAGGAAGTACACACAATAGGCACTCAGATACAATACTACAAGCAAACACTGACCAGAGGTTTGGTATCAAAGTATATAATTATTTATTTAAAAACACACTGTTGAAAACACTCCAGCACTCTTATTGTAAAATATTCTAAACACAGTTACTATTGTAATATATACACCCCTTTGTCCTTATCAGATAAGTCACAGTAAAACACCACTTATTTTCATACAGAGGTGAGCGCTTAACTAGATGGCACTCCAATAAGTTTGTGAGAAAGGGAGGGAAAAAGACAGAATATGGAAAGGTACACCACTCTAAGATTCAGGAACACTATAAGCAAGGCAGAAGAGCAAAAGTCACTGGTGAGCCAAAGTCCAAAGGCTGGGCCCACTCTAAAAGAGAGCAGAGCACAAATGCGCCCAAGATCACACAGTTACACTAGGCTTAGAAAGTCTTGCAGAGGGTTCAAAAAGAGTTTAGAGAGGCTTAGGAAAGTTTAGCCAGGGTGTCCCAGGCTAACGCAAGTTCGAAAGCCGGGAGCTAAATCTACCCTGTACAGTCGGTAGCAAGGGAAGCCAGGCGGGACACGGTACCTTAAGTGGGAAGGATCCTCCAGCGGTGGCAGTTGTTCCTGGTAGTGGGAGCAAGCTGCGTTGTCGTCCAGGGGAAGAGAAGATCTCGACTTGGAGGAAAGATGAAGGTCGTTGCACTACCAGGGAAGAAACCAGCGGTGGAGTTTTCCGGTTAAAGGTGGTACCTTTGTTTCGCGGTCGTGGTAAAATGTGGTATCCCGGTTGCCGGGGTGCTTGGCACAGGCAAGGCGGCCACGAGGTACGCTGGGAAGGCGAAAAGACAGTGAAACTGGTTATCCCCACCAGTCAAAGGAAGAAGACTCTCCGGCGGGAGATCTTCTCTGTCGTTGGGAAAAGTGGTGAGGCAGTCCAGCAGGGCTCCACCGGTGGTGGTGTTGTGGCAGGTCGGCTCAGCTTCTCCCTCGTCGGATTCTTAGGTCCTGTGGCGACTTCTGAAGTTCCGGTCCCCAAAGCCCTGCTTTTATGCAGCAAACCCCCATTCACTCAGCCTAGCTGTCACTCAAACATGCTAAGTGGTGAGCCCGCCGGCTCACCACTTGGGCCAATCAGGATGGAGTGCGACTTGAGTTGCCTAGGCAACTTAGTCCAGGGTGCCTAAATTTCCCTCCACCCCTCCTAAGTACCCCAGACAGAGTGGCACCACTTTGGAGGGCTTCTGTGGAGAAGCCCGCCAAAAAGTGGAACAAAGGGCTCGACTTGGGTTGGAGTCACAGAAGAGAACACAAATGCCATTTTAGAATCAAGTTTTGGCAAAAAATACCAACCGGAGAATTAATATTAATTAAATAAACCGGCGGTATGTTCGAGGCTACCGTAAATAATTAAATAAAGATAGTAGCCTAAAACAATGGGAAATCCCATAGGAAAATATTTGCGGTTGAATATAAAAAGTAGTATCCACTGCCACCATCAGGGGGGACGGAAACGTGCCCCCTCAACTAACAGATCCTGGGGCAATTGAATTGCCCCAGCCAGTACGTCCACAATGATGGTTTGTACTGGTTCTGTTCAGAATTTAAGACTAGTAAAGTCAATGGTGACTGTAAATGCCCTGGGAGACAGTAGTCAGTCCCAGGGTATGGAGTCTATACTGGGGGGTCACTATGACACCCCTGTGTCACTCCACGGAGGGTGCTGTGTAACACACATCACAAAAACACATGAAGCCCTATGGAGTAAAAGACCCCATGGCCCATTAAACACATCTAGATTCAAAGAGACACACTCAAATCATGTCCAAGAGTGAGGGTAACAGAGTTTCACTCTTGGCAGGAGAAAAAAATAAACCCCAAAAATCCAGCAAAGCTGCAGGGGGACTCACTAGGTTAGGAAATTCAGCCTAAACAGAGAATTCTCCCTAACAGCGTGCAGCCAGCAAAACCTCAAGTACTTCCTCAGAGAGGTCCCAGTCATCATTTCTCATCCTCTCAAGAGCCACGCATGTAGGTTGAGGGATTCCGGGGTTGGATGGAGTATCCGACCTTCCGACTGGGTTAGGAGATCCAGAAGTTGAGGCAACCGGTGAGGTGGACAGATCCAAGATGGTGGAGTAACACGTTCTCCTCTCCCAGTCCGAGGCGATCAAGATCGCTTGAAACCTCAACCCCGGGAGAACCCATGGAATTATGAGAATCGGAGGGAACGCGTAAAGTAGAGGGGAGGTCCAATCCACCAGAAACGTGCCTCCCCCCATGCCCCAGTGCACCATTCGCTGGGAATTCCCTCAAGCAAAACGGTTCCCCCAGAGAGTGAAGACTTCCTCTAGGACTTCCTGGCACACTTCCCACTCGTGCAAGACACTGCTCTGCTGGCTCAGAGCACCCGCCAAGTTTTTCTCTGTGCCCGCCAGATGAGCTGTAAGACTGAGATCCTATTCTCGAGCAACCATAACCAAAGCATCCTCGCCTCCATGAAGAGGAGGCAGGAGTGCACACCTTCTTGCTTTTTGAGTGCATTGCCAGTGTGGTGGTGTTAGGCAGAAACCTGTGCAGTTCCCTCTGGGACCACTGCAAAAGATTTAGGACTACAGGTGTTTGGCAGTAAACCCACTTGGTAGCAGTCTGTACCACACAGATTCACTTGGAAGCTGTGGCTGAACAGTCAGACTTCCCTCAAGAAGAGTTAGGCAGTATACAGAGTATTCACAATAGGTCAAAAGAACATAGTAGAACAAGTAAACACTGACCAGGGCCTGGTGTAAAAGAGATATAATTATTTATTTAAAACCACATCTAGAAAAACACACAGGCACTAATAGTAAGCAATTCAAAAACATGGTCACTAAAAGATATACACTCCCTTAGAAGAATATTAGACAAGTCTTAAGTAAAGCCCCACTTATTTTCAGACAGCGGTGAGCGCTTAACGTAAATGGCACTCTAATAATCCGTTTTAAAAGGGAGAGAAAAAGCAGAGAATACATTGAAACAGATCCCAACACTTTTTCACGAACACAACAAGGGAGGAAGGCAAAGTAACACCGTGAGTTTAGAGTCAATAGGCCCGATCCACTTTAAGAGGATCAAAACGAAATGTGTCCAAGGTCACACGGTTGCAGTGCACAAAAGTCTTGTAACGGTTCAAAAAGGAGTTGGACCAAAGAAAGGGACCAGTTAGAAGGTCAAGGCGGCCAGCCCAGTCCAGAAGGTTAAGGGGTTATTATTACCTTGTAGCAATCTTTAGAAAGGGAGGCCTGACGGACACGGTACCTTAAAGTGGCGAGAATACTCCAGAGGGGGCAGTTGTTCCTGGCAGCGGATGCAAGTCGGTGCTTCGTCCGGGGGAAGAGAGGAAGACAGGAGTCCGTTGCACTGCCAGGGAAGAAACCAGTCGCAGAGTTCTCAGTTAAAAGGAACAGTCCTTTAGTTTGCGGTCCAGAGGTAAGTGGCTATCCGGTTGCCGGGGTGCTTGGCACGGGCAATTCGACCACAAGCCGGTCTGGGGAGCGAAGAGAAGAAGGTAAACTGGTTGTGCCCACCAGTCAGGGGAAGAAGCCTCTCCAGCCGGGAGATCTTCTCTGTCGTCGGGAAGTGGTGAGTCGGTTCCGCAGGGCTCCACCGGTGGTGTCGTCGTGGTAGGTCGGCTCAGCTTCTCCCTTGTCGGATTCTCAGGTCCTGTGGCGACTTCTTAAGTTCCAGTCCCCAAAGCCCTGCTTTTTGCAGCACACCCCCATTCACTCAGCCTAGCTGTCAATCAAACATGCTAAGTGGTGAGCCGGCCGGCTCACCACTTGGGCCAATCACACAAGAGTGCGACTTGAGTTACCAAGGTAACTCAGTCCAGGGTGCCTAAACCCCCTCCCACACCCATGTGGTACCCAGACAGAGTGGCACCACTTTTGGAGGCTTCTGTGGAGAAGCCTGCCAAAAAGTGGAACAAAGGGCTCGACTTGGGTTGGAGTCACAGAAGAGAACACAAACACCATTTTAGCATCGAGTCCTGGCAAAAAATACCAACCAGTGAATTAATATTAAATAAATAAACCAGTGGTATTTTCGAGGCTATGAGAATTAAATAATTAAAGTTGGTAGCCTCGAACGATGGGAAAATCCCATAGGAATATATTTGCGGTCGAATATAAAAAGTAGTATCCACTGCCACCAGCCAAAACTCGATCAGGGGGGACGGAGACGTGCCCCCTCGACTAACAGACCCCGGGGCAATCGAATTGCCCTGACCAGTATGTCCACAATATGATGGTTTGTACTGGTTTCTGTTAATAATTTGGGACTAGTAAAGCCAATGGTGACTTTACATTCCCTGGGAGACAGTAGTCAGTCCCAGGATATTGAGTCTATGGTGGGGTGTCACCATGACACCCGTGTTACTGCACGGAGGGTGCTGTGTAACACACATAGAAAAAAACACATAAGACCCTATGGAGTAAAGGACCCCATAGCCCATAAAACACATTACCAGTCAAAGGAATACCATAAATCATGTCCAAGAGTCGGAGAAAAAGAGTCTCACTCTTGGCAGGAGAAAAAAACAAACTCCAGAAATCCAGCAAAGCTGCTGGGGGACTCACTAGGTTAGGAAATTCAGCTTAAAGAGAGAATTCTCCCTAACAGTTGTCCGTCATAAAGTTCAGCAAAAAGACCTGGGGTTGACACAGGTCAGGAGGATTTATCCCTAAAATGAAAACCTTGCCTAACACTCGTCGCTCCCAGACTAAGGGAAAGGAGGATCTAACCCACTCCCGGATGAATCTCCTGTCGCAGTCGGTTAAAACTACTGCAGAGACCAATAGAAATCTTTTTGTAACTCTTTGAGATAAGTTGGAAAGTTCTTCATCCTTAAACTATAGGACCTGCAATCATTGCTAGCCAATATTCTATTTTTACAAGAAGGGGGTCAGACTCACCAGTCCCTCATGAGAAGTTACAACTCCTGAACCTGCAATAGGCTTTTTAATGGGAGCCTTATCAAAAGGCCCCATGGGCCTGGAGGGGTATCCATGATTCCTCCCCACCTCTCCCTCTGGAGCAGGTTGGGTCTCAGGTATCTTAGTTGGAGCTCTTGTGGCAAAGCATGGTAAATGCTTCCACTTCCTCTTAGATCTAGGTTTATCTTGGTTAGAGGTTTCCCTCCTAACACTAGGATTGTTAATGGGGTCTCCAGTAGAAGATCCAACAGTCTTAATATATTTAAATCCTGACTGGCTTTGTTTTACTGGTTTTCCACCAGCTTGGAGAACTAACAGTCACCTAAAGAGGTTTCTAATTTTCCTATCCACCTCTCCCTCAGGAGCAGTGTGGGTCAAATGCTTTATATTTGGAAATGAAATGGTAGAGCATGGTTTAGGCTCCCATTTCCCATTAACTCTAGTTTTAAGTTTGCATTGTTAGAGGTTGCCTTGCTAACACTAGGAATTACACTAGAGTTCTCTGTAGAGGAACCCAGAGATTTAGATTTGTCTCTTGAATCAGAGACGCTAGCTCTTACAGATTTCCTATCCATCTCTCCTGTAGGGGCAGTTGGAGTCACAGGCATTTTAATAGAAGGCCTAGTAGGAAAGCTATGTTTAGACTTCTTATAACTCTTATTGTTGTTCAGTTTTTCAGACCTGGAAGTTTCCTTCTGGGCACTCTGAACTACTAGAGGAGAAAACCTATTCCTACCTTTCGGTCAGGTTTACAACCTGCCCTTTTGGGTTGGCCAAGACCACTTAAGTTCTGGTCATCCCTCTGGATCACCTCCACTAAGTGGATTTTTGGGAGTATCCAGTTTTAGAGTTTTATGAAACACTTCCACTGTAAGTGGATTTTGAAGAGGTTCAGCCACATCAGAGTTAACAGGCAGGCAATGCCTTTGTGTCAAGGGTATGGCACCACTCTTGGTTTCAGACAGGAACACCCAGAAGCTCAAAGTCTCCAGAGCTCTGGGGCTCACTAGGCTGGACTACTGTGACAGCCTCTTCCTCAATCTGCCTCTTTGCTCCCCACGCCCCTTTCAGCTAATCCAGAATAGGGCTGTAAGACTTACCCTTGGCCTGAAGTCCAGGGACCATATCTCTCCAGCCCTAAAATCTCTCCATTGACTTCCCGTGGCTGCAAGCATCAAATTCAAGACCCTCTGCATCCTCAAGGCTTTCCTGGAGCCTGGGAGCATGCTTTCTCCAACTTTCCATCCTTAAATACTCCCCTGCTCGAGGCCTCCGCTCCTCTAACTCCAACTCTTTGACTGTCAAACGCTTCTCCAAGCAGAGAGTAAGTGGACCTAGGGCCTTGGTCGTTATTTGAAGCTATGGGTTGTTCACCCAACTGCCTTTCAGAGGGGCTGTTAATGCCTTTTGTCTCTAAGGGGGGCCCCATAAGGTGTACTCTCTGGCTTCAAGTTTAAGAGCATCAACCTTTTTACAACCACTTTTCTGCTACACTTACTGGTAACAGGTCCATACCTACAGGGTACACACATAGTTGGGACTTTCAGACATATCTTCTTTCTCATGTTCCCTTACAGGGTTTAAGTATGGAAGTTTCTTCTCATATGTAGTTATGAGAGTTTGTCTCACCCTACTATAGTTAACTCTTTCAGCTGCATTCATATCCAAGAGCACATGATAGTCATTCTTGGGAAGCCTAAAAAGGACCCAGGCTATCTGATCACTCTCACAGAAACCAAACCTTTTACAAGTAAGGTCAAACGTTTATAGCCGTACAACAATGTCATCCTTCCTGTCATACACACTCACCAATTCTTGGATCCTGAAAGCATCAGACTTATAAGACCCTAAAAAAATAAGAACAGTCCACACAATCCTTTTCCATAGATGAGTTGGGCACTTTTGCCATTTTTCTGATTTTCAGGTTATAGTCCCTAACAGGTTTCCTTTGGTTCAATTCCCTATACACTCCAGGGGTCATAGTAGAGTGCATGGTAGGGAACGAAACTCATGGTGGCAACAGTAAAGACAGACACAAGTGATAACAAATCAAGGGTGTTTATTAAACTGTATGAATGAGTGGGAACACCTAATCTAAACCTAAATCTAAGATGGGAGCAAACTACAACCATCAAATAATAATGAGGCAGTCCTAGTGGCATCTTGTAAAATAAAAATGGCCTATACTAAAAAAAACTATTGCCAATCCGTACTGCTAAATTACAAAATAGTATGGGCTAATGTTCACCAGAAAAGAAATAAGTGTTCACAAAATGATAAATCAGGATGGTATAACTGGGGTCTCCCTTCCCCACGCTTTTTAGCACAGGACAAGACGGGACTCTCGAGCACAGCCACACTCCTGGGCTTCTCCAGCACAATCTTACAGTTTGTTTCCAAAATATCCATTCCTTTCAATAATCTTCCCTTCAGGTGATTTCCCTTCACCCATGGATCCCTCTCAACCGGCCTCTGATCCTTTTACAATGTTGGCATCCCTTAGTCAGGTTTACTACAGCCTTTCGTTTAAGATATCAGCAACTTGTAACATTCAAGAGTCTCAATGTCTTTTTAAACAATCGTTCATTGTGGACATCCCTCAGCCAGGTTCACACAATGTTTACGTGGTGTTAAGCTTTCTCTCATTCGCGGGAATCCCTCAGCCGGGTTCACATTTGACAGCTTACCACAGCTCACTTGGTTGTAACACCTTGTGGGATTTACTTTCCTTAGCTTTTTCCAGCCCCTGGTCAGGCTTCACACATTTACACAGCGTTTCCCTCAGCCTGTTTCACAATGTCCAAATGGTAACGGGTTAAGGACTTTCGATCGTACAAGGGAACACCTTAACTTTCTATCCCAGCCTTTCCTATGGCCTCTTGGTTCTATAATGTTTGCAAGAAAAGGGGACCAGCCAGAGTCTTTTGAATGCACGCCCATGTGGCGCCGGACAACTCTGCAGCTGGTCTTCCCTGGGCTTCAAAAGTTAATTAGCACACATGTTTTTTGTTCATAACATGTTGCCGTTTGAAACCTTCACTCAACATCGTCCGGTTTACTATTGGTTCTCCCTCAGACTCACCGGATGTGCTGAACTTCTTGTGGTTTCTTGTCTCTGGAGTCAAGGACAGTGCCACGGTAGCAAGCGTATCTCCCGCCTCGGTTATCAGTGCAGGAGGGTCCTGTGCAGCGTGTATATCTGTTACACTACAAGTCAGCTGTAGTTCTCAGTCTTATGATTCCTTTCACGGAGGCTTCGCGGGATTGGGTCGAAAAGGGCAAGAGCACTTTCCTCCTTGTTGTCGTTTCCGGTCTCGACGCCTTTGTTCCCCATTTGAACTGCCGTCCTGGAATAGCTGCTTCCTCATGCGTTTGTCCTTGCTCAAAGTGTGCTCTCGTGCTCCGCCTTTTATCCCTGTGGGGAAGGGAAAGGGCCGTCAGGTGTGTGTTGTTATTGTCAATTGCCTGACTCTGCTTGACCCTTGTGTTGGGACATGTCAGGTAAACGGCTCTGGTGTTAGTCTGTTGTCTTTCACAGTGTAAGAAAGTGTTTGTAGCGGAAAGGTGGGGGCTTCTAATTATCCTACAGGGTAGGATGGGGAAAAGGTGTTATAAGGAAGGGGGTACCGCCTCTCACCAGTCAGTGTCCCACTTCCAATCCCCGAAGACCCCCACTCATCCAGGTGATCCTCCCCCACTGGGCCACCCACAGGAACTGGATCCAATAGCGATGGACGTGTCCTTTCCAACTGTATGACAGATCGCTGGGGACTAGCGGGTGAGACACCTTCAGGTTACTCACAGTAGGGACAGAAGGAGATGGGGGTGAGCTACCATCCTCCTCATCAGAACCATCATACTCATCCTCATTGGAATGTTGACTAGCGCATAAAATGTCCTCATCCTCACTTTCACCACTATGGTTCGAAGACAACACAGGTTCTGTGGAGACTTTTTGGTGGTCCCACAACCTTTGTATTATTTCAAGCATACTTCCTTTACAGGCAAGGCCATACGTATGTGGTCCTGAAGGATGTTTTTCAATGGAGAAAGAAGTCAGATGGTGTTAGGGAGAATTCTCTCTTCAGGCTGAATTTCCTAACCTAGTGAGTCCCCCAGCAGCTTTGCTGGATTTCTGGAGTTTGTTTTTTTTTCCTCCTGCCAAGAGTGAGACTCTTTCTCCCACTCTTGGACATGATTTATGGTATTTCTTTGACTGGTAATGTGTTTTATGGGCTATGGGGTCCTTTACTCCATAGGGTCTTATGTGTTTTTTTCTGTGTGTGTTACACAGCACCCTCCGTGCAGTAACACAGGGGTGTCATAGTGACACCCCACCATAGACTCCATACCCTGGGACTGACTACTGTCTCCCAGGGCATGTAAAGTCACCATTGGCTTTACTAGTCCCAAATTATTAACAGAAACCAGTACAAACCATCATATTGTGAACGTACTGGTCAGGGCAATTCAATTGCCCCGGGGTCTGTTAGTCGAGGGGGCACGTCTCCGTCCCCCCTGATCGAGTTTTGGCTGGTGGCAGTGAAAACTACTTTTTATATTCGACCGCAAATATTTTCCTATGGGATTTTCCCATTGTTCGAGGCTACCAACTTTAATTATTTAATTCTCATAGCCTCGAACATACCGCTGGTTTATTTAATTAATATTAATTCTCCGGTTGGTATTTTTTGCCAAGACTCGATTCAAAAATGGCGTTTGTGTTCTCTTCTGTGACTCCAACCCAAGTCGAGCCCTTTGTTCCACTTTTTGGCGGGCTTCTCCACAGAAGCCTCCAAAAGTGGTGCCACTCTGTCTGGGTACCACAGAGGGTGTGGGAGGGGGTTTAGGCACCCTGGACCGAGTTACCTTGGTAACTCAGGTGGCACTCGTGTGATTGGCCCAAGTGGGGAGCCGGCCGGCTCACCACTTAGCATGTTTGAGTGACAGCTAGGCTGAGTGAATGGGGGTTTTCTGCATAAAAGCAGGGCTTTGGGGACTGGAACTTCAGAAGTCGCCACAGGACCTGAGAATCCGACGAGGGAGAAGCTGAGCCGACCTACCACGACGACACCACCGGTGGAGCCCTGCAGAACCGACTCACCACTTCCCGACGACAGAGAAGATCTCCCTGGTGGAGGCTTCTTCCCCTGACTGGTGGGCACAACCAGTTTACCTTTCTTTCTTCGCACCCCAGCCCGGTTTGTGGTCGAACTGCCCGTGCCCAGCACCCCGGGAGCCGGATAGCCACTCACCACTGAAACGCTAATCACCAGACCGCTCCTTGTACCTGAGAAACTCTGCGGCTGGTTTCTTCCCTGGCAGTGCAACGGACTCCTGTCTTCCTCCACGACGAGATCCTCTCTTCCCCCGGACGATGCCCCAACTTTCATCCGCTGCCAGGAACAACTGCCCCCGCTGGAGCATTCTCACCACTTTAAGGTACCGTGTCCGCCAGGCCTCCCTTTCTAAAAATTGCTACAAGGTAATAATAAACCCTTAACCTTCTGGACTGGGCTGGCCGCCTTGACCCTCTAACTGGTCCCTTTCTTTGGTCCAACTCCTTTTTGAACCTTTACAAGACTTTTGTGCACTGCAACCGTGTGACCTTGGACACATTTCGTTTGGATCCTCTGAAAGTGGATCCGGCCTCTTGAACTCTAATTTCACGGTTTTACTTTGCCTTCCTCTCTTGTTATGTTCTGAGAAAAGTGTTGGGATCTGTTTCAACTTGTTCTCTGCTCTTCTCTCCCTTTTTAAAACAAACTATTAGAGTGCCATCTACGTTAAGCGCTCACCGCTGTCTGAAAATAAGTGGGGCTTTACTTAAGACTTGTCTAATATTCTTTTAAGGGAGTGTATATCTTTTAGTGACCGTGTTTTTGAATTGCTTACTATTAGTGCCTGTGTGTTTTCCTAGACGTGGTTTTAAATAAGTAATTATATCTCTTTTACACCAAGCCCTGGTCAGTGTTTACTTGTTCTACTGTGTTCTCTTGACCTATTGTGAATACTGTGTATACTGCCTAACTCTTCTTGAGGGAAGTCTGACTGCTCAGCTACAGCTACCAAGTGAATCTGTGTGGTACAGACTGCTACCAAGTGGGTTTACTGCCAAACACCTGTAGTCCTAAATCGTTTGCAGTGGTCCCAGAGGGAACTGCACAGGTTTCTGCCTAACAGATGGTCAGAATTAAACGGACCTGTTACCGGTTTAAGTTCAAGTACACTTTCTTTGGCTAAACAAAACCCACTGGATGGTTTCCTTTGAACACAAAGTATCTCAATTATCAATGTAATCCAATATACACAAATCCCAACGCATGCCAACAGTGTTAGGACACTTTTTCTAAAGTCCAATGAAGGGCTTCATAAAACGATACAACTTTATTGCCCAAGTTGTATGGTTTAATGAAGCCCTTAGTTGGACTGTAGAAAAACTGTCCTAACAAATGTAGCATTTCCTTCCTGGGACCCTCTTTCAGGGTGTCCGATTTTCAGCCTGGACTGAGAGCCCCAGGGTATCTGCCACCTTTGCCATTAGCCTTTGAAAAGAAACGCAAGGTTTACCGAGGTTGGGGTGGGCTGGCCGTTAGGGGCTGGAAAAAATCCAGCTCAGGGGAGATGTCTCAGCCTCTGGACTCTTTGAGGTCGGAAGCTTGTCCCTGGTCGTCTACACCATCTTCATAGAATTCCTCTGGGATATCCATCACTTCCCTCGAGACCAAGGGTTCAAACCCAAAGGGTAACTGGTTCCCCTCATCGTAGATGTCACACATATTCGACATGTAAGGTTTGAATGGAAGAGGAGCATACTCCTGATGTTCTTTGGTGCCTGCGACGCTGACTTGCGTGGAGGGGACCTCAACTCAAACCGACACTCCGCACAACCTTGAACGAAACCGCACATCATCACCCTTTGTCTTGTGGATGAAGCTTAGAGGAGGGACTAGTCTAGTCGAGTAAGCCAGGAGAGAAGCGTGGAGGAAGGAGGAGAGGAGTAGAGGTGGTGTAGCAGTGTAGAGGAGGGTGAATTAACATCACAGGGTGGAGGAGGCAAGCGCTAGAAGGAACGAGAGGCGTTTGAGTGACGGGAGAAGAGGGAAGAAAGTCCAGGCGGGTGGAGTTGCAAGAGGAGAGTAGGAGAGAACTAAGGAGAGGGAGAGAGAATGCAAGCATCATTGCAGAAAAACCAAGTCAAGCAGGGAGTATGCATACCATCACCCTTTGTCTTGTAGATGATGGGAAAGGGTTTTGCGCCACCCGTTCCCCAGGGGGCCTTGGGTGCATGGACAGACCTGACCCACACTCTTTGGTGTCGTGGTCCTCGCCCCAAACAAATCCTGTACGGATCGAAGCTGACATCTGCTAGCATGTGATGCTGGAAATGCATTGGAGGCACAGGGCCTCCTTGTCTTATACTTCCTTAAACTTTGTGTTCTGCTTATTTTCTGCCCTAGGGAGTCCAGTTTGGACTCCTGGCAGTGCAGCTCTTCATTTTGTTCTCGGTGGACTAAGACCCATGGGATACCCTTAGGGCACCCATGGGTAGAGGTACAACCATGTGCCCCTACTGTATGTTTTTGGGCACATGTGTGTTACCCACAGAGCAGGGTATGGGCTGGTGGCAGCTACATGCTGACTTGGCAGTGGCTCTGGGCAGCCTTAATTTTTGGGATTTCCAGGCCCTGCCATAGGAATCAATGCACTCATACACAAAGGCAAAACAGCAACTGGCCTTTGCCTTACCCCCCCTTGTTTCTCCAAGTCCAGAGAAGCCCTGACTCTGTTCCCTTCCCATGAATGGCTGTTGGGGGCAAGGACCAAATAGGGCTCTGGGGCTGCCTCTTGCCAGATTGGCTGGAGCCATCCCAGGGACAGTTTGTTGTGAGGTACACCCTTGAGGTGGTGCAGGGACTGGTGTGGGCAGTAGTGTCTGTTGGATTTCTGAAACATGCGTGTGCAGCATGGTCAGAATGTCCAAAGACATGTCCCTGGGCTGCGGCATGGAAGGAGTGAGAGGTGGAGGCTCCGGACTGGTGCGCCGCTTTCGGCGAGGTGGAGGATTGAGCTCGCCTCGGCGTGACCCATCTACAGACATGGGTTCCTGACCCCCTTCGTGGTCTGAATAATAGTCTTCGGGCAGATTGTCGTCGCCCTCATCAGAGCTCATAAATCTGTACTGGTCTCGCTGGGGCCGCCCGTGGTTCGTATCCTTCATAGGGTCTGCAGAAGTTTCATTCTTTTCGCTCCCCGGAGACTTCTGGGGAGGAGCGGTTGCTGTCCCCATTCCAGGGGCCTTCGTCGGAGCCATGGGGGCTGATTCACGCTGTGGCAGTAGGGATACCTGCGGGGCTACCGTCGCTGTGACTGTGCACACCAGCTTAGTGGCCAGGCACCCACCCTCCTTTTCACGAACAAGTAGTGGTCGTCGACTGGGTGGTAGGAGGAGCCTTGGTCAACGTGGTAGTGACCATTGATGTTGAAGATGTTTTGGCCAGTTGAGCTGCCGATGGCGTCGCCGAGGGGGGCAGCGAAGGCCCCCTTTGGATCTCTGCTTCGTCACCTTGTCCGCCGAGGATAAGCAGAGTTTTGAAGGAGTCAAGGAATTTCTCTTGGAGGCAGCGCCCCTCAATGGTAGGCTGGCCGTAGAAGTGGTTGGAGAAGGCGACCTGGTCTTTCCGAGCTGGGACCCACAGCGGTGGCAAACCCAGTGGGATCAACAACGTACAACCTTGCCTTCTTTTGGACACCCTACGGTGGGGCGTCCTCAAAGGATCTCAAATTCTTTTCTGAGGGCGTTCTTTCGTGGGACCGGCCGGTCCTGGGGGACGCATGATCCAGCCCGGAAGCAGAGTCAGAGGCCTTGCCCGATTTGAGCCACGCTGCCAGCAGTGCTGAAGCGATCCTCCTTTGTCTTTCGAAAATCCACGGCAGACCTCACATCCCTCCTCATCTTGGTCTGGATGCAGGCAATACAGACAATGATTTCTATCTTAGACGTAAACCTTCCGTAATCCACTTTTTGCAGAGAGTTTGAAGAGGCATCTCTTCTCCTTGGTCATGGTGTAAAGGCGTAAAGTATTCCCAAGCACGTGCCTTCTCGAAACTCTATTACAGCGGGTCCCCACTGCTGGAAGTCGACCTCCGATCGAACGATTAGACAAACATTTTTTCGAACACTTTACTTAAATTTACCGAAAACCTGTAAAATACCTCAGAGTGTACTAAGAAGACTCCCAACACAGAAGCATGAAGTAAAAATCTGAAGATGGCCACCAGGGGTGGAGCTTAGGGAGAGGACTGTCATTGGACGGGGGGAGTATGACCCAAAGGACAGTGACTGGTTTAGAGGTGAAGCCGTTTTTTCTTTACCAAGGATTCCCAGCCTGACTCTGAATATTCATGAGCATGTGAACCCATGCCAGATCCCATGCTGGAGAAGTTTGGGGTAGTGGGATCTGAAGAAAGAGAAGCAGATTATTATTGAACATATTGGGACTGGGCTGTAACATACAAAATAAAGTACACCTTAACTTTTCCTTAACCGGTTACCCAGGTGGGGGGGATCCTCACACAGTATTGAATTTCTATCCTAAAGAAAGCCTTCTGCCTATGTTTAAATTATTACCTGCCTTTCTACAGTAATGTTTTATGAAGTTAACCCTTGGCTAATCATTTAAATGCATTTTAATAACTGTCAGCAGTTGGTGAATTACAATTGAATTTAAAGGTAAGAGTGGTACCACATAGAACTGTATATATTAAGTTTAATTACTGGTGTAGATTTCTAGTACAAAGTGAGTCTCATTTATTTGTATATACCTGCCTGACATTTTATCCTTGATGGTAGTAATAAAAGCACTGTGTTATCACCTAACATAGTGTGTGGACATTCCATTTCAGGGAGCTTTGGGATTTACTGTACCTAAGAACCAATCTGCATCACCTCCCTTGAGTCTCAGCCTGGCTGCTCGCCCCAATGTTACCAATTGAGCGGCTTGGCTGGGGTGCTCTGCTCCTCTACCCGAACTATATAGTGTGCAGAAGTACAGATCGCTTCCTCCAGTATTTGCAAGGTCGCAAAGTTAGGCATTGCAGCAACAAGTTTGAAAATTCAAACTGTGTGTTCCTGAAGAGAACGGAGCGTGCAGAGAAAATGTAACCGAGGTCTCGGGGCGCGGCACCTCTACATATACAGGGCCCAACGTCATGTCCGGCACGGCTCGCGTTGTGTGCTGGATGTGTAGATGTGGAGCTGTGCCCCCTGGTAGTGGAAAGGGTTCAGAGGAACAGCTGCACTGTGGATAGGATATCATAGATGAGGAATCCATAGCAAGAAGGAAGACATTGTGATATAAAATACTCCATTTATAATAGGCTTGGTATATGATCATGCAATTCCAGTGGCAACTTTTTTAGGGAGGTATCCAAAAACCTAAGGGGGTGTGATGGGGTTCGCCACAAATAACCACTCCAGCGGCTGCCTGAGGTAATCTTGGGCTTTTGAAGCCAACCAAGGGTCTTGGGGAAATTGGCGCTAGGGCTGTCCTCCTCAGTCTCTCGTCTTCCCCAGCCTTTCTCGCCACCCTAGCCCAGGGATCCATAACGGGGGTTAGCGCTGCCAATCAGTGACACCTATCTGCCTGTTTCTTCTTTGAGCTACAAATGGTTTCCCGAATCGATGGCTACCTGACTCCCTAGGGCCTACTAGCTGTCCCTCTCCTAGCCCTGCTTAGTGTTCAATGGGAATTTGGGATGGTGCCTCCTTCCACGGTTCCAACTACTCAGTATTTATGCACAAACTCACCTGGCCGTCTGTTCCACAATGGTGTCTCAAGAAGTTCCCCCCCCCCCCATCACTCTACTATCCCAGCGATGTTACAATCCACCTTCCTACCGCCGATCCATGATGTTCCCTTAATTCCTCCTCTCACTTCCTCCCTCCTTTGTTCCTCCACTCGTTGCAACCACTACCACCAAATATCGCCTACCTACTCCCTCCGTAGTTATCCCTCTTACTTCCACCCTACTACTTACATCCCCTCACTACTACCTCTGCTACTACCACCTCTCCTCTTACCACCAACCACACCTGCTCAACTACCTGTCACTATTAACATATCACATTACTACATACCCGCTGCTGCTAACATTACTATGTCTCTTTTCCTACTACTACCTCTCCCATCTCTCCCTACTATACCACTAACTACTACTGCCTCTTACTCACACTACCTCCACTTACAACTCCCACCGCCTCTTTACGCCTGCTCTACCACTACTTCACTCACTCCACACACGAATAGTCCACAGACCAGTCTCTCAATCACCTCTGCACCCTCCTCCTGTGGTCTCTTGGACATCGTCCTCCGGTCCTCACCCAACTAAAACCCACACTAAACCATCCACAGCTTACCTTTTAAAAAGCTCACCCCTCCCAGGATTAGCTTATTGTCCCTGCCCAATCACTTCCCTTACTTGAAAAAGTGTGAAATGGGGAGGGCGTGTATGCCCCGACCCCTTTCTCATGCAGCCTGTTGTGTTACATCATGGACAAAGTAGAGACCCAAAGGGAATTCCTGTTGCCTTTCTCAATGGCATAACTGTAGGCCTTCTGGTATGAAAGATCCCTGGTGGTCTAGTGATGTGCCTTGCATAGGGCTTTCCTGGAGGACTTTGTTTAATAGTTAAACATCGGGTGCTTATGGGTTGTTTCTGGTGCACCAGGGCTCCAGCAGATACTATCTAGTGGTCCCTCTGCGGCTAGTGCAACAGACATCCTGCTGACTGCATGCCACCTCCTCTCCTAATCCTGCGTTGCTGTGGACCCCGGGGAGGCTCCCGATGGTGCAACGACTTTCTTCTGTGGTTTACGGTCTATACCGGGAGCTCCATGTGCTGGGCCAGCATCAATGTCTCCCGCAGTGTAACGCTCACCTGATTCCCGTAGAGGCGCCGGTCTTGACTGGGCGTATACCGTATCTTCAAAGGTGATGTGTAACACACAGCTGGCTCTTTGGGCTGGACCTCTGTGCACTGTATGTCTGGCTCGAAGGGTAAGATGTCTGCAGATAGAAAATGTGGGATTAATGAACTGGGTTATTGAATGTCTCTCTCTTCTTCCCTTTCTCTTCTCCTGTAGAACCCCAAAGGTTAACGCTCTCACCTTAGGTAAGTGAACGCCGTGCTCTTCATCTGCCTCGAGGCAGGGTGCTGTAACCAGTTTCTTCACTGGATAAGGGGAGCAGGTCTCTTGACTTCAGAGGACTGCTGTCCGTCGTTTACTGCACGAACGGTAAGTTCCGAGTAATTCTAATATCTTTAAAGTCTTTAGTAATGATGTCTCTTGTTTTGCAGGGTTCCGGCGATGGCGGATGGCGGGCTGAAGTGAGTTGAAGATGGAGCCCGTGTGATGAATAGAAGCGCCTGGAAGCACGTAAGTAAGCGCTTGTTGCCTGCTTCACGATGCGCTCTAACTGTCTTTTTATTTTGCAGGTACAAGTTGGGGGCGGCTGCAGGGTGCCGGAATACCCACTGGGTTAGATGTGGAAAGGAGTAATGGCACCTGAGTATTAAAGTTCCCCAATGTCTTTAAACGCACCTTGTTTTGTCTTTCAGATGCGGGATGCAGCGCCGAAGGCCACCGGAGCATGCGAAGAGTTGGTAAGCTTTTGTCTTTCAGATGCCGGAATGCAGTGTGAAGACCTCCGGAGCGCACGAAGAGTAGGTAAGCCTTTGTCTTTCAGATGCCGGAATGCAGCGCGAGGCGTTGGTGACAGCCGATGGACCAGGTAAGTGAAGAGCTGTCACTGAAGACCGTAATGCTAACCTGTTCTTTCTTGTCTTTATAGGTGTTGCTGAAGACTGGATTCAGAATGGTAAGCCTTTTTCCTTGGGCCCAGGATCAGATGCAGAAGACACGATGAGCGTTCTGCTGCTGAGGATGCAGAATAACGCAAAGCAAGATTCATCCATCGGGTGTGGTTTAAATAGCCTCCTGTAGTGCTTAGGTGTCTCCTTCCACAGCCACGCCTAGGTAAGAAAAGAGTTCCTGCTTTCCAGAAGAGTTCCAGTGTTCTGAATCTAGGGAGTGGCTCCTGCCCCACCCAACAGGAAAAGTAGTTCCAAACAGAAGAGGATCAGAGACTCAACTGGCAGGCAAGTAAGCAGCATGGTCTGCTGCAGGTAAGTCCACCCAAGCATTATGAGCCCGGCGCTTCCAGCGCTGGGACTGGGCATATTTATGAGACTGGTGCCACTGGTGCCAGGACTGGGTCCAAAAGGACCCAATTGGGACTGGTTGGCACTCGGAACCTGGGTTATGGATCTGCTTCCAAGGGAGTTGGGAAAACCCTGACCTTTTGGAAGCAGAGATCATGACACGCAGCTCCTGATGCCGTTCTGCATCCTCGCCGGTCCTGATCGACGTCGGTGCTGTCTTTGTAGGTAAGGAAGGTGTGCGCCTGCATACACTCTGGCACCCAGAAGTGTGTTGGGTGTCGGGCTGCCTCCCACCCCTGACAGGGCCTGCGGACATTTAAAGTATGTACCCGATGTGAAGGCATCATGAAGTAGACACAGACAACAGATTCAAATTTGTTCTCAAAAGTTGTATTAACTTAAAAAGCTGGATGGAGTAAGGCCTAACTTGCTCTATGCTAAGGTGGGATTTCCCTACTTAAAGAAAACTAAGGATAGTCTGTGTCCGGAAGTCCAAATCAAATGTCTGTGTGTCCAAAGCCTACACTTGCCCTCACAACTAACTTTATACAATAGGTAGGGATGTTAGCATCAAAATGAATAGTGTTCAAAAGAAATATCGGAGCTTCTTCCAGCTCTTGGCTTATGATCAGCTTCCCCTTCCCCAAGTTCAAAACAGTGCACAAAATTTTGGGGTTCCCTTCCCCAAGAGTTCAAATCTTCCAGCTTTCAAAACACCACATTACCTTGGGACACTCCCCAGCTTCTCTGATATAAATACTTTTCACAAGTTCACATAGGCAGTTGTGTTTCTTGACCTCAAAATCATATACAAGGTTGTTGCAAAAACACATGCTTCTTTATGTATACTTTAATTGGCTTTTCTACACTGGGGCACTCGGTCTAGGTGCAGTTTTTATTTATGGATTTATATATTTATATAGCGCTGAAGCCTGCAGGCATCGGAGTGCTACAAAACACAATTTACAACATGAAATATAAAAATAACACCATCAGAGCAAAGAAAATAATTCAGTCTTTTTCACAGAATCATCTAAGACAACCACCTTAGCATCTTAAAATAGGGACATTACTTATCCAGGCCATTACACTACAAGTTTCAAATTCGATATGTCCTTATGATGGTATTTACAATTACTCAAATAGACGGGGAGGTCACTGGTTCCACATCCCACCAGCACACAGTCCCTGTTATCCTGCTTACGCCATTAATCTATCTGTAATCTTCGAAACAATTTTAAATCTGAGCTCCTAACTGCTCCTGGCCCAGTTCTCAGACGGAGCCAAGCCAAGGACTTTGTTCCTTAATGCGAACCGACTGGGCACAGATATTTACAAAGCCGAGAGGTTGCTGCAGCCTTTAAGAGGATATCGGCTCTGTTGGGCATGAGCTACTCAATAAGGAAGCCAGCTGAGTACAGATATTTACAGGACCTGAAAGTTGCTGCGACATTAAAGGAGTAGAATACTCTGTTTGGGATGAATTATCCATTTTAATATGGTGGTTATTCCCAACACAGTTGTCTAGAGAATCCATCCAGAAGCAAAAATCTGATGTTTTTACACAAGTTCAGATCTTGAATATTAGCTTTAACCAATTCCCATTTATCTGGAGTAGTCTGGAAGTCTTTATCCAAGTCTGGCAAAGCTGATATCCCCAGGAAAGGTTTTGAGTCCAGAAGGACTTGGGACCTGGATTTAAGCCTTAGAGCCATCCAGCTGCAAGCCAAGTATTATTAGCAGTGAGTACGAACAGTAATCCCTTATTGTGGATAGAGGTTCCTCAATATTGATATCCTCTTTGGTTGTCCAATTTGCCACAGTCGAAACATTACCTCCATTATTCAATGAGGTAGTATCACCTACATCAGGGGACGGATAGGTCCTCTCCATATGCACCTTTTGCCATACAATTTGCCTGCTGCATTGGCTTAGAGCCTGAACCTCAGCGATACGGCCCCCCAAAGGAACCAGAGGCGTCGCCTCAGTCAAAGCTGTTGGGGCATCAGACAGCCGGGCTCCAACCACAGCAGGGAAAGTGATCAGCAGGGTTTTGATTAATGGCGTGCTTCCCAAAACCTGTCTTGGAGGTGTCAATGAGCCTTTATCATGTAATAGAGCTCCCCAGAATTTTTCAGCAGGTTTTTCCTTCCCCTCTGCATCATAAAGGGAAGGCGGAAGGTAAGGTTTGGAGGAAAACCGAAGAAGACACTCTTTCACTCAATACTCACAGGGAGAAGTATTCAGCGGTAACGCAAAGAGCGACAGAGATGTGGGAAGCCTTCTAGCCGGGCTCACAGAAGTATCCCTGTTGCTTCACGGTAGAAGGAACGCGAGACTCACACCACCTGACAGTGCAACTGCAACCAACTTCAGTCCCCGCCAGAGCAGCTTCAACAGCCGTCGTACCTCGTAAAAGGTACGAGGAACGGACCTAGAACAGGAAGAACGTGAGACCGCATTGCTGCCTAAAGCAACAGCCGCCTCTGACATTCACATGGCAGCACAAAGTAGGAAGCGCTCCCCAAAGCATTACTGAAGTTGTCGGACCACACAATCCACTCTTCACGGGTCATGCAACCGATACCCCTTCTTAACTGCTTCCATCAACAATTAGCCACTGCTTCCCTTTGACAGTGATGTTTAGTTGATTCCCCAGTGTCACACTCTTCTGACACCGTACCGTGGGGCTTGGTTGGCCACTATGCACTGTTACACTTTTCTGTATTCCTCTGGCTGTTGCCAACACAGGTTTCCACTTAACTTGAAATTAGTGGAAGCATTTTAGATTTGGGCAAATACTAGGTTTTACATTTCATACCCTTCTTGGCATTTTCCTGACTGTCAATATTTGTGTTTCATACAATACATTATGTGGTATCTGCTACATGCACCACCTTTCTTTCACTCCATTCACAAGTGCTAAACTTGCTTTTTACTCTGTGCGGCATTCAAAAAGTGCTTACAATAACTTTCAGTTCATTCAGTATTCAAAAGTACTTGTTTCGGCATTCAAAAATTGTTGCAATGAGTTTCAGTTTGTTGGGTATTCAAAAGGACTTGGTTACAAGTTACCGGAGCACCCTGGTATGAGCGTTTCCCTGGTTTTCACTCACCAGTCGCAAACAGCAGCTCCCTTTTGCTTGTTGTCCTTCGCGACAGGCCTCTCAATGCTTCTTGTTTGGCTTTCCGGTTCCCAGAGCTTCACCATTCCCTCATGGCAGCCACAGAGAGCACTGCTCGCTCTCCTGGTTTCCTGCGGTGGCTGGGGTTCGCGGGAGTGCCTCAATTCCTGCGGCACAGACCCAATAAGGAGGGTAGCAGGACTTCCAGACCCTCTTGTCGCCAACCTCACCGGCTCTCTGCTTCTTGACACAGCTCCCGGCACCCGGGTCTACAGCTAACTTCTCTCCCGCCCGTTCCTCCTCCTTCTATGCAGCAAGCATTTTTATATCCGTTAGGAGTGTTAAGTGACCCCAGGTGTGGGTCATTAAGTCTAATTGCCTGACTATGGCAAAACCCATTAGGTGGACATGCCTGGTTGTTCCACCTGCATACCTCCATAGCCCTCTTCTTCGTCTCAGCACCAGAGTGGTAATTTGGGGAGGTTTGATTTAATAAAACACACATGTATAACTGTGTCTCTGATATGTGTTTGTCTCAGTCAAATGAGGATTGTCTTCCTAGTTGGTCTCTTACTCGTCCCTGTATTCAGGTGGTATTTCTGGGCGAAAGAAAAGGGACAGGGCTGACAGTAGCCTACAAAGGCTTGAGGGACAGATGATTCATTGTGAAAAGGGAAAGGGGGACACCATGTCTCACCTAAGGAGGTCATCTCCTCCCTCCCCAAGATCCCTCCACCCAGGTGATCCTCACTTGCATAGCCACCCTCAGGGTCTGGATCCAAAAGCGATGGCCTTTCCCTGGCCACTTGAGAGAAGTATCCAGGGAGAAAAGAAGCAAGGACGCCCTCAGGTTCCTCACACTGCCAAGATACTGCCATGAAAGATATAAAGATAGGGATGAATTAGCATTAGGTGTTACCATACGAGGATTATCTGGTGGTAGTACTGTCAAATCCACATGTCTTCTGTGCACCACTGATGGAAATGTCTTTAGAAATCGGAAGATCATAAAGTCACAGGAAAAACTGGTGCAACACTGAAATATTCCACGCTCCCAGCGGGTTGTTGCAGGGATGGCTCTCCTGCTCAGATTAAACCATTTATGTTTGTTGGGTCTGCTGCCTAATGCCGGACAATCTCTACCTGCAACTGTGGCTAGACAGGGTGCTGTCACCACTTGGTTAAAAAGGAAAAGGATCAAATTATTTAGGCTAACAGGGTCTTCCGCAGCACTATGGAACAACCCAGAACTGCCAGCAGATATTAAGATGCTGTACTGGAAGAGCTGGATCAAAAAAGTAGTGAGAAAATGGGTGATATTGTGAAGGAGGATCAAATAATCACCTCTGAGGAACCTCAAGCAATGTTCTGCCTAAGGAAGAACAAATTACTTACCTCTCTGTTATGTAATTTCTGATGGATATTCCGCTGAAATTCATCGTCAATAATATCCTATCCACAGGGCAGATGTTCTTCAGAAACCCTTCCGCCATCAGGGGGCCTAGCGTGGATTTGCGTCGGCTGCACCTGACACCTGTGAAGGCATCATGAATTAAGACACAGACAACAGATTCAAAGTTCACAATAAATTGGTTTATTAAATTAAATGTCAGGATGGTAGAAGGTCTAACTTGCCCCATGCTCAGGTGGGATTTCCCGACTAGATCAAAACGAAGGAAAGTCTGAGTCAAAGAGTATAACTTAAAAGTATGTCTGTGTCCAAAACCTATCCTTGCCCTCACAGCAACTCTAAACAATGTGCAGGGATGTCCATAATAAAATAAATGGTGATCAACACAACGTTCTGAGCTTCTTCCAGCTCTTGGCTTCCTTTTTAGCTCTCCTTCTCCAAGTTCAAGACAGTTTCACAAATGTCTCAAGATTACCTTTCTCAAGTTCAAGGCAATATAGTTCCACACAATCCTCGGGGTTCCCATCCCCAAGTTCAATGCAACACAGTTCAAACAAAAAGGCATCTTGTATTGGCGTCTTGTACTGGTTTCAATCTTTCAAAGTTCAACACAAATCTAGGTCAACTTGACCCTCCTTCTGAAGTGCATTACCAGTTCACTCACAGTGCTCCTTCTTGGCTAATTTCACTATGTCTTTGTTTTCACAATTCAGGGCTCCCTGTTCTAGGCGCAGTTGCCAGACCATAGGATCCACCCATCACAGGTCATGCAGCCAGGAACCCTAGGCTCTTCAGCCCACACATGTTCTTCTGTTTTTACCACTATGTACAGATGCAGATCCACAATCACTTCACTCCTCTTTTTCGGCCTCTTGTATTTATGTGCAGGTTCACACACTCCTGGCTTCTCCAGGTTAACCTCTTGGTTTTGCCAATATGTGTCATGCATCTTATGCCAGTCTATGGCCTTGATGCACTGTATATATTCATAAAGTTCACTTAACGGTGGTTTTATGTATTCCCCACCTTTCAGTCGCACTCTTTCACACTTGCACTTTTTTCCTTAGGCTGCTTGCAAATGGGCACTTTCCCTTTTGGCTTTCACCAGCTACTAGCTTTTGCCCATAAAGTTTCATTCAGTTTGATATTCAATATACTTAATTTAGGTTTGTTTGAAGCTTTCATTCAATTCGAGATTCAACATGCTATTTTAACTTTGTTTCAGGTTTTCATTCAGTTCGGGATTCAATATAATTAATACGGCAATTCAGTGCTTATGCGTAGCCCCCAGGGGCACCCCAACTCAGAGTGCCATTACCTTGCACTCACTGGTATTCAGCATTCGGCTATTCTGCTTCCAGTCGGCTTGACAGGCTGGCAAGTTGGTCACTGCGGGCCCTGCTCGCTCTCTGGGTGCTTCCTGACATGCCGGCGGCTCCGCTTCTGCTCCACGGACGCGGACAGCGTACTCTACCCTCTTGCTCAAAGCTGCATTCCCTCACCACAGAGGCTCCCACAGCTGTGGCAGCCTAAAGGCCCGACTCGCTCTGGGCTCCACAGGATCTCTGCAACATCGGCCGGCATCCTCTGGCTTCTCTCCCACACAGGCCTCCCTGTTGCTCCCATTGCTGTTTCTTTGGTCTCCCTTTATACACCTGCAACCAATTAATAGGTTGCAGGTGTGGACTCTCAATTGGGTTTGCCTGACTATAGTTAAAGGGACATGCCTGGCCTTTAAAGCACTCTGCAGACATCTTCCTCATCCCAGTACTAGAGTGGTGAAGGAGAAATGACTTACTGTAATGTTCCTTCTCTGGATTCTTCTACTGCAGATTCCTCATCTGATAGATCTTCCATCCAACTGTGCTGCTTTGGAAAATGTTCGACAGAGGGGCGTAGTGGACCTCGACCCGGCCGTAGATCCGTCTTGCTTAGCGCCTGGTTTTCAGCTCTGGACTTGACGACAGGTGTCGGATAAATACTTCATCCTTCTGCCCCAAACCTCAGTGTCCCGCTTTTTCCCTGAGCACATCACGCTGCATAGGAAAACAGAGAGAACAACAGGTTAATGAGCCCTTCAAAAATGAAACAAACAAACCTCAGAAGGAGAAGGAATTTGCAACAGATACTAACAAGTAGCGTCAGAAAAATCCTTTTTTACAAAACATGTGGCAGGAAGACAGAAAACGTACACTGAGGACCATTACCAAGTGAACGTGAAAGAGAAGATGTACACCAACCACTGACTTTCTGAGCGAAGATGGATGGTAGGGGAGATGAGGAATCTGTGGGAGAAGAATCCATTGACAGAACATTACGGTAAGTAATTTCTCCATCTATGGATTACCTTTCTCCCACAGATTCCTCACCTGATCAACTCCCAAAGCAGTAGAGTAAGCAGGCGGGCAGAAAGTCACACTAAGACATTTTGCAGCACTGCCCTGCCAAAACGCGCATCAGCTGTACAAGCCACATCTAGACTATAGTGTTCAGCGAAAGTATGAAGAGATGACCATGTTGTCGCTCGACAAATATCCCAAAGGGGTACTTCCCTCTGTAATGCTGTTGAAGCCGAGACTCCACTAGTCAAATTAGCCCCGATACCTGCTGGTAATTCCTTCGCGTGCGACTGTTAGCATTACACTATACAGAAAATGATCCAGCGGGATAAAGTTTGCTTAGTTCTGGGCAGGCCCTCACGGGCTAAGGAATAAGCCACGAAGAGGCTGGTCAGTTCTTCTGAACTCAGCCATCCTGGCAATATAAAAATGTAGTGCCCTTTTGAGGTCTAGGCGATGTAATTGCTCCTCCTCCTTAGAAGGATAGAAGACCGGAATGGCGATGGATTGCAATAGGTGGAACTCTGAGACAACTTTGGGGAGGAAGCCAGACCATACCCCGAGTGAGACTTTTTCGCAGGAAGCGTGGCTTACAGCATAAGGCCTGCAGCTCACTCGCCCACATTGCAGATGTAATAGCCACCAAAAAGGCTGTTTTCAAAAAGAGAAGTCTTATAGGACAAGTATGCATAGGCTCAAAAGGAGTCGCCATCAGAAATGTCAGTACCAGATTAAGGTCCCAATCCGGCACAACAAAGGGAGTTGGCGGAAACTTATTGACAAGGCCGGTATCGTAGAAAATGAACTTTGATCCAGGGATCTTCAAGGTCGCCAAATATTCTTTGACTGGGGTGACCTGAAGGCCTGCAGAGGCCAGTGACAGAAGGAACTCATCACTGTAGTGGTGGGGAAAGAGATGGGGTCAATATCAAGTTCCCTATACCATGCCTCAAATCCTCTCCACCTGTACACGTACAAAGATCTTTCAGACGGTCTGCGAGCAGCCAGCAACACCTCAAGACCTTCCTCAGAGAGGTCCCAGTCATCATACCTCATCCTCTCAAGAGCCACGCATGTAGGTTTAGGAGTTAGGCATGTAGGTTTAGGAGTTCCGGGGTCGGATGGAGTATCCAATCTTCTGAATGGGTTAGACGATCCAGCCGCTGAGGCAACCACTGAGGTGGACAGATGGCCAGATCCAAGAGGTCAGAGTACCATATTCTCCTCGCCCAGTCTGGGGCGATCAAGATGATGGTCGCTCGAAACCTCTTCAACCTCCGGAGAACCCATGGAATGACGGGAATCAGAGGGAAAGCATAATGGAGAGGGAAGGTCCAATCCACCTGAAACACGTTCCCTAGTGCACTGTTCACTGGGGATTCCCTCTAGCAAAACATTTTGCACTTCCTGTTGGACTTTGTTGCAAACAGAACCACTGCTGGGGCACCCCAGAGAGAGAAGATGTCCTCTAGTACTTCCTGGCACACTTCCCACTTGTGTGAAACTGTGCTTTGCCTGCTCTGAGCATCCACCAAGCTGTTCTCTATGCCCACCAGATGAACTGCGAAGACCAAGATCCTGTTCTCCAGTAACCAGAACCAAAGCATCATCGCCTCCGTGCACAGGGGGCGGGATTGCACCCCACTCAGTTTGTTGAGAAAGTGCATTGCCACTGTGTTGTCCGTCAGAATGAGGACATGCTTCCCCTGCAGAGACACAGCGAATGCCTTCAATGCAAGCCTGATGGCTCGCAACTCCAGCCTGTTGATGTGCCACCGGGCTTCCGTTGCTGACCAAAGATCACTCACCTGCAAATCCTTGCAGTGAGCGTCCCACCAACCCTACAGAGATGCCTCCTTAACCACACAGGTCTGAGACCAAGGAGGCCAGGAGGGTTCCACCTGTGAGGAGACAGTTGCAGTCTGCCCACCAGGACAGGTTGTGGACTACTGATGCAGACACCCTGAGGAGATCCGAGGGAGAACCCCCAGCTGACAGCGAATATCGTCCAATCTCTGGCAGGCGTGCACCACCCCCTTGGGTGAACCCACCCTCACTGGCCAGTCGTCCAGGTAAGGGTATAGGTGATGGCCCTCCAGGGAGAGAAGACCCGCCAACTGCTTCATCAACTTCGTGAAGACATGAGAGGCTGAGTTCAGGCCGAAAGGCAGCACCTTGTACTGAAAGTGGTACGACAATCGTGAACCGGAGAAACTTCAGATGCGGCTGGTAGATGGGGACATGTAGGTATGCATCCTTGAGGTCTAGGGAACACATCATGTCCCCTGCACACAGAGAGACTGCAATGTGCGCTGCAGTAATCATCTAGAAGCGTTTGAGCAGTAAAGAGATTGAGAAATGACAGGTACAGGACTACCCTCAGGGCAGCCTAGTTTTTCGTAGGTACCACAAAAATCCTGCAGTAGAAACCAGAGTACCTGTCTGACTGAGGAACTGGTTCCACCGCCTTCATCTCCAAGAGCGAAAGGACCTCATGTAAAAGAGCCGGGGTCCAAATCTGACGAAAAGGAGGAGAGGATGGTAGAGGAAAAATATGAGGAAGAATGATGCCCGTGGACAATATTAATAGGATCCAAGGGTTCTTGAAAAGACGCCTTCAGCTGTCCTGGAAAATAGCCAGTAAGCCCCCTACTGGGGAGCTGTGTACCTCGACCGTGATGGCACTGTTTATTGGCGTCAGAGGCAGAAAAACCTGAGTGAAGTTGTCTGCTGCTTCCTCCGGTTGTCGCTGGGACACCCGTCAGGCCTCTGGGTACCGCGGTCCCAAAACCCCTTGAAGCCGGTAAAAGCACAGGGTTTGAATTCTGTCCTGAGACTGAGGAAAGGACTTCTGCTCTGGCTTTGTCAGAATGGTCAAGGGCTTGGATGTTTGAGTGGAGGTTTTTTTCTTTGTCAGCTCATCATCGGTTGACCAATGAAAGAGGTCCATGCCCTCAAAGGGCAGATCTAGGATCAGCTCTTGCACATCAGATGGCAATCTAGTGGCATGCATCCACACATCTCGACTCCCAGGCACAGCCCTCTGCTGGCTGTGTCGATGTGGGAGACCAAAGACTCCATGAAGTGCTGCACAATGGCCGCGCCATCCGCCAGACCAGCCTTGAAGGAGGCTTGCTTCTCCAGAGGGAGGCCAGGCAGAAGCTCCCGCCACAGCCTCTGGTTAGCCGCGGCTAAAAGGCCATCCGCATTGGCTTGCCATAGATGAAGTCTTGATATGGCATAACCGCGTTTGCCCAAAGACTCAAGGGTCTTCCTGGGAAAGACAACTGGAGGTGGCTCCCGAGGAAGAAGACAACGAAGACGATGGTTTAGAATAGAGGGAGGCTGCAGCCACCACTGAAGAATGCGGCCGAGGATTGGAGGACAGGAGAATTTGCTCCCTATCCATCAACCTGAACCTGCTGTCCAACTTCTTGTTCAGCTGGGCGTTGGCCCTGGGCTTCTCCCTTCTGGAGAGGGATGCCAGACCGGATTGCAGTGCGCTTGCCCAAAACCTCTGCTAGCACTCCTGATGGGCTCCCTCGGGCAGAGGGACCCCTCCCAAGAACTCTGCCAGGCCCTGAAGGCGGTCATGAAAGGCCTTAACCGAGGCCAAGGGTTCATCATCCTGGGCGTCATAGTCGTCATTGCAGTAATCATACGTCCCCCTAAGTCCAGAGCCGAAGACAGGTCCAACGGCTGTTGATGGGAGAGGCATTGGTGGTACAGGAGGAGGTGGAGGGGTCTGAACAACTGGGAGAGCCTGGACCAGGGGAGGGACCAGCACTGGCACCGATGATAGTGGAGGAACAGGCGGAGGGCCCAGAGGAGAGGGCCAGGGAGGCACCACCTGCAGGATCACCTCTTTCACTATATCCTTGAGAAGCCCACGTCATCTGAGGGGAATGCAGGAGGAGGAAGCGCTCGAAGCAGCGATCCTCGCTAGTCGCTGCATCCCTACAGGCCCAGCCCACCGAAGTGCTAAGTCTCCGCTCCTGGTCAAAGCGCTGAAGCGCTTGAGGCGTTTAGCCGTAAGGCTGCGATGGGTAAATGTACCCGTGAGTAAACCCGATGCCTGTACCATACAGTCCACCGTCGCCTCCAGGGGGAATGCGACTGGAATCCTCTTGCAAGGCCCATTCAATGGGTGATAGCACAGGCACCCCCTGGTTTGAATCCAAAATAGCTGTCAGCCTAGCAGGCTCTACCACGTGCCTATCCACCATTTTGGGACCTTGTCCCACGCCCTGGGTACGAGGGGACAAAGGCCCCGAGCCACGTGCAGGGATCAGACATGGGAAGACACGTCCTGGGTCCAGAACCCGAAACAGCAGCTTCAACCTCAAAGACCATTCTAGTAGGCTCTGAGCCTTCAGCCGAGTGGCCGGCAGTCGAAAAGCGCTGACTCATGACCTCGGAGCAAACGGAATGTCCGGAAGAGCCCCTGGGGCCCTCAGCTTGGAAGCCGGTAGCCTTAGAGGCCTCAGGTCTGCTAGAACCTAAATCCAAGGAGCCCTTGCCCGTGTAAACCCCCAGGAAGGACTTGCCGTGCTGTGGAGCCATGCTGAACAGAGAGCATACCTTGTGCTGACGAGAGGTCCTGGAGACGAAGTCCTAAAGGCGCGCCGGGAGAGAAGTGTGAAATCCAACGCGATAACGGATTCTTCAATGGCCAGTAGCCGAGAGTGCTGCAGGCCGCGCACGTGTCCCAGCGGTGATCAGACCCAAGGCACTCAAGAGTGCATAAGGCTGTGAGGCTGGGAAGGAGCAGTCGCATGAGGCACATCTCATGAATCCCCCTGCAGCCGACATGCGCTGGGGTAAGTGAGGCACCAAAGTGACGTTAAAGAAGATTGAATAACAAAGAACGGGAGCAAACAGAAAGCTAAAAGAGTCTCTGCATTGGCTGCCAGTTCAGACACTGTTCGTGCAGAAAAAGGGACTGAGGTGAGGTGCCGCAGGGCAGGGAGTTCCCAGCCCAAGGCCGGGCTACTGCGTGCTATACCAAATTTAAAGGGGAAGCACAATTGTTCGCTGCCAAAGGTTCTGGTACCGTCCCCACGGTGGAGGAGGCCAACAAGAATGCAGGAAAGAAGACAGGATGTAGGAGTACCAGGTTGCACCTTCAGAAAAAGCAAAGTAAAGGTGGCTTGCACAACAAGGCCTGCAACTCACTGACCCGTCTGGCCGATGTGATGTCCACTAAGAATGCGGTCTTCAAAGTGAGCAGACGCAAAGAACATGAGTGTAAAGGCTCAAACGGAACTGCCATAAGAAAGGTGAGAACCAAATTAAGGTCCCAGTTCGGAACAATAAAGTGAGTAGTTGGAAAAGTTTTCACAAGGCCCTTCAGGAATAGTGCCCTAACCAGGATGGTCCTTAATCTGGACACCTTTTGAACACAGATAAAGCCGCCAAGTACCTTTTGACTGTGGTGAGCTGAAGGCCTGACGAGGTCAGTGACATAAGGAACTACATCACTGTAGTCGTTGTGCAAGAGACAAGGTCAATCTCGCGTTCCCTACACCACGCCTCAAATCTTCTCCACTTGCACCCAAACAGCGATCTTGTTGACGGTCTGCGTGCAGCCAGCAGCACCTCAAGAACCTCCTCTGAGAGGTTCCAGTCATCGCACCTCATCCTCTCAAGAGCCACGCATACAGTTGGAGGGATTCTGGGTTCGGGTGGAGTACACAACCATCCTACTGTGATAGGCGATACGGCTGACGAGGCAGCTGGAGAGGTGGGCACATGGTCAAATCCAGAAGTACCATGTCCTCCTAGCCCAATCTGGGGCGATCAAGGTTGCTCAAAACCTCCTCAACATCCTGACAACCCATGGAATGACGTGAATTGGAGGGAGGGAGTAGTTGGGTGCGAAAGTTCAGTTCAACAGAAACCCATCCCCCAGTGTGTCCTTCGCTGGGAATTCCCTCGAGCAAGATTGACTGCACTTCCTGTTGGACTCTGTGGCAAACAGATCCACTGCTGGGGTACCCCAGACAGAGAAGACCTCCTATAGGACCTTCTGGCACACTTCCCACTCATGCAAGACCATGCTCGGCTTGCACAAAGCATCCGCCAAACCGTCATCTGTTCCCGCAAGATCTGATTCACCAACCACCAGAACCATAGCATCATCGCCTCTCTGCAAAGGGGGAGGGACCACACACCACCCTGCTTGTTCAGGCAGTGCATCGCCACTTTATTGTCTGTCAGAATAAGGACATGATTCCCTTTCAGAGAGGGTGTGAACGCCTTCAGGGCTAACCTGATGGCTCGCAGCTCCAGCCTGTTTTTGCGCCCGGCCCTCCACTGCTGACCAATGGCTACTCACCTGCAAGTCCTCGGGGAGAGCGCTCCAACCCTTCATGGACGCATTTGTGACCACCCTGGCCTGGGGCCAGGGAGGCCAGAAGGGTTCAACAGCCAACATGTTGCTGCAGCTAGCCCACCAAGAGAGGTCATTGGCCACTGACCTGGACACCCCGAGAATGTCCCTCAAAGTGCTGAAGTACTGGTGCTGAAGTACTGGGACCACTGACCCCGCAAGAGCCATTGCAAAGATCGCATCCGCAGCCTGGCCTCTGGCACCAGTAAAATGCAGGAGGCTACGAGACCTAAGAGGCAGAGGAAGAAAGCCGCTGGCAAGGTGGTGTGATTCTGAAAGAGCTGAACCATCTGTCCGACACTGGCGTCTCTCTCCTTGGGCGGAAAACCCTTCCTAATCAGAGTGTCTAGGATTGCTCTGATAAGCTGGAGCCTCTACGCTGGTGTCATACGGGACTTTCCTGCAAGTTCAGGTAGAAGCCAAGTCTGGAGTAGCGAGCTGGTGTCTTCCAGATGAGACAAACCCTGCTCAGTCGACCTCCCACGGATCAGCCAGTCGTCCAGGTATGGGAAGACAGATGCCTGATCTCCTGACGTGAGCTGTGACTACCGCCATGAGCTTGGTGAAGACCCTCGGAGCAGAGGTCAGCCCAAAGGGGAGCACATTGAATTGGTAGTGCTTGTCCCTTATGCGGAATTGCAGGAACTTCCTGTGCTTCTGGTGGATCGCCACATGGAAATATGCGTCCTGGAGATCTATCGACACCAGCAAGTCCTGAAACTTGAGAGCGTGGAGAATTTCTCTCAATGTCACCATCGTGAACTTGCCTTTCCTCAGGAACTTGTTGAAGGCCCGGAGGTCCAAAATGGAGTCGTCCCCCCTTCTTGGGTACCAGGAAATGCCGGGAATACCAGTCTGATCCTCCCTGTTCGGCAGGCACCTCTTCCAAGGCACCCTTCAAAAGCAGGGTTTGCAGTTGTTCCTGGAGCTCCTGTCTTGTTTGTTGCAGAGGTGGTGATGGTGGTCTGTCCAGCGGCCTTAAGAAAGGCAGACAGTAAGCCCACTGCACGAGCTGACAAGCCAAGGCGTCGGAGGTCATTTCCTGCCACCGGGCCCAGGGCTCGGCTATCCTTCCTCCAACTCCATGGGGAGTCATGGGGGAGAAATTAAAGTGGCTTTGAGGGCAGAGCCACCAATGCTGCTAAGGTCTTCTGGCCTCTAGAGGCCCCCTTTCCCTTTACGGAGTATGGAAAACATCTCTGCCCTAGCCTGGATTGTGGGATCTGAGCTTACTCTCATAGCCGAAAGAGCGTTGGTAGCCTCTACCCCTGGAGGCAAAACTAAAGGCAGACTTGGCCTGCTGTTGGACAGATAGGCCCAGTGACTTTACGGCTAACTTGAACTCTTCAAATTTCTCAAGAGAGTCGTTGGCCTTGGGGCCAAAAAGATTCTCACCATCGAACGTGATGTCCAGTAGCTTATTTGGAACATTCAGTGAGAATCCTGAAGTGTGCAGGTAAGCATGCCTTCTTAGCACCGTCGCGGACACCATAGATCTGCCGACACAGTCTGCAATATCCAGCCCTGTCTGCAAAGACTGCTGGGCCACCTCCTTGCCATTGTTTACCAGCCTCTGGAAGCCCTCACGCATCTCCCCTTTGGGATATACTGCGCAGCCTCACCAATGGCCATCCGCAGACCAAAAGAGTATTTGGCAAACCTGCAAGAGGCGTTGACTGCTTTTAGGGACCTTCGGGCTGACGAGAAGGTTTTCTTTGCCAAAGCGTCAACCTTCTTCCCCTCCTTGTTGGTCGGGAGAATTGATGTGGATGTAGCTGGCCTGGTAGATACTATGGCTGCCAGCACCACTAACCCCACTAGTGTCAGGTGTGTGGAGAGAAAAGGAGGGTCTCCCCTTGCTGGCCTGTACTTCTTGGTGATGTCAGAGTGAACTGGGGGCGTGGTGCAAGGCCTCTGTCACAAGGTGGCGATAGGGTCAGCGATGGCTGCATTGAAGGGCATGGCCCTTTGTGTAGATGGCCATTCATCAAGAATGTCAGTCAAACCGTAGCCTTATAACGGGTTGGCTGAAGCACTCCACCCCAGGGTATCCAACACCCTGTCCACCAAAGCTCTATATTAGCCATTAACATGGCCATGAGGGTGAACCTGATCTGTTTCCACGTCTGGGGACGTGTCCAGCCCACTGGCGTTGTGAAGACCTTCAGCTAGTGCCACAAGATCTGCTTGGTCGATGAATTAAAAAAATGGTCTTTCTAGCAACCGAGTATGTAGGGTCAAAGCCGCCCTCGTCAGCGTCCTCAAGGCGCTGAAAATATCAGCCATGTAGCTGAAAAAGTTGGTCTAGGTGCAAAAAACCGCTTGATGGCAGTAGATGTTTTTGCAATCGGAGTCGACAGGGATTTCGGCACAGAGGGCGTGCCGGAAAGTACTGACGCCTGAGGTTCACTGGCAAGTATGGGCGCCAAAGGCAGTCCGACCTTGCTCAGAGTCGAGCCTGACGGCTACGCTGAGATGACGGTGTTTGCTTTGAAGCCAGGGTTACCAGGTGCTGATGGAGCCATCAGGGTCTGCTGCATCGAGGGCTCGCCCGTGCCGCAGCGGTCTTATGAATCATTTCCAATATCCAAGTCTTAAATTCCTCCCACTCAGCCCTGAATGTCAGCCCTGCCAATGACTTACTGGGGTTGTCTGAAGAATCCGATCAGTGCTGGTGTCAGTGGCGCCATTTCTCCTTGTGCGAAGAGGATAAGTGACTACGGCAATGAGACCTCTTCTTGGCCTTTTATCAATGTCTTTTCGTTTTCTGGAGTCAGCCCCTCCATCTCGGCTTCTGACTATCAAACAGTCTACCGTGCCAGTAATTTAGAAGGAGGTTGTCCTACTGCGATTATTGCCGCCTGATCCCTGAGGGAGTTGGGATTCACCTTACTGCATGAACTACAGCCCTCAGTGTCGCGACCAGCACAGAGGCACCACACACTGATGTCATGCAGGTCCATAATGGGCCTTTTGGAGCCGCTGTTACGCTCACCTGGCTCCCACAGGGGCGTCGATCGGACCCGGACAGCTGCGGTCTCCACCAACATGATGCGTAGTGCCGAGATGACTGTCTGGACTGGCCCGCCTAATCTCGTCTGCTTGATCCGTAGAAGAATTCTCCTGCAAGTGGAGAAAGGGATTTAGCCACCAGTGGATTTTAGTGATGGCCCCCTCCCACTGTTCTCGTTCTCCCCACTTGTCACCTCCAATATCCCCTTTTAGTAACCTCACCTTATGTTTTTAAATGATGAGCTCTCCATCCTGCATGGCATGCAGGGGCGCGTAGATACCAGTTACTTCATTGGTTTGAAGGTACTGGAGGAGTTCCGGAGGAATACGGACTCCATGGTTTATAAAGTTCAAAGAGTTCAATATGTCCGATGATAACTCTTGTTCCATTCCCTTGTTGAATTGCAGCTGGTTCAAAAGAATGTTGCCTGGCGGCAGCTGATGGCGTTCAGGTAAGAGTCTGTATTACCCAACACTGTCCGGTAAAAGTTGCATGAGTTTAACTTGTTGTTTTCTCTCCCTTTATAGGTGCGGCATATGAAGATGAGGCGTATTAAAGGGTAATGCCTCCGGTGGTAAATCAGGTAAGCCTATGGTGGTAAGAGATTGTATTTGTCGTCTCTCTTGGCTCACCTTGTTGTTTCTTTTGTTTTCCCCCCAGGTGCTGGAGTTCGACGAAGAAAATGATGGAGGCAGCGCTGAGTCGAAAGATGCTGTGGACTGGTGAGTATAACGCGGCGCTGCTGCTGGTGTTGCGATGCGTGCTGGAATAATGTCCTTTCCAGGCTCGGAGACGTGGTGGATCCGGAATCAGGTGAGGAATTAAAATATTAAAATAATGTCCGTGATCTAACCTTTTCTTCCTTTTTACCCTTTTTCTAGGAGCTTCGGATTCGAGGCGATCGTGGCAGAAGGCTGGATGCTGACTTGCAGGATGCAGAATAACGCGAAGCGTGTGCTGCTTTTCGGGCGTGGTTTAAATAGCCTCCAAAGTAGTTCCAGGTAAGAAGTTCCCGAGAACCACACCCGATTAAAAAATAGTCCCTGTAACAAAATAGTCCCATCCAGGCCTCACGTTGGCTTGGATTCATTTGCAGCATGGTCTGCATGAGGTAAGTAATGTCTATGAGCCTGGTGCCTAGTGTTAGGGAGAATTCTCTGTTTAGGCTGAATTTCCTAACCTAGTGGGTCCCCCAGCAGCTTTGCTGGATTTCTGGAGTTTGTTTTTTTCTCCTGCCAAGAGTGAGTCTCTTTTCCTCACACTCTTGGACATGATTTGAGGGGTTCCTTTGACTGTTAATGTGTTTTATGGGCTATGGGGTCTTTTACTCCATAGGGTCTCATGTGTTTTTGCTATGTGTGTTACACAGCACCCTCAGTGCAGTGACACAGGGGTGTCATAGTGACACCCCACCATAGACTCCAGACCCTGGGACTGACTACTGTCTCCCAGGGCATGTAAAGTCACCATTGGCTTTACTAGTCCCAAATTATGAGCAGAAACCAGTACAAACCACCATATTGTGGACGTACTGGTCGGGGCAATTCGATTGCCCCGGGGTCTGTTATTCGAGGGGATACGTCTCCGTCCCCCCTGATCGAGTTTTGGCTGGTGGCAGTGGATACTACTTTTTATATTCGACCGCGAATATCTCTCTATGGGATTTTCCCATTGTTCGAGGCTACCAACTTTAATTATTTAATTCCTTTAGCCTCGAACATACCGCCGGGTTATTTATTTAATATTAATTCACCGGTTGGTATTTTTTGCCAGAACTTGATTCTAAAATAGCGTTTGTGTTCTCTTCTGTGACTCCAACACAAGTCGAGCCCTTTGTTCCACTTTTTGGCGGGCTTCTCCACAGAAGCCCCCAAAAGTGGTGCCACTCTGTCTGGGTACCATAGAGGGTGTGGGGGAGGGGTGGGAGGGTAGGCACACTGGACTGAGTTGACTTGGCAACTCAAGTCGCACTCTTGTGTGATTGGCCCAAGTGGTGAGCCGGCCGGCTCACCACTTAGCATGTTTGATTTACAGCTAGGCTGAATGAATGGGGGTTTCTTGCATAAAAGCAAGGCTTTTGGGACTGGAACTTCAGAAGTCGCCACAGGACCTGAAAATCCGAAGAGGGAGAAGCTGAGCCGACCTGCAATGACGACACCACCGGTGAAGCCCTGCTGAACCGTCTCACCACTTCCCGACGACAGAGGAGATGATCTTGCCGGAGAGTCTCTTCCCCTTGAGCTGGTGGGGACAACCAGTTCGCTTTCCTTTTCGCCTACCAGGACGTCTAGTGGTCAAATTGCCCGTGCCAAGCACCCCGGCAACCGGATAACCACTTACCACTGAACTGCGAATAAAAGGACCGCTCCATTGAATCGAGAAACTCCACAGCTGGTTTCTTCCCTGGCAGTACAACAACCTTCTGCTTTCCTCCCCGACGAGATCTTCTCTTCTGCCGGACAAAGCACTGACTCGCAACCGCTGCCAGGAACAACTGCCCCCGCTGGAGGGTTCTCACCATTTCAAGGTACTGTGTCGCCTGGCCTCCCTTTCTATAGATTGCTACAAGGTGACAGTAAATCCTTAACCTTCTAGACTGGGCTGGTCTCTTGACCATCTAACTGGTTCCTTTCTTTTGGTCCAACTTCTTTCTGGACCTTTTCGAGACTTTTGTGCACTTTTCAACCGTGTGACCTTGGACACATTTCGTCCTGATCCTCTTAAAGTGGATCCGGCTTTCTGAACTCTAACTTCACGATTTTATTCTGCCGTCCTCTCTTGCTGTGTTCTTCTGAAAGTGTTGGGATTGGTTTCAATTTATGCTCTGCCTTTCTCTCCCGTTTAAACTGAATTATTAAAGTGCCATCTGCGTGAAGCGCTCACCGCTGTCTGAAAATAAGCGGTGCTTTACTTAAGACTGTCTAATATTCTTTTAAGGGAGTGTATATACTTTAGTGACTGTGTTTTTGAAATTGCTTGATGATAGTGCCAGTGTGTTTTTATAGATGTGTTTTTAAATAAATAATTATATATCTTTTACACCAAAGCTCTTGTCGGTGTTTGCTTGTTTTACTGTATTTACCTGCCCTATTGTGTATGCTCAGTATACTGCCTAACTCTTCTTGAGAGAAGTCCGACTAATCAGCCACAGTTACCAGGTAAATCTGGGTGGTGCAGACTGCTACCAATTGGGTTTACTGCTAACTCCTGTGGTCTTAAAATTTTTGCAGTGGTCCCTAAGGGAACTGCACAGGTTTCTGCCTAACACCTATGGCGCCAGGACTGGTTATTAAGATGAGCCTGGAGCCTAAGGCGCCAGGACTGAACCCAAACAGCCCCCAGCCGGGGCTGCTGGGGTTTTAACAAGTATCTGGATGCCTGTTCTCGGGGCTGATGGACTTGATCCGGATGCCCGGGGGTAGGCATCATGACAGCTGCAGACTCGGCAGGGCTCGAATCCTGAGACTCTGGGAGCGAACATGACTCAAACTTGCATCGAACAATAGCAACAAAAAACGTTGAGTAAAAAGCTAAGGATTAGCAGTGTTCGTCGAGAAGCGTGTGGAAAAAAAAGAACTAAAGTACAGGGGCGTAGAGATGCAGTATATGTAGGACGACCAACGTCATGTCCGGTGCATCGAGTCAAGAGGGATCGACGGTTGAGTCGAGGTGCACTATGCCCCCGGCTGAAAATAAATTCAGAGCAGCTGACGATGGAATGGATATTTATCTCATGAGGAGAGGCTTTACTATGCGCAAGACAATATTATGTTGGCGGAAATAAAGCAGATACGCTTTTAGCTAGAGCCCTACAGCAGCAACAAACAGGCGCAAACATAATCTGTGCACTAGAGAGCGCCCAAGGGGAGAGGGTTAGACAGACCAAAGGGATACAGGGAGAATTTTCCCAGTTTTACAAATTGCTATATACATCACAAAACACTCAAGGGCATGAACAGCAGGAATATATGGATAGAGTGTCCATTCCAAAACTGGATGACACCACATTGAGTGACCTGGGAAGTGAAATAACGGAAGAAGAGGTGAGAAAGGTTACTAAGGCACTCCCCAGCAATAAGACACTGGGTCTCGATGGCTATGTGGCAGGATTTTACACATTTTTTAGTAGGGTCCTTACACCATAGACCCAGCTGTTAAATCACTTTCGATGTACTGGGCAGATCTCAAATGACGGAATAAGTAAAAGTGGTGCTCCTCTCAAAACCAAACAAGGAACCCGCGAAACGTGGCTCATACCGCCCCCAATAGCTTTAATACATATTCATGCACTGATCTATACTAAGATACTAGTAAATAGATTGGAAACCTGGCTGCCCACCTTGATCCACTCGGATTAAGCAGGATTTACTGCATGATGGCAAACCTCAGATAACGTTACAAGCTCACTTGTTGGAAAAGGTTCAGTAGGGAGTCTCTTCGGCCATGCTTTTGTCGTTCCACAGCGAGAAGGCATTTGACCGAGTGGAATGGTCCTTCCTTTTCAGTACGATAGGTAGGATGGGCTTAGGAGAAGAATTTAATACAATGGTGAAGCCTAACTACAACAATCTCTCCGCTAGGCTGTTGATAAACGATCTGTTATCAGCAAAGATACAACTTCGTAGAGAGACGAAACAGGGCAGCCTCTTGTGTCATCACTCTTGTAAACCTTTAATCTAGAACCTCGCCTTCAGGCGATAGGAGACTTATAGCCTATCCATGGAATAAGGTTTGGCGGAACACATCAAAAGGTAGTAGCCTTCGCTGACGATATGTTGCTGGCATTATCGCAATCAGTGACATCTCTGAGAGGGGACGTGGAGACGTTTGGGATGGTGGCTGGCCTGACAATAAATGTAGGAAAGTCAGAGATGCTAAATTTATCAGTCCAAGGGGCTGAAAAAACTGAACTCCAAAAGGTACTCCGCATTTTTGTGGACTCCTAAAGGCATTAAATATTTGGGAGTGACTATTACACCAACGGTAGGGGGGCTCTATAAGGTCAGAGAAGGTTACAGGCACCTTCATTTGCAAGGGTAAAAGACACTGCATTATGCGCCAGCTCCTTCAGGATCCTAGGAGAAAGGGGAGGTTTAGGGGATCCAGATTTTCAATTGTACTATAAGGCTACCCAGATGCAAATAATTAGGCAATGGCTTAGAGCGGACACAGGAAGACCTTGGGTAGAAATTAATAAGTATGTGGTTAAACACTCCCTGTGAGAGGTCATATGGCTCCCAAAGGGGGATAGATCGCGCCATATGTATCTTGGGTCAATTAGCAAGTTGGTGACACCTGGGATAATTATACAAAAAGATTTTCTTACCCGATGACAGCAATATTCCATAACCCTCAATTCTCCCCAGTGCCAGAATCAGGGGCATTCCATGATTGGCAAAGGGGTAGTTGTCTCAAACTAAGAGATATGTTCAATGGGGGAGGGAGGTGAAATCTTTCATAGACTGTAAAGAGAGGTTCAACATTGGGGAAAAGGAGAGAATGAGGTAAGCCATTGGGTATCTGAATAAAATGTAGAAAGTAGTGGCATCTCGTCCATTGACCCCCTTCGAGAAATATCTGGCAACCAACGATAGTAAAAGGGGCTTAATATATCAGGACTATACGAGACGCTGATGAATATGAAACCGCAGTAAGATTGTAAATATATGGGCCGATGGCAAAAGACTATGCGGAGGGAGATCCGGCGGACTAGTTGGGAAAAAACTTTGGACGGACATCCCTAAGCTAGCAAAATCTAAGCAAACACAAGAAAAGTGGCATAAATTGTTATACAGATGGCACTACACGCCAACTAAAGTAGTAAAAATGTTTCCTAACCTGTCACAAGAATGTTGCAGGGGATGTGGGGAACTGGTCCCACATCTAGTGGTCCTGTCCTAAACTCCGTACCTTCTGGAAGGATTTTTGGGAGGTTAAACAATAGTATTTGGCCAGGAAGGTGGGACGAAGCCAGAGGAAATCTTACTGGGGGTAGAGGGCAGGGGAAACACATTTTTTTAAATAAGGCTAGACAAAGGGCAAGGGTGGTCCTACGTCTGTCTGCTATGCTGTTGATTGCTCAAAAATGGAAGGTGGGAGAGATTACCACACTGCAGGATTGGCTGAGAAACATTTAGGAATTTGTAGCCCTTGGATGGGTAACGTATGCCATAAACAACATTATATCCTTTTGAAGAGACTGGGGGGACGTGGTGGACTTCCTAAAAGCAGAATTCAGAGAGCAATGGTGGTCCCAAAGATTAAAATTTTGGACATTTATTAGCATGTGTTCTGCTGATGTACTTCGATCTTCTGGAATTGAGCTCTAGGAGCGTCTCACCTGGGGATAAGGGTGCGGGATGGGAGTAGTTTGGGGATCTAAACTGAGCTGTTATAATGGTGACGTATATGCAGCAATGTTCTTTAAGGGCCACCTGAAAATTAATAAAAATATGCAAAAAAAAAAAAATGAAAAAAAAAAATGCTGGCATTAAGTTCAAATCCCACGCCAACACCACCAAGAGGTCGGGTGAAAGGATTTCTGTTAGTCCTTTCAGAAATAGAATAACATGGGGATCATGAAGAACTTTCACTTTAAGATGGAAAGAGCCGACAGACTTTGACTGTCAATCCATAGAGTTTGTCTGACAAGGTATAAGAGAAACGACAAGAAACTGAAGGGCTACCCTACCAAAACTGGAATTCAGACCCACAACGGAATCCCAGGTGTAATGCTTAGCGAACGTGTGCAAAGATACCCATGTTGCCGCCGGCAGATGCCCGGGATAGGGACTCCCCTCTGCAGGCCAGAGGTGGCAGTCACTGCTCTGGTAGAATGAGCCCAGAGACCCTCCGGTACATCCTTCCCAGCCAGATCGTAGCATTCTGAGATGCCGAGAATGATCAGTCTGCTTGGTCACAGCCCAGCCAGCAAGAGCACCAGCGTAACCAACAAAAAGCTGGTCATCCTTCCTATCCTCTAGTATGAGACGCGTAGAACATAAGGGCCTGTACAGGGTCTAAACGATGAAACCATTACTCTGCCTTGGAAGGGTGAGGTAGAAGGAAGAACACAGGAAGATGGATCTGCTGAGAGAGATGGAAATCCGAGACCACCTTTGGCAGAAAGGTGACTCATTCAAAGTCACCCTCTCTTTGGAAAAAAACAAATAAGGAGGCAAAACAGACAAAGCCTGGAGCTCACTCGCAAGTCTCGCAGGAGTGATGGCAACCTGGAAAATCACCTTAAGGGTGAGCAATCTGTTAGGCAGAAACCTGTGCAGTTCCCTGTGGGACCTCTGCAAAAGATTTAGGACTACAGGTGTTTGGCAGTAAACCCACTTGGTAGCAGTCTGTACCACACAGATTCACTTGGTAGCTGTGGCTGAGCAGTCAGACTTCCCTCAAGAAGTGTTAGGCAGTATACAGAGTATTCACAATAGGTCAAAAGGACATAGTAGAACAAGTAAACACAGAGCTTGGTGTAAAAGAGATATAATTATTTATTTAAAAGCACATCTAGAAAAACACACAGGCACTAATAGTAAGCAATTCAGAAACACGGTCACTAAAAGATATACACTCCCTTAGAAGAATTTTAGACAAGTCTTAAGTAAAGCCCCACTTATGTTCAGACAACGGTGAGCGCTTAACGCAGATGGCACTCTAATAATTCGTTTTAAAAGGGAGAGAAAAGCAGAGTATAAATTGAAACAGATCCCAACACTTTTACAAGAACACAACAAGAGAGGAAGTCAAAGTAAAACCGTGAAGTTAGAGTTCAGTAGGCCGGATCCACTTTAAGAGGATCAGAACGAAATGTGTCCAAGGTCACACGGTTGCAGTGCACAAAAGTCTTGAAAAGGTTCAAAAAGAGTTGGACCAAAGAAAGGGACCAGTTAGAAGGTCAAGGCAGCCAGCCCAGTCCAGAAGGTTAAGGGATTATTATTACCTTGTAGCAATCTTTAGAAAGGGAGGCCTGGCGGACACGGTACCTTAAAGTGGTGAAAATACTCAAGCGGGGGCAGTTGTTTCTGGCAGCGGATGGGGGAAGAGAGGATCTCATCGGGGAGGAAGACAGGAGCCTGTTGCACTGCCAGGGAAGAAACCAGCCGTGGAGTTCTCAGGTAAAAGGAGCGGTCCTTTTATTCGCTGTCCAGTGGTAAGTGGCTATCCGGTTGCCGGGGTGCTTGGCACGGGTAATTCGACCACAAGACGGCCTGGGATGCGAAGAGAAGAAGGTAAACTGGTTGTGCCCACCTGTCAGGGGAAGAAGCCTCTCCAGCTGGGAGATCTTCTCTGTCGTCGGGAAGTGGTGAGACGGTTCCGCAGGGCTCCACCGGTGGCGTCGTCGTGGTAGGTCGGCTCAGCTTCTCCCTCGTCGTATTCTCAGGTCCTGTGGCGACCTCTGAAGTTCCAGTCCCCAAAGCCCTGTTTTTTGCAGCACACCCCCATTCACTCAGCCTAGCTGTCAATCAAACACGCTAAGTGGTTAGCCGGCCGGCTCACCACTTGGGCCAACCATACAAGAGTGCGACTTGCGTTACCAAGGTAACTCAGTCCAGTGTGCCTAAATCCCCTCCCACCCCCCCTGTGGTACCCAGACAGAGTGGCACCACTTTTGGAGGCTTCTGTGGAGAAGACTGCCAAAAAGTGGAACAAAGGGCTCGACTTGGGTTGGAGTCACAGAAGAGAACACAAACGCCATTTTAGAATAGAGTCCTGGCAAAAAATACCAACCGGCGAATTAATATTAAATAAATAAACCGGCGGTATGTTCGAGGCTATGAGAATTAAATAATTAAAGTTGGTAGCCTCGAACAATGGGAAAATCCCATAGGGATATATTCGCGGTCGAATATAAAAAGTAGTATCCACTGCCACCAGCCAAAACTCGATCAGGGGGGACGGAGACGTGCCCCCCTCGACTAACAGACCCCGGGGCCATTGAATTGCCCCGACCAGTACGTCCACAATATGATGGTTTGTACTGGTTTCTGTTTATAATTTGGGACTAGTAAAGCCAATGGTGACTTTACATGCCCTGGGAGACAGTAGTCAGTTCCAGGGTATGGAGTCTATGGTGGGGTGTCACTATGACACCCCTGCGTTACTGCACGGAGGGTGCTGTGTAACACACATAGTAAAAACACATGAGACCCTATGGAGTAAAGGACCCCATAGCCCATAAAACACATTAACAGTCAAAGGAACACCATAAATCATGTCCAAGAGTGGGAGAAAAAGAGTCTCACTCTTGGCAGAAGAAAAGAAACAAACTCCAGAAATCCAGCAAAGCTGCTGGGGGACTCACTAGGTTAGGAAATTCAGCCTTAAGAGAGAATTCTCCCTAACAGTTGTTCCGGAGTTACATTCAAGGGGTGCAATCCTGGCTGGCTTTGACACCACCCACAGAATCTTCTCCACTTGCATGCATACGATGTGTTCGTGGAAGGAGCTCGTGCGGCCTGCAGGATTCTCCGACAATCCAACAAAATGCTTAGGGCACCAAACCCTGAAAAGTCAGGAGCCAAGCTGTGAGATTGAGACTGTCCGGGTAGTGGTGCCACACTGTCCCTTTGTCCCGGGACAGGAGGTCTGGGGTTTTCCGAAATGTTATCGGCTGCTCTACTGACAGTTGGAGCAGGTTGGAAAACCACGCTTGCCTCAGCCAACACGGAGCCACTTGGATGACCCGACAACTTTATCTGAGAATCCATTGTAGGGTCCCCCGTATGAGAGGAAACGGGGGAAAGGCGTAGAGAAACTTGTCCGTCCACAGGAAGGAGAAGGCTTCCCCCAGAGAGCCCTTCTGTGGCCACCTGCTGGCGTACTGTTCGCACTTCTTGTTCTCCTTCGTTGGAAAGAGATCTAGGAGGGGGTTGCCCCCACTTCTCGGAGATCTTCGATAACTGAAGGCTGTCTATCTCCCATTCGTGTACCTGGTCCTTTTTCCTGCTAAGGGAGTCCGCTTGTTCGTTCCTTACTCCAAGGAGATGGTGAGCTACTATGGTTATATTGTGCTTCAGAGCCCAATGCCATACCTTCTGAGCCTCGGTGGAAAGGGTTCCGGACCCAGTGCACTGCCCTCAACTCCAGAACGTTGATGTGCAGGAGAGATTCCCTGGGAGACCATCGACCTTGTGTTTGGAGAGTACCCATATGTGCTCCCCAGCCCGTCTGGGACGCGTCTGTCACTATGGTCACGCGAAACTCCGGTTCCTGAAGGGGTACCCCCCTGGATAGGTTCTGAAAGCTCTGCCACCATTGAAGAGCTCGTAGGAGCTTGTCGTCATTGACGATCAGTTTGTCCGACCAGAGACCCTGGGTCTGGGTCCACTGATCCGCCAGGAACTCTTGAACTGGCCTCATGAACAGACAGCAGTTGTTCACCAGAGGAATGCAAGACGCCATAGTGCCCAGAATCGACATGTATTTCCTCACCGACACTTTGGTATTGAACCTCCACTGACCTGCCATCCGATTGAGTCTGTGGATTCCGTCGACGGATGGTTTTACTAACCCCGACTGGGTTTCGAACTGTGCACCCAAGAACACTAAGTTTCTCGACGGAGTCAACAAAGACTTCTCGAAGTTTACTGCAAATCCCAGCCGTCGTTGCAGCTGCATGGTGGCTTGCAAACTTGTTTGAGTTGCCATAGGAGAGGATCCTCTCACCAACCAGTCGTCGAGGTACGGGTACACGTGATGGCCTTGTTTTCTCAACCACGCTGCAGCTGGTGTTAAACATTTCGTGAACATCCTGGGAGTGGATTTTTGTCCAAACGGGAGCACTGTGAACTGGTAGTGAGTCCGTCCTACCACAAACCTTAGGAACTTTCTGTGTCGTCGACACATTGGTATGTGGAAGTACGCGTCCTGAAGATCCAGCGACGCCAGAAAATCCCCTTCTTGGACAGACCGGATCACTTCCTGAAGTGTGAACATCTTGAATTTTTGTCTTTTCAATGTTTTGTTGAGGTCGCAAAGGTCGAGAATGGGACGCCATTTTCCGTTTGGCTTTCTCACTACAAAGTATCGGGAATAAACCCCCTAACCCCTCTGTGATGCAGGGACCAATTCTATAGCCCCTTTTTGTAGCATAAGCGCTACCTCCTGTGGCAACACGCTCAAGTGGGCTTGAGCCAAAAACGCTGGTGGAACATGCTGAGGGTTGCTGTTGAATTGCAGGGCGTGTCCAAGCCTTACGGTGTCCAGAATCCACTGATCTGTGGTAATTTGCTCCCATTCGCCGACACAATGCCATACCCTGCCTCCCAGGACGTTCGGACGCCCGTCATTGTTGGTCTTTGGGCTTATCTCTCGACGACGAGTAGCCCGTCTTCTTCCAGGAGGTCTGGTAGTCTCGGCGTCGCTTTGCCGCTTGCGAGGCCCGTCTGTAGCCCTGCGACGAGTACGTCGGCCTATTGAAAGGCCTGTCTCTTGATGCTGAGAATCGGGAGTTCCCTAATGCTCCCCTAAAGGGGCGAAAAGAACGAAAATTCCTTCCACTCTGGAGGGCACCCAAAGAACACGCCGTGTCAGAGTCCTCCTTCATGCCCTTTAAGGTCTCATCCACCTTTTCACCAAACAGAAGGTCTCCCTCAAAGGGCATATCCAGCACCTTGTATTGCACCCCAGATCTAAAGTTGGTGCATTTTAGCCACGCTTGCCTCCCTAGAACCACCCCGTTGTTGACTTGTTTAAAACCTGATTCTGCGAGGTCTACAACGATGTTAATAGAATGATTTGAGGCCTCCTCACCTTCTCGGACGAGTAACATCGCCGCTTTCCTATGTTCTTCTGGAAGATGCTCTAGTATAGCAGCCAACTGGTGCCACATCTCTCTATCATACTTGGCCATTATAGCCAGAGAGTTGGCGGCCTTCAGTGTCGTCACCCCCACCGACAACACCTTCTTGCCAAAGGCATCCTGTCTCTTGGCCTCGTTCTCTGGGGTGGTCGAGCATTTGTGCTGGGACCTTGTTTTTCTCGCCGCCGCCGCTGACACTACTGAGTCTGGGGCTGGTTGGGAGGATAGACACTTGGGGGTGGATTCTGGAGCCTTAAGTTTCTTCTCCAGTCTACCTTTAATGGCGGGTTCCGAGAAAGGATGACGCATCGTCCGTAAACCCTCCTGCCACACATGATCCAGGATGGGCACCGAGAAAACCGACCTCTTCTCCTCCCCATGTGGTCGAATAGAAAACAGTCTTTTTTCTCTTCCTCCTGAGCTAATCCGAACTCGGTACATGCTTTGCTCATCATGGCATGAAACGACCCAATGTCGTCTGGGGGGACGGTTGAGCTGGGCTCCTTGGGGGTTTGAATTCTGCCTCCGACTCCCACGTTGGATCCCTACAGGGGGACAACGAAACATCCGATAAGGACCCTCCATCTGAGTCTGACAGCTCCCCTTCCTCCTGACGTGCATCCTGACGCGTCGGTACAGCTGTCGTCATTGTCGGAGTTGGCTGACGGGAAGGGCCAGGTTCGTCGACCGTTGCTTTGGGCGGAGTTGCCACCTGAGGTAATCTTTCGTCCAATTTCTTTAACAAGGTCTGCAATGTGGATAGAACTTCTAGTGATAGAACAGACTGTGGGTTAAGAAGAGGGGTTGTAACTGCGATATTAGTTCCACTGGAAAGAGTTAACTTGCTAACCCCTTGTAACCTGAGCTCTGCAGGCCCAGCTATCCTCTCACACTCCTCTTTGACAGAGGACACCGACAAGGCCGCCTCTTGCTGCAGCAAGGACTCTGGTAAAACCGGGTCGAATACCTTCGGTCGCCAGGCTTCCTGTGGAATCTCCGTCGATGAGGCTAAGGTTGGGCCAGCCGTCGTCGTAGCCACTACCTGTGGTATAACAAAAAAGACGAAACCAACTGCGTCATTGGTAGTGAGGGAGTCGACGATCTCTCCGCCGTCGACGACGGTGGTGCCTGCACAGTTCCTTGAGACGTTCCCGCCTTTTTTGCACTTGACCTGTGTTTCTCAGACTCTCTACTCGAGGATGATCTATGGTGATCACCTGAGGAGGAGGATTTCGACTTCTCCTTTCTCTCCTTCTTAGACGAGGGAGATGATGATGAGGTTTTCTTCAGCGAAGACTCCCTTGCGGAATGGCTTCCCGACGGCCCTTTCTCCGCCGGGTGTGGTTTCTTCACCGGGGGTTCGGCCAATGCCGAACGGCGGGGTGCCCCTGAGGATTTTGATGCCGAGGCCACGCTGCGCGTGAAGCCTAGCTCCATTGCTTAACCAGGCCACTAACCGCCGACTATGGCCTTTAAGAGTCTTTCGGGAGAAGCCCTTACATATGTGGCACTTGTCTGCCGAGTGGGGAGGGTGTAGAGAATATATGCAGTCCATATGTCCATCCCCCTCATACACTTTCTTTAGCCCGCACGTAGCGCACGGGTGGAACAGAGCTTTTCCAGACATCAGGAAAAAATACAACGAACAACCTTGACAAAACAATCGGTGACGCGAGGTGATCCCACTGCTTTGGAAGACGGTTGAAATCTGAAGGGAGCCGCAGGGGCGGGGAATTTATACGGCCACGTCCTATTGGGGCATGCGTGGACAGCCTCAAGAACGACGTGGGTAGGACACAAAAGTGTCAAAGTTTTCCTAGGGAAAAACGGCTTTATAAATGTACCGAGGGTTCCCAGTCTGACGACGGGGAATATTCTAAGCACGTGAATCCATGAAAGATCCAATGCTGGAGAACATAAAGTACACCTTAACTTTTCCGTACAGGTTGCCCAGGCGGGGTGGAGTCCTCACACAGTATTGTCTCTTTACATTAAAGAAAGCAGTCTACCTATGTTCTATGTATTAATTGCCTTTCTACAGTAATGGATGATTAACCCTTGACTAATAATTTAAATGCTTTTTAAAACTGTCACCAGTTGGTGCATTATAACTGCATTTAAAAAGGTAACAATGGTACCACATAGGACTGTATATATTAAGTTAAATTGCCTGATTAGATTTCTAGTACTAATTGAGTCTTATTTATTTGTGTATATCTACCTGACTTTTTACCCTTTAACAAAAGGACGGAATCATCACCTAACAGTGTGTGGGCATTCCATTATGGGGAGCATGGGGATTCACTGTATCTAAGAACCAGCCTGCATCACCTCCCTCGAGTCTTAGCCTTGGTTGCTCGTCCACAGTTGCCATTTGAGAACCTTGGCTGGGGTGCTCTGTGACCCAACCATATAGTGGCTAACATTAACTGTTACTCACCGGAGTGACTAACATACTCCTGGTCCATAGTCCCCTTTCCTCCATACGGTATAGGCGTCCTTCGCTAGGGACAGGAACGGAAACCTTTTCACCAGAAAGATAACACTATCCCTTGAAATGTATACACGCGTGGGGATGCTGCCCTGGGAGCATGCGCTCCTTTAACCCTGCCCGCCGGCACCACACATCAGTCCCCTTTGAAGCGTCGGCTTTATTAAACTGCTCAACCTCTCCGCTCTTTATTAGGGGGAAGGATGGTGGGACGTATGGAGGAAAGGGAACTATGGACTAGGAGTATATTAGTCACTCCGGTGATTAACACTTAATTACTCCTACGTCCTGTCCCCTTTCCTCCATACATCCCACCATCCTTCTCCCTAATATGGGCGACTACCACTGATACAACCACCCTGGGAAAGAGAGCTTGACACTCTAGGCAAATGGGTTACGAAGGACAGCCTGGCCAAATGCTAAGTCAGCCCTGGCACTGGTATCCAGACAGTAATGCTTGCAGAAGGCCGATTAGGTGGCCTTGTCACTGCCCTAATGGTCACCTGCCACAGTATGTGATGCTGGAAGGCAACAGCCGCTGCCTTGGCCCTGATCGTGTGTGCGTGCATGCCCCTTGGCGATTCCTTGCTGAGCCTTGCATGGCTGCAATCATCCATCTAGCTATTGAGGGTTTGGACGCTTGCTGTCCAGGTCTTGCTGTCTCCCAAAAGTAACGAACAAGGCGTCCGTTTTGCAAAAGCCCTTGGTTCTGTCAAGATAGAATTTCAGTGTTCTTCTGACATCTAAACAGTTGCAAACGTTCTCTGCATCTTCCTTGGGGTTTGGGCGCCGAGTACAACGTTAAGGTCCCAGAATGGGTGCGGGCGTCTGACAGGCAGGAACAGCCTGCTTACCCCCACCAGATGTCTTTTAAACAATGGGTTGGAGGATAGAAAGAAAACCTGTCCAAGTTCCTGTTTATGCCTATAGCTGCTAAGTATGTCCAGCAGGTGTCGACCTGAAACCCTGATAGTTGGATAGATAGGCAGAAAAAGACAACACCTGGTCCAGAGTGAGAGTTAGCAGGTCCACTCCGCTTTCCTTGGACCAGAAGCAGAATCTGGTACATTTGATTTTGTACGGTTTATGAGTAGACTGGCTCCTTCTATGATTTCGAGGTTGTCCCGAGAGAGCTGGAGATGTTGAAGAGTTGAGTGCTCAGGTACCAGGCTGCTAGTGCTAGCCTCTCCAGAGAAGGGCAGTTTACCACCTCCCCCCTGGCTGAGCCAGAAGCGGGCCGTTCCCAAACAGGAGCGTTACCTCTGGCTGGGCTGACAGCTGCCTAAGGTCTGAGAATCAAGGCCTGGCTGGCCAATGAGGCGCTATGAGAATGAGACGCAGCCAATGGGTCTGCCTGATCTTGCATGCAACTTTGTGGGGTAGGAGGAAATGCATATGCCCACAACCCGACCCAGGGGATCAGAAGCGCGTCCCAGAGGGAGCTGTGCCCCCCTTCCCTCTCAGAATGCGAACTGTTGACAAGTCTGGTTGTTATCTGTCGCAAATAGGTCTGTGACCCGGTGACCTCACCTGCTGAAAATGTCTTGAAGGACACTCTTGTTCAGTTTCCACTTGTAGTTGGCGTAGCCTAAGCGACTGAGTCTGTCCGCCTCTCAGGTTGGAGTCTCCCAGCAGGTGCACTGCCGAGAGTTCTATGCCATGTGCAATCGCACACTCCCAGATGCTGAGGGTCAGCCTGCATAGGGGCAGTGATCAGGTGTCCCCCTACTTGTTGAGGTAGTGCATGCAGGTAGAGTTGTCCTTCCGAATGCCAACTGCGCTGCTCCTGATTAAGAGGAGGAATTCCTTGAGCGCGAGCCAAATGGCCATCATTTCCAGCCAGTTGGTGTGATTTTGTTGTTGCTCCTGGACCACAGCCCATGTACTGAATGTGTCGCCAGCGTAGCCCCCCTACCCCTGGAGCGAGGAATCCGTTGTTATATGATATGATACGCCGGAGGCGGCCTGAAAGTCCTGCCCACCATGAGGTTCGTATCCTGCCCCCACCACCTAAGCTTTTGCTCTAGGTGAGTGGAAATAGTGACTGGGGTGCCTTGATGACCAGACTCCTGATCCCAGGATGTTGAAAAATGCAGCTGCAGCCTCCTCATTCTCAACCTGGTGTAAGGGATAGCCAGAAGGCATGATGCCAGTACACCCAGAAGGTGCTGGTACCACCAGGCTGTAGTCAGTGCTCTGCTGAGGAAGTGAGCGACAGCAGCTCTGATCACTGCCAACTTCTCCCCAGTGGGCAACACCTTGCACCTCTGTGTATCCCACAGCAGCCCCAGAAACACTAGCGTGTGTGTAGGGGTAGAGATGATACTTCTGGAAGTTGATGGAGTACCCCAGTTTGTAGAGTGTAGTCATGTACCTGTCTGCTGAGTACCTGACCTGCTCCCTCCCACCCCCACGGATTAACCAGTCATCGAGGTAAGGATATACATGGTGGCCCTCCGACGTGGGTAACCACCACGTTCATTAGTCTTGTGAATACCCTTGGCGCCGAATTCAGGCAGAACAGCTGAACCTTGTATTAAAATGCAACCCCATGACCCGGAACCTGAGGAAGGATCGGTGAGATTGAACTATGGGGACGTGAAGATATGCGTCTTTCAGATCCAGGGAATACATTAAGTCCCCACACACAGCGTGTCCGCTATAAGAGCTGGTGTCAACATTTTGAACTTGTATAGTGATAGATATAGATTCAGGAAGGATAGATCTAGGACCACTAGCAGGCGGCCCGGTTCTTTTTTTGAATTGCAAAGATGCAGGAGTAAAAGCCCTGCCCCTGCTGAAGGGGAGGGGCCTCCTCCACCACCTCGCTCTCCACAAGGGAACGTATCTCTGCTAAGATAGGAGTCCTGATCTGTGGGAGCCAGGGTTTGCGGGACAGTGGTGGGTGGAGGGGGGAGGGGGGGAAGAGGGCAGTAGGGGAAGCGAGAAGCTTGAGGAGACTACCGAAATCACCCAGGAGCTCGTAAAGCGTGCACACCAAGCTTTACTGTGTAGGGCCAACCGGCCTCCGACTGGGGTGCTGTGGATCTGATGCGAGCTGTCATTGCTTCTTTGGGTCAGAGGCTGATGACTGGGAGGGGGACTGAAAGAAGCCCTTGTGTGAAGACTTCTGGTGTTTTTGCCTATGTTGGCTTGCCGACCTATCCGGTTGCCTGGTCCGTCGGTTCTAGAAACCCCTGAAAGCGCCAAAGGACCAGCCTCTGTCAGTGTGAGAGTGGCCCTGTGCGAATATTTTGGCTGCTGGTTTTGTGAGAATGGCCAGGGATTTGGCAGTCTGCGAACATCTAGGTCCTCATCCGTCGTGGAATGGAACAAGTCGGCGCCCTCGAAAGGCAGTTCTAGGATTCTGTCCTGAATGTCAGGGTCGAACCTGGTCTCCTTAAGGCAGGCCGTCCTACGCATGTCTGTTGCCACACAGGTTGCCCTGCTAGTGGTATCTATGTGCGCCACTGTGGCTTCCATTATGTCCTGTGCCACTAGTTTTGCTATGGCAATCCCGCCTTGAAGGAGACTTGTTTGTCGGCTAGAATGTCCAGGAGGAAGTCAACGTTTTCCCTCCACAGCTGTTGATTAGCAGCCACCAGTATGGCATCAGCGTTGGCCTGTATAAAGTGGAGCCCTGCATTCTTTTCCATAGGCCTCAAGCATTTTTTCTTCCTTGCCCAGGACTGCTGACGTTGAGGTGCTCGCCGAAGAAGTCTGAGACTTGGCGTTAATAGACGCTGTGGCAATTACTGACAACAGCGGCTGGGGGTGAACTGACAAGAGCAGAGTGTCGCCCTCCACCTGCATGAATTTTGCATCGTCTTATTTACTGGCTGAGTGGAGTGAGGCTTGAACCAACCCTTTTTAGCCAGAGCCTCCACGTCCTTCTTCAACAGGATGTCAGATCTGGATTCCGCCTTAATGGTGAGTACTTCTGCCAGTACCCCAGACTCTGGCAGCTCCTTCTGGGGCAGAGGGATGCCCAGGTACTGCGCTAAGCCAGCGATTCTATCATGAAATGCCCCCGACGAAGAAGGCGCATCCTGTTTATCCTCATCAGTGTCTTGCTGGTCAACTGCGTTAGAACGGGCCACTGGGTCCATAGGTCTTAGGTCTGCTACTGGAGCTGACCCAGGCACTGGTGCTGGAGGTGTAGTTGCTGCAACCGGAGCCCCAAGAGGCATGGGCAGCGGTGGAGGTGCGGGATGTGCAGGCAGAGGCAGTTGTATGGGAGGAAGCATGTCCTCAATTATGCCCTCAAGAATGTTTCCCACCTGTGGAGACCTCATAAGGGACACAAACTTGTTGAAGAAACAATCCTCGCAGGCGGGCTGGGTGTTGTGAGCACATCCCCTCAATGTATTAGGCTTGCCCTGTGAAGATTAGGTATGAAGTGGTCCAAATGACCAGCATCATAGGAATCCCAATCCGCCCTGGCCATAGGTTCGCGCTTTAGCGGTTCACCCTGTTGGCGGGCCTGGCCTGGCCACCATCTTGCCTGCTGTTAGGCAGAATCCTGTGCAGTGCCCTTAGGGACCATTACACACAATTAAGACTACAGGTGGCAATACAAGTTTTACCTTTGGTACAAGCTCGCACTACTATGTCAGAGTGGTAGCAGTGGCAGAGCAGCCAGGCTTATCTCAAGAGTATATGAGCAGTAGCAGAGATTACACAAAGGGACCACAATTACTGTGACTCAAGCAAACACTGAACCATGGTTTCAGGTCGAAAAATGTAAGTACATTTATTTTAAAACTATTTGTTATAAACACAACACTTCTATTAACGTTAAACACAAACCACATGTCAAATATACTACAACTAACCAATTCACATTGTACAGTATGTCTCAAGGGAAGTACCTTGTGTTTGAATGAACCAGTGTTATGAACAAAACACGTTACCGTGAATACGATTGCAATCACTTTTTGACAGTTCGGTCTGCTAAATAAACGCGTATCTGTGACATGAAATGTTACCAGGGCCAAAACACACTTAGCACCTGAGATACCCAGAGGGAGTTGGAGGCAAAAATCACAGGCAATATTTTGGTTGGGCAGACAGAATCGAGAAATGCTCATAGACAAGAGTTCAAAAGTCAAAGGGCCGGAGCCAGGGTCAAGTGACACCGGGGGCTTGTTGCCAAAGATCACACAGTCAGATAGTTCACGAGTCAACGTAGCCAAGAGTACTTCAATATTGTCAATGTTCGGAAGCAAAAGTATATGAAGGAGGGAAGACAAGGGCAAGCCTTGGAAATGAAGGAAAGGGGTTCACCCAGTTTCCTCAAGCAGAACACAGTACCTTATTCCAATGGTGCAGCTGGTGCCCTGGCAGTTGTTCCTGTTGGTTTCCCACAGACCCACGATTCCTGAAGCTTCGTTGTGAAGGAGGACGTCTGAAGGTGGTCTGCACCACACAGGGATGAAGCTGGCAGCAGCGACAACGAATAAAAGGTGCGCTCCTTAAAAACAGGAGAGGCTCTTCAAATGGCTATCCGGACCACTACAGCTGTGTGCAGCGATTTCGACCAAGGAAGAGGATCCTCTGGCTGTGGAAGATGAGCTGGTTATCCCCACCAGGCTCAAGGAGAAGACGACTCCGGACTGGACCTCATCTTAGTCGTTGAAGGGTAGATAGACTGCAGCAGGGCTACACCGGGACGGGGTAGTTGCGGCAGCCGCCATTCTCTCCACTTCTCTTCGGTTCCTTGTAGTTCCAGTGACGACTCTCTGACTTCTAGCCCAAGAGACCTGCCTTTTATGCGAAAAAACCCCCATTCACACAGCCTGGCTGTCAATCATCCAGCAGGGGGGTTGTCCAGCCCGGATAACCACCCTGGCCAATCATGACAAAGTGCGACTTGGGTTTCCGAGGATACCCTGCGTAGGGGGTGACTACACCCCTCCCACACATTCAGCCCACCTAGACACCCAGGCGCCTTGAGGAGGGCTTCTACGTAGAATCCCGCCAAAAGAAAGTGAACAAAGAAGGCAAACCTAGTTTGCCGCGCAAAGTAAAACACAAGAAGGAGTTTAACAAAAAGAAATGGGGAATAAACCGCACCAGAGCCAAACGGAAAAGATTTGGTCAAGTGGGTTTAAGTTTGAGGCTAACACAATAGTCTTCAATATTACCACGGTTATATAAAATAACTACGGTAGAAATTTAGGGTAGATACCACTGCCACCAGCCATGTCTAAACGTTAAAAGAGCGAAACAATGCTCTAGGAGGTACAGATAAAAAGAGTTAAGAGTTAACCCTTTCAGCACGCCATGTAAGATGGGGTGTACTGGATCTGTGGTTAGTTTTGACTAAGTAAAGTTAATGGTAACTTTACCCTTTTCTGGGGGACAGTAGTCACCTCAGAAATGGATTCGGTGGGAAGTATGAACGACAACCCTGTGCCACCGCACAGAAGGTGCTGTGTAACACCACACAAAGAACGGGGCTACTGAAGTGGTGTACTAGAGAGCCCACAATCCCAAAAACAGGTAAAAACACATAGCAAAATACAAAAGAGTGGTGAAAAGCTCACACTCTTACCAAGTGGAAAAGAAACAACTCCAGAGATCCAGCAAAGCTGCGGAGGGACTCACTAGGTAAGGGAAATTAGCCATGAAATGAGATTTCTCCCTAACACCTGCGCGCACTTCCATCTTGTCCGTGCCCTTCGCACGTGGGACCGTGGCTGACGCAGGCCTGTGCCCGGCCTGCATGCCTGAACACATTGGCTCTGCCCCACCCTGCATCTCAGGCGTGGGCCTAGTAGGCAGTTCGTCCTCAGCCATGTGGCCGGTAATGCTGTCTGCGCTGCGTGTAGGCGCCTCCTCAGGCGTGCACCCGGTAACAGAGCGGAGCCCCTTGGGATGTGTCCCGATACCAGAGCCAGTAGGCTCCTAAGCGATAGAGCCGGTAGGGCCTTTAGACCCCTCTGCCGTTAAGCCGGTAGCTCAAAGAGCCTCTGTGTCCTTCCTGCCAGTGTGAGGGTCCGACCGACCCTTCCCGTAACCGGGCTTTCCCGGAAAGGTATTGCCATTGAGGGGTGCTTTAGAGAAGAGTATGCCTACCTTCTTCGTCTTCCAGTATACTTATTCCTTAATGCTCTCAGGCTGGAGAATAACTCTCCATTGCGAAAGCCGGTTTCTGAGGGACCGGGGCGTGAGAGCGTCCCATGCCGAGCAGCCTTCCCATCTGTGGGGACCCCAAGGCACCAGAGGCACAGCGCGTGCAGATACGAGGTGGGAAAGAACCATCAAAAAATGGGCACCTGCTGAAGCCAGCTGCGGCTGACAAGCGACAGGGACAGGCTAGGGCACCAATGGATGGTGTTCTCAAACCCTGAATATAGATTAAGAAAAATATTCGGGAAAGCGCATGGAATTACGAGGCTTACCCAGGAGCACTGGTGAAAGCGGTCCGCTCCCGTTGACGTGGAAAAGAGGACTTGTGTGGCGCCGGTGGGAGGGGTTAAGGGAGCACATGGTGCCAGGGATGCGCCCCATGCACGTATACATTTAAAGGGAAAGTGTTTTTTTTCTGGAGAAAAAGCTGCCGTTTCCCGTCCCTAGCGAGGGACACCCATACAGGATGGAGGAAAGGTGACGTGACATAGGAGTAAGTACAGCTACCCGCCTCCAGTCTTTACAGTAAGCATCCTGGAGGTGGAGCTGTTAAGAGGTTTTCAATTTATGGGTAATTTTCCCTCCAGTTGTGAACCCCCTAACTTTTTGCTTTTGTCTGACCATCCTAGCCTGACTTTTACCAGTGGAGTCCAGCCTTCAGCTGTACTCCGCTCGGCTTTTGCTCATCTTGTTAAGGGGAAAACTTGACATGCCCTTCAGACTGTCAGTACTGGGAGACTTTGTTTGCCTTAGTCTTTCACTGTGTTGCCATTTCTTGACAACATTTTATCAGTGCACAATGTACCTTCCAGTACAGTGTGCTGGGGTCTCTTATTTTTAAGGCCCTAGGCAACCTCGATGGATTTTTGGTGAATCTACAAGTGTGTCCAGGAAAGACCTGGTGGCAGCAGTTACTTTTAAGGCATGTTTGACCCTTTTCAATGGTCCAAACAGCGTTTACCGCATTTAGCCCAGGACAGTGGCCAGTGCCTAAAATGGCCATGCCACATGGTCCTTTGATCTGTCCTTTGGGCATTTTGTCCCTTTGCCTTCCCCCGGTCGAGCAGACCCAGGGAATTCCTTATTCATGCAGACTCCCGCACAAACCGCAGCTTTCGTGGGCTTCTGCATGCCTTGTGTGTGCGCCCAGGATGTGGGCTGGAGCTGTCTAGTTCCAATACACATAATAGGTGCCAGGATGTCTGGTGTGCTGGGATGACAGACCACTGTGGTCCATGATTGGTCCATGCCTGGAATGGTTGAATGTGAGCAGATCTCCTATTAGTTTCTCTTTGTTTAGGTGCGAAGGAGATTTCGGATAAGAGAAGGCACTCCAGACCTATTCCAGGTCGATCTTCTGAGTTCACACCGAACTTAGTAGACAAGCCAAGTATCCAGACCAGAAAAAACAGATCTGTGGAACCGCTGGTGACCCGCTGGAAGCTTTGGCACTCTGACTCCGCTGTTGTCCCATCGGAGCCCCTGTTTCTCAACGATCACAGAAGGCCTGCAAGGGCGCTTTGACCCATTGGAGTAGTGGGACTACCTACTCTCGGCACCTCCTGCTTAAACTGCAAACAAGCCTCTTCGGAAGTGTTCCTGGACCACCCAGTGAACTGACCAGCTTGTATGGGATCTTTGCCTTGGAACCGCCGCCATCTCGAGTTTTGAACTGAGACTTTGGGAACCGTAAGCTCTTGGTAAAAGGCACTCTCCCGCCGAGTTTTGTACACCTAGCATTCCTAGGTCTGGAACTAGGAGAGTTTGCCTGAACACGAGCCTATGCAGTGCCAGTGTCGCCCAGCTGTGGTGACTAGATTTCGTGGGTGCCTTGCTGCTGTGCCCCTCGTGCCCAAAGACGAGCTGCAGTGGAACTGGGCCGATCCCTTCCCCAGGAGCGGAGAGAGCACTGCTGTCCCGCCACGGACTGAGGTCCCGACACGCAACCCCTGAAAGCCAGAGAGATATGTAACTGCTGCACTCGCACCTGCAAGAGAACTGAACTTGACTGGCGAAGTCTGGTCCGGACTGCGTCGAGGGTCGGTGAGTACTTGCAACACTTATCGGTGGACCCTGGCGCATCCATAGACTTTTACGCACGATTGTCCCCCAAGGGCCACTCACCTATACTCTATTCTTCATTGCCTTACCCCCCTTCTTTAGACACCACAGCCCCTTGAAGAGACCCGTTTTTGTACTTAATGCACGATCCAGTGCTGCCGCGCTGAACGTCCCTTTGAGCACAAGGCTCCACACGGGCTTGGACTGCCTACTAGTTAGGGTTGAGACTCTTGAAGAATTGTCTAAAGTATATTTGCACGGTCTGACCCTCTTCTGTTACAGGTTGTAGATCATACTTGTTGAATATTCCTTTAGGCCAATAGTTACTGTATATATGTGCCCTGGTATAGTGTTGTCTTAGTATTGGTAATATTGCTGTGGTTTCTTCTTGTGTTTGACTTAAGGCCTTTAATAAATGCATATGTATTTTTGATATATACAACAGATTGAGAGTAATTTGTGGTGGTGTTTACTGTGTGGGCTCATTGTGGTTTTTTGATCACCCTCACCCCTCCTGAGACCGCTGCCAATGATACCTCGATTGTTCTGGCTTGTCCAGAAGGTTACCCTGTTCCAAGAAACTAGGATGGCCTTCTGAACCTCTGCCCACCAGGTCAGAGTTCAGAAATCCATCTTAACAGGAGTGGCACCAACCAAAACTGGATCTCCATGGACTGAAGGCTCTGCAATTGTGTTACCATCTTGAACTTGTTCATCCTGAGAAACTTGTTCAAGCAACTCCGGTCCAAGATGGGTGGCAGACCTCATCCTTTGGGACCAGAAAATAAAGGGAGTACCACCCTTTGTTCCTTTTTGCTTGCAGCACAAATTATGTGGCATTCTTCTTCAGCAGTCAGACAATCTCCTGCTGTAGGAGTGTTCAAGGAATGGTGCAATAGACGCACACCTACCGTGGTGGGATAGAAAAAATTATCAAAGCAGTTTTGAAGCTGGTGCTGCACTGGAGGGGACTGAAGCAGGAAAGGACTGGGGGGGGGAGGTTCATCCTCTTCCTCTGAATGTTCTTGAATATGTTCTTTGCTCCTGTCTGGCAGCTTGTTGTTTTCCCATTTGGCCAGTGAACTGTAGCAGTTGCAACTCTTTTCCTTCCATTGGGGTGTGGCCTGCGGAGGCTGGCGCACAGCCGTGATCAGTGATTTTGCTGCTGCCTTACAGGCTGTCATCTGCTTTACGATCAAACAAGTGAGATCCATCAAAAAGCAAGTCAAGTTGCTTAGATTGCACACATTGTGCAAATCCTTACTTTCGGAGCCAGGCAAACATCTGTGAAACTGAGCTTGAAGCCATTGCTCTCCCAACGCAGTCTACTGCGTCCAAAACTGATTGGAGTGCTTTGTAACCAGGTTCTTAGCCACCCTTCTTGATGTTAAGGAATCCATCCCTCATATCTCCCACACCCAGTGATGTGCTCTGCCGCATCTGCCCATAAGGTGCGCATATATTTGGCGATCACATGTGTTGTATTAAAGGCTTTCAGATATGTGCTGCCTGATGAAACTATTTTTAGCTGAGCTCCATACCTCTGGTCATCCCCGTTAGGGGGTAGGATGGTTAAGAGATTGCTTTAGCTTTTAAAGTCGCAGTTTGAACCACCAGGGTGACATGAGTGGGATGCCTTGAAAAGAAGTCTGGTCAGAGGAGGCTATTGTATTTCTTGACTAAATCTTTGTGCACTGCTGGGACCATGCAGTGTTTTATTTCCATAGCTCTAATGAAGGATCTTTGATGGCAGCATGAACAGGCAGGGCAGGTTACACCCGGGTTCCCCTGCCAAGGATGTCTGTTGAGTCATACTCTTATTCCTCTAGCACAGGGCCATCAGCCCAAAGCATTTGTTACTTTTGCTATAATGTTTCTCTAACTCGCATTAGGATGGGCATGAGGATCAGTCTGCTCGAGTTCCACCTCTGCAGAGGTGTCTAGCCCTTAAAATGTAGTGCTAATTAAGCTAGTCTGTCATCTTGTGGCTGGAAGTCTTCGAGGGCTCAAGTCTTTTCCAAAGGTACAAATCCAAACGAAAATCAGGTTGTCGTCCTCGTAAAAATGGATCTGAATAAGCCCATGAAATGCTTCCTGGATTTAAAGCGAACCTCGAAGTCCAGGATTCGTCCTCCGTTGGTGTTGACGGGCCCGTCCAAGGCAGCGCAAAAACAACATCAAAGAGCACAGAGATGAAGGCGTTGAGGGCTCTCGAATCATTGAGGTCTTAACTGTCCGCAGGCTCTTGGACATGCAGGAAGGACAGGATTATAGACTCTCAGGGAACAGAAATGCGAGACGGATACATAGGTAGAGATTTATCACAAGTCGACATTTTGTCAAATGATAGGGGGTGAGAAAAACGCCCATCTTTCCCTAACCTAACAAGGGTTTCCCTAGCTAACAAACTGAGGCTAAAGGAAAATGACCTAATATCCAGATGCATATGTCCCTCACACAAATACATACAACACAAATCATACAGGAATTGTTTTGCGATTTCAATTAACATATGAATTCAAACACAAATGTTATAAACAGGAATCATTTTGTCCAGGGTTGGATCCCCTTCCCCTGGATGAAATCAGGATTTTCCAAAATGTTAAGTTTCAGAAAAGTTCTTTGCATTAGCCAAGTTCCACTCAAGATAGAAATTAAAGTTAATTTCATTCAATATATCCTTCACTTGGCAAAGTGACCGTCTTAGTTCAAAACACTTGCAAACAATAGTTAAAGTTTCCACAACCTTCGTCTTGGTAAACCAAAAGACTTCCCCTTGACACTGCAAGTCAGTAGTCAAGATACATGTTCTCTTCAGCTCAATCAATTGTTCTCACGTCACATTATTTCTTTAGAAACATTTTAGTCAGAATGGTTATACAACACTTCATCAAACACTGCAATGGATTTGCCACTTCTTTCCACCACAACCTTCAACCACATTCACAGTACTTAAAGTTATCTTCTCCTTGGTCCTCTCGCCTGGCAGGACTAATCACTATTTGTCCCTTTGCTGGTTTACTCGCCTGCCAGGATAAAACTTCTTCTACTACTACAACAACTTGTACTCTGTAGTAAGGCTTGTCAACACAATTGGCATACAGTTTCTTTCTCCAACATACTGCACAAACAGATAATAGCTCACACATCTATCTGCTTGCCATAAGCAATGCAGGTTATACCTCTCTCGCCCTTGTTCTTTGTTATAAGGAGGGTTTTTCTCTTGCTGTATTTGATTTTCTTTTACACAACCTGTTAGGCAGAAACCTGTGCAGTTCCCTTAGGGACCACTGCAAAAGGCTTAAGACTACAGGTGTTGGCGGTAAACCCAATTGGTAGCAGTCTGTACCACCCAGATTTACCTGGTAGCTGTGGCTGAGCAGCCAGACTTCTCTCAAGAAGCGTTACAGTATATAGAGTATACAAGATAGGTACCAAAATACAGTAGCACAAGCAAACACTGACCAGAGCTTTGGTATCAAAGTATATCATTATTTATTTAAAGACACACTTATAGAAACACTCCAGCACTATTATTGTAAGCAAATTCAAAACACAGTCACTATTAATATATATACATCCCTTATTCCTTATTCCTTATTAGACAAGTCTTAGTTAACACCACTTATTTTCAGACACAGGTGAGCGCTTAACTAAAGATGGCACTCCAATAAGTTATCAAAAAAGGGAGGGAAAGGCAGAAATTAGAAAAGCACACAACACTAATACTTCAGAAGCACTCAGCAAGGCAGGAAAGTCAAAGTCTACTTGTGAGCAAAAAGTTCAGAGGCCAGGCTCCCTCTTAGAGAGAGTAGAACACCAATGCGCCCAAGATCACACAGTTTAAGAGGCTTGAAAAGTCTTGCAGAGAGTTCAAAAATGAATTAGTTCAGCTCAGAAAAGTTCAGTTAGCCAGCCTAGGGTCAGCCCAGGTGGTAAATCGAGGATTTAATAGACACCCCGAACAGACCGTTGCAAGGGAGGCTAGGCGGACACATTACCTTTAAAATGGAGAGGATCCTCCAGCGGGGGCAGTTGTTCCTGGCAGCGGGTGCAAGTCATGGCGTCGCCCAGAGGAAGAGAAGATCTCGACGTGGAGGAAAGCTGAAGGTCGTTGCACTGCCAGGGAAGAAACCAGCCACAGAGTTCTCCGGTTAAAAGGTACTACCCTTTTATTCGCGGTAGTGGTAACACGTGGTATCCCGGTTGCCGGGGTGCTTGGCACAGGCAAGGCGGCCACAAGATGATCCGGGAAGGCGAAAAGGCGGGCAAACTGGTTATCCCCACCAGTCAAAGGAAGAAGACTCTTCGGGATGAAGATCTCCTCTGTCGTAGGAAGAAGTGGTGAGGCGGTTCAGCAGGGCTCGACCGGTGGTGTCATCGTTGCAGGTCGGCTCAGCTTCTCCCTCTTCGGATTCTTTGGTCCTGTGGCGACTTCTCAAGTCCCAGTCCCCAAAGCCCTGCTTTTATGCAGAAAACCCCCATTCATCAGTCCTAGCTGTCACTCAAACATGCTAAGTGGTGAGCCGGCGGGCTCACCACTGGGCCAATCACACAAGAGTGCAACATGAGTTGCCGAGGCAACTCAGTCCAGGGTGCCTAAACCCCCTCCTACACCCCGTGTGGTTCCCAGACAGAGTGGCACCACTTTGGAGGGCTTCTGTGCAGAAGCCCACCAAAAGTGGAACAAAGGGCTCAACTTTGGGTTGGAGTCACAGAGCGAACACAAACGCCATTTTGGAACCGAGTTCTGGCAAAAAATACCAACCAGTGAATATTAAATAAATAAACCGGCGGTATGTATGAAGCTATGTTAAAAAGTATTAGCCTCGAACAATGGGAAAATCCCATAGGAATATATTCGCGGTCGAATATAAAAAGTAGTATCCACTGCCACCAGCCAAAACTCGATCAGGGGGGACTGGACAGTGCCCCCTCGAACAGCCGCCCCAGGGGCAAACGAATTTCTCCTACCACACGCCCACAATATGATGGTTTGTACTGGTTCTGTTCACAATTTAGGACTAGTAAAGCCAATGGTGACTTTACATGCCCTCGGAGACAGTAGTCAGTCCCAGGGTACGGAGTCTATGTTTGGGGGTCATTATGACACCCCTGTGCTACGGCACGGAGGGTGCTGTGTAACACACATACCAAAAACACATGAAGCCCTATGGAGTAAAAGTCAAAAGGATATCGCAAATCATGTCTAAGAGTGGGAGAAAAAGAGTCTCACTCTTAGCAGGAGAAAAAATTAAACCCCTAAAATCCAGCAAAGCTGCTGGGGGACTCACTAGGTTTGGGAAATTAGCCTTAACAGAAAATTCTCCTTAACACAATTAGAAAAGGATAGGAGAAATGACTTACTGTAATGATCTTTCTATGGATTCTTCTCCCACAGATTCCTCCTCTTGATAGATGTCCTCCATCCAGCTCTGCTGCTCAAAAACGTTTGACAGGGGGCGTAGTGGACCTCGACTCGGCCATCAATCGTCAATCCGTCTTGCTGAGCGATTGATCGTCGGCTCCGGACGTGACATCCGGTATCGTATACATACCACAACACTAAGCCCCATTCTTCAGTTCCCTCCTTTTTTCCCCTGTACCTTAACACTGGACAGGAAAACAATGGGAGGGAGGTTAAACAGCCTGCAAAAAATGTAACAATGGGATACATCCCAACGTGAACCCACAAAATTAGTAGATTAGAAAAATTGATTTTTTTAAATCAAGTGATCAGTAAGATAGAAGCAGTCATCTTAGAGCCATTTTCAGTTGTCTCCTCGCTTGGACAGAAGCGTTAAGTCATAAGGACTTTCAGCGGGGATGGTGGAAGGGGTGATGAGGAATTTGCAGAAAAAGAATCCAGAGAAAGATCATTACGGTAAGTAATTTCTCCTTCAATGGATTGCTTTTCTCCTGCAGACTCCTCATCTTGATAGACTCTTCAAGCAGTTAGTATAACAGATGAGGGCAGATAGCGTTAAACAAGCAGATTTTGCAGACCTGCTCTACCAAATCGTGCATCAGTTCCAGGTGCAACATCTAAAGAATAATGCTTGTCAAACGTATGCAGGGACGACCAAGTGGCCGCACAACATAACGGGAACTCTTCTCTGTAGAGTTGTAGAGGCTGAGACCCCTCCCCGGTGGAATGTGCCCTGATGCAGGGAGGAAGCTCCCTGCCTGCTGAATCCAACGCGACAGTGTTTGCGGGATAAAGAATGGGCAATGAACAACTGGTCGGTCTTCCGAAACTCGGGTACACGAGCCACATAAAAACATAAGGCTCTCTTGGGGTCAAGACAGTGGAACCACTCTTCCTCTTTAGAGGGATGTGGTGGAGGGGAAAAGACAGGCAAATCAATAGATTAAGAGAGGTGAGACTCAAACTATCTTAGGAAGGAAGCCAGGCCCGAAATGCCTGCAATTCACTAACCCTCCTGGCTGACATGATTGCAACCAAGAAAGCAGTTTTAAGAGATAACAGCCTTTTGGAACAAAAGTGCATGGGTTCGAATGGAGCTACCATCAAATAAGTCAAAACCAGTTTAAGATCCCAATCTGGGACAACAAAAGTGATCAGTCGAAATGTATTGAGAAGCCCTTCAGGAATTGGGCTATGACCGGAATAGTGAAGAAAGTACCTTGATCCGGAGACTTTTTGAACACAGACAAGGCTGCCAAATATCCTTTGTCTGTGGTAACCTGAAGGCCTGCTGAGGCCAGTGACAGAAGGAACTCCGTCACTGTAGTGGTGGGGCAAGAGATGGGGTCAATCTCACGCACCCTCCACCACACCTCAAATCTTCCCCACCTGCACGCATACAGAGATATTGTAGACGTTCTGCGTGCAGCCAGCAACACCTCAAGTACTGCCTCAGAGAGGTTCCATTCATCATACCTCATCCTCTCTCGAGCCACGGATGTAGGTTGAGGGAGTCTGAGATCTGGTGAAGCACTCCATCTTCCGACTAGGTCACGAGATCCGGACGCCTAGGTAACCGGTGAGGTGGACAGATCCAAGAGATCGGAACGTTCTCCTTGCCCAGTCCGGGGCGATCAAGATCACGGTTGCTCGAAATCTCTTCAACCTCCTGAGAAACCAAGGAATGACGGGAATCAGAGGGAAGGCTTAGTGGAGATGTAAGGTCCAGTCCACCAGAAAAGCATCCCTCAGTGCGCCGTTAACTGGGAAATCCTACGAGCAAAACTGTTCAAACTTTCTGTAGGTCTCTGCGGCAAACAGATCCACTGCTGGGGTACCAGAGAGAGAAGACCTCTTCCAGGGCTTTCTGGCACACTTCCCACTCGTGTGAGACCATGCTCTGCCTGTTCAGAGCATCCGCCAAACTGTTCTATGTCCCTGCCAGATGAACTGCTGAGACTGAGATCCGGTTCTCTAGTAAACAGAACCATAGGTGCATCGCCTCTGTGTAAAGGGGATGGGCGGACCTGAGGAAGTACAGAAGTACTGTTGGCTGTTGAAGAACTCTGTTACTTTCGATTGAAATTTGAACCCGAGGACGGTTTATGAGGCTGCACTGTTTTTGGGAGTGAAGTGCACTGGACCTTTAAGAAAAGTAATTGCTTATGAACACTTTGTTGTGCTAATATCGGCACCCTTTAATGTGGGTCAGCGTGTGTATTGGGCAAGTTGAGTAAGTTGTTTGCTTGCGATACTCCGCCTTCTGTTTGATCACTAAAGCCCAACCCTTTGTTTTCATTTTAGAAGCCTGAGCTCGCGCTCACGTGACGATTACATCCAGCTTCTGTGAAGAGTTAAATAGCCAGCCCCCTGCGCACCCTGCGCGCGCACTTGAGCAAGTACGGAAGTACTGTTGGCTGTTTGCTGTGCGATGCGCGGTAAGCAGGGGGCTGGCTTTATAAAGTTGTAACATCTACTGGAAAGCATAAACAGCCTTTGTGTGAGGTCTGGGCTAATCTGTATGTGACACCTGAATCAAACCACTGATTATTTACATTTCCCTTTCATAGACGCCAAATAATTATAAAGGGTGTGGTATATAGAGAATATCATAATAGATTATTAGAGTTATGGCTGGGGGTTTGCGTAGTAAATGCAATGAGTTGGCTTCGCTCTCCATCGCATCCCCCTTGACATCCACCGGCATCGACGCAATGGTTTGTAAAGGTCGAACTTCCTATATTGAACCTCCTACGTTAGAAGTTGAAACTTCAAGCAATATGGGGGAAGCTAATTTTCAGTCGAACCCAGCACCTCATGCTGTGATTCATGCCACTGAAACAAGTTCACCTTCCACCATCTTTTCTGCACTTCTACCTTATCATAAGAAGAATCATATTCCAATAGGACTGCATTCAGATTTGGTGCCTGAAATCTGTGTACCATCCTTATTGACTAACCAATCCTCTAATGAACTACATGATTGCACTATCAAAAATATGGCTGCTCTTGATGAACGGATATCTCGAGCTATATGTACATTAACCCCGCTAGTCTGTACCCCTTTGAAGAAGCAAAATGTGACAATGTCACGCTTGATAGGCGATTTAAGTTTTACTAATGAACATGATAAGGACGGACACCGGGATATTAACCATGAAGTGTTGCCACCTCGCCTATCTTATGCCCCTGAATCAACTGATGTATTCATTAGGCCTACCCAATTAGATCTATCAGAAGTGCATTCTCGGCCCACTGAGAAAGATACTCAATCTCCGTGTAACTTTCCAGTGATCATTAAAATACTTGATCTACTGGATAAAGGACACAATTTGACCCATCTGGAGTTAAAAAACGTTAAAGTGACATTACAACACCTATGTTCTCAAATGGATAAGATTGAGGGGTTCATTATTACTGCTGACACTATAAGATCTATTAATAGTCATGCAACGCCCTTTCTTCCGGCGCACTTACAAAAATGCAATCAGCCTAGCGATGAACTAGGAGGTAAGTCTCCTTTGCAGCCGGCAACCACCCCTGTTAGTCGAAGTTGCAATTGCTCTCAGGAAATCAATGAACTGAAAGCATCTGTTGATGCATTGAACTTGATAATTTCATCACATTTTGTCTCGATGCCTCAACAGGAGGACCCTCCGGACAGTCCCTCAACACTTGTGAATGCACTTAATGAGCAACATCAGAGTGAAAAGGGTGACTTTCATGTAGAAGAGAATCTGTCTTTCATGTCATGTTATGTAAAAAAAGCACACTTGAGAGCAACAAAAAGATTTCTGAAGAGGAGAAAAGAAGCCATGGCTAAACAGTTAGGTGATAAGACTGTTAATAATGTGCTACCATCATTACCTGATGTCTCGCATACCATAGGCCTTGAAGAGGCGATAATTCTCTCTCACAAAGAAGGCATTGATGTCCAGCAGTTATCTAGCGAAAAGCCAAGAAGCCCTTAGCCCGATGCTAAACCTGAAAGAAAAATCTTTACTAGGAATCGAAAGGGCTGAGCTCCCTTCTAATGCATGCATGAAAACAACGAAATTGTCAAGTTTTGATTCCAAGCCTAGCGATATATCAAGGAATGCCTCTATGGTAAATGTTGAAATAGGAACTAATGAAGTAGGGAGTAAAGGGACTAAAACAACTACGATTACTAAAATTAAACCCAACTTAAACAGTTACTTTCCGATTTTGGGAAGAAGCTGTACGTCTAGGAATGTTCCCATACCTGAACAATCTTTTGGCACTTCTATTACTGTCACAAACTTGCCTTCGGCAAAACTATATAGTGCTGCTTGTTCTCAGGCATCACGGAGCTTAGGGCTCCCACTGACAATAAAGACATGTAATAATGACAATGTACCAAATAAATTCAATGGTATGGGCAAAATTGCACTAGTAGAAGTTCCATCTGTAAATGATGAATCTGACCATGTCGCATCTTTTAGTGCTAGAGAAAAGACCCTCCTACCAAACTTGGATGCGATGAGGAAAACCATTAGTTCCTCCAAAATGAAAATCTCTACTGAGAAGTAGGACCCTCAAACGATTTTTGCTACTAATCGCATTTCTATACACGGTCCTGCTCTAAGCAGAATCCTGCCTGAAAAAAGCAATGCGGACGCTGTTAGGATTCCTCATGATCCACTCCATATTCTGGATAAAGCTCTCAATGATGGTACATTTAATGTTGAAACATTGAACAGTTATCAACTTTTATGCCTGTGGGGGTGGAAAAGACGGAAAGTATATCGCATTCCAGCTTGGTAAGGAATATTGCTGAGAACACGGATAATGGTCCCTGGGAAACTCAGAGATATGCCCGCAGTGGGGGCCTCTCAAATACTGAAATGCCTACTTTATTCTGCTTCGTCTTTACATGTGCCACAGACCAGAGTTGTAAATCCTCCTTCACCTCAAACTGGTGGGAGCAGTCAGATACCTGTAAACAAAGTGAATGAAAGGACTTACCTGGTTGGCTTTGAAGGGGATACTACCATCATGGATGGGAGACGTATTAATTGCTCCTTCATTTTGACTTTTTTCGCTCGTATCCCCCAATTGAGAATGATTCAATCAGATGATATTTTGAGAGTATCAATAGCTCAGACTAACAATTATAGAGCTGTTTGTTATCTTAGTTCAGAGACTATCTTGAAATTCCTCTGTATTAATCGTGAAGAGATGAAAAACCACAGACTTAGGCTATTTACTTTGGAACTGGAATCTACTGCAGACTACTTTTTAGCATACGTCGATCCCATGCTTACCAAGGCATTGCTGTCTGATGAGACTTCTCAGGCATCTAATCCCAATGCTGAACTTGATTTGCAAGCATTAATCTCGCAGGTAGCAAGGTCAACTGCCATGCCATGGCTCGAACCATTGCTCAACGCCATTGTGGGGTCGACCAAACAGGCTCCAAACCCATAGCTCCTTGATAAAATCCTTTTCAAAGTTCTTTCATGAAAGACATGTGGTTTTTCTAATCTCATGTCATGTGCTCATCGTTATTGCCCGGGGACAAACCAACCATTTTGATTTTACAAGAAACAATGCAGATGAATATTCTCACTATTCCAGGCTATACTACATATTGTGCGCCTGCAAAGAGGTCTCAACAAGGTCGCCCGAGTGGGGGCCTTGCAATTGCAATCAATAATTCTGTTAATTTAAAATCAAAATGGATAATCTCAGTGTGTTGGGTGTATCAGTGGAAACCCAATCGAAGATTATTCCACTCATCCTAATATTATCTTTATATTGGAATCCTGCTGCGGCAGGAATTGATGTAATATTGGAAGAACTCTATGACTGTCTATCAAATATATCTAATAATCATCAGTCCTTAGAAATTATCCTTGGCGGGGATTTCAATTGTGACTGTAGGGACTTCAGTGGGCATGGATTTGTCAAATCCTCTTCCCTATCATCTGTAAGGGTTTCGAAATGTAGAGAGCTCCTTCGTGATTGGGATATGGATATGATAATAAACGGAGATGGGAAACCGCAAATCACTTGGTCACGTAGAAGTAAGACTTCAATAATTGATTTTATATTTACCACGAGGATGCTCACAATGCTTACTTCATCTTTACTGACCAGTCAAATCTCAGGTAGTGATCACGCCCGAATTTCTTGCATGCTTAATATGGAATGCGAACTACTAGCCATTGAACCAGCTTTGGCTTTGGTAGAGAGTGACCGCCCATTGATATGTATTAGATGGAATCATAACCTGTGCCAGCAATTTGTTAAATATGTTTCGCCGGAGGTATGTGCTCTTACCTATTCGAACACTACCAATATAACGCTAACCATCAAGTCTCTTACGGAACTGTTTAAGAAAGCACTCACTTACTTCAGTAAAAAATATACTAAGGTAGAACATCCCCATCCATTTGATGCTATATGTAAATCTTTAAAAAGAGAGAAAAATAGGGCCCCAAGACAACTCAAAATAACTTCTTTGGGAGCTTTGTATTATCAAAAGAAGCGTCTCCAAATACTGAAAGCTTATACAGGATTTCAGGCATGTTCGTATTCTCAACTACAACAGGGAGAATTGCAATCTTATAAAAGCACTAGCATCCCATGATAATAGAGCGATTTGGTGCACACTTAGGAGTGGTGACAAGTCGTCGGCATTGGTAGCGCATAATTGCATATCCAATCAAGAATGGGAAGCTTATATAATAGCCAAATATCAGATGCCAGCTAAATTTGAAGCTGCTTCAGATTTTGAGCTTTGCTATAGTAAGATTGCTCGTTTGGAATGGTCTTTGACAGATATCAAATGGGCTATCTCGAAACTTTCCTTTTCTAAATCTGCCGGTCCGGACGGCCTCCCTCCGTGTCTCTACAAAACCGACCCGGAATTCTGTGCTGAATTTCTGAAAATCAAATTTGAATCCATTATTGACACCGGTACTATTCCATCGACATGGACCACTACGAATATTGTACCCATTTTTAAAAAGGGCAATCTTGCACTTCCGCAGAATTATAGACCTATTTGGTTGATTGACACTGACGCAAAGTTATTTTCTATTCTTCTCCTACATGAATTAGAAACAATTATAGCGGATAATGACCTGTATTCAAGATATCAAGCAGGCTTTAGGAGAGGAATGAGTGCTTCCTTGAATGCTGCTATTATGGCTCACATGATAGAGGGCACAAGAGGAAAGAACGTACAATCTGTCTAAGTAGCTATGATAGACAGGACGTCAGCGTTTGATAACGTCATCCGAAATCTCCTGTGGAATAAAATGCGAACTATGAGAATTCCATCTGTTTTACTTTTTTGGTTCATCAAATTTCATACTAATACTTCATGTAGGATTAAGATCTCAGTTGATGGACGAACTACAGATTCAGTTAAAATCTTGAATGGGGGGCTAAAGCAAGGTTGCAATCTTGCGGCAACATTCTTTCATCTTTACCCTGCAGATTTAGATAAAGAATGGGAATCTAACAATTTGTTTGCAGTAAAAGTTGGCGCTTTGCGCCTCAAATGGATGGCATTTGCAGACGATATTGTTATTTTCGATCCTACACCTGCGGGATTGCAAAAGAAACTCTTACTGTTTGAGGAATTTGCAACTGCCCACAATTTATCCCTGCAAAAACTGCGATCATGAAATTTGGTACCAAACAAAACAGTAAAGGATATGAATGGGAGATCATGAAAACTAAAATTTTGTGCGTTACTAGCGCAATTTATTTAGGATATAATCTTCAAGCTCAGAATTCTAAAAAGTTTTGGACGGAACTACTTAAAAACAAGATCCGCCCATTATCATCTCAGGTAAAAATGATCTATCGAAAATTTTGTAAATTTTCACTTATGCCAATGTTGGATTTTCTGATGTTGAAAATCAAAAGTGTCATCCTTTACTTGCTTGACATTCTTCTTTGTGACATGAGTGATATACTAGATAGTATTCAAGGTTTGATGATTAAAAGTGCGATGCAATAACCAATGTCAGTTCCAAATGCAGTAATTAGACATGAGTTTGGTCTTGTGGCTCTATCCGGACGCTGGAAATAGCGTCAACTATGTAGATATGAAAAAATGTATTTTCCTCCAAAAAATGTTTTATATGAAGATTTGCATGAAACGATGGACTCCACTAATTTGGCGTCCTTTTCTCGATATCAATCTACCATGGAACACTTACTATATTCACTGAGTATTTCCATTGAAGATGTCCATCGGCGTCCGGCTTATGCCAAAAAGACTCTTTGAACAAGATTGGCGGCTGACAATAGAAAGGATATCCATTTACAAAATGCATAGAGATTATGGTGCGTTTACCAAACCTTGCTTACCGAGATTTGATCATGTTGTTCTATTCCCATGTAAATACACCAGGAAAGCCTATATATGGTTTAGAATGAATTTGTATCATACCAGAGAAAGAACTGTTAATTGGAGTGGCAATGGCGCCACACAACCTAACTGTCGCTTCCCTGGATGCAATGAGCCCCTGGAAACGTTGAAACATTTAATTCTTGAATGTCCTCATTTTAAATTCTTGAATGTCCTCCGCTTGATGAAATTTGTTAACATCGAATTTGAGGATTGCTTGCAATTTCTTCGGTCACGCATGATGCAGGGTGTGCATAAACCTCTTGTTTTTGAATTGGTCAGCTTGTGCAAGTATATTGAAAAGGAACTTCTTAATCATGTGACAGATGTTTAATTTTTCAAACATTTTAAAGTTTTTTAACTGTAATATGAAAACAAATGTGAATGTAACTATTTTATTTCGTTTTTAGTATTTCATTTTGTAAAGGTTCTGCAATTGTAATTGTAATTGAACCATAGACCAAAAACAAAAAAAAAACAAAAAAAAAGGGGGGGGTGGTGGATGGGAGTGCATGCCACCTTACTTGTTCAGGTAGTGCATGGCCACTCTGTTGTCCGTTACAATCAGGACCCTCACCAACATCCTCTTTGTTGTTCCTTCGCCGGATCTATGGACCCCCCCCATATGATCTCTGTGCTTTGTCCTGTATCCTTCTCTCGCATTAATGGTGGCACTGTCTCCTACTCTCCCATTAATGGTGACACTCAATGGGATGTCCTCATGGCTTCTTTCGACTCCTCCAGAGTCATCCTTAATGTCTACCTAAATGGCACTGACATGGTCCAAGGTCCTCAGGCCAATCTCCTCCTCTTCGATAGGCAATTCCCTCGCCTCATCAACTTCTGCTCATCTCCAGCTGTCCCCTCCTCTCACTCCCTGGCTACCTTGATCACTTTTTCCTCCTCCTCTGCCACTCTTCAGGCTACCTTCACAACTCTGCAGGGCGTACCTCTGATTTGTACCCCTCCCCGGAAGGTCTTTAAGGCCGGCAAACCTTCATCTTGCCACTCTCAACTCTTGCTCTGCTGTCAAACACTCCTCTGACATCTGCCACCTCCCTGAAGAACTGGACCTTGATGTCCTCGGTCTTACAGAGACATGGTTCACGGCCAGCTCTGTCACAAGGTTTGACACTCTACTCCCTGAGGGCTACAAGATCCTCTCCGAATCCAGATCCACTCGACCTGGAGGGGGCATAGCCCTGATCTTTCCTGAGTGGATTCCTGCCACCATCATTCCATTCAGATGTTCTCCTCTTTTGAATGCCTTGTCTGCAGGCTCTCAATCTCTCCTAGCCATTCTCTTACTGTTGCTACTCTCTACCGGCCCCCTGGGCAAGTCACATCTTTTCTCTCTGAGTGAGCTGACCTCTCCTCCTGGCCTCAACCACTCAACTCCTCCTCCTTGGTGACCTCAACATTCACCTCGATTCTCCCTGTCCCTCATCTCTGCTCTTTCGCAACCTCTGCGATTCCCTCCCTCTCTATCCTCCCCTCTGGCCCGACGCCCTCTGCAGGACACACACTTTATGTCTTGATCTCCCCTGGCCTCCCCCTCGCTATTCCTCTGACCACTCCTCTATCCTGGAGTGACCACTGCCTTTTCTCCTCCCATCTCTCACTCTCTTCCCCCCCAAGCCAACCCCACCCCAACACTGCCACTTACTTTCTCGGACATCCGACCTATGAAGCGTGTGTCAGCTGAGGCTTTCACTGCCACCTTCTCTCCCCCTCCTCCTCCTCTGGCTGACTCGCACCCCGACAAAACCGTGTCCCTTCTCTACTCTTCTATCTCTGATACTCTTGATGCTCTTGCCCCCGTTATGAGGATCCACTTGAAGTCCAAAGCCAAGTGAAATTCCTGGTATGAAACTGACCTAGCTACACTTAAACGTAAGTGTAGGGCGGCTGAGAGGAAATGGAGGTCTTCTTGCTCATCCTCTGAAAAACTGGCCTGTCGCCTGCTCCAAAGGCAATACCGACTCTCTGTTCGCACCAAGAAGAGAGCCGACATTCAAGCCTGTGTCTCTGTAGCATCCAACAACTCGACCGAACTCTAAAATCTGCAAGGAGCTTGCCAACCCTGCAGCAGTCTCCACCCCTCCTCTTGCCTCCCAGGTTCTTTGCAATGCCCTTGCCTTGCACTTTATCTCTAAAACCCAGGACATCCTGTCCACCCTCTCCTCCCCTCCCCCTCCTATTCTCTTCTCAGTCTGTGCACGCAGACCCCCCTTTAACCACACCTCCACCGTCCTTCTCTTCCTTTCCTATTTTCTCCCCTGGCGAGGTCGCTAGACAAGTCCGATCTATGAAAGTCTCGTCAAAACAGGTTCATCCCTGTTCCTCCAAAACCATCAAGGACCACATTGAAACCCTAGCTCCGGCCCTTGCTGATTTTTGCAACCACTCCTTTGCCTCAGGATCCTTCCCCTCCCCTCCCCAGCACTGCCCTTGTGCATACTTTTCTCAAAAAACCCACAGCTGATCCTTCCTGTCCGGCTAACTATCACCCAATTTCCATTACCCCCTTCCTGGGCAAACTCCTGGAAAAGCTGGCCATCTCTCAGCTTAACCTTCATTCAGATTCTGTTGGTTGTCTCCATGACCACCAGTCTGGCTTCAGAGCGGCCAGAAGTACGGAAACTGCTCTCCTCAATATCCGTGAAGATCTGCTCTCCAACCTGGACTTTAACATTCCCTGTGTCCTCATCCTTCTTGACCTCTCTTCTGCCTTCGACACGGTCAACCACACCATCCTGCTCAACCGTCTCCGTGATAACCTGGGTATCACTGATCAGGCTCTGTCCTGGCTGACCTGTTTCCTCTCTGATCGACCCTCCCAGGTCCACCTGGGGTCTTTCCTATCATCTATCTTCCTCTCCACCTGTGGGGTTCCCCAGGGGTCTAACCTCTCACCCTGGCTTTTCAACCACTACCTGGCAACTCTCGCTCACTGCATTGTCATTTTCTACTCAGATTTCCAGTGCTACGCTGATGACACTCAACTCATTTTCCGGCTTCCCTTGGCCACCTCCTCTGCCTCTCTCATCTCTGACTGCCTAACTGCCATTCAAGATTGGTGTGCCGCCAATGATCTTTGTCTGAATGCCAGCAAGACAGAGATCTTCCTCATCGGCACACCATCTCCATCCTTTTCCCTCACTCTCTGGCTGGCCTCCTGTGGCCCTCTCCTCCTACCCCTACCAGCAAGGCTAAGAACCTTGGGTCATCTTTGACTCCACACTTTCCTTCTCGACCCATATCTCTCAGGTCTCCAAAAAGTCAAACTTCCTACTGCACCTCCTCAGAGGTACTCTGCCTTTCCTCTCCTTCCCTCAGAAGCTCACTGTCTCCGAAGCTCTGGTTCTCTCTAGGTTAGACTATTGTAACAGCCTCTTTCTAAATCTACCTGCCTCTACCCTCCGCCCTCTACCACTTATCCAGAACAGGACTGCAAGACTTGTCCTTGGCCTCAAGCCCTGGGATCGTATCTCTCCAGCTCTGAAATCTCTCCATTGGCTCCCAGTGGATGCAAGGATTAAATTCAAAACCCTCTGCATTGTCCACAAGGCTTTCTGGGGCCTGGGTCCAAAATACCTTCAGCTATCCCTCTGCAAATACCTCCCCTCTCGAGCTCTTCGCTCCTCTACCTCCAACTCCCTCTGCGTCAATAGTTTTTCAAAGAAACAAGCTGGGGGTAGATCTCTATCTTTGGCTGGGGCTTCCCTCTGGAACAGCCTCCCTGCCACTCTAAAACTTGAGCAGAACCATTTCCGGTTCCGGAAGCACCTCAGGACCTTCCTCTTTGCTTTTGCCTTCGCTCCCCTTCTCCCCTGCTGATCTGCTCTCTCTTGGCACTGTGCACCTGGTGTTAGGGAGAATTCTCATTTCATGGCCAATTTCCCTTACCTAGTGAGTCCCCCAGCAGCTTTGCTGGATTTCTGGAGTTTTGTTTTTCTACTTGGTAAGAGTGTACCTCTTTTCCCCACTCTTACCTGTGTTTTGCCATGTGTATTTCATCTGTTTTTGTGATTGTGGACTCTGGAGTACACCACTTCAGTGGCCCCCTTCTTTTGTGTGTTACACAGCACCTTCAGTGCAGTGACACAGGGATGTCGTTCAGACTTCTCACCAACTTGACCAAATAGTTTTTCTTTTGGCTCTGGTGCGGTTTATTCGCCATTTCTTTTTGTTAAAGTCCTTCTTGCGTTTTACTTTGCGTGGCAAACCAGGTTTGCCTCCTTTTGTTCACGGTCTTTTGGCGGGCTTCTGTCAAAAAGCCCTCCTCTAGGTGTCTGGGCGTCTAGGTGGGCTGAATGTGAGGGAGGGGTGTAGTCACCCCCTGCACAGGGTATCTTGGCAAACCCAAGTCGCACATTTCCATGATTGGCTGAGGTGGTTGTCCGGGCTGGACAACCCCATTGCTGTGTGATTGACAGCCAGGCTGTGTGAATGGGGGATTTTCGCATAAAAGGCAGGTCTCTTGGGCTGGAAGTCAGAGAGTCGCCACTGGAACTACAAGGAACCGAAGAGAAGCGGAGGAAAGGTCGACTGCTGCCAACTATCCCGTCCCGGTGACGCCCTGCTGCAGTCCTGAGCTATCTACCCTTCAACGACTAAGAGAAGATCCAGTCTGGAGTCTTCTTCCCTTGAGCCTGGTGGGGATAACCTGCTCATCTTCTTCAGCCAGAGGTCCCATTCGTGGTCGAAATTGCTGCACACTGCTGTAGTGGTCCGGACAGCCACCTGAAGAGCCTCTCCTGTTTTTGAAGGAGCACACCTTTTATTCACTGTCGCTGCTGCCGGTCTCATCCCTGTGTGGTGTAGACCCCCTTCATCGTCCTTCGTGCCGAAGCCAGGAATCGTGAGTCTACAGGAAACTACCAGGAACAACTGCTGTGGCACCAGCTTCTTCATTGAATAAGGTACTGTGTTCTGCTCAAGGAATTAGGGTGAATCCCTTTTCTTCGCCTCCAAGGCTTGCCCTTGTTTTCCCTCCTTCTCATAACTTTTGCTTCCTCTGTGACAATATCTAAGTACTCTTGACAATATCTAAGTACTCTTGGCTACGTTGAATCGTGAACAATTCGACTGTGATCCTCGTCAACAGGAACTTGACACTGGCTCTGGCCTATTGACTTTTGAATTTCTGTCTAAGAGTGTTCTCTGATTCGGTCTGTCTTGACAACAGTATTGCCTATGATTTTTGCCCCCAACTCTCTCTGGGTATCTCAGGTGCTAAGTGTGTTTTTGCCCTGGTAACATTTCTAGCCGCAGATACGTATTTCTTTTGTAAGACCAAACTGTCATTATTGTCAAAAAGTGATCGCAAGTGTATTCCCGGTAACGTCTTTGGTTTCACAACACCGGTCTGCTCAAACACAGGGTAGTTACCTTGAAGTTATACCGTACAAAGTGAATTGGTTAGTTGTAGTATATTTTACGTGTGGTTTTTGAATTAATAGAAGTGTTGTGTTTATAACAAATGGTTTAAAAATAAATCTACTTATATTTTTCTACCTGAAACCTTGAGTCAGTGTTTGCTTGAGTCACAGTAATTGTGGTCCCTTTGTGTGATCTCTGCTACTGCTCATATACTCTTGAGATAAGCCTGGCTCCTCCGCTACTGCTACCACTTTACCATAGTAGTACATGCTTGTACCAAAGGTAAAACCTGTATTGCCACCTGTAGTCTTAATTGTGTGTAGTGGTCCCTAAGGGGACTGCACAGGATTCTGCCCAACATGAACGATTTATAAAATCGTCCAACTTTGCATTCCAAGTCGGGGTTGAAAGGTGACCCATAATTTATGTCAAAAACGTAACTAGCGAGTAAACAATCCACCTTGCCCTGTCGAGGTCAATGTTTGCATGCACTTTATTATTCTAATTGTATGATCCGAAAATAGTGGTCTAAAATATATGCAAAGCATTCCGGATTCGGATTCCATTTTAAGCATACCAAACAATAAGTGCTCTCTATACACAAGCAGCTACAAACAGGGCAGATGATGGGGTGAAGAGACCAGACACGACATTAAACAGAAAACACATTCTTTTACACCAGAAAAAAACGAATCATCTGTACATCTCGAAACACTTGTGATTACACCTTTTTCAAACCTACTTCACATCATTAGTTTGGAAAAATGTCATCAGTAGATTGTATGAAACCACTCTTGCAGCCCACTTCCCCCACTCAGTCTGGCAGGAGCTGTGACAATCAGTCCTCCTGTTACCAGCACTTGTTCTTGTATGGAAAGTTACAGTTCATGAGCTTACAGTATGAATGTTCAATTCTATAGAATGGCCCCCTACACAAAGTAATATCTGGGACCAGAGGTAGACTTCACGGAAACATGAATCCAAACACTGGTGCTGGTGTCAAAAGGCACACTTTGCACTTTCTATGCACAGAAGCCCAGAGGCCACTCTAAAATAGTAAAACAACCATGACAGCACTGTAGGTTGCCTTGGGTCTAGTAGAACAGGCCCAGGAATCAAAAAAGAGCCACTATTTATCTCACAATGAAGTCAAACAAGTACCCATTTTGCAATTGGCTGTGCCCTCCTAAAGTAAAAGTACAATCCCTTCTCAGGTCTGTTTTATGAAGCATCCTTTCTGCAGTGGGAAAACGGAAGGTAGGCGAGACCCCGTCTAGTTGTGGTGGAGAACTGGGCCCACGTTTGACAGAATAGGATGACAGAATGGCGACAATAATGTTCTAATGAAAAACAGTCTGTGGAGAAGAATGTAGCAAAACTAAGAAAAATGAAGTACCCTTGCAAGCCACCAGATACCATTTTTAAGGTCACACCTCTTCTCTCCCGTTTCAGGTGCATGGGCTACTGGTCTTGCAGAAAAGTACATTTAAGGCTCTCTCTTGTCACAATGTTTTATTTTTGATGGCCATTGTCCAGAATTTGGCCACAGGAAATGTCCTTTTTATTTTCTATTTTGCGCTTTCTTCGCAGCTTACCAATTAAAGTTTATGGTGGTGGCACCTTTAGAGCTTTGTACATCAACCCCAACCTCAGTACAGCCTCCATGGGGATATCGCACTCTGTGTTCCTGGGGCGATGACAGCAAGCTGTTTCATTGAACCTCCCCGGAGAGTACAAAAGTGGAGCAGTGCTTAGTGCCTTTCCGTTGAGTGCCTGCCACAATGTCGCAAGGAGAGGATGCACTACAAATCTTGCATTGTTACATCAATGTGGCGTTAAAAGTTGCTCATACCTGGAAACTCTTTGTTAACATTGCAGGCCAAACACCACTTTTAAACCCCACTTTCAGGGTCGCGGCTCAGTGGGGAAGCATCCTGTTGGAACTAACTAGTCTGTTCAGGGTGTTACTTTCTGCGACTTTAGTATGCTGTCAGTCCTTTTTGATTTCTTAACATGTGGTGGTGATGAGGACGGCAATATCTTATTTTAGCCTGCTGGTGGTTGATGGAGACATTGATGCATTAGCTCTGAAATTACTTTTATATTCAGTTGGTCCAAAATTAAAGGATAGTTCCGGGACTTTTTTTTTATTGTCCCTACGGTTCGGCCATGTGTTTTTAAGCATAACTCGGTAGATCGTAGAAAACTTTCCTATGGACCTTACCCGACTTTTCGTCCATTAACGCACTCGAAATCAGCCGCCATTTTCTGATAATCCTATCATTTCCCCCCATCGCCCTGGCTCACCTGCTTTTGCGGCACTAAATCAAATCCCCCGCCCTGAGCCTGACATCAGCAGACGCGTACCGCCCATTTCCCAACGCCAAAGCACGTTGCGCCTCAGCTAATGAAGTGTCGCCATGGAAATGGCAGGACGCCCCTTTCCTCAATAAGTATAAACACACCGTTTCATAACACACAGGAGCAGATTTTCGATTCCATTACTCTGTGTTACTTTGAGTATTCTGTGACTCGTTTCTGTGCTCTGGTCAGCTACCTTCACCGCTTCTAGGCCTTGTGAACACCTGTACCATCTCTGTAAATTATTTTACTTTCTTTACCACACAATGGCTACAATAATGCCGTATATGTACGAGCCCGAGTACACTGAGCAAGAACTACTGGAAAGGCAAGCACGCAAAAACGATGGGGATTCGGACGGCAGTTGGGAGGACCAGTCAACGGATGAAGAGCCTGGACCATGTCGCATGGACGGCGTCTCCACCTGGTGCATGTGCAATCGGTGCGAGGTAATGCCAACTGAGGAGGAGAACTGCTGCTGCCGTGAAAATTCCGGGTGCTTGGCCTACATTTCGGAAGGCGAGCCAAGTCTGCAATGCATCACCGAGCTGCCAGAGTTCAGGGAAGCCTGCCTCTCACGGACCGTGTTGAGGATGATGATGCTTATGCACGAACTTCGCGGCACTGTTCGTCCGCGTAATCCGAGTAACGAGTAAGTATACTCTGGTTTTGATGTCAGTGATGCCACTACTATGTCATGGTCGTCTCCCACATATAAAATGACATCTACATATCATTCGAATGCATGTAAATTGGTTCCATATTGTGCATTTTCTAGATAGAATTTTTTTCAAAGCAGAATGACATTTTTTACCTGAATCGACAGTGATGAGAAAGTTTTGTCATTTTAATACAGTTTGCATCTTTCGTTTTCACAGGTGGTACAGGCTGGTGGCCTATCGTTGCTTCACTTGGTGGCTTCACGGGAGGCTCGGACACCGCATTCGGAGAGTAATACCTGCCTGTGCAGTACTTGCCATTAGACAACATTTCCCCAGCGACAGTGGACAATACCGCGGATTTTCCCTGGATGTGCTGCAACCGGAACTTTACAATGTGTAATGTTTATTATTTATGTTCAATTGAAATTAAGATCTAAAATAAAACCCAACATATATTTTAACAATGGTTGTTTTGATTTTTTAAATGAATCTAGTGTGTCTCCATTGAATAGTCTTCCTGTGCCTTGTCTTGTCACACCACATGTCTCCGGCCAGCATCCTCCCTCACGCTGGCCGCCCACCTTCAATCCACATAACCGTTGAACCCATATGCAGCAGACATACATATGTTATTTTGCGGGTTGGCATGAAGCCTCCCGGCCTTGCCTCCTCCCCCAAAAATACTTACCACACCACTTTGTTCAAGCGTTGGCAATAAAAGGAAGGCCGTTGGATTTTATTGACACAAAACATGGTTATAGGTAAATAATCAATATGGTTGATCATAATAAATCATCCTTTTGGGCACCGGGTCCAGAGATGACCCCCTCTGGCCCGTGCTGCCTTGCCACCACAGGCCAGCCTGCTGCTGACTAACTGCCTAGGCATCCAGGGTCTCCAGGGTGAACTGCACCCATATATTCTCCTGGGAGGGTGAGGTATTTATAAACTCACCCCCCTGCCTTCCATGTACTAGATCCTGCAGCCTGCCTCTTACATGCAGTTAGATGGCCTCTCCTTGGTGAGGCCCTGCGGCAAACGAGTCTTGTCTGCACGACCACCGCCCTAATCCACCCCCCCCACCCGCCCTATCAAAGGCAGTCCGCACCGGGGTACTTGTGCTGCCAAGTGGAGCTGTCAGGGAGCGATAAAGGCCAAGAGGTGCCAAAGACCATGTACACTTCAAAGTGGTCTATAGAGCATGGGTTGTTGTTCCCATGTCTACCTCCAGACCCCGTGTCTCCTGCCAAGCATCCCCCTCACGCTGGACGGCCCCCTGCAATCCACATAAGTGTGTCTCCATTCACGAGTCTTCCTGTGTCTTGTCTGCACGACCACCGCCCCAATCCACCCCCCCCCCACCCGCCCTATCAAAGGCAGTTCGCACCGGGGTACTTGTGCTGCCAAGTGGAGCTGTCAGGGAGCGATAAAGGCCAAGAGGTGCCAAAGACCATGTACACTTCAAAGTGGTCTATAGAGCATGGGTTGTTGTTCCCATGTCTACCTCCAGACCCCGTGTCTCCTGCCAAGCATCCCCCTTCACGCTGGACGGCCCCCTGCAAACCGCATAATGCCACGACATATACACGTCATTCATTCACAAACACACCCCTGTTTCGAATTCTTTATAACCCACTTCATATTTCCAATGAGAACTTCTTTGCGCTTTGCTAATCAACCCGTGAATGAAGGTGCTGGTTATCTGCTCTTCGTCTCTGTGAACTTCCGTGACCACTTCGAGGAAACTCGTCAGTTTGCAACCTGTGAACTGCTCCCTGTTCTACGACAAGAAACTACTCTGATCCCTGCATCTAACTGTTTGTTCGTCAAGGTAAGGCCATGTACCATAATCATTTTGCGTCCAATTTCTTTTCGTTCAAGACAGTACATGCAAGGAACTAGTCACATGTTCGGAGTTTAGTCAAATTATCTTTCTATTTTTTTAAAGTTATTCAAATAATTATCTGCATGTGAATAACGTGTATAGTTCCAAGAACCAAAACGAACCTTGCATTGAACCTTTTATGTGTCATTTAATTTTTTTAACACATTGGTATTCATAGAGAATTGTTGATCTTTACTTTTCAGAACTTTCCACAATGCCTGCCTGTTCCATTGGCGGTTGCCCTTCGAAGACCCATAATAAATCTGAAGGTACTATAATGCATGTTTTCCCTAAGACAATAGATCAGATAAGAGAATGGGTCCGATATTGCGGATATCCACCGTCTGAGCTTGAAAGTAGAGTCCTAGAAGTCTTTGCGGACAAGAGGGGTGATCGATACCGCATCTGCAGCAGGCACTTTAGCTCAGACATGTAGTCCACATCATTGCTAATAAAGAAGAACACACCGCGAGCGAGGCGAAAATTGCTCTCAACCGCTATTCCCACTCTATTCGTCCACATCCCTCCACTGGTGAGTAAAGTTTACGTATTTATCTCTCGGCCTTGCGGTAGTGTGTAGCATTAGCTAACAATAATTTCCCCATTTATGTATCCACTCAATATGAAGGCGGAAGATTCTCCATCCGTGTCGTTATTGCAGTCATCAGCCACATCAAGCGCCTATCGGGTAATCTTTCTTAGCTATTCTGCCACTGACTTGTTTTAGGCATGTAAATCAATAGTTTTAATTTATTGTGTAATTATTTTACCTAATGGTACACCCTTGTACTCGTCCTCTAGTCTTTGTTTTCAGTTATAATTATTGTTATCCAAAATAATGCAAGTACTGTCTTTCAGGGAGATGCTGAGGAGTCCAACATATTGACGACAACCGTTGATGTCACTCAGATGCTCGAGGTACGTTTCCGGACAGTTCCATCGATGGAGATCATCAGATCTTGCATTCTTGTAGCGTGATTGTTACACACAATGTTTCTTTCGTTTTTAGCCATTGATATGTCCTTCTGTCGTCGCCCTCCTATGTGTCTTCTTTTTTCAATATTGTGTTCATTACTAATGAAAGTCCTATGTTTCAGGGAGTCGATGGAGCATTAGTCCAAGAAGAAGGGGGAGCATGCAGTTACGGGTCGGCGCAACAGCTTGCAGAAGTGTGCACCGCAGTTACATCGTCCCTTGATGTTCTTATGCATTTCGAGGTATGGATACTGACAGTTCGATCAAGCGAAATCATATGACGTGATTACATCCGCTATACTTCCTTCTTTATTAACGCAAGTACTATGTTTCAGGGAGATGACGGAGCTTCTTCTACAAGAACATCACCCCTAGTAGTTGATGCAGATCTCTGGGTGGTGACACTTCCAACGATCGAGCAAATCGAATCATATTTACATATCCATTATTTATTTTAGACAACTGATCATTTGTGCAGGTCTATTTAGATGAGCCGTTGACGCCTGCACAAAGTTTATGTTCTTTTTAACAAAATAGAAAACCATACTAATGCAATTACTGGGTTTCAGGGAGTTACTGAAGCATCATCTTCAATAATATCATCAATGGAAGTCTATGAGGAGCCCGAGGTATGGATCTTGACAGTTCCATCTAACTAGATCAACAATGCGTGATTAATTGTCGTTTGAATGTTCTACACAAAGCGTTCATTCGTGTTTTGCTATTGAGATGTACGTGGGTATTGGTCCCCAAGTACATTTTGTGTTTTCGATATTATTATACATACTAATGAAAGTTCTATGTTTCAGGGAGTCGATGGAGCGTCAGTGCGTGATGGATGTGCTTATCATGAAAATATAGTCGTTGCAGCGCAAGAGGAAGTGGAGACATGCACACACGAGTCGGAGCAACAGCGTCCTGATGTTGAAGTTCGAGGCAAGAAAGTTTCAAAGAAAAGAAAGCAAAAGAAGGTTAGTGTCCTGGTCACTATATTATGTTGTTTTTCACTGTTAATAGTTCAATACTGTAAGTTGTGTTTAAACTGAACATCCCTTTTCCAATCTGTCCTCTAGTTGCGAGTGGGTGTACGAACTAGATCTACACAGACAGTGAAGCGAACGAGAGATGTTGCTTGTCAAACCTTTTGGCAGGGACTTGAGACTGGAGATGCATCGTGCCAATGGGAAGAATATGAAGTGATTGACAACAGAGCTATACCACATCCAGCCATTGATAGTTAATGTCCTCCTGGTAGTTCGGATGCAGTCGGAGATCAATTCACAGAATCCACACCCGCAAAAACTAAGACCGCGAGAAAGTTGAAGAAATTGTTTTATTCACCCAATCCCGGAGAAGGAACAGATGTTGCAATGGAAGAGAATGAAGTGGACGACGATGAAACACCATCAATATCACTGAACATAGCGGAAGACGATATCAGAGATTCTACCTTTCATGTGAGTGACATGTCCTCAACGTTACAGGCCGAACCAGCTGGGATGCAGAGTGACAGTTTAAGGAAAGAGGCCAAATTCATTGTATTCGATAGTTGTTTGATTGATATTATTATTCGGATGAAATGTGGGCATTCGGTTGGTGGGGAAGTATGTGGGGAGCCATTGATTAATGTGACTCGTGCAATTCGAGGCACTAACCTTAAAATACATGCCACCTGTTGTTAGGGAGAATTCTCTGTTTAGGCTGAATTTCCCTACCTAGTGAGTCCCCCAGCAGCTTTGCTGGATTTCTGGGGTTTAATTTTTTTCTCCTGCCAAGAGTGAGACTCTTTTACCCTCACTCTTGGACATGTTGAAGTGTGTTTTCTTGGTTAAACCTTGTGTTGAATGGGCTATGGGGTCTTTTACTCCATAGGGCCTCATGTATTTTTGTGATGTGGGTCACACAGCACCCTCTGTGCCGTGACCCAGGGGTGTCCTAGGGACTCCCCAACATAGACTCCATACCCTGGGACTGACTACTGTCTCCCAGGGCATGTAAAGTCACCAAAGACTTTGCTAGTCTTGAATCCTGAACAGAACCAGTACAAACCATCCTATTGTGGACGTACTGGCTGGGGCAATTCGATTGCCCCAGGGTCTGTTAGTCGAGGGGGCACGTCTCCGTCCCCCCTGATCGAGTTTTGGCTGGTGGCAGTGGAAACTACTTTTTATATTCGACCGCGAATATTTCCCTATGGGATTTCCCATTGTTTTAGGCTAACACATTTAATTATTTATTTACGGTAGCCTTAAACATACCGCCGGTTTATATATTTATTTTTATAACTCCGGTTGGGACTTTTTGCCAAAACTTGATTCTAAAATGGCGTTGGTGTTCGCCTCTGTAACTCTGACCCAAAGTGGAGCCCTTTGTTCCACTTTTGGCGGGCTTCTCCACAGAAGCCCTCCAAAGTGGTGCCACTCTGTCTGGGGTACTTAGGAGGGGTGGAGGGGGATTTAGGCACCCTGGACTGAGTTACCTTGGTAACTCAAGTCGCACTCCGTCCTGATTGGCCCAAGTGGTGAGCCGCCCGGCTCACCACTTAGCATGTTTGAGTGACAGCTAGGCTGGGTGAATGGGGGTTTGCTGCATAAAAGCAGGGCTTTGGGGACTGGGACTTCAGAAGTCGCCACAGGACCAAGAATCCGACGAGGGAAGAGCTGAGCCGACCTGCTTCGACGACACCACCCGGTGGAGCCCTGCTGAACCGTCTCACCACTTTTTCCCGACGACCGAGGAGAACTCTTAACGGAGTGGCTCCTTCCCTTGACTGGTGGGGACAACCAGTTTTCGCCTTCTTTCCGTCCTTTTGAGGTATCTCGTGGCCGCCTTGCCTGTGCCAAGCACCCCGGCATCCGGAATACCACACTTTACCCCCATACCGCGAAAGTCGGTACCAACCCTTTAACCGGAGGACTCCGCGGCTGGTTTCTTCCCGGGCAGTGCTACGACCTTTCTCTTCTGCTCTTCAGCGAGATATTCTTCTCCCCTGACCGACGTCGAGCCTTGCTGTCGCTGCCTGGAACAACTGCCCCCGCTGGAAGATCCTTTCCGCTTAAGGTACTGTGTTCCGCCTGGCTTCCCTTGCTACCGACTGTACGGGGTAGATTTAGTCCCCGGCTTTCGAACCTGGGAGTGCCTGGGACACTTTGGCTAAACTTTCTGAGCCACTCTAAACTCTTTTTGACTCTTTGCAAGACTTTGAATCTCTAACTAACAGTGTGATCTTGGGCACATTTTCGCTCCGGCTACTCTAAGAGTGGGCCCTGCCTAGTGACTTTTGCTCACCTGTGACTTTATTCTTCTTTAAGCCTATTGCAAGTGTTCTGGACCTTAGAGTGGTGTGTCTAACCTATTTCTGCTTTTTCTCTCCCTTTCTTGGAAACTACTAGAGTGTCATCTAACGTTAAGCACTCACCTCTGTTTTAATTAAGTGGTGTTAACCTAGAGTTGTCTAGATAGGAGAAAGGATTGAATTTACTTTCAGTATAACTGTGTTGAAGTGCTTTTACTATATTTTTGCTAGAGTGTTTTTAACTTATGTGTATTTTAAATAAATAACTATATACTTTTGAAACCAAGCTCTGGTCAGTGTTTGCTTGTGCTATTGTGTTTTGGTACATATTGTGTATACTTTACATACTGCCTAACTCTTCTTGAGAGAAGTCTGACTGCTCAGCCACAGCTACCAGGTAAATCTGGGTGGTACAGACTGCTACCAAAGGGGTTTACTGCTCTACCTGTAGTCTTAAATCTTTTGCAGTGTTCCCCAAGGGAACTGCACAGGTTTCTGCCTAACACTGGTGGCAGCGGTGGGATTTGTATTGAGTATACATTTTATTGTGCTTTAGATACCTTAGTGCAACTAACCACAAAGCTTAGCACTGAAAAAGTAAAACCTCTAACATGTCAGTTATAGAAAGCTATAGTCAAGAGTCCCTTGCAGCCAAAACTGCTGATTGTTTAAGAATGCTCTGTAAACATAAGGATCTCCTGACTAAGGGCAAGAAAATGGAGCTGATTGAAAGATTGTTAGCTAACCAAAGTCTGGGTGATGGTTCAGAGGAGCCTACCACTCCAGCAACTGTAGATGACAGTATTGAAGTTAACATGGAGCAAAATGTTGATGTTTCTGAGGAAGAGTCAGAAGAGGAGGGTGAGGCTGTTGTAACTGTCCCCCCTAGGCCTCTGCCTGCTCTACCTGCTGTGCCTACTGGACCTTTACCAGGTCCCACATTTAGTCCTCAGTACTTTGAACTGGAGAAAATGAAGCTAGAATTGGAGTATAAGAAACTTAATGCTCAAACTGACAAAGAACTAAGGCTAAGGGAAATGGAGCTCAAGTATGACTTAGAAATGAAGAAATTATCTGTTGAGAATGTTTCTCTCTCTGGCTCCTCTAGAAGTTCCAGTCCTAAAAGACCCCGGATGCCTAAAGAATTGGTTGGTATGTATGAGCCTAAGTTGGATGTGTTGGATTGGTTGTCTCTGTTTGAATATAATCATGGGCTCCAGAACATCACAGGAAATGACTTACTCACCTGGTTGTTCTCTAGGCTTCCCCCTGTTGCAACTGATGTGGTAATGGAGATGGGGGAGGAGGATAGGAAGGACTATGAATGTGTGAAACTAGCTTTGATAGCTAGGTTTGGGAAGACCCCTTCCCAGTATCTTAAGAGGTTTAGGAGCCTCAAAAAGCATGATGGTACCCCTTGGGCTACCTGGGTGAGTGAATGTTTGAAAAACTTAGAGGGATGGATTAAGGGTTACAAGGTGAACACTTATGAGGGGATGAGAAATCTCTTTATGTTGGAGTCAATTTATGATGCCTGCTCTCCTGAGCTCAGACAGCACTTGGCTGATTCACAGGAATTGGATCCTAGGAAGCTAGCTAAGGCTGCTGACTTGTGGGTTGCCAACAGGGCCACTCACAAGGATTCTGGGGTAACTCAGAAGAAGGATGGGGAGAAACAGCCTAAAAAGGACTCCAAAGAGAATTCTAATACCTCCCATACCCAAGAGGGCCACAAACAACCAAATAACCAGGGTAAGCCCCAGGGTAAACCGAATCAGGCTAGTGTACCTTCTGGCCACAAGCCAGAAGGAGGTCAGAGCAAGCCACCCTTCCAGAGAGCATTTGGACAATGCTATGTCTGTCAGGGTACTGACCATATCAAAGGAGATCCCAAGTGCAAGGGTAAACCTGCAGGGATCAGCACAGTCTCCTTAGCCTTCACTCCAGAGGATGAAGTACAGATGGCTAGTGCCCACTTTGAACTCTTTGCTGAAGAACCCTTGGGTCTTCAAGCAACTGTAAACTTAGAGCCTATGGGTCTGGTTAGTCCCCAGAATAGGGTTGTGTATAACTCCCTACCTGTTAACTCTAAGGTGTATTATGTGGACAGTGTTCTTGTCAATGGCCAGGATACTCCTGCCAGGAGAGACACTGGGGCCAGCAGAACAGTAGTGGATGAAAGCTTCTTTCAACCTGAGGATGTGGCCAAAGCACCCAAAGGTCCCACTAAAATGTCTGGAGGCCCTGTCCAAATGGTTCCTATTCTACCAGCCCTCATTCAGTGTAACAACATGACAGTGAGGATCCCTGTCAGTGTTCAGACTGAGGTACCTGGGAAGGTCCTGTTGGGGAATGACCTAAGAACTCTAGGAGTAGTGTCACATACCCCCAGGCCTCCCAGTATGGAGAAGCAGAACTTAACCAAATTGGCTAGACAGGCTACCTTGAAGGACCCTTCTAAGCCTGTGGGACCCTCTACTGAGAACCCCACTACAAGCCCTGGTGTTAGTAAGTTGACCTCTAACCCAGGCACATTTCAGGATAGTATGCTAGGAACATGGGCGCCCCAACCAAGCTCCATCAATGTTCCCCTAGTCTCAGAGTCTCTGACTCCCCCTGCTTCTGAGGAAGAGGTGGATAGACCAACTAGGCCCCTATCTGGACCTGAGAGAACTGGTAATTCTCAGTGCTGGTGGAAAACCAGAAAAGAAAAGTCTAAGGCCAAAAACCTTCGGACTGTTGGACCTTCTACTGAAGACCCCAACTCCAATCCTAATATTAGGGGGGAAACTCCTAAAATAGGTAAGGGTAGATCTAAGAGGAAGGGGAAGCAGGTACATTGCCTAACCCCAACCCCTCCAACCAAGAGGCCTAAGACCCAACCTGCTCCCACAAGAGAGGTGGTGAGGAACCTTGGAGGCCCCTCTAGATCTAAGGGAATCCTTTATAAGGACCCCTTCAAAAAGCCTAACATAGGTTCAGAAGTTGTACCAACTTCTGAGGGACTGGTCAACCAGATCCCCTATAACAAAAAGACTGATGTTCCTCAAAGGGTCTGTAGGTCCGTTAGCTTGCAAAAGAAAACCTTTGAGTTCTCCATTGAACATAGGTCAAGGTGTCACCATCAAAATGCTGATGGACTCTCTAGGATGTATATCATCGACTAGAGGTATGAGGTTCATCCAGGAGTGGATTAAATCCTCCTGTCCCTTAGTCTGGGGGGGGCGAGTGTTAGGGAGAATTCTCTGTTTAGGCTGAATTTCCCTACCTAGTGAGTCCCCCAGCAGCTTTGCTGGATTTCTGGGGTTTAATTTTTTTCTCCTGCCAAGAGTGAGACTCTTTTACCCTCACTCTTGGACATGTTGAAGTGTGTTTTCTTGGTTAAACCTTGTGTTGAATGGGCTATGGGGTCTTTTACTCCATAGGGCCTCATGTATTTTTGTGATGTGGGTCACACAGCACCCTCTGTGCCGTGACCCAGGGGTGTCCTAGGGACTCCCCAACATAGACTCCATACCCTGGGACTGACTACTGTCTCCCAGGGCATGTAAAGTCACCAAAGACTTTGCTAGTCTTGAATCCTGAACAGAACCAGTACAAACCATCCTATTGTGGACGTACTGGCTGGGGCAATTCGATTGCCCCAGGGTCTGTTAGTCGAGGGGGCACGTCTCCGTCCCCCCTGATCGAGTTTTGGCTGGTGGCAGTGGAAACTACTTTTTATATTCGACCGCGAATATTTCCCTATGGGATTTCCCATTGTTTTAGGCTAACACATTTAATTATTTATTTACGGTAGCCTTAAACATACCGCCGGTTTATATATTTATTTTTATAACTCCGGTTGGGACTTTTTGCCAAAACTTGATTCTAAAATGGCGTTGGTGTTCGCCTCTGTAACTCTGACCCAAAGTGGAGCCCTTTGTTCCACTTTTGGCGGGCTTCTCCACAGAAGCCCTCCAAAGTGGTGCCACTCTGTCTGGGGTACTTAGGAGGGGTGGAGGGGGATTTAGGCACCCTGGACTGAGTTACCTTGGTAACTCAAGTCGCACTCCGTCCTGATTGGCCCAAGTGGTGAGCCGCCCGGCTCACCACTTAGCATGTTTGAGTGACAGCTAGGCTGGGTGAATGGGGGTTTGCTGCATAAAAGCAGGGCTTTGGGGACTGGGACTTCAGAAGTCGCCACAGGACCAAGAATCCGACGAGGGAAGAGCTGAGCCGACCTGCTTCGACGACACCACCCGGTGGAGCCCTGCTGAACCGTCTCACCACTTTTTCCCGACGACCGAGGAGAACTCTTAACGGAGTGGCTCCTTCCCTTGACTGGTGGGGACAACCAGTTTTCGCCTTCTTTCCGTCCTTTTGAGGTATCTCGTGGCCGCCTTGCCTGTGCCAAGCACCCCGGCATCCGGAATACCACACTTTACCCCCATACCGCGAAAGTCGGTACCAACCCTTTAACCGGAGGACTCCGCGGCTGGTTTCTTCCCGGGCAGTGCTACGACCTTTCTCTTCTGCTCTTCAGCGAGATATTCTTCTCCCCTGACCGACGTCGAGCCTTGCTGTCGCTGCCTGGAACAACTGCCCCCGCTGGAAGATCCTTTCCGCTTAAGGTACTGTGTTCCGCCTGGCTTCCCTTGCTACCGACTGTACGGGGTAGATTTAGTCCCCGGCTTTCGAACCTGGGAGTGCCTGGGACACTTTGGCTAAACTTTCTGAGCCACTCTAAACTCTTTTTGACTCTTTGCAAGACTTTGAATCTCTAACTAACAGTGTGATCTTGGGCACATTTTCGCTCCGGCTACTCTAAGAGTGGGCCCTGCCTAGTGACTTTTGCTCACCTGTGACTTTATTCTTCTTTAAGCCTATTGCAAGTGTTCTGGACCTTAGAGTGGTGTGTCTAACCTATTTCTGCTTTTTCTCTCCCTTTCTTGGAAACTACTAGAGTGTCATCTAACGTTAAGCACTCACCTCTGTTTTAATTAAGTGGTGTTAACCTAGAGTTGTCTAGATAGGAGAAAGGATTGAATTTACTTTCAGTATAACTGTGTTGAAGTGCTTTTACTATATTTTTGCTAGAGTGTTTTTAACTTATGTGTATTTTAAATAAATAACTATATACTTTTGAAACCAAGCTCTGGTCAGTGTTTGCTTGTGCTATTGTGTTTTGGTACATATTGTGTATACTTTACATACTGCCTAACTCTTCTTGAGAGAAGTCTGACTGCTCAGCCACAGCTACCAGGTAAATCTGGGTGGTACAGACTGCTACCAAAGGGGTTTACTGCTCTACCTGTAGTCTTAAATCTTTTGCAGTGTTCCCCAAGGGAACTGCACAGGTTTCTGCCTAACACCTGTACAAAATATCATCCTTTCTCATGGTCTGCACAACCCATGCTGGGGCCACTGCCAGCAGGCAATCTACTTTGTGCAGCGGCTGCACTTTTTAGTGGTTCAAGTTTTAAAAAGTTAGAGTCTTTCTTTCAGTTTGTGGGAATCCATTTCATTGCGAAAACTCAGTTCTACAAATACCAAACCGATTATCTATTTAAAGCCATTAGCGAAGCTTGGAGAATGGAAAAAATGTCTATTGATAGTACATTCGCGGGCAAACGGTTCAGGCTAGCCGGTGATGGACAGTGCGACAGCCCAGGATTTTCAGCCAAGTACTGCACCTACCACTTTCAGGACATGGAAAGTAAGAAAATTGTGAGTTCGGTGGTCGTGCAGGTGTCACAAAGTACATCCTCAGTGGCCATGGAGAAAGTTGGCTTTGTAGCATCATTGCAAGAACTACTATCGCGGGGAATGGTGATCGACCTGATAGCCACGGACAGACACGTTTCAATTGCCAAGACAATGAGAGAAGAGTACAAAAATATAAATCAACAATTTGACGTTTGGCATCTTGCAAAATCAATCAATAAAAAAATGTCGGCTGCAGGTAAAAAAAAAGATATGCAAGGTATTTCACAGTGGTCCAAGTCAATAAGCAACCATCTTTGGTGGAGCTCAAAAACATGTGGAGGGTCGTTGGAAATTCTACTGGAAAAATGGCGGTCAGTAATGCTACACTGTAGCAACGTTCACCGCTGGAACACAAACCAACATTTCCACAATTGTGAACATGGCCATTTGTCCACAGAGAAGGCACGGAAGAAGAAGTGGTTGATTCGTTCATCACCCACTCACAAAGCCATTGAAAAGATTGTATTTGATAAAACTATAACAAGAGATTTGAGGGGACTCACGGAATTCTGCCACACAGGAGATTTGGAGGTGTTCCACAATATGTGCCTAAAGTACAGGCCAAAACGATTGCATTTTGGCATGGAGGGCATGATAAATCTGACTCTTCTAGCGGTCTTGGCACATAACCATAATGTTGGCCGTCAACAAAGTAGGACGACCGGAACTTTAGGGACGCTTCGCTACAATAAGGCCTTCACTAAAAGAAGTAAACAATGGGTTATCAAACCAGTGTTTGAGGATATGCAATATGACTTTATTGAGCTACTTATTGTTGATGTCCTAGATAGGCACATACATGGAGTTGTGAACGAACCTGTGCAGGGGAAACTGCATTGCCACCCAACATTGCCTCTGTTCCATGTCCACCTAAAGAAGAGCTCATTGAGAAATACACATCACAGTTTAAATGATTGTAATTTGATTGTCTGTTCTCTCGAGTCTCCTCATGTCGCAGGCCCATTGAATATGTGTATCTATGTAATGTGTAAATAAAAGTGATTGCTCAGTGTACATGCAATGTGTCTCTCCACCGTTGCCCCTCCCTTCACCGTGCAGTTGTGCGAACCACCCGGGTGTCACCTTTGACTTTGCTCTGGAGTCTCCTCATGTTGCAGGCCCATTGAATATG